>NC_083337.1:3631194-4263260 GCF_019175385.1 Lycium barbarum | reverse complement strand
ACGTATGTGATGGGATTTGAACTGGTTCAGCTACGCCTAACCCACACATTACAAGTTGCGCTTTACCATGAGACCAGAGCCCTAAATCCTCTGGGTTTAGCCCCAAAAGCATCTTCTCCTTCCCTTCTGTCTTACAGGCTCTTTTCTTAAAACTGAACTAGAGAATCTAGAAAGAAAGCATTGCAAACAAATTATGCAAATCTCTGTTTATATGTAAAAGGGAAAGGGGAGAACAACACAGAAACAGAAAGATACCATGGAGATGGTCAGTACTCACAAATCTTAACAAAATGAACAATCAGACACCCGAAAAAGAGTTTAATCATATATTAGCAATAAATGCCATAATATTATTGCATTACTTGTATCAACACAATACTTTCCAAATGAACCAAAAAGAAAACAAGGTGATAAAACATCCCTTTCATCACTAAAAGAGTCTGTACAATAAGATCGCCAAAATGCCATTGCCTCATTCTACATGTGATGCTTATTTACCACAACAGATTCCATGTCCATCGACAGAATTCTTGTCCAACCTGAAATCGACATCATAAACTCCAAGATAGTTTGAAAAGTTAACCATCGATAGTATCACGCAGTCGCAGTGACAACCTTCAATAAATGTTAGCTGCCAGAATAATGAAAACTTTATTGATTCCAGCAATAATTCAGGAATGATCAAACTTCTAGTTTCTACAAAATTCACGGCCACCGTCAATCTTGTAAAATAGTAGATACCATGTCACACATCTGTGTCTCGGTTCCTTCAATGGGCCCTACTTCTCACACAAAGTACTTCCAGGCAAGGGGGCAAAAGAATGGATCAATGTCAACAGGAAAGAATGATTGAGAGCGGAATTTGTAATTCCCGTTTTCTTTAAACCTAAAACTAAACTACCAAAGAGATGAAAAGTCACTGGCCCAACCTGGAATATACATGCAGTAGGAAGGAAACCAAACAAACCAAGGCATCTATCAGCTTACATTCAAGCCGAGTCCTCAGCTTCTTCATCAGAAGAACTCGCTGGAGTAATAGTTGCTTCAGCAAGAGATTCTAGCATAAATCTAACCTCTGAAGTGTCGTCCAAATAATATTTAGCCTTGCTTGGTTTTTGTCCCACTGTGCAGGCAAATACTTTGGTATCATAAGAAAGAATATTTCTGGATAAAGCATCACCGATAATCTCAAACATATCCTCATCAGATCGATCGTCACCAATGCAAAGCACAAAATCTGCCATTTTTCCTCTCTCTGCCAAAGATGTGAAGATTTTTTCTGCGACTAAACCTTTGCTGACCCCCTAAGAAAGGAAAATAAGAAAATTCAGGTTACTCAAACCATGTGTCAGGAACAACAACAGAATGACTGCAATCTACAAAAGATGGATAAATCAAACATCATCAATACAAAGATAATTCTAGACGCTAAGGGGTCGTTTGGTTCGAAGACAAGCTATGCTGGGATTAGTTATGTTGGCATTATTTCTTATCGATTGTTTGGTTTGTTGTATTAAAAATAACATACATTGCATAATTCATAATAGTACTGAATAGGGTATATAAGAATAAGAATATAGTACTAGTATTGTTTAAGTCATGGTTTACTATGTATCAAAATAGTACTAAATAGGGTGTATGAGTAATACTGGTATTAGTTGTAATAGACTTAGAAGGTGTTTGGATTGGCTTTTTAAAAGTAGTTTATAAGCTAAAAGCTATAAGTCATAAGTTGATAATACACAACTTTTAGTTTTTCGCTTATTTTTGTACTTTTCTTGCCTAAAAGTAAGTGCTTTAAGCACTTTTTATCTTTGTCAAACACTACAAAATTTAGAAAAGAGCTTAAAAGCCAATAAGCACCTTAAATAAGTCAATCCAAGCACCCACTTAAATTTGCAACCAAACATTGTACAAAAATATTATACCAGCATTATTCTACCTAATACACCCTACCAAATGACCCCTAATAATCTTGGCAAGAGCAATCAGAAAAGTGAAAAATTGAGTAGCTCACAACAATAACTATAGTAGTATCTATACATGCGGGAGGATCATAACATTACATTTTAAACTGCACGGAGTAGCTCCTTATAAAGCATGATGCGGAAGGAAATGTAGATTCCCCATAAGACAGTTTGAAAGACAGAATTGTTCGACCTGATTTAACGTATCAAGTTATAGAAAAGTCAGCCTTATTCAGGAGTGTTTGTGCTTAGAAGCGTCACAAATCGGACCCCAACACGCGACGACGAGACTTCAGAAAATCTCGAGTTAATAATGAGGTCTTTTTGAAAATTTCGCTCACGATGAGCATACTAATATAATGGGACAAGCTAATCAATACATATATAAAGCCACGTCCAAACTACCCAGAGAATGGACTAAATTGAATTTGCCCTCAGAATTAGGATCCGTTCACCCGGTTATCATGTTCCGATATTGAAGAAATGCATTAAATGATATACAAGTAAGAGGGTCAATCGTATGAGAAGATTCCAGTAGCTATAAATGAATCGGGAATCTATACTGCAGAAGCACATGATGTTCAGATTACAGAGAACCTGTCTTACGAAGAGGTTCTAGTTGCTATTTTAGATCGGCAGGACCGCAAGTTGGGGACCAAGAAAGTGACTTCCGTAAAGATATCGTGGAGGAATAAGAACGTCGAAGGAAAGACGTGGGAAGCCGAGTTAGAAATTAATTCTAAGTACCCTCAGTTGTTTCAGATAGAAGATTCTTAGTGACTGTAGCTCGATCATGTGTTTTCTTAGCCCATGTTATGTGATTTTGATTAACACTCATTCTATGATTAAATGATATTCAGAATTGAAGCGTTACAGAGTTTTCAGATCTTCAGCTGTGAGTAAATTCAACCTGCTGAGAGTTATTTGAAATAATTGCCTCGAAAGGAAAGTGAAAAAGATGTCCAGACATTTACTTATCATCTTAGCCAGGTATACCATAACTAATATTTACATTTCAAAAGAAAACATGAAACACTATATATATTGACACAGTAAAGGACATCAAAGTTCTGCTGCTGCTTCATCTCATTCTCAGATGATAACTAATAGTCTGTTCGGCCAAGCTTTTGAGAAGCCAAAAGTGTTTATTTTTTCAAAAAGTGCTTATTTTAGAAAGTTGAGGTGTTTGGCCAAAGCTTTTAGAGAAAAAATAAGTGTTTTCGAGCAGTAGCAGAATTTGCTTTCAGAAGCTAAGAAGTAGTTTTTCCCCAACAGCACTTTTTGAACATTTGCCCAGCACAAATATTGGCAAAAGTGTTTTTCCAAATTGATTAGTCAGACACAAATTGCTAATCTCCATAAGTACTTTCCCGAAAAACGCTTTTCAAAATAAGCAGATTTTGGAAGCTTGGCCAAACAAGCTATAGATTAAGCATCATGGGATGCGATTCCATCCAAGATTGGAATGAATCATCAGAAAATAGGTGTGTTATCATCTGAAGAAAAATGTCATCAACAAGATGGGCTTCTCTTATATAAGGATGCTACTTACCCTTTGATGAAGGAAAATCTTGGAATATGACAGTAGATAAGAATGAAACAACAAATTCAGTAATTGGGATAAGTATACATGCCTGAGGTTTGACTTCCACAATGAACTGACCACTTTTTACAGCAACAGGTTCATTTGCTAAAACACTCTCTAGATGATCAAGCATCTCCTTTGCCTGAGAAAACCCAAAGCCAGGATCCGCATCACGGTACTGCCAGACTATAGCGCTTTCCTTTTTCTCAATGCAAGAGCCATCCGTAGAGTCTGTATAGGACTGCATTACTGGTTCAGCAAGATGCATCCAACCAAAATCAGCGTTCTGACTGCACGTTTCCCATTCCTTGTCTTGCGACCATCTGTGACATCAGAAAATAAAATATCAACAAACATGAAGGGAGCCAAAAGGGGGTCTTTCGGAAACAGCCGTCCTACCTTGGTAGGAGTCAGGTCTGCGTACACTCTACCCTCCCCAGACCCTACGATGTGGGATTTCACTGGGATGTTGTTGTTGTTGTTGTTGATGAAGGGAGCCAAAAGGTGACCTTTGGAGCAGCAAAACCCCAAATGAGCACCCCCAAATACAAGGAGGTGGCCCATGAGTAGGTGTCAAATGGGCGGGTTGGGCCGAGTTCAGGCGGGTCAAAATGGCTGAGTTAACAAATGGGCGCGTTATTGACCTGCTCAAAAGTTACTTGGGCTGAAATGAGCTTAAAAGTGCGTCATAACGCAACCCGCCCAATTCTTACTAAGTTTTAATTTCTTTGTTTGTTCTTTTATAATATTTAGTACCTTATAAAACTATTTTTTCTTACTTTATTATAGCTATATATCACATATCAAATAAAAACGACTTCTTGAAAATATTTTGACAAGATTTCTCATGGGTCAATTTGGGCTACATATCAGCCCAATTTTTCAATGGGTTAAAATGGGCTGAGCTAATAAACGGGCGGGTCACATTTTCATGGGCTGATATTTCCACCTCTACCGACAAACAATGCAGACCAAATCCCATAGGGACTTAGCGAAAGTTGGACCAAAAATCCCCGATAACTCAAGCACTCAAACTTGGCATAGGGCAAGCATACAAGCTTGAGCTCAGCGAAATAAATGAAGAGCTCAGGCAAATTCATATGGTCTGCTTACCAAATTACAGCAAAAGAAAGCAAGGTTTGTCAACAATGATTTCAAATGCTTTCTTTATCAAATGAAATAAAAATACTAATTCCAAATACATTTTTCCAAAAACATTTCAAATGCAGATCACAAAACAACAACACGGCAAGAATAGAAGGGGCAAAACGTAGATGTTGAACAGAAGCTAACAGAACATGAAATGGACCTCATCAGATTGAACCTTTTGCCAACTACATTTTGATTGTTGAGCTGAACCCTAATTTTTAAGACACTGGACGTAACGGATTTCTTAACTCTATATACTGCCAGGTCTACAAGACATTGATGGAAACGTAATACATTCTTCCTCCATTAATTGCGGAAAAGCATGTTATATTCAGACGAGAAATATGAAACACAAAAATACCTAAGAATGTCATCAATTGCTGTATATATTAGTACGAGAACATCCTTGACAAGATAAGTGGCATGACACCTGTAGCTGTGGATTAAAGATGAGATAGACATTTTTGTTCTAACGATCTACCCAAAAAGAGTGCTCTTTCCTAATTTAACAACTCCTTAATTTCAACATCCCACATGGCACATTTTAAGATCACAAGATTAAAGGGCATTTTGGTACATTAGACATGTCATTAGTTTAAGACCACGAGATTCAAAAGTCTTCTTTATTTTCTTAAACTCCATTTACAGTCAAACTAAGACAAACAAACTGAAACGGAGGGAGTAATTTTTTAGGAGCAAATAGGAGGACAAAAGTAGCCTCAAGTATAGATGCATTTCGACTTTTGGCATTTGATGCCAAATGAGCAATGTCAACGTCGTAGACACTATAATTAACTTCCTCAGTTCTCTTGAGTGAAACTGAGTTTTTGAAACCCCTGTCCCTACTGTAAAACTAGCTTAGTGTTGAACAGTAGAATCCTTGTACTTGCCAAAAAAATAATATAGAACCTGAATTGTCAAATATGGCTCAAGATGAGTAGCCAATGCATGAACAACATCATCAAAGGAATGTTCCAAAGTCAAAAATATCATTCTATGCACCTTCACCCCCAAATTTCCTTTACGATAATGATGTTCTCCCTATAAAACTAACTTCACCATAACTACTTTAATACTTCTTTTAAATAAAGATGGTGTCTGGACCAGCCCCAATTACACCCAAATCAAATTCCAAGTTGGCTTTCCAAACACACCCTCAGTTTCATCAAACCAACCTTGAGATATGGATAAGCCGTGTGGATCATATCCAGTTACGTAGCAGGATATATGATGAACATCCAGTATAGCTTCAGATATCTTTTTGAAAAGGCAATATAGCTTCAGACATTTAACACTTCCAATTGTGTTCATATAGTAATCCCCAAAATCACTATCATTACTTCACCAGATAACTTTGTCCGCCAAAGTTTGGACAGATGGGAAGAAATCACCTAGTGTTATTGTCTGTCTCTGTTGGGATTTGAACCTGAGACCTCATGGTTCTCAACCCAATTCATTGACCACTAGGACACACACACCCTTGGGTGTCGGTGTATTAATATTATATTAGTAAGAGTAAAAGAATATACTATAGTACCATAGTTATCGTACAATGACTTTGAATTTTTGAAACATGTTGGCCTTGCATAATATTTTCACCCTAAGAAGTGTGTCAAGAAAGCATGTACCATTAATTGGATGTGGAGTACCCAATTATCTCACTTTTTCTTCACTAGCAAGTTTACTCTTTTGTCATTATACCTTCAACAACATATTACACTGTTTACTTGAAACCCCAGAAAAATGAAAATGAAACCACCATAGGAAACAGAAACCATTCTATAGCAAGCAACCTCAAACAAAATGCATACTGTGTAAAATAATGTGATCCAAACAGTTTGCAGCCGAACAACCAGCATGCACGCAGATGTCGTTGAAAGCACATATATTGTAGAGAGAATAGCATTTTTGATCACTTGGTTATTCGTAAATTCTGATTTTGGTCCTTGTGATATATGACTGACTCAACACATCTATAACCTTCAATTAATTAAAATGTGTGCTCTTGGTCCCTTTATGTAGGAAATATGTTATATCCGTTTTATCTTTAGAAGTATAATACACTCAATTATACAGTAACACTACAAATTTAACATAACACATGGATAATTAAACAATATGGGACAGTTAATAATCCTGATAATTTGAGAATATTCTCATAAGCAAAAATATAAAATTAAAAAAAATCCTCATTTCAAATAATTGAAGGCTAAATGTGCTTAGACAGATTTCAGAAGGATTAAAATTAGTACTCACGGATAATTGAGGGACCAAAAAATGATATTAAACCTATATTGTAAAGGGAAGTGAACAAAAACACACCTTAAGAAGTAGCCATGTTCTGCTGCAAGACCCAGCTTCTTACAAGGAGAAAACCATTTGTCCAGGCTGTCCCTTCCCCTTCCACTAACAATAAAGACGGCATTGTTTTGATCAGCACAAATTCTATTCAGGATTGAGATAACTTCAGCACTTGGAGACTTAATGATAGAGTTCTGAGGCATCATAGTTCCATCATAGTCCAGGAATATCGCCCTGCTCTTAGACTTAATATAAGCTGACTCAATATCATCAATCGAGAGCTTTCTAAAGTTTGGATCTAGGGCCACAACTCTGAATCCAAAACCCAAACCAATACCATAGGTCCTTTTTCTGAAGTGATCTATACAAGTCCTCTCCATATCCTGCAAGAAGCTTCTTGCCCAGTAGCCAACATCATGGGTGCTAACATAACGATAATGCTTTTCATGTCGTAGCTGCTTCTCTGGTTCAGCCATAGATATCGCCTCATTCATTGCCTCGGCAGTTGCTTCGACATTCCACGGGTTGACCCGGATTGCCCCGCTCAGCGATGGCGAACACCCGATGAATTCAGATACAACTAACATGCTCTTCTTAGGTCCATCCGCATCCGAATCAGCTTCCAAACCAGACATTCCCTGTCAATAGAGGTGGCAAAATCAGCCTA
Organism: Lycium barbarum; assembly: GCF_019175385.1. Lineage (NCBI taxonomy): Eukaryota > Viridiplantae > Streptophyta > Magnoliopsida > Solanales > Solanaceae > Lycium > Lycium barbarum. Next base: position 4,255,591 of record NC_083337.1, on the reverse strand, counting down.
TGAAAACATGACCCGCTCAATCCGCCCATTTATTAGCTCAGCCCAACCCATTTCAGCCCATCAAAAAATTGAGCTGATGTGTAGCCCAATTGACTCATGAGAAATCTTGTCAAAAAGACTTTTTTTTTTATTTGATATGTTAATATATAGCCATAATACAGGAAAAAATAGCTTTACTCGGTACCAAAAAATATAAAAGAGCAAAGGAATTAAAACTTAGTAAGAATTTGGCAGGTTGGGTTATAACCCTCTTTTAGCCCATTTTGACCCGCCGAAATTCAGCCCAACCCACACATTTGACACCCCTACCTGTCGACAAGCAATGTACTCATAAGGAGTTAGGTTCATCCCGTCCCTGACAGCTGTCACAACAACACATTCTGCAATACTGTAATAAGCCATGCGTTCGCTGCTCGATATAGGCCTATCGATATAAACTACAGGTTCGTATCCAGGCTTGCCAAATTGCTTATTGATTCTCTTACAGCTTTCGAGTATCTCAGCTTGTATTTCCTTTAAATCTACTCCTTTACCCCTTGTAGGATTTGCAATCTGGACAAGCACAGCCTGGCCTTCCCACTTTGGGTGCTGTTTGAGCATGTGTTCCATAGCTAGAAGCTTTAAATTAATACCTTTGAAAATATCCAGGTCGTCGAAACCAAGCAACACGGTTTTTCCTTCGTATTGTTGTTTTAGCTCCTTAAGCTTTAACTCTTTAGCTGCAAGTTTCTTCATGTTTTCAATGTGACCCATATGTATCCCGACAGGCATAATTTTAATCCCAACTGTCCTTCCGTAGTATTCTAACCCTATATAACCTCTTTTACTTTGATACTCTAAACCTAACATCCGACTGCAACAAGAGAGGAAATGTCGTGCGTAGTCAAAAGTGTGGAATCCGATGATGTCAGCACAGAGCAAAGCCTTGAGTAAATCCTCTCTAACAGGAAGAGTCCGGTAAATCTCGGACGAAGGAAACGGACTGTGAAGGAAAAAACCCATCCGTAAACGGTTAAACCGCCTCCTTAAGAATGTAGGCAAAACCATCAAATGATAATCGTGAATCCAAACAAAGTCGTCCTCGGGATTAAGAACCTCAACTACTTTCTGTGAGAAAAGTTTGTTGGCAGAAACGTATGCTTCCCACATAGATCGATCGAAACGGCCTCCATGATCAGGTGAAAATGGCAACATGTAATGAAAAAGTGGCCACAGATGCCTCTTACAAAACCCCTCATAATATTTTTCCACGATATTCGGGGGAAGAAACGCGGGAACACATCTAAATTTTTCCAACAGATAATTAGAAACATCGTCCTGTTCAATCGGGTCAACATCAACACATAACGAACCGACATATATTACTTCCATGTCTTCAGGTAAACCATCTCTAAGTCTCAAAATTAACGAGTCTTCATTCCAATTAAAGCTCCAGCCTTTATTATCTGGTCTCCTTTTTGCTTTCAGGGGCAACAGATTTGCCACTACAATCATCCTATCACCAGCTAGTGAAGACGGATTTTCAGATGAAACACTATGAGCTTGGTCATCATCCAGCTCACAAATACTCCCGGGTACTGTCATCACCCGTGGCATCCGCCTCTGGGCCCTATCTCTTCCCATTGTCGGAAAATTCCCGGATGCCAAATCTAAAAGGTTGGTATACGATCTCGAAATCATTTTTACTAATATTCTTCAGTGTATTTTCCAAGCGCAAAGACGTCTCCCTACAATGCAATCTCAACCTCTTAATTAAGTAGTTCTTAATCACCTGCAACGACATCAAACAGCACAAGTTACATACAAATAACAAATCCCAGCAGAGACAAAAGCACAAGGTGATTTTTTCCCATTTGTCCTAGCCTTAGGGGTCGTTTGGTAGGAGCTATTAGAGAAAATAATACTAGTATTAGCTTTGGCATTATTCAATCCCTTGGTTGGTAGTGTTTTCAACCTATGCATAACTAATACCTGTATTGGTTACACCCTATTCAGTGCTATTCTTATACATAGTAAACCATCGCATTAACAATACCAGTACTATTTATATTCTAATACGCCCTATTCAGTACTATTTAGAAATTATGCAATGCATATTATTTAATACAAAAACCAAACAATCAACAACAACATACCCAGTGAAATCTCACAAAATCGGGTCTGGGGAGGGTAGAGTGTATGCAGACCTTACCCCTGCCTTGGGAGGTAGAGAGTTTGTTTCCGGTAGACCCTCGGCACAAGAACAAGCAATTCAGAGCAACATAACCAACAAACAAACCAAACAGTCGATAAAAAATAATGTCGGCATAACTAATCCAACATTACTAATACACTTTATTCAGTACTATTGTCATACACCCTACCACACGACCCCTTAGTAGACCTGCAGTTGCTGTTGATGGGAGGTGACAGGTACCCCGTGGAACTAGTCGAGGTGCGCGCAAGCTGCCCCGGACACCATGGATATCAAAAAATAATAATAACAACAACAACAACAACAACAAGAACAAGAATGCTTTACTCTCAAACTACTTGTAATGGTCTATATTGAATCCTCTATATTCATTCGTTTCTTTTTCAGCCTAATTCATTGCAATAAATCAAAACACTACCACTTCGAATACAACTAGCTCAAACATAAAACCCTGCATTTCTGCAAGAGGCTGTTTCCACGACTTGAACCCGTGATCTCCTGGTAACATGGCAGCATAACTAATCTAAGCATTTCTAACACACCATATTCAGTACTATTCTCATACCTACCAAACGACCACTTAGTGGACAGAGTTACCTCGTACTTGCCGTTGGTGGGAGGTCGCAGGTATCCCGTGGAATTAGTCCACGGATAACAACAGCAACAACAAGAATGCTTTAGTCTCAAACTAGTTGTATTTGGTCTATATTGAATCCTCTATATTCATTCATTTCTTTTTCAACCTAATTCATTGCAATACATTAAACACTACCACTTCACATACAACTAGCTATATAAAACCCTAGCACAAGATATCCCAACCAGTCACAAACCATAAATCCAAACAACATCCAAAAGTAGAAAGAAAAAAAATGCTAATTCAAACAAATCAAACCAACCCATATGATCTTTAAACTATGCCACCATATACAAATACAGCATTCAAGAATCTTGATTTTTTTCAGATAAATTAAACAAACAGAAACACAAAAAATACATAGTAATTTATTTTGAAAATAAAAACCCACCTTAAAGATTCAATTACAAGAAACCCCTTTGAATTCTTGACAGCAAAAAAAAAAAAGATTCGATCTTGAAAGGTCGAGATTTGTGAAGTTTAGGGTTTGAACAAGAACCTTTGTTAGGTTTGTTCAAAAGAATAAAAAAAAAAAAAAAAAAAAAAGGTGATCCACCAATATCTACAAAGAAAGTGGCTGGATAATGAATATTCAGACAAAATTTAAAAATTGTTGCATATAATTATCGTGACCATGAAAATAAAAAACGTGAGCTTTTCAAATTAGACTATTTGTTGATGTGCCTATTTGTGTCATCAAAGGCTAAAAGAAAAAGAAAATAAGATGGTGGGACCAAAAAAAAAAAGGCATAAAGGTAAATTAGACCTTACATCTTTTTTTCTTTTTCTTTTTTATAAATAAAGATGTCCCGCAAATTAATCTATTTGATTATGAGAATTGTTCATTTTTTCCTGATATTTTTTCATTTTATTTGAAAACACAATTTGAAATTTTAAAAACACTTAAAATCTTATTTTATTTTTTTTCACTTTCAGTACATTCAAACATCCAAATATTATTTGCAAAAACTATAATCAAACACAAATTCATTCAACTCCAATTTCAAAATTCCAAATAAAGTGAAAACAATTTGATTTATATGGCCAAACGCCTACGAACTCATGTGCATTTCATTAATTTATCTAATACAATTATCTCCTACATCATATAATATTATTTTTTCTATCCCAATTTATATGAGACGGACTACCTTCGCTCCTCCTCCTTCAAGAGTTTTGCTCGATGTTGGTTAATAAAAAATTTCAATCAATATTTTAATTATTTGTATTTTAAATTGATGTATGATGCATGAAATGAATAAGGTCTCATGAGTGAAATGAAATGAAATACGGTATCATCATTGATTTGAAACGGATGGACAAAATAATTATTGGTTTAAAAAAGGCCCCATGTCCAACTTTTATTTTTATTATTACTATTATTTCTTAAACATTCTTTAAAATATAAAGGGGTCAGGGCCGCCAGCATTCCCAATAAACAGTTGTTTAAATCTACTCCTTATGATTGATTGCTTTGGAAAGGAGCTTTGCAAAAAGTGCTTTGTATTTTTTTGACAAAAATTAAATAATATTTATTTTCTTCAACCTTGATACTGTTGTTTTGATAATATCTCATTAAAGAAATCGATTGTAAGTCATTTGATAATAGTAATAAACTATTAAATCACAGTTGTGGTCCTTAAAGTTTGTTATGAAAGTTGATTTGGTCAGTTACTTTGCATGATCTAATAGCCCACTCCTAAAAGCAATAGATAAAAAATATCTATTCTGATAAATAGATAAATAAAGTATATGAAGACATGCACAGAATATCGTCAAACAATTGGTATGTATGTTCTATGTCAAACAATTGGTATATATGTTCTATTTTTCTTTCTTCTTTTTCTGGTGGCCAAATTTATTTGTTTTGATTCTTTAAGATGTTCTTCGAATTATTGGTCTTAGCTTAGCAATTAAGAGTAGCATGTACACATGTAAAATCATAGCATATTATTTTGGCTAATATACCACTAGGCAGTGTGCCTAGTGGCTAATTTTATTAATAAAATCAAGGGAAAAGGGTTACATATACCCCTCTACTTTGGAAAAATGGTTAAAAATATACTTCGAACTTATTTTGGGTAAAAAATATCACTCCCGTCCTTAAAGTTTTCAAATATACCCCTGTCTTGAAGGAAATTATCCCCCAAAATAACCAGAAATTATTTTTTAAACCCGCTTCATCATTTAAACCCGATCCAACTAAATAATAATCCGTAAGATCCCCTTATTCCCCCAATTCCCTCAAGCTTCATACCTACTTATTAGGGGAATAAGGGGATCTTATAGGTTATTATTTAGTTGAATCGGGTTTAAATGATGGAGCTGGTTTAAAAAAGGATTTCGGGTTATTTGGAGGGATAATTTCCCTCAAGACAGGGGTATATTTAAAAGCTTTAAGGATGAGAGGGGTATTTTTGACCCAAAATAAGTTCGAGAGATATTTTAGCCCTTTTTTCAAAACAGAGGGGTATTTTTGACCCTTTCCCTAAAATCAAACTAGTCTTTTTCATCATGTGAAAAAACATGAATTTGCAAGAATTGAAAAATCTAGCATCAATTTAGAAGCTTATAGAATGCTCTTAACTAATATTACAATTTGAAAATCGAGTATACGTGAACAAATAAAAAATGGAAGCAAGAGAAAAAAAATGCTCGAACCAACTTATTTTCCAACTGGACAAATTGGAAAATTTCAACTCCATGTGGCGAACAAGCTTGCGGAATTATATCGGGCAGCGCAACATAGGATGAAGGGTGATCACTTGACCTAAATACCCTTAGCGAAATTCTTGATTTTGCGACTGCAGCACGTGTTTGGACGATATGTAGCTGAACTTGAAGAAAAAAAAAAGAGTTTCTCAAATTTTCAAATATCATTTTTTAATTTTAATTCGAAATACTTTCTCTTAAGAAAAATTCGATCAAATCATGTTCAAATGCCTCCTATTCGTGTCATTATTATTCAACCTTGGGAAGTAAGACTTCATTTTATTTCTCACTTCCCCTGTTTAAATGGAAATGTAGATTTCTTTCTCAAGCTTGTTGAAGAACGAAGACAAGACTTTTGCTGCTATATAAATTATTTCTTTCACTTTCGTTCTTGCAGCTGTGTAGGTATATACATTATTTGGAATTTAGCATCAACAACTTCCGTTATCGTCCAGCGGTTAGGATATCTGGCTTTCACCCAGGAGACCCGGGTTCGATTCCCGGTAACGGAATTACTTTTTTCCCCCACATGTTCGCCTTTGTAGTAGCAGTTGGTAATCGTGCAGTTTGTTTTTCTTTAATGTGTATCAATATCTGTTGCTTCATTTTCTTGCTATTTTGGTTCAAATTCTTTTCTTTTCTTCCGAGCCGAGGGTCTATGGGAAACAACTTCTCTATCCCACAATGGTTCGAATTCTTTTCTTTTCTTTCGAGCCGAGGGTTTATGGGGAACAACTTCTCTATCCCACAAAGGTAAGGTAAGGTCTGCATACATCCCACCCAATCCAGACTCTATTTATGAGATTACACTGAGTATGCTATTGTTATGTTTTACGTTTAAACATTAAAAAGCAAAAACCTCATAATAACTGGACTTGGTAAACTACCCCTTATATCTGAAAGTCCAAAATGCACTTCAATTTTTTCTATTGCTTCGCCATTTTCCAAAGGAGGATATCTTAACAACAATTTTGACAACTTGACACTCAATTCACAAACCATAAAAAAGGGAAGGTGGAATAACAAATCATTATCTGATTCCATGGGCATTCGATAATCTCAGCAACAAAAAACAAAATCAATGCTCCCCCATAGCATTGAGCCAAGGTTGTAATGGGGTAAACTTGTTGCATCTTAATAGATTCCTTTTCTTTAGCTAACGAAGCCATCAGTGCCCTTATATAAATGGTGCACAAGCAATATTATGTCAATTACTGGATAAAAATGACTGAAGGTATCCGCGGGATTGGCACAAATAGTTGGAGAGTAACAAGAAGAAGAATGAGGCTAAAAGAACTTACATGTACTAACTACAAATTTCCTGAAAGTACAACTTTGATGATGGTTTTAAAAGATTCCATCTCCGTAACTTATTGTCTTGGGAGTACATAATGAACCCTTGCAGTTGTAGAAGCAATGATATTAATTTCTAGCAATCAAGGGTGAGCTAGAGTACGGGTTAAGAGTTAGCCAAATTCAGTAGCTTTAGTCCAAATCCTATATTTATAAAGCATTAATATAGAACCCAGTAACTTTAAAAGGACTAGAATCCCGAACCCATAATCTTCAAATCCCCGCTCCGCCTCCGCTAGAAATTCCTTTTAGTGTGGTAGATATCTAGTGTGGTGCAATCTCTCTGTGCTAATATCACCAACTGTGCAAGTAGTCACAACTACTTCCAAGTCAAATGCTTCTTTCCAGTTTTTAAGTCCGGTGCACTAAGCTCCCGCTATGCGCGGGGTCCGGCGAAGGACTGGACCACAAGGGTCTATTGTACATAAATCCTAGTTTAACGAAGTATATAAGAACGATATAGAGCTCTTCGCTCAAAATCACAGCTTGAAGTGCATGCCTACATGATGTCAGAAGTCCGGCATTTGCCCAAGTTTCACCTGAACTGATTGTGCATAATATATCAAACACTGTGATCATTGATGCACACCAACCATGGTGTAGGTTCTAAGAAGCTCCAGTATGTTTCTGATAGACGGTAAATATCAGATTTGGAATTCTATTCCAACATTGAGATTATTTAAAACTTGACGCACTTGAATTAGTGGACAAGAGTGCGTTAAAAGGAAGAACTACTCCAATCTGGTACCTTATCAGCAAGGAAGGCAGCACCAAGTTGATCTTCTAGTCAAATGTAGAATCTAGTGTTTAGCCTAAACAGTTTGTTAGGTCAATCAGTCAAATTATTTGGAATGAAGTCATTGGCAATGCAATTAATTCAAATATTGTTAATCCTAGATAATGCTAATGTAATGATAGTGACATTATGAAAATAACTGAACAGATAAACAAGTTGAAATAATAAAAACAGGAGATAAAGAGAATCTTATTGAGTTGCTTGATGTCTGCGGTGAAGAACACTTGATGCAACTGACAGAATATGTTCCGAGCCGTGTGTAATCAGATGAATTCACATGGTTACAATAGTGGGAAGTGGGGGAATTTATAGGGTAGGCCGGTGGTAACCACTTCCGTGATTCTCGCCCATTTCAACCGTTACATGGCTGAGATCGTAGGCATCGTATGAGATTAAATGAACTCCTGCATATCCCAGATTTGGCCGTTGTTTGAGCTATCCTCTGTTCAGGCGCTCTGAACCTTCCGGACAGATCATCCCAGGCTTCTGTTGTTCAGTGCGAATGAAGAGGATGCGGGAGCTGATTCTTGGATGATCGAGCAAGTCTTCAATTCGATGGCCATTGACTGACTTGTGGTTGACAGTAGTCCGTTCTATGATTGCCATGTGTCTGATCAGTCTCCAATTCCAGTATATTTTCACCAATACATCTAGTACCCACGATAATACTTTAATAATCTAGAAGACAAGACTCTGTACAAGCAATTCGCAATGTTGTGTTCTCAGCACATAGCAGCAGACGCTGCATCCCACAAGTCTTTTTCCCTCATCATCTTACTACAATGTATAGTTTGTCCACCCTCTGCATCTAAGAAATGGTATACTGTCAAAATCTGCCAAGCAATGTTCTCGTGAATTTAAGGACCCTCATAATGGTCTAATAGAACATGCAATCAAGATATCATCTTTGAATATCCTTCAATAACCTAATTCAGATAGACAATGCTACATTAGTAGAGTCTAGATCTTAGTTCTATATCAAGCAACAGAAACAGTTCCAATCCTTCTTCACCAGAAATCCCCGCAGCTACATATTCCATCTCTGAAATGATGAAATCGACTTGCATCCCTTACTGTAATTTCTCTTTTCGCAATTAGAGTTATATACTTCAGCGTACTGTGGCAGTCGACACAAACTCGCAAATTCTTAGTAACGAGTATGGACTTGTTAGGGTCCAGATTTAGCAACACAAATGCAACTGCAAGCTTCTCGCTGTGATAAAGCAGAATCTGTTCCTTCTCTTCTTCCTCAACATCTTGGTAGACAAAACTTGATTCCGCACTATACCCCAATTTTTTCATCTCCGTCCAAAGTTCCTTCAATTTCTCATTTATTTTATCAGACTGAGGGTGGGACTGATCTCCACCAACAAATGCATGGACAACACCATTCATTTCGATCCAACTACAACCCGGGCTTTTCTTAAAGCCCGAATCCTTCTGCTTAACTCTAACATGAGCAGCGTCATCCCATCTCCCAGCGATCGTATACAAATTAGATAAAAGAACAAAATTACCTGGACTTTCAGGTCCTAGATGTTGGATCTTATTGGATACTTCTTCTGCTAGTACAATATGCTTATGGATTCTACAAGCAGCAAGTAAAGCACTCCAGATACGGACATCGGGTTTAAAAGGCATATCCTCGATGAAACCATAGGCCTCGTCCAAAAGACCGTTACGCCCCAAAAGATCCACCATGCACAAGTAATGATCCATCCTAGGGCTAATTTTGAACTCTTCACACATGCGGAAGAACCAATACTTCCCTTCAGCAACAAGAGCTGAATGGCTGCAAGCAAATAAGAGACCAATGAAAGTTATCTCATCAGGCATTTGACCTACAGTCTGCATGTCATGGAACAGTGAAATTGCTTCCTTTCCACGACCGTGAACTCCATATCCAGCTATCATCGCGTTCCACGAGACGACATCCCTTTTATTCATCTTATCGAAGACGATCCTAGCAGTGCCGATTTTACCACATTTCGAGTACATGTCAATTAGAGCATTACAAATAGAAACATCCTCTGTAAATCCACGCACTATCGAGTAACCATGGGTGCAAACTCCGAGTTGTAGAGCAGCCAAATGTGAACAAGCCGGTAAAATTCCCATCACCGTTGCAGATTCTGGCTCAACCCTAGACAATTGCATCAATCGAAAAATCCGCAAAGATTCTTCCGCATACCCGTTCTGGACACACCCTGCAATTATAGCACTAAAAGAAACTGAATCTTTTAAACCCATCTCCTCAAAGAAGTTAAGCGCATCATCTATACTCCCGCACTTTGCGTACATAGAAAGAAGAGTATTACTCACCATCAAGTCCAAATTAAACCCCGACTTAACAGTATAACCATGCATCTTACTACCTCTTCTCAGATCATTCAGCTTAGCACAAGCTCGAACGACAGTGGCAAGCATAACAGGAGAGGGAGACCCGATATCTTCTTCCAATCTCATTTGTTCGAACAGTTCCAATCCTTCTAGTGTAGAATCACACGTTATGTACGCTCCTATCATAGCACTCCGCGTTATCTCATTCTTAATACTCATGACTCTAAAAATCCTCTTCGCGTAGTTCAACCAACCGCATTTTGCATACACATCCAAAATTCCAGTATCAACAACTACATCATTCACAAACCCCCTTCTCATAGAATACCCGTGAACAGTCTTCCCTTCACGCAACTTATTAGCTTCCGCGATAGCAGGAAGAATAGCCACAATCGTAGACGAATTTGGACTTAGCCTGTTTTCTTGCATCTCCAAAACCAACCCCATCATCTCCAAATACAAACCATTCACCGAGCACCCTGAAATCATCGCGTTCCACGCGACAATATCTCTCTGACACATTCCATCAAAAACTCGTCGCGCCTCAACCAACAACCCACATTTCGCATAAAAATCAACAAAAGCTGTACATATATAAACGTCGCGATCAAGCCCTTGCCTTTTTACATGTTCATGAATCTTTAAGCCGTTTTCGAAATCCTGCAAAGCAGAACAAGCTTTAATAACAAAAGGGTAAGTATAATTAGTAGGTCCCACACCTAACCCCACCATTTCATAGTACAAATCAATAGCTTTCTCAAAGGGTCCATTCCAAGCATAAGCTCTAATCATTTGGTTCCATAATATGGTTTTTTTATTTCTATCTGGTTCAGGAATTTTATCAAACACTTGGCGTGCAAGATCGAGTCTACTACACGATACATAAAAACGAGTTAACTTGTCTAGTAAATTTGAGCGGTTTTCGTTATAGTGATTGTGTTTTAGTATGTGTTGATGAATTGATTTGCCTATTAATAATGATTTTGATTCTATACAGACATCAAGAATTGCAAGGTAATTGTAATAAGGTTGTTGGGTGAAATTCCAAGTGATGTTTATTATTCGTCTAGCATTTGCCATGACATAGTACAAGAAATAAAATAGCTTTGATCAAGCTTTAATATATCAAGCTTGAATATACTGTGTATTGAGAATTATGTAATATGGTGATGAGTGAAGGCGGGAAGCCTATTTTAACCTTTTTAAATTACATATTCTTATGTTCCACTTCATGGGACCTTTTTTTTTTTTTTGGTATTTTTTTTATTTCTCACCCGTTGTCCGGTATCAGTATTGGAGTCCGACTATATTCGGATTCGCACTGCGTAGAGCCCGTTGGGGGAAGGTCCATACTCAGGGCTCGAACCGAGACCTCAGATTAAGGGAGGAGCAGTCTCATTCACTGCACCACATTCTTTGGTGCTAATTTTATGATACATTACTTCCTCATTAATTCATTAAAGAAACAACTTTTTATATTAATTTTTCTTACTTTTTTTTTCTTATTTTTTTTTAAATGACATATATTTTTATGGCCACAATATATCGTAACTCACATCTTTAAACCTATAAATTTCAACGGTTTTCCTTTCAGCTTTCTGATACTACGTGTTCAAAAACTAACCCACACCCAGAGGCGGACCTACATGGATGGGGCGGGTCACTGCACCCGGTTAACTTAAAAAAAAAATCTGTGTATATATCTTGAAAAAAGATCATTTATTTCATTAGTCGTCCTAAAATTCAAAAAGCTAGTTGGGGCATTTGTCGAATTTTGGTTAAAATGTGTAGGTAGCAAGTCTAGGGATCTCAATTGTGCAAAGTGGCGCTCACTGCCATCAGACTACACACTGAACTTCTTTGTCAGGCAATGTCATTTAAGTCATATTCACCTGTTAGTATGTCGGTTCTATGTGCATTTTGATGAAAATTTTCAAAGAAGCGGTGTCGCGTTGCACCGGCAGCAGAGGCGAATCCAGAATTTATAAATTCAATTTTAAGTTTTTTAGTATTGAATTCATTATATTTTTAAAGTTATGAATTCATATATACTATTTGTTACAACTTTAATAAAATTTACTTATAAGTTTGTACTCTGTATAAAAAATAGTAGGTTCAAATGAAACCAATAACATAATGCTGCATTTGCCCTTGCCTGTTAGTGCCCCCATCATCTTCAAATTCAGTCCACCTCTGCCGGGTGGGTCTACTAAGTAAACATTAGGTGTGAGTAGAGTCTACTCACACCAATATTTACATCAACCCAATGAATAACACATTTGTAAAAATGCCCTTAACATATTGAAAATGGCATAAATTTTCCATTCTTTCCACCTATTGGACTATAATTGCCCTTAATGTCAATTTTCGGGTTAAAATTTATGAATAGATCAATAGTTAAATATTTATTGATATCTTAATACATATACGAAATTTGAACAAAAGTTATTGGTTAAGGTGAACCCAGTGCTTCCAGGTCAGCTCCACCTTAAAGCAAAAAGGAAAAAAAAAATGAAGAAGATTGGCCCAACAACTGTGTTGAATACAATATTGAAGAGTGTAATATAATGGATATAACGGAACTGATCATTCAGACCGTAATCGAATCATATGTTTTTGTCGGTACAATCTCATAGATACACACATTTTTCAAGAGAATTCTTGTTTTGTTGTCAAAAAGGCAAAGAAATAAAGTTTTCCAGCTATAGAAACAACACCCCAAAACCATTCTAAAAATTGAGCAATTCAATGTTGTCAACAGCTCCATGTGTTGATCTGTCTTTCCTTCTCATATTGGGAATGCTAGGACAAACTTTCAAACAGACAATAAAATAAAACAAGTCTCACAGTAGTAATCACACTTATAGTTGAATAAATTAAGGCAGGAACTGAAGTTGTGGCTTCTAAGTAGTTAATCACAAATTCACAGTTTAACTTTTTGCTCTTCATGTAGAACAAACATCTAATTCAGACCAACAGTACTGAGGGCACGATAACTCTTCTCAATTCTGCGTAATTCTCTTGCAACATTAATCATGTATGGTCTATCTTCTCCCTTTGAAGCCGTGCATCTCTTCACAAGATCCCAGCAGTCTTCCAATTGTTGACGGATATCATGAATTCCACTCTCTCCGGCCAAGATGGCAGGATCCACTATATCCATTACATTACACTTTTCAGTGTCGGTATTCGTCAGGCCATGATTTCTGATCATGCCATCTTTTATATACGTTTCCTTTCCAGTAAATAGCTGAAGGAGAACATTTCCAAAACAGTAGACATCAGTTTTCTGAGTAACAATACCCGAACGGGAGTATTCCGGTTCAAGATGCCGTCATGTTCCACGCACACGATCTTGAGCTTCTACTTCCAATTCTCCCGGAGGCAATGATACAGACAATGAGAAATCGAATAGCTTGGCAACTCCACTACTCTGATCTATTAACACCTTTTGTGGGTGTAGGTCTCTATAAATGATGGGCGTATTAAATTCACTATGGAGATAAACAATTGCTGAAGCGATGTCATTGGCAATACGCAATCTACTTCCCCAAGGTACTGACGAATTTCTAGCATGATCATTATTGAAAAGTAAATCATGAAGAGTTATAGCCTCCTCAACATATTCATATACCATAACAGGATTTGCATATTCTAGGCAGCAGCCGATAAGTTTGAGCACGTTCTTAAGATGGCTCATCTGAGAAGTGATTGCTATATCTCGGCATATATCATTATTTCTGTATAAACTAGAGTCCGTGAAATTAACCAGGACAAAGCGTTTATCTAGTAAGCCTGTTACCATATATCTTTCGCGATCGCGTAATCTCCATTCTGCGTCTTTCGTTGCCCTCTCCATTTCTAAGGCACTGAAGTAACGGAGGGGAATTCGACATTTTCCGTCGCATAAAGCCATAAACTCCTCTAGCAGGACACCTCCATTGTTCAAATAATGCTCTTCTTTCTTCAGCCTTTCTTTAGAGGCAGAGGATGATAGTTTGCTCATGAGTCCCCTAAAGTGATGCATTTGATCTAACTGCCAAGAACTCCTGCAAAAGTAATGAACAATAGCTAAGGTAGAAGTCTCAGGCCAGGGGGCATAAATCCAATCAGACAACATCATTATCACACCCCTTTTTTCAGAACTCCCGAAAAAGAGAATTTTAATTTTAAAGATCAAAATGGTTTTCAAAACTGAAGTTGACAAAAATTGTGTTTCAAAAAGGGATTATTATGAAAAAGGAGCGTCACTTGACAATGAGTTATGGTGTGCCAAGTTACCCCTAAAAACAAATATCCCTTTCTAAAACAAGTTTGATCTAAATGACTTATCAACGACAACGACAAATGACTTGTTTTGATGTAGCTAGAAAATCAATTGAACAAACTTCCAAGACACAGCAAGCACCGCACAAAAGTGTCTAAATTATTAGAACCTGAAATAAAAGAAAGTGCAAGAAAATAAACCTATACTATCCTACTCTAGGCCTTCCCCGACATCCCGGGGTATTGTTCACAAACGAACTCAGTTTTTAATTGGTACTTCGTGGCATTTCCCCGGGAAATAGGTATATTTATTGGAAAGCATAAAAAGTATGCAAGCGGGTTCAAACAGTGAATAGGGAAACGGCCCGGCTCTTATTTTAAACTCCAATCTTTTATATTTAACAAAGTCGAGAAATATTTTTAAATCTTTTACGAATTACCTATTTTTTCTGGGTGCTGTGTTTATCCTTCCTCAAAGTGTGCTCAAAGAAGTGGACAAGAAATGTAAAGAATATCTTTGGGGTAGTACTGAAGAAAAAAGGAAAGTTTGTTTGGTGGCTTGGGAAAAGGCATGTTTCCCTAAGAAATCTGGTGGGCAAGTTATTATGGCAATTGGTGGAAAACAAAGAATCACTTTGGGTCAAATGGGTTCATGGGATTTATATGAAAGATGACTCCAACATATGGTTGCATAAGGCACCACAAGACTGTAGTTGGTACTGGAAGAAACTTAATGGCCTAAAGGATAGTATGAGGGAGTGGTATGTGCAAGATAGATATGCTCTCAATTCGGGGGATAAGTATTCTATTGCAAAGAGATACGCTGCTATCATTGGAACTCAAAGACGACTTGATGTGGCAGAACTGATTTGGAGTACTGCTGTACAGCCTAAACATAGGATTATAGTGTGGCTTGCAGCTCAGAACATGTTATTGACCAAAGAAAGGCTGCTGAAACTTCATATTCCAGTCCAGCAAGTAAACTGTTGTCTATGCATATCTCAGACCCTGGAGACTGCTGATCATTTGTTCACTGATTGTCCTTGGATAATTTTTGTACGAGATGCACTAGTAGTATGGCTAGGTGCACCACTGCAAACTGGAGCAGTGCATATGATTCTACGGAAGATCAAAGGGAAACATTGGCCTCAATTTAAGAAGGAAGCTGTCGCAGCTATCTGGAGTGCTATGATTTATCATACCTGGAGAGCTAGGAATTGGAAACTGTTCAAAGGAGTAAATGTACATAGTGAGTTGGCTGTTACACAGATAAAGAAGGAAGTAGTAGAAAGAATCAGTTCATTAAAGATGTCTAGGAAGATACATAGGAGTAGAGACTTTTTACAAGTTCTTACTGTGTAATTAGTTATCCCCGAGGCTTAGATTCCTTTTTCACCCTTCCTAGAAGGTGGTTAATGGAACTAGGTGCTCTTTTGTTTGTTATTTCATTTGTTATTAATGGTAATTTTCACAGTTGTTACCAAAAAAACCAATATAATTGCATACTTTAGCAAAAATACTGTGAAAGAGAGTACCAAAAATTCAACTTATAAGAGGTTTAATCTTTTTTTTTGGAAGTAAAACAGATTTCAGAATATTTTTATTGAATTTGAGTAAGAAAACAAAATATACAAAAAGAGAAATAGAAAAAAGAAAGACAATATATATAAACCTAACAAAAGTTACTAGCAGGCAGGTTTTGTTTTTCACCAGACTAGCTGGCAGTTGACTAGCATTAATTGAATATGATTTTTTTTCCGTATTCGGAGTATTATTACCTTTGTTCACTCGCTTACTTTTTTAGATCTCTAATACAACATGTTTCTTTCTTTCTTTCCTTCTTTAACTTCGTTTTCTTATTATATGTTGCTATTACTGTCTATTATTATTATTGTTGTCTTGGCACCTTCTCTTGAGCAGATTCGATTTTGCTTTCCCAACGTGAATTTGAACCTACATGACCGCTGTGCCAGCACCCAGCCTTGTGTCAAGTGGATCAATTTCTTTTATATGAAACAATATAACAATAATTTTCCTTATATAACAGTAAATTTACGGACACCACATGGGTACGCCCCGGTAACACCCCAATATCTTAATATTTGCCTATTTTTCACAAGCCTAGCATGATCATATCGGCTCAATTAATCAAACAAACAAAATGACAACCTCCATTAACTCAAATCCTTTTTTAATCAGAATTATCCCACTGTTCTTTTAATTGAGATAACCCATTTACATGATTTTCAAACTTGTTCTTGCCCATTTCTATTAACATCATAGGCAACCAAGGGAATCCAAAAGCAGAAAAGCATAATCACTATAAATTAAGGACCCGTTTGGATTGGCTTATTAGGTGTTTTAAGCCACAATAGCTTTTAAGCATTTAGGGCTAGTTTGGTGCAAGGGATAAGGAATAAATAGTATTTGAGATGTTTTTATTCCATGTGTGGTTGTGATAAAATCGCGGGATAATTAATCTCGGGGATTATAGTATTATTTTATCCCTATGGAAGGGTGGGTAACTAATCCCGTGATAATTAACCTAGGATAAGTAATCCTGAGATAATTTGTTTCCCAACCAAACGACCCCTTAGTATTTTGATAAGATAAAAAAATGATTTTAAACACTTATTTTTAAACCAAAACAATAACAATAAGCTAAAAGCCGTAAGTTAGAATTCGTAACTTATGACTTTTGACTTATAAGCCATAAGTTATAAGCCCATCCAAACAGGCTCTAAGCGTGATATCCATGTAATCAAGTAACTGGAAAATCACCCAAACACACAACTAAACTTTGAAAAATAGAAACAATTAAACTGCAATTCAAAGGAAGAAATCAACCTTAATGAATTAGTTCAATGAATCTGAAAATGCCTCAGGACCAGAAAAGTGGAGAATTCTTGTAGTGCACTGTAAGGAAAATGAGGTGAGGAAAGTTTGTTAGAACTAAGATAAGCAAGAGTCTCTTTGTAGTATTTTCTTTTTCCAAAATAAATAATGCAAATAGAAAAGTCTCTCCCCCCGTCCTACTTTACGTGATATAGTTTGACTAAGTACGAATTTAAGCAAAAAAAAAAAGAAAACTTTTGAAATAAGTGATTAAAACAAGTCATAAGGGTAAAAACGAAATTTTGAAGTTAAAATATTTCTAAAAATTTAAAAATGTATTTTTTTTACAGACTAAAAAAGAGAGTTTGTCATATAAATTGGGAGAGAAAGAGTAAATACTAATGTAAACTAATGCAAAATTCATTATGAAAAATCAAAATAGTTGAACTAGCTATACTAAATTTTTTTCAAAAAAAGAGAGAGATAATGGTTAAAATAATACTTGAACTCACTTTTTCCCAAGTTTCGTATCTCAATTATCAGTTGTTCACTTTTTCTACCTAAACTATCACTATTTATAGATTAAAAATACCTAGTTGAGTAGAAGGTGATAGTCGAGGTATGAAAAGGTAACAAGTGTAGTCTTAAAAAATGGTTTTTTAATCAATTTCTCTTGAAATATGAAAATAAGATTTGTATCCTAAAAATGTGATTCTATTTTAGAGTTTTTTATTTTTACAGATAAAAAAGTATTAAAATGAAATAAAAGTTAAAATGTGAAGATTTGATCTAAAAGAAAATATTGACACTAAAACAATGCAAAACTCGGGAAGGGTCAAAAATCACATGTCTAGAATTATCACTAGTGGAATCTACTTGTAAGGAAGTTCAAAGCTTCCTCATTAAGTCGAAGCTTGAATTTGATGCTTTTGGATTCTAATTTCATAGCTCGTTTTAATTACTGGATTTACAATAAAATATTTGTGCAAATTTAATAATTTTTTTAATACAAATACAAAATCTAAAAAAAAATTCTAACTTCATAATATTATATTAAGCCCCAGCTTTGTGGTCATTGGACAATGCCTTGTGCATTATTCCACACAAATGACTTGACAAATAAAGTCAGGACACAGATATTGATTTGATTTGTTGTTTCATTGCCCTTGCTGTGGGTCTCTCTTTAATTTCATTGCACTTTCCTTGGAATTTAGTGTTTTGATACGTGAAATACGTCGATAATTTCTTAAATTTGTAAGTAAATTTCATTTAAAACTCGAATTACATCCTGTTTCGATTGAGTATTTCGACACATAAACAAGTGTTTCTCTTGATACTACCGACTCAAATTCTAGAAAAACTTCTGCACATCATCTTGGATGCCCATTACATTGCTAAATCAATCACTTAAAATATGTTAAATCTTTTAATTTTACTTATTAGTCTCAGTAATTATCTTTAGATATATTGGTCCTTAAGGAGCCTTCTTGGTTATATAAAGGCAATGAAAGTACCCAGAAATTCAGAAGATAGTCCAACAACTTTTGTTGTCACATTCCTTGGAATTCAACCCACTGTGGAGTAAAGGGACCAAGAAGCTTACAACTTCTTTTAATATTCCACTAGTGATGATGTGATGTCTTGTCTCTGTTTGAAATTTGTTCCTAGCATTCCCAATATGAGAAGGAAACACGGATTTCAACACTTGGATCTCTTGACAACATTGAATTGCTCAATTTTAAGAATGGTTTTGATGTATTGTTTCTACAGCTAGAAAACTTTGTTGGTTCTTGGTTTCTAGTCCGACCAATGCATTTATTTTAGTTTTTTTCTGGCTTCTCTCACATCTGGAGGATGGATCTTAAAATGATGAAAGCATTATGTTTTCGGTGGACAGAGATACCCGATACCTATGTTGGTGAGAGGTAATAGGTACGCATCGAATTAATCAAATTGCGTGCAAGCTGACTCAGACACCATTGTTATAAGAACAAACGATGGTCTTTCTGTCTAGCTAATTGAAGTGTAAGGAGCACTCATATTACCAGGTATGAATTGCAAAGAACCTCTGAAAGAAAATTATGACTAGATCAAATGGACAAAGTTACCTTAAGATTTGCCATCGGTCCGAGTGTGGATAAGCTAAAAAGGAAAGCCACTACACCGTTTCTAGTCCTCAAGCGAAGAAGATCTAAGAAAGGACATCTAAGGGTAAGGTTACGAAGTAAAGGAAGTCCATTACCAAGAAGAAAAGGTGATCTTGTCTTGCTTGTTGAAAGAGCGGAAGCTTCCAGATCATCTTTCCATCTTCCATCCAGATAATAAGATAATAAGTGATCAATCAACAACGAACACTAACTTAAAACAACCAGGAAAGAGTACCTATTCCTTACAGAATCGAACCTGTTTCATCAACATGAAAAGACGATGTCCTAACCACCGGACGAAAAGGACCAAAAAACCATTCTTCATATACATTAACTGATAAGAGTAATTAACAAGAAGAAAAATACATTATCTTCAAAATGTACGGATAGAGGATAAGTGGTTCACAAGTGAAAAAACAGCATTCACCATACAAAACAAGCTAAATTCAAACAGTCAACTTCATATACAGATATTATACATGAAGCAACAGCCACCAACAACTAGTTTGAAAGATCCATCGATTCAGTAAAGTGTTTGTTCCTGCACACTCTGTAAAGTTCACTGGTGCATTGTTGCTAACTGCCAAGATACAGAATATCTGCAAGAAAAAAATGACCTGTCAACCTGTGCGTAGAACCAACTAATATCTTTAGATCTTGTACCTTATTGAATGCAGAAATAGAACAGGAATGGGAGAATAAGACATCTTAGGGTGTAGAAAACCGATTGAAACAGCAAAGGCTGATCCACCAAAGAACAAAGATGTAAAAGATGTGCATTGGCAAGGACTTGAAGCTAAGAAGCAATCAATTTTCAAGCTATACAAATAACAACCACAAGCCATTCTTAGAATTGAGCAATAATGTTGCTAAGAGTCCCATGTATTAAGCATGAATGGCGGAATCTCACCTCTGTGTTTCCTTGCTAGGACAACTTTCAAGCAATTGTTCTTTCCGGGGTGTCACGACCCAGCCCCGTGGGCCGCGACTGGTGCCCTACTTGGACACCCAGACAGACAAACATATCAAATCGTAACACACTTATCCAAATCAAATCACAAACAGATAGCATATACGGCCATAATTACTATATGCCGTCTCAAACTATATCAAATTGTTCAAACACATCTCAACGCAACCGTATGCAGATATATATGTACGCCGACAAGGCTTTATTTCAGATTTAGGTAATTTCCAGAAAAATTTCGGCAGAGTTTCCTTTGTTTTACGGACTATCCAATATACCCTGCACGCAGAAAATACCAACAAAAGCCACACAGGGCTAACCAAGCAATATATAAACATATGCGGACCGGCCGCCTCGGCGTATAGGGTCGCCCAAACAACATATGCGGACCGGCCGCCTCGGCGTATGGGATCGCCCAAACGACATGTACATACATCCATACAGAAAGACCCTAACCCACAAACATGTCCACAGACCTCTAAACAGACCGACAGAATCATATGACGGGACAGGGCCCCGCCGTACCCCTGAACAAATACATATATACATAGCGAACAAATGTATACCAAAATGTGTGCTCTGAAATGAGAAGAGCACTCCAAACAGCAGAAGAGGATGTCCTAAATGGGTAGATCACCAAACTGTGCGTCTGTACCTGCGGGCATGAAACGCAGCCCCCCCGAAGAAAGGGGGGTCAGTACGAAATATGTACTGAGTATGCAAAGCAGAATATACAGAAAACAAACCTGAGACATAAACGAAGCAGAAGTGCCGAACATAAGTACAAATCCAATCATATCAAAATGTTTAGTTTCAAACATGTAAGTCATGCATAGGGTACAGAAGAATATGGTCGCCCTCCCGTCGATGGCGCCATAACACAGCATAACACCAGAAAGTTTCAAATCTCCGTATCCCCGTCACATATCACATCACAACATAACGCCATACACAGCATAACACCAAATATATGTGGAACCCGACCCTCATTAGCGAGTAGCTCGGAGAACCATAACACAGCATAACTTCGGAGTATATCAAAGTGCGCACGATAACAGAACCGGCCCGGGAACCGGCGAAAGATATAACAGAACGCACGAGTAGAGTCGTGAGTAGTCATATGCATAAAATCATTATCATAAATTCAAACATAAGTAAAAATGATCATATTTGAAAATCGAAATAATAGTCTTAACAAATTCTTTCCAAAGTTTCCAAATTTCATAAAGGAAAGTCGCGGGACCCACGGGTGGGTATTTACCCGAGTCGGGCCCGCCTATAGAAAACATACATATCATATGTCATATAGACTTCTACAAAAATATTTGAGTAATCCGAGCATATTTGTGAAAGGTATGGCATTCCAAAAATTACGAACTTCTTTAAAGTGAACCCTTTTTATGCAAAATTCGGAAAACGATTATTTCAAAGACATAAGGGTTCATATTTCATCAAATCATACATAAGAGTGCCAAAGAACATATACGAATCAAAACATGCTCGGATTTCGGATTTGGAATTTCCTTAAGGCTCTAATTTAGCCTATGTAAAACTAAGACATGCCAAAAAGAAAGGAGGTTACTTTACATACCTCGTACGCACTCCAAGCTAGCCGATCTAAAGTTAATCCCAATCTACGCCTCGGGCTCCTCAAGGTCTACAAATATGCCAACGAATATCCAATATTAACCATAGGCACTTAAGCAATTATTCATTCCAAACTAACTCTAAATCCTATGGAAAATTCGGCAGCATTTCCCCTGTAAATAGGCCATCCCGAGAATTTAACTCGCTCAAAATCAACAACAACAACCACAATAACCAACCTAGCAACTCCAATAACCAATCCGAAAGACAATATTACATTAATACTCTCTTTTTCATCATTCGACAACTTTCCAAATATTCAATTAATGGCTTACCTTCAAGCCAACATCAACGCCTATACATTCAAATACTAACCCAAACCCATACTAACAACATTCAAGAACATTCTAAACAATTCACATAATATTTCCAACGATCCAACAATTTCTCCAAATTGGGCCGAAAACAGCCCCAAAACCGAGAGCAGCCCCTTTACCACATTCCTCATTTTCAAGTCATGATTTGTATCAACAATCTACACTATAACGATATAATTCTCATAAATATAAAGATTGCATTAATTTCACAAAATTCTCCAAATCAGTCCGCAATATTCACCATATCAATTTGGGACATTAAACTCTCATTTCCAAACTAGAATTCATAACGACGACAACTAAAACACTAAGCGATATTGATTCATCCTTTGCCAAACATTGGGGCTATACACGGCCACACTACACACATATACATATATTAATGATTTTTATTCTCTTCTCCACTCTACAACAATCAAACATGCTACAAATTTTTTTTTTATTCATTAACCCAATCACACCCCCATTTACACGGCTAACTCCCCAAGCACACAACCCACTTCCAACATACGATATTTCACCAATTTCATCCATATTAACATACCACAATATGCATAAAACATTTATATCCCATAAAACAATAGAAATTTTTACCTTTGTTCTTTACTCCACAAGAAAGTTAGGGTTTGCGATTTACAAAAATGGATGGTTTGATCGCTCCAATAATGCTTCCACGCTACTTAGGGACCTCCAAATAGTGGGTTAACACCAAGGAATTATTTTTGGGAAGGCTAGAAATGGGGTTGGATTTTTCTCCTCTTGGCCGTGAATAGTGACGCCGTGAACAGTGTGTCGTGAACAGTCGCCGTCGTGAACAGTTCCGGCGTGAACAGTAGCCGCCGTGAACAGTAGCCGCCGTGAACAGTTCCGGGGTGAACAGTCCCGGCGTCGTGAACAGTGACCGAACTTCTCTCTCTCTCTCTCTCTAGTTGGAGAGCTTCTCTCACTAACTCTATTTTGATGGATGAATTTTGTGAATGAAATGGTGTATTATGAGTCATCTTATGACCATATATATGTAGCCCATAACATTGACACATGTCCCACTAATTTACTTGGTTAACTTTAATTAATCAATATGTGCCACTTAATAACTTAATCATAGTTAAATAAATCTCTAATCTCCACTAATATTTTCATACTAGTTGAAACTTATAAACACTCGTGCACTCATTAAAATTGAGAATTAAAAGTTCCTATTACATATCCCAAAATAATCCCGTCCTTAACTTATGTCGATTAACTTATGAATAATTTGACGTATAAAAATACGGGGTATAACATTCTTCCCCCCTTTAGAACATTCGTCCTCGAATGTTAAACTGGTCCTGAACTCCCAATACTTACTCAAGTGTTCTCTTATTTAATTATGCTCCTCACGTGCCTCTTTCATTGGTTGATTCGCTTTAATCCATTATAACGTACTTCAGGTCTTTACATAGTCATTCCTGTAATATTTCCTCTTTCTGTTGCTTCCCGAGGTAATAATTCCACGTCATTGCCTTCACTCTCCTCTTACTTCGCTGTCCGTTGTCAGTTGTATTGCGAGCTCTTCCGTTGAAATATTACTTTCTTCCTTGTGCGCTTAGTCTTAACTTGACTCCTTCTTCTTCCAATTAATCCTCCTCTTCCTGTGTTCGCTTTCACTTTTGTTACCACTTGACTTTTATCCTAAATTTTCCCTATAGAACTTTGTAAGTCTTTCTTATTTTATATTTGCTTTCCCGTTTCACACTAATCACATCATATCCTCTAGTTACTTCCTTGCTAGGCTTCACTCACTTCTATAACAATCCTTATGGTTTTCATATTACATCCTGCGGACTAGGCGTACCTAACCCTTCACCTTTTCTGATTGATCTTGCCCCATCGGTATAAACTTTCAAGGCACGTTATGAACCTATATTTCATTCTCCTTTTTACTTATTCCCGGAAAAATTTGGGTAGAGGTTCCTCTGTATTTCTTACTATTCCAAAACCTGTACACAGAAAATACCAACCATGCCTCACAGGGCCAACACATATACGTATTTATATATCATATCATATCACATCGTAGCCACACAGGGCTAATAATTACAAATAAAAGTATACAGATGTCGAGACTTACCTCACATGCCCACCTCAAACGGCACCGGTGACATTTCCCGGTTTATTTTCTTTTCAACCTTCAACTTTATATTTTCATCATACTTCAAATAACTTCTCCAATACACCTCTTTCGCACCATTACTTACCTGCGCACTGTGTAGCTTCCCATATCATCAATCACTGTCTTCTGTCGATACCGTTCTTCGGCTGAAATCAAGGGTTAGTAACAAAAGGGAATTCATTTCCTACGGCTGGCTCTATCGCACGATCTAAGATCCAAAGAAAGGTAACATCCTAAATGTCCTGTAGCCTCCTGTTTATAGATGTGGTGCACAACACACCGATAAACAAGACTCTACTAGACACGGTCTGTAGACATTCCGAGGACAAACCGCTCTGATACCACTTCTGTCACGACCCAGCCCCGTGGGCCGCGACTGGTGCCCTACTTGGACACCCAGACAGACAAACATATCAAATCGTAACACACTTATCCAAATCAAATCACAAACAGATAGCATATACGGCCATAATTACTATATGCCGTCTCAAACTATATCAAATTGTTCAAACACATCTCAACGCAACCGTATGCAGATATATATGTACGCCGACAAGGCTTTATTTCAGATTTAGGTAATTTCCAGAAAAATTTCGGCAGAGTTTCCTTTGTTTTACGGACTATCCAATATACCCTGCACGCAGAAAATACCAACAAAAGCCACACAGGGCTAACCAAGCAATATATAAACATATGCGGACCGGCCGCCT
Source organism: Lycium barbarum (assembly GCF_019175385.1). Lineage (NCBI taxonomy): Eukaryota > Viridiplantae > Streptophyta > Magnoliopsida > Solanales > Solanaceae > Lycium > Lycium barbarum. The sequence continues at coordinate 4,230,518 of NC_083337.1, read as the reverse complement.
CGGCGTATAGGGTCGCCCAAACAACATATGCGGACCGGCCGCCTCGGCGTATGGGATCGCCCAAACGACATGTACATACATCCATACAGAAAGACCCTAACCCACAAACATGTCCACAGACCTCTAAACAGACCGACAGAATCATATGACGGGACAGGGCCCCGCCGTACCCCTGAACAAATACATATATACATAGCGAACAAATGTATACCAAAATGTGTGCTCTGAAATGAGAAGAGCACTCCAAACAGCAGAAGAGGATGTCCTAAATGGGTAGATCACCAAACTGTGCGTCTGTACCTGCGGGCATGAAACGCAGCCCCCCCGAAGAAAGGGGGGTCAGTACGAAATATGTACTGAGTATGCAAAGCAGAATATACAGAAAACAAACCTGAGACATAAACGAAGCAGAAGTGCCGAACATAAGTACAAATCCAATCATATCAAAATGTTTAGTTTCAAACATGTAAGTCATGCATAGGGTACAGAAGAATATGGTCGCCCTCCCGTCGATGGCGCCATAACACAGCATAACACCAGAAAGTTTCAAATCTCCGTATCCCCGTCACATATCACATCACAACATAACGCCATACACAGCATAACACCAAATATATGTGGAACCCGACCCTCATTAGCGAGTAGCTCGGAGAACCATAACACAGCATAACTTCGGAGTATATCAAAGTGCGCACGATAACAGAACCGGCCCGGGAACCGGCGAAAGATATAACAGAACGCACGAGTAGAGTCGTGAGTAGTCATATGCATAAAATCATTATCATAAATTCAAACATAAGTAAAAATGATCATATTTGAAAATCGAAATAATACAACAACAACAACAACAACAACAACCCAGTGAAATCCCACAACGTGGGGTCTGGGGAGGGTAGAGTGTACGCAGACCTTACTCCTACCAAGGTAGGATGGCTGTTTCCGAGAGACCCTCGACTCAATAAAAACATAAAAAGAGGTCAGATACGGCTAAGAGATTCAAAGCGATATGGAAATGAAGTAACGCAACCGACACAGATAACATAGAATAATCAAAGCACAGGAAAAATCGAAATAATAGTCTTAACAAATTCTTTCCAAAGTTTCGAAATTTCATAAAGGAAAGTCGCGGGACCCACGGGTGGGTATTTACCCGAGTCGGGCCCGCCTATAGAAAACATACATATCATATGTCATATAGACTTCTACAAAAATATTTGAGTAATCCGAGCATATTTGTGAAAGGTATGGCATTCCAAAAATTACGAACTTCTTTAAAGTGAACCCTTTTTATGCAAAATTCGGAAAACGATTATTTCAAAGACATAAGGGTTCATATTTCATCAAATCATACATAAGAGTGCCAAAGAACATATACGAATCAAAACATGCTCGGATTTCGGATTTGGAATTTCCTTAAGGCTCTAATTTAGCCTATGTAAAACTAAGACATGCCAAAAAGAAAGGAGGTTACTTTACATACCTCGTACGCACTCCAAGCTAGCCGATCTAAAGTTAATCCCAATCTACGCCTCGGGCTCCTCAAGGTCTACAAATATGCCAACGAATATCCAATATTAACCATAGGCACTTAAGCAATTATTCATTCCAAACTAACTCTAAATCCTATGGAAAATTCGGCAGCATTTCCCCTGTAAATAGGCCATCCCGAGAATTTAACTCGCTCAAAATCAACAACAACAACCACAATAACCAACCTAGCAACTCCAATAACCAATCCGAAAGACAATATTACATTAATACTCTCTTTTTCATCATTCGACAACTTTCCAAATATTCAATTAATGGCTTACCTTCAAGCCAACATCAACGCCTATACATTCAAATACTAACCCAAACCCATACTAACAACATTCAAGAACATTCTAAACAATTCACATAATATTTCCAACGATCCAACAATTTCTCCAAATTGGGCCGAAAACAGCCCCAAAACCGAGAGCAGCCCCTTTACCACATTCCTCATTTTCAAGTCATGATTTGTATCAACAATCTACACTATAACGATATAATTCTCATAAATATAAAGATTGCATTAATTTCACAAAATTCTCCAAATCAGTCCGCAATATTCACCATATCAATTTGGGACATTAAACTCTCATTTCCAAACTAGAATTCATAACGACGACAACTAAAACACTAAGCGATATTGATTCATCCTTTGCCAAACATTGGGGCTATACACGGCCACACTACACACATATACATATATTAATGATTTTTATTCTCTTCTCCACTCTACAACAATCAAACATGCTACAAATTTTTTTTTTATTCATTAACCCAATCACACCCCCATTTACACGGCTAACTCCCCAAGCACACAACCCACTTCCAACATACGATATTTCACCAATTTCATCCATATTAACATACCACAATATGCATAAAACATTTATATCCCATAAAACAATAGAAATTTTTACCTTTGTTCTTTACTCCACAAGAAAGTTAGGGTTTGCGATTTACAAAAATGGATGGTTTGATCGCTCCAATAATGCTTCCACGCTACTTAGGGACCTCCAAATAGTGGGTTAACACCAAGGAATTATTTTTGGGAAGGCTAGAAATGGGGTTGGATTTTTCTCCTCTTGGCCGTGAATAGTGACGCCGTGAACAGTGTGTCGTGAACAGTCGCCGTCGTGAACAGTTCCGGCGTGAACAGTAGCCGCCGTGAACAGTAGCCGCCGTGAACAGTTCCGGGGTGAACAGTCCCGGCGTCGTGAACAGTGACCGAACTTCTCTCTCTCTCTCTCTCTAGTTGGAGAGCTTCTCTCACTAACTCTATTTTGATGGATGAATTTTGTGAATGAAATGGTGTATTATGAGTCATCTTATGACCATATATATGTAGCCCATAACATTGACACATGTCCCACTAATTTACTTGGTTAACTTTAATTAATCAATATGTGTCACTTAATAACTTAATCATAGTTAAATAAATCTCTAATCTCCACTAATATTTTCATACTAGTTGAAACTTATAAACACTCGTGCACTCATTAAAATTGAGAATTAAAAGTTCCTATTACATATCCCAAAATAATCCCGTCCTTAACTTATGTCGATTAACTTATGAATAATTTGACGTATAAAAATACGGGGTATAACACGGGGCATGTTTCATTTTCTACACTTTGTTTAGGGACGATAAAAACAAAATGAAGATTCAAAATGCATCTCAAAAAATAGAAAAAGGCCTTGCAATTGACTTTCACCAGCTGTCTGTGCCAAAAGCAAGGCTGATGACTTAAAGAAATGCTTATTTTACTAACAGAAGAAAATGACACCATCAGTAGCTTTGGCTCAAATCATGTATTTGTGTTGGATAAATAATCTATCCAGAACCCGGTGAGCAAAAAGGACTGTGATCCAGAACACATAAACTAAAAATTCTGTCTCCGCCTCTGATGATGATGATGGTAGATGCAAACTAAGAGCATATTGGTTAATTGGCATGAAATCTACTAGATAGAGAAAATAAATGAAAAAGGAAACAGCAGAAGAAACAAAGATACACCAATGCTTTTGGAGGGCAAAAGGGAGGGAACGCAAACAGTTTCCTGATAGAAAAGTATTTTGTGAGGACATCTCAGTTGCACCAACTTAAACTCCTCTTGATGATAAAAGTTGGCTTTGGCAACTTTTATTTGAACATGTTATTTACTAGCAACATATTGAACTCCTGATATCTAATTCGTATTTCCAATAGGTCATAGATATGCCCATTTCATTTATATGATTCACAATTCTTCTGGTGATATTTGGTACGTGATGCAGCCGATTCAGTAGAGATCAATGTGGAGATCATTCCAAAACTTCAAAATATAATTATTCAAATACACCTTCACTATCAAATTATTGAAGAACGAAAGCTAAATGACCTAATTCATCACACAAGCATTTTCCATGTCAAAGGGGATTCTTAGAAAATAGAGGAACTTTCTATAAATTTATTAGTTGCTTGCAAGCTTGAAACCTCTCTTATAAGCAAAGGGCACAACGGCTTACCAGTTCGCACAACTTAAGAGTGCAATATGGAAACAACTCACAAAGCAAAAATTTGATAATTGGTAACCAAAGTTTGGCTTTCTCTAATTCTAAACAAATGAGCTGGAAACAAGAATCATTGGACTTATATCTTGCAAAAAGTGCTCCTATAGTTCCATGTTTTGCAGCATAGGAAACCACAGCAAAACTTTTAACGTTGTGCACGAGAGAGCAGCAAATAACAGGTATGCTGGAAAATGGAAAAACTTCCTATACAGAAAGACTTGCTTATTCAAAAGCTTCTTATTTGATACCACCTTTTGTGCTCATAACCAAACATTGGTTGGAGCAGGAGGGTGATAAGTATGTAAATCAACTAAGAGCGTAATAACAGTCAAGTCCCTCATGTAGAAAGCTAATGAACAGGTAAACCTTTCAAAAACAAGACGAAAAACGAGTCAAGAATTCACACAGACTTCACTGGCTCATTACCTGCGAACCTTTCTCGACTCTAAGTTTGGATATCAAGCTCTTCATTCCCGTCATCATGAAATTCCTTAGGCCAAGATTTAGTTCCTAAATCAAGTAAAACCAGGCTCTCCTTGTATGCAAACAGTTCTATCATATCAGGATTCCCTTGGAAGCGAAGATCTTGAAATTGCTCATTCCTAGGGTCATAAAGAGAAAGATCCCCCTCAATGGATTCGAATATAACCTCCCCATTCTTCATAAAGCCTAAGGGCCAGCAGATTTTAAATGAGCAATCAACTTTAAACTGATGGAACCAAATCTTTCTGGAACAATCTTCTTGCATCATCCATACATGCCACCAATCTAGTGATTCTGGGCCATGAACAAATAGGTAAAGTGAATCCCGAAAGACTGCTAACGACCCAGTTAATGCACCGTCATCGAGGCAAGACTTCGGCAGCTTTATTTCTTCAAAAACATGGTCAGCCATATTGAAAGATACAATGAAGTCATCATACTCAGTTTCATTAATAACATTTCGTGCAACCCAATATGCAGATCCATCTAGAAATGCCTTTGCCATATGGCTGGTAATAAAGTACGAAAGTTCAACTTCAATCTTTGTCCAAGAATCTGTTTTTAATGAGTAAATTTCAACAACAGGCGGAAGTTTTGGAGGGGCTGTCAGATTCATTTTCTCAGTATACAAAATCCTAACCACCTTATATTCATCCAATCGGGGGACCCACCCAAACCCAAACACTACCTGGACACGAAAATCAGGAAGCTGAACGGGGGAATTAATAAGATTCTTGACTATTTTTGTGGCCGGGTTCCAAAAATACATTTTGCAACAAGATCGAGGACTTAAAGGGTAAAGAAGAAAGAGAACGCCATTGCAACAGCCAAGGACTTCAAAACTTTTAGTTGATTCCCACAAAGGAAATTCTAATTTCTTGTGCTCGGCGAATGTTTCATCAGAGTACAATGTGCAACACTCCTTAATTTCCGCGACATCTAAGATTAGATCTTTACCGATCAAAAAGCTGCTTTCCTTATACGATGAATGTTGATTCATATGCTTGTTCACAAAATAAAGATCTATAATTAGGTTACACCAAGATTTGCAAACAGACCTGAATTGCATGAGATCTTCAACAGGAAGTCTTGACAAAATGTTTGTCATTTCATCACCGGGTGGATCAACAGAGATCATCGTGCTTATTTTTGTTTTTTTGACTAATTCTACGAGATATCCGCCACCTCCCACCAGCACCAGGTACCAGGTAACTCTGTCCACCAAAGCTTAGACAGGTAAAACTAGAGTCGTACAAGAACCACCTAAGCTATCAGAAAGTGGTTTTAGAGATCATCGTGCTTATTAAGACAGTAATGGCAAAACACGTGCCAAAAATTTAGCCTGATGCCTAGCGGATCTGAACAATTTTTACAAGATCAAAGAAACAGGAAATTAGCACTCGGAATTGAAGCACTCAACTCTACTAATAAAGCAAGGTCATAGAGAGAGAGAGAGAGAAATTGTTCAAATCAGCAAAAAGATAAGGACTATCAGAGACACCACCAAAGCAAAGATAAACATGTCAACCAAACTTTGTGCCAGAGGAATCAAAGATAAAATCGACGGCGATATGGGTTCATCTTCCACAACTACCGACGGAGTTCTATGACAGAGGAATTCTAGAGAAAATAGAAAGACGAATCGGTCAATTAATGAAGATTGATGCATGCACATTGTCAACCCTGAGAGGAAGGCATCGAGGATCAGTGTTGAAGTAAATCTAGGGGTTCCGGTTCAAACGGCGATTACTATTGGAAATCACCGTCAACCACTGATCTATGAAGGAGAAGGGATTTTGTGTGTATGTTGTGGTAGACTCAGGCATACTGCAATCAACAATGTTGGTTGAAGAAAAAGAGGAAGAGGGGTAAACATGACCGACAACAATTAATGGGAGATAGTGGTGGTGAATAGAGAAACCGACAGATAGCAACCGAAAGGAGGAAAGTAAAAGGAAAGAAATAGAATATGGAAAATTAAAATCACTCACAACAAAGTATCTACGTATGAAATAGAGATTGAAGGACAAGTGGAGCTTGGTTCTCAATATAAACTAGAAGGTAAAACTAGAGTTGTACAAGAACCACCTAAGCTATCACAAAGTGATTTTAGAGATTATCATAGTGCTTTTTTTTTTTTTTTTTGATAATGGTAACGGGTTCATCACGTTTATTAAGACTGGAATGGCAAAAGAAGTGCCAAAAATTTAGCCTGATGCCTAGTGGATCTGAACAATTTTCACAAGATCAAAGGAACAGGGAAATTTAGCACGAGGAATTGAAGCACTCAAACTCTACTAATTAAGCAAGGCCATAAAGAGAGATTGCGAGCTATTGCACAAGAGTTGGGTTTACCCTGTGCACACCCGAAGGGCAGCGGCTGTGGGTTCCCATGTCATCAAAAATAAAAATAAAGAGAGAGAGATAGAGACAAAAACCGTTCAAATCAGCAAAAAGATAAGTACTATTAGAGACACCACCAAAGCAAAGATACACCTGGCTTCATCGAAGATGACAATGTTGGTTGAAGAAAAAGAGAAAGAGGGGTAAACATATGAAATAGAGATTGAAGGAGAAGTGGAGCTCGGTTCTCATAAACTTCTCTACCGTTAATATTACTTACCAAATTAAGGTGATTCCATATTTGCTAAGTTAGGATCTCGATAAAATCATAAATGTTAGCCACTGAAATATTGTGTTTCCAGAAGATTGGTCAAAGCTGAAATTAACTGGATAACACCTCTAGCCCCTTTCACCCACTTGATCATGTGTAAGAAAGAATTGAGCGTCTTATTGATTTCATGCTTGCCTATCCTGAATCTGGTCTTGAGCAAGCAGAACCAACCCAATTAATTGGGCCGAATTCAGAGTTGTTTTTGGAGTTCAACTAGCTGAATTGCACTTTAATTGGCTTTTCAGATTACATTGTGAATCATAGCATAATAGCACGGCATGCCAACATCATTGTCATAAGCAACCCAGACTTGATTATCATCAACAGATTTTTGCGTTCTGTCCTTATCAAAATTATGGAAGTCAGGATCAGGAACAGTCATTGACTGAACTTCTAGATCTAAATCAACAGGTGCAATACATAATATTTTGGAATCCGCCACTGCATCATTAGAAGTTTTATCCTAAGCTGCACGGACTCTTCATTTTTGATAAGCTGCACAGACTCTTCATTTTTTATGCCGAATCTGTCTCAGCAGGAGAGTGGGACGGGAGCGGGATACGTCTCGGATTCAGTTAACCAACTTCGGATGCTTTCACAGAGTTCATGGTCAAATTTGGGGGAAATTTTGAGATTTTGATTTCTCAAAATAAAAGATAAAACCGATTTAAGACATGGGAAACAGAATGCCCATCTTGGAGAATGTCATCTTCAACTATCCATGAAACAAGGTTTAATCTTTTAACTATTAACCGCAAAAGCAGTCTTTAATGCACGTTGAGACCATCCAAGCAGATATTACCTGCTAATCATACGCAGAAAGTGCAAATCTAGCAGAAAGCTAAAATGTATCCAGTTCGAGAAACTATGCTTACCAAATTTAGAGGCAAAGTCCATCACTGATGATACTCCATAGTTGATTGCATTAATTCAACAACAACAACAACATACCCAGTGTAATCCCACAAGTGGGGTATGGGAGGATGGGGTGTACGCAGACCTTACCCCTACCTTAACGGTGTAGAGAGGCGGTCTCCGAAAGACCCTCGGCTCAAGAAAAGTGATTTTCAAAAAAGGTTTGAAAAGAAACAAAAACCAATTTGGCGTAACACAATGCAAAAATCTAAGGGAGTTGAAGGAGAAGAGCGGAGATGCAAGTTCGTAAGACTTAGTGGCTGCATTTATAAGGGCAAAGCGACAGCGGAAATTACTAGAGCCCTAGGCAGCGGCTACATTTTATTTATCAGTTTTTTCGGCTCTTCACCTTATTTCAGACCATCTTGGCTTTTTCCCCATCCTGTATGCAAAAAATTTATTATGTATCTCACACAACCGACCCTAGTTGTGTGCGACTTCCTTTTGTCTCACAAGAAAATGGACCCAAAAGTGTAAGATTTGGGGAGGGTAGAGTGTACGTAGACCTTACCCTACCTCATAAAGATAGAAAGGTATCCGATAGACCCTCGGCCAAGTCAAGCATTTCAAAGCAATTTGAAAAAGGGAACATGGAAATGAAAGCAATAACAACAAGGAAATAATGTGATACGTAAAGCAGTACATAATATTCAAAAAAAAGATCAGTAACGAAATAATGTGATAACCGAGGCACAAGGTGGTAATAGAAATCGAAGAACAAGAAACTACGAAAATGGTGCTAATACTACTGGTAAGAAAATAGGTACAGATTCGACCACCAAGCGTATCCCGCAGGAAAGCGAGAGAACGCTCAACTACTAACTAACCTTCTATCCTAATCTGTGACCTTCAAACCCTCTCATCAAAGGATGTGAGGAAAATAACTAAATAAGGAGTATTGACATCAGAAATAGTATGGATAGTCAAAGTGAAAGAAACAACAATAGTAGTAAAAATAGAAGAATACGCTAACGAGAGAATAGTAATGATACGGTTCTCTAAACGAGAACCATGCTCACCCAAATGAGAGAAAAATATCTCGACTATCTACTAACCGTCTACCCTAATCCTCGACCCTCATGCTTTCCTATCTAGCGTCATATTCTCGGTGAGCTAAAGATGCGTCATGTCCTGTCCAATAACCCTGGTTCTTCGGCCTACCTCTACCTCTCCGGAGACATAATATTGCTAACCTCTCGCACTTCTGCACAGGGGAATCCGAGCTCAAGCTCCTCCTTTTCACATACCCGAATCATCTCAGTCTTGCTTCTCGCATCTTGTCCACCACGGAGGCCACTCTCACCTTGTCTCGTATATCCTCGTTCCTAATCCTGTCTTTCCTTGTATGCCCACACATCCATCTACTTTCACCTTCTCCTTCTGAACGTGCGAATTCTTGACTTGCCAACACTCAACCCCATACGACATTATCGATCTAACAACCACTTTATAAAACTTACCTTTAAGTTTCGGTGGCACCTTTTTATCACAGAGGACACCAGATGAGAGCTTCCATCTCATATACGATGAGTGACATCCTCATCTATCTTCCATTGCACTAATTCAATAGTGCAACAAATGCAGATACTATGGTGTCAAAATCATTTAGGGTATGCTGAATCAGAAATTTTATTCAGATATGGCTATAACAACAATTTGTAAGCTTTGGAATTTATGTAAAAGACAATATTCTGAAATCTAATTGTAACAGAAAGACAGCATCAAAATAGTCAGTTCTCAATAAAAAATAAATTAGTTTCTGCCCTTCAACATTATTTTATACAATTGACAAAAATTGGTGAGAATACAAAGTACTTGAAAAGAGTTCTAAAGACAAAATTTACACAACTGACACCAACTAATACTCCCTCCGTTTCAATTTACGTGATCCCATTTGATGGCCCAGAGTTTAAAAAGGAAGAGAATATTTTTAAATTTGTGGTGTTAAATAATTCACATATATCTTATGCGCCTATAAGTCATTTCATAAAAGTAAATTATTTTTAAATATAGAAAGATGTCATTCTTACGGACTAATACGGAAATATGTTAGACATAAATTGAAACGAGGGAGTAGCATGTTTGGACAAGTTTCTAATTTTCTTTTTTTCTTTTTTGAAAAAAGTACTTGTGTTTGGCTAATCAATTTCAGAAATATTTTTGAGTAGTAATTAGTATTTCACCTGGCTTTTATAAAGTGCTTCTAAAATAAATACTTTCAGGGAAAAGCTATTTTTTTAAGTTTCCGAAAAACAGCTTCTACTACTAGTAAAAACACTTATTTCTCTTAAAAGTTTGGCGAAACATTTTTAAAAAAAATTATTAATAATAATAATAATAGTAAGTAAATTTTTAAAGGAAAAAAAAAAACACTTTGACCTTCCACAAGCTTGGCCAAAGAAGCTTGGAATTGAGGCTTTGCTATTTGATGGATTAGGAAATGGAAATCCTTAATTAAGATTTGATTCAATTATCACAGGGGAAACTAATAATAATACTCTCTCTGTCTCAATTTGTTTAAACCTATTTTATTTTTAGTCCGTGTCAAAATGAATGTGCTCTTTCCTAATTTGAAAACAAATTCAGAATGATTTACGGCCACACAAATTTTCAAGACTTATTTTGAACCACAAGTTTCAAAAGCCTTCACTCTTTCTTAAATGTCGTGCCCAGTCAAATGGGGTCATATAAATTAAAACGGATGGAGTAATAATAATAATAATAATAATAATAATAATAATAATAATGCAAATTAACTCGTAAGAATAGCAATGAATTACGCCAAATTGAAGTACATTAATTTCTTCTATGAAGTTGAAGCACCTCTATATATTCACATTTGCTACTGCAAAAATCACTGGGAAAAAAAAGAAGGAGATAACCTGAATTTCAGTAGTTGTTGATCGAATTGGGCCGAATAAAAAAAGGATGGGTCTTCTTTTACAGCCTCATCTGAAAATCGGGGGGTGATTTAGAAGAACAATCTTAAAATTAGGGATTTGAATTATAATATTAAGTAGGCGTTTGGACATGCCATTTGAAACCATTTGGAGTTTAGACATGTATTTTATCACATAGTTTTAAATCATGGTTTGAAATTACAAATCATCCAAAAAGCATGAATTGATTTCAAACCATAGTTTTAAAATTTTTAAATATAAAACTTGACCATAAATTTATATTTTATAAAAAAATATCATAAGTTGATAGATATTTTTAACGATTACTCCTACCAACTATTTACCAATCTTTATTTATATTTATCATGTGGAAGGATTATATTAAAGAGTAGTTATATTACTATTCAAATTAAATAGGTTTTCTAGTAGCGTATTAATTTTGTTATGAACTATCTCATTTGGTAAGATTGTATAAGAATTGAAAATATTTTGATAGTTTTTAGTTTTCACAACTTGTGAAATTTTTATGTCTATAAGAAAAAATACAACTTAAAGAATTTAAATTGCATGATAAACATGATTTCATCTCATGGTTTCAAATCATTATTTCAAACGGCTCCGTAAAAGAATAATACTTTTGAGTTTTAACTTGGAAAGTAATAATGGGGGAAAGCACGAATAAATATTGGGAAATTTGCACGATTGTCCTTATTCGGGGGATTGTCTTTAATTTGTGTCCCCCAAATTGCTGGTCTTTAATATTTTTCCTTCGCCTAAAAAATTCTTGAGTTTCGGGTTTAAATTTTTACTCAGTCAAAATTTTAAAAAAAATCACACGACAAAATTTGAATTCGGAGAGTTTACCTTAAGGTAGCAACTCTACCCTTAAGACAGGCCTTGCGAATCCAAACTTTACTTTGCGAACTTTTTAAATTTTTTAATTGAACGGAGATTTGAGCCCGAAACTCAGATATTTTCAATTATTTTTTTAAGCGAAGGAAAAAAACTAACGAGCAGTGCCTTAGAAGGACAATCCGCGCAAAAAAATGATAAAAATTGGGTCATTCACAAATACTACAACTTATATTGCATAACTTAATGTTGCTCTCAAATGCACATGCTAATATACGCGGTCGTACAAGTAATATAGTGATATTAGAAATCGGATGTCGAACCCAGAGACTTATACTTAACTATTTACTAAATTGAATGATCCTAATTATCTATACAAGAGTAAATCCAAATATATAATTATTAACCACTTAATAATAAAAGAAAACAAATAATGAACTTCAACCAAGAAAGAGCGCATTTTAATCGGAGAAGAGAAAGATCTAAGGCTATGACCTCTAACAATCCAGTTGAGTCTTCTAATCGCTCTACCTCTTTTATTTCCTAGTTTACTAGTTGATGGGTTAATATTTACTTTATAAGTTACTTCCGAGCTGCTCACAAGTCTATTCAAGCTACTGCAACGCCTATATTCCTATGGTCATCATACAATAACAAAAAACGCATTTAAATCTCTGTACTTAATTAAGTGAGGCTAAAGAGTATATGCTTATTCTCAATAGCCGAAAGATTACCCTCAAGGGGATCACGAACAAGTTCTACTTATACTTATTCTTATTACGCATGCAAATTTCCTATGACTAGTTCAATTCACATGCCACAGATATAAACGATTAAGATCAAGAATAAATAAATAACCCCAAAGATGGAAAACAAATAGATATAAACAATAATCAAATGTCAACTTTCATGATAGTGCCAAAACCCTAGAACTAAAAAGTTTAGCTCCACATAGACATGGAGAAAAAACAACAAATCATCCGGAAAAAACGTAAAAACGATTATTATAAAGAAGAGAAGGTAAAAGTTTTGAACTCCGGATAAAAAATTATCCAAAATTATGTAAAAATCATATCTTATAGACTTTTTATAGGTGTAGAAAAAACCTTAACAAAATAACCTAGCCAAAAAGAATTGGAAGTACTTAATTTTCGAAACTTACTTCAGTGAGTAGCGTAGGCTGACACAGGAAAAATGTTCGCTCTCGGCTTCTAGTTGCAATGAAAATTATTTCCAAGCTTTCCTGCTTCTGAGAATTCAAATGCTGCCACGTTAAAGTTAAGTCCAAAGTCATCACTTCTAATTTAAAATTCCTCCAATCATTGAACCATAATTATGTCGGCCGCTTGTCTCCTTCCTTTATCTTCCGCTTTTTTCATAATTTTGCTTCAAATCTCTTCAATTTTGAAATTCTTTAATCCTACACAATAAAATATAATATTACACACAAAGTAATATAATAATACTCAAAAGACGATTAAAAATATTACAATGTGAGGCAATAATGTCTGAATATATGTATTTTTGGCCGAATATCACCAATACCTACAAAACTTATGCCGAGCGAAGCAAAAGTTCAGCTTCTGAAGATACGATGGGGAAAAATTAAAGACCGGTGCATTTGAAGGGCAATCCACTCAAAAACTTATAAAAACTCTAAGGGCCCGTTTGGACAAGATTTGAGATCAGGAGATTTGACGGATATTTTGTTTGGATATGCAATTTGGATTTCTCAAGTTAACCTCCACAATTTTTGAAAACTATCAAAACTTCCACAAGTTTTACACAATCTTACCAAATGAGCAAACCATAGTTCATAAATAAAGTAATGCAATATTCCAAGGCTCCGCATTTAATATAAATCATATATTCTCATGTTCCTTTTAAAAATACTTCTGATTACATAATATTACAAACTTTTAAATATACATAATTTTACAAAGATCTACTGGTCCAATAAACCAACATTAGTAGTAACTAGCTATTATTTCATATAAACCCCCCACATGGTACGAATAATCTCTTCTCGTCGAGCATGGGTCTTCTTTTTTTTTTACGCATTTTTAGATGATGGGACTTTGTTTATAAAATATAATTTTATGGGTCAAGTTTTACATTTTAAAAAAATGAAAATTAAATTTGAAATTCAAATCCTACTTTTTGGAGAATTTGTAATTCCAAATCATGATTTGAAATTGAAGTTTAAGTTTTGTTCTCATAAACAAACACTGATTTTTGATCAAAACTTCAAATTTGACCCCATCTTGTGGCCAAACTCCTATTAAGTTGGCGTTTGGCCATAGAAACCAAATATTTTTCACTTTATTTGAAATGTTTGAAGTTGGAGTTGAAGATGGTTATAGTTTTTGCAAAGAATAATTAGCTGATGGAATATACTGAAAGTAAAAAAAAAAAAACGGAATTTTAGGTGTTTTTCAAATTCCAATGACAACTTCAAGTTGTATTACGAATTTTCATGGCCAAACGCCGATTTTGCAATAAAGTGAAATAACTTTCCTGAAAAAAGTGAATAATTCTCACGAGTCATGGCCAAAGGGTTCTAAGACTATTCATTTTTAAGATCATTAGATATAATTTCCTCAAAAATAACGAGGTTATGTAAATATAAAGATAGAATGATCACATTTGACAGGTTCTTTTAGCAATATATATGATGATTGATTTAGTTCTTTTTGGTCATATGATATGATGATTTAACCTTGAACCTTGAATTTTATTTAACCTTGATGAATTATATATAATTAAACCTTGAATTAAATTGAATCTTAAAATATAGTAAATTAAACTTTGAATTCAACCTTGAATTATAATAAAGTGATCCTTGAATTGAATTTTGAACCTTGAACCTGTATAGGTTCAAATTCTAATCGTGTCACTCTTGCATTTTATTTGAATCACTTGTCAGAATTTCTTGGTTTGCCATTGTTTTTAGCTTCATTTATTCACTTAATTAATTGTAAAAGAATTATTCTTTCTAATTTATATGACGCATTTTCCTTTTAAATCTGCGTCAAATTTTTTATTCTTTTATATTTAACACTTTGTGTTATTTTTATATCCAGTTAAATAGTGTTACGTAAATTGGGACGGAAAAGAAAAGGAGGTTTAAGAGTAGACAAGTCCGAGCGAAAATGATGTGCAATATGGATTTCTCTCAACTTTCAAAGACGTGTGCTGATATTGTTTGACTATAAATTCTTGGTCACTAAGTCTTTAATTTAAAAATGCACCTTCTTTCTCCCCAACTATAGTAGTATTATGACTAGGCGTAGTCAGAATTTGAAATTTATTCTGAATTTGTTATTGAATTCATAGCTCGTTTTAGATATTATTTTGTAATTAAATATGTGTACATATTAATGAATTTTATAATATAAATACAAGGTCTAAATAAAAATTACTGAATTCGTCTTAATCATACCAAATATTATAGCTCTGTTCCTGATACTCTCTCTCTCTATATATGGTAACAATATTATACATAAAGACCGGATAGAGCTAACTGTGTGGTAGTGAGTGGAGGATAATGCCTTTCAATATGGAGATATCATATTACTACTTAAAAATTGCTATATTTTCATCTGCAATTATTTTTGTATTGAGATGGGCATGGAGAATCTTGAATTATGTTTGGATCAAACCAAAAAAGTTGGAGAAAAGACTAAGACAACAAGGTTTCAAAGGAAATTCTTACAAGTTCTTGTTTGGGGACATGAAAGAGATGAAGAAGATGGGTGAAGAAGCTAGGTCCAAGCCTATTAATTTCTCCCATGACATGATTTGGCCTAGAGTCAGCCCCTTCATTCACAAAACCATCATCAATTATGGTATGACTTCACAATGCCAATTTTTTTTGTTTTTTTGTTTTTTAGTAATTAGATCTGCTTATTATGAATTGTAGTAATTATAGCTAATTTGATAGAGGAATTTTTTTATACCCTCAACATAAAGAAATTTTGACACCATCAGGTCACTTTATTTGTTGTAACAGATAATCTGTTTTATTTTTAAGATTACAAGTCCCACATTTCAAGATGGTTTAACTGTAGATATTATTTTAGGTCACCTGATATGGAGATCATGGATTAGGATAGAAGGTTAGTAGGTAGTCAAGTCTTATCTAGTTTCCCTAATCATTTTTATTGTTATTACTCTCCTACTATCGTATTTTTCGATCTTATTGGCTACAATTATTGTATTATTTGTTTTTACTTATCTTCTTTTCTCCATTACTTTCAACATGGCTTCTTCACTACTGTATTTTCTTTTCATACTTGGTTTGACATGCTTTACTTGAGCTGAGGCCTGAGAATCTATAGGAAACAATCTCTCTACCTTCACAATGTAAGGGTAAGGCTGCATATACACCACCCTCCCCACCCCATAGTTGTGGGGTTACATTGGGTATGTTGTTATTTTGATAGTATATATATATTTTTTTACATTGACAGTGCATGCAGATTTAATTTAAACTCTTAACTTGTACTTCTTCTGTTAATAGTATAAAAGACTTCTAATTTATGTTGTTACTGTAGATTTACCTGTTATAACAAATCCTTTATTAGTACTATTTTTTATGACCGAGAAATCTTCGATAACAGTGCACACGGTCAAGAACTCTGTGGATGATCGGGGCAACAACCCTCTATCCTTCTCTTAAATAAGAAGCTTTTATCCATGACAAAACTCTGAACCTGGTGACGTGCATCTGATTTATACATCATGTATTATGCTTTTACCACTAGACTAAAGCCAGAGAGCAAGTCAGATGCCATGTTTTATAGGTTATCAATCCATGCTTAACAAAAAATTACTTTGCAATTGAAAAAATCGGGAGAATTCATAAACAGTCGCTTTTAGCCGTTGTAATTGAAAAATAGCTCACATTCTATAAGTGAACTCCAGGATATTATCATGGAATTTCAACTTTTACAAATGAAACTTTGTACGTAACAATAACTATGTCTCAAAGACGGGACCAAGAAATGGGCACGTGGGTCAACACTACTTCAAATCTTATACGTCATTACCTAACAAACATATAAAGATAAAAAATAGAAAAGGGCCCTTAGATTTATTTGTGACCTCTGACGAGCAAAGTGAAAATCTCACGTACGGTTCTATAATAGGATGGGCATAATAATGTTATCATTGACTATGATTAGATTTGTATGTTACTAGTCCATGTTGTTAGGCAATGTGGTGTAGCTAGGTATTTAAGATGTGAAGATAATTGAAGTGTTTTCCCTTCATATATTGTAGGTAAGAATTGTATTTTGTGGTTTGGGCCAAGACCAGCAGTCCTCATCACAGAACCTGAACTTATAAGGGAGGTGCTTACAAAGAACTACGTTTATCAGAAGGCTCCTAGCAGTCCACTCTCTAAGTTTTTTGTAGATGGACTTGCAAACCATGAAACAGATAAATGGGCCATACATAGAAGGCTTCTCAATCCTGCTTTTCACCTTGACAAGTTAAAGGTTTTATTACTATCAAACTTTCTTATATTCAATTTCTGTTATTTTAACCTATATACACTAATATTATAAAATACAACATTTATAGTATCAATATGACTTATTTCCAGTTCATTATTACGCATTTAATGGACGGTTACCTATAATTATCTTTTAGGTGATCTGATAGTCATGTAAAGATTCTTTACACGATCAGTTAAACTTTTAGGGGGTCGTTTAGTTTGAACCAGAAGCCAAACTAATCATGGCATCGCTATTGCTTTATGCAACGTTTGGTATGAAGTATGAAATTATGCATTAATAGTTAATCTTTGTATAACTTTATACAATGTTTCGTTACCAGTATTAAAATCCACATAACTTTTTCGGATTTTAATACTGATAATCAAACACTTTGCATAATTAATATAGGTATAAGTTACAGGAAAATCTGTATACTATTTTATAAGTACATAACTGAGAGTAGATTAAATAATACATGTATTAACAATATGTGGATAAGAACATCTAAAGATAAAAATGCCCTTACAATAGGTAATCCCTAAAAATAATCTCCATATCATTTTATTCACTGTATAATAAGTTATATATTGTTCACTCTTTGTATAACAATTCCCATATTATTTATTCTCTACATAATATGAGTTTTTGTATCATTAATGCCCGTACAAACAATCTATGTGTTATAATCCTGTATAATTAATTCATCAAGCAAACGATTCCTTATGGGTCATTTAGTTGCTGGTTAGGAGCTAAGTTATTCATGTATTAAATTCTGCATAAGTAATACCATGTGTGGTAGCATTCTTTTGCTATGTATAAAATTTCACACACCTAATATAGTGTATGATTTACAACGTATAACTAATACATGTATAAGTTATAAGAGAATCTATTTATTATTTTATGCAAGGATAGAAGATAGAATAACTAATACATCAATAAATAACTAATTCCTACTTAAAATATTATATAGATTACCTCATCATTAATCCATGTATTACTAATATCTGCATAACTTTAACCATCAACCAGATGACCCCTTATGCCTATGTTTGGCAAACTTAAGGTTGGATTCTTATTAATGTACAGCATATGCTACCTGCATTCAAATTGACTATTAGTGAGGTATTGAACAAATGGGAGAACATTATCTCGAAAGAAGGATCAGAAATAGATGTGTGGCCATATCTCCAAACTTTGACAAGTGATGCAATTTCAAGAACTGCTTTTGGCAGTAGTTATGAAGAAGGAAGAAAGATTTTTGAACTTCAAAAAGAGCAACTTCAACTAATCGCAGAAATGTCACGCACAATATACATCCCAGGAAGGAGGTAGAACTATTTTTTTCCTTATGTATGCTAAAAAAATAAAATTTATTAGATACTGTTTCAATAATTTTGAAACGCTACATTTTATTAAAAAATATTCAGTCATTTTAATTTTCAAAGTGGTTAGTAAATCTTGAAATGATTTGAGGTTTTTTTCTTTTTCAGATTCATCCTTGACAATCTATTTAACAAATACACTTTGATATATCACAAATACATGAATTTATCCATTGACTTTATCTAATGATAATATAAGTTTTGCTTAGCCTATAAATATGGTTGGTTTCTTTTGGAAATTTCAGATATTTTTAATTTTAAATATTGTAGAGAGACAATGATTCAAAAGGTGAAATCCTAGATTCAAAACTAGAAACGTAATGTAATTGGATACAACACATGTGAGGATGTAATCATATCAGCACTAACGCTCTGAATTCCATTAGAACTTTGAAGTTAAGTGTGTTTGGGTAATATTAGAAAGGTAACCCCTCGGAAGTCCTCGTATTGCATCCCTCAATCAAAAATTAACATATATATAACATTGTGAGGCTTAGTTGAATCGCAGAAATAGTAGTGCTTTTATCATTTTTTTCATTTCTCCTGAAAAAGACTTTAATTATCTTCAAGAAACGCGTTTCTGTGTCTTTAAATCTTTCATGTTTCTTATAACCCAATTTTCTAACAAAACTATTGTCATTGTTCTAACAAAATCATTGTTCTAACAAAATCACCACTAGGATACTTTTCTTGTTAGCAGCTTTGTACTAATTAATTTTCATGAAATGTAGGTTTTTACCAACTAAAAGGAATAAAAGGATGAAGCAAATCTTCAATGAAGTAAAAGCACTTGTATTGGCAATTATCAATAAAAGAATGAGGATGATTGAAGCCGGAAAAGAGCATGATGATTTATTGGGTATATTAATGGCATCCAATTTAAAAGAAATTCAACAACATGGACATAAAAAATTTGGTATGAGCATTGATGAGGTGATTGAAGAGTGTAAAATGTTCTATTTTGCTGGGCAAGAGACTACTTCAACTTTACTTGTATGGACAATGATTTTACTGTGCAAGTATCCTATTTGGCAAGAAAGAGCTAGAGAAGAGGTTCTACAAGTTTTTGGTAGTGATGAAGTTCACTATGGCAAGTTGAATCAGCTAAAAGTAGTAAGTATTGTCTACATTCTCAACTATTTTGAACTTTTTTATTATTGCAACAGTGTTCGGGTGAGTTTGCACGTACCTCAATTAGGTACTTACTTATATATATATATATATATATCAGGAATCTCTACCAACCGACGATTAGGCAGATGGGAAGAAATCCCCTAAAGTTTCTTCGTCTCCGATCCTACTGAAATTTGAACTCTGATTTCCTATGTTTTTCACACTTCATTGATGACCAGGCCACACCCTTGGGTTAATTTTAGGATCGGCCACTCAACTATCAATTTATTGCACCAATGTTAATAAATGACTTTTTATGATCAAAATATTACTCAACTTTACCTAAGTATCACCAAAAAACTGATCACTATGAGGAAACAAACAACACATGGTGACCGTGTACGTAATATCAATCCTAAGATAATTAGGCAAAATTGAGTAACTTTTTTTTATTACAAATGCTTATTGACTTTTTTTAATACTTGGGTAAAGTGAGTGACTTTTCATTACATCAAGTGCAATAGAGTAAAAATTGAGTGACCATCCGTGAAATATTGAATTCGTGCTTCTATCTTCTAAAATAAATATGTTTTGATGGCCATAATATTAACTTGTGATCTATTTATTTAACAGGTAACTATGATCTTAAACGAAGTGTTAAGGTTGTATCCATCAGCATATGTGATTAACCGAATGTCACACACAGAAACAAAGTTAGGGAATTTGTGTTTACCCTCTGGGGTGCAACTCATATTAACAACAATTTTGTTGCATCATGATACTGAAATATGGGGAGATGATGCAATGGAGTTCAATCCTGAGAGATTTAGTGAAGGAATGTCAAAAGCAACAAAAGGACACGTTGTATTTTTACCATTTGGTTGGGGTCCAAGAATATGCATTGGCCAAAACTTTGCTATGTTAGAGGCAAAAATGGCAATGGCCATGATTCTAAAACACTATGCATTTGAACTCTCTCCATCTTATACTCATGCTCCTCATCCACTAATGCTTCAACCTCAATATGGTGCTCAATTAATTATGTATAAGTTGTAGAAATGCGTCTTTTGTCCAGATATGGTCGTAATAGCATTGATTCTACTGTGCTACTATGTTTTATTTCTCCGCCTTCATTTGTATATGACTATTATGTTGATGACCCTTCAAATCAGACATTAAGGAGAAGGATCACATTTGGTAACAACTAGTTAATATATAAAATATGTCATCCGAAGCACACACAAAAAAGAAAATGTATGTGTTTTGAGTCATGTTGTATTGTTCCTTAATTATAGTTCATGTCCCTAGGAGTTTAAGGATTGTTGTAGTAGCTATGTATCTGTGAGTCATATATGTTGTTTGGTAAGAATAAAGTATTTCATAATATTATTAATTTGCTGTATGTTTATCTTCATCTTTCATTTTTATGTGCCTCAGTTTTTTTTATTCTTTGTATTGAGCTATTCTCTTCTCCTGTTTACAATAAAATGATAGCAAGAGCCTACTTTATTTTCAGAACATATAATATTCTTTTTTATGTTTTTGTTATATGACCCTTTTTATTGGAGATCGGTAAATAAAACATAAGAAATTTTCTGTGTGTATCGTGACAATTTTCATCAAGAACTAACACCAGACAAACATATGCTTTAGAGTCAGTAAGTTAGAGTGATTGCTGGTCTCATTATATGTATGCATTTGATTTTTATTTGCATTATACATAGTTCGAACCTTATTTAGTTGAACTCATAAAATCTACCCTAGATTTTCTTCTGATAGATAGTGGATGATATAGTATTAGTACTATGATTTCAACTGAACCCAATATATATGTGCGAAAAGCAAAAAATTCAACAAATTTTGGATTATGAACCAAGAAGTTTAAATGCGGTATAGTAGCAATAAGACCACAATCAAATATATTTAGAAGGAGGTGAACTAATATGCGAATTTTCTAGCGAATGAAGGCTACAAACACTAGCTAAGAAGATTTGATAATATGGAAGAATGGGTTGACGCAAATGAAATGTTTTCTCCTGGCAAATTTGATATGTGTGGCTTATGAAAGATGTTAAGGTTTTTGTTTAGTCAAATTCTGTACCCAAAAAATAAAAATAAAAACATGAAGTTAAGTTGGTACAATAACAGGTAATTACATGTGCTGAGAATTCTCACAGGCTTCTAGTATATATATGAGTCACAAAAGTTAAAATAACCTACTCATGAGGAATCTCCATAAGCTGTTCTATTTAAAGGAGATTCCATCAAGGTTCTTCAAGAGATTTATGGGTTAGGGGTGACAAATTAGTCCGTGAAAATATGACCCTACAACGTAATTATTTAGTGACGTACGTACTTTATTTGGACATAACTATTTAACCTGTACCTACTTTTCAAATTTTTTGCACATCCATGACTTTGGAACAACTTCTGACATGCGGTGGCTAGCTAAAGTTAAATATGGTTGAAGCTCAGTTACTGCCTGACGTCCAGGCAAAAGTGGCTGAACGTTTGTCATATGTGCCTGAACTTTAGGTAATACGCTTGAACTGCAAGCAAAAATGACTGAAGTTCAGACAAAAATGCCCGAATTCAGCCACATATTGCTGAAGTTTAGGCAAAAATAGTTGAATTGCAGTTGCCAATTTTGATACCTGTTTACTGTTCTGTTTCATTTGCCATTTATTAAGCAGTTTGTCAATTATTGACAGTGAAGAATGGAAACAGAAAGTGATGTTAATGCTCCTAATGGAACTGCAACTGTTGGTGTGACTGTTGGTGCGACTGCTGGTACTACTGTTGGTACTACTATTGGCACGACTGTTGGGCCGACAGATGTTGCATCGTCAAGCCGTCCAACTGCTGCACCCGCGATGGCACTGGCAGAGAAACCGGGAAAGTTTTCTGGTATTAACTTCAAAGGATGGCAGTAAAGAATGTTCTTCTGGCTGACTACTCTAGGCATGCAGAAGTTCACAAATGAAAGTCCTCCTGTTACTGAAGAAGGAATGCCTGAAAATCAGTGCTTTATGATTATTGAGGCTTGGAAGCATGCAGATTTTTTGTGCAAAGGATACATCCTTTGTGCACTAGATGATGATCTGTATAATGTCTACAGTTCTGCCAAAACTTCAAAAGAATTATGGCTTGCACTCGAAAAGAAGTATAAAACTGAAGATGCATGCTTGAAAAAATTCGTGGTTGCCAAGTTTCTTGACTACAAGATGACAGCTAGTAAAACTGTTGGAACCCAAGTTCAAGAACTCCAAGTCCTTATCCATGACCTTATTGCTGAAGGTATGGTGATTAACGACGCATTTCAAGTGGCTGCTGTGATTGAGAAGTTGCCTCCTTCATGGAGAGACTTCAAGAACTATCTCAAACACAAGCGTAAGGAAATGTCGCTGGAAGATCTTGTGATTCGCTTGAAGATTGAGGAAGATAATAAAGTTGCTGAAAAGAAATCGTGTTGAAATTCAATGATTATGGGAGCGAACATCGTTGAAGAAGCTGCTCCAAAGAATAAGAAAAGGAAGAAACCTTTTGGAAAGAGTAAGGAGCAGAACAAGAAAAAATTCAAGGGCAATTGCTATAATTGTGGGAAAGCTGGCCACAAAACCCCAGATTGTCGTCTCTCAAAAAAGGACAAGGGAAAGGGACAAGCCAATAAGGTGGAGAAGAATGATGACATGGATGATCTGTGTGTGTTGACACCCAATTTTGTCCCTCCTTTATTTAATTTTATTTACTCAGGCTTTCTAAATTTACTGACGAGCTAAATATTTTATTTTCACTATTCTATCTTTTATTACTATTATTTTCACTACTTTTATTTTCAACATTACGAGCATTACTTTATCACAAATTTTAAATGTTCATCACCATTTCATTTTCGGGTTTGGAATCGTTAAATAATTACAAGACAACGCTTTGTTAAATCATTATTTTTTCTACATATTAATTGTCTCCGCATAATATATGTTGTACTAGTTATTAAATTAGAAGTCCAAGAATAATTAAATAGAGGGGAAAGACCAACAATTTCAGCCAAATTCGGACCAAATAACCAGCCCATTACCTATTTTCCTAACGGTCCAGCCCAATTCTATTTTTACCCAACCCGGTCTGGCCCAATCCCCTTATTTCACCCTACCTCTTTTCTCTTTCACTTCCTCCTTTCTTCATCTCCTTAGCCGCCACACCCCCTTCACCCGACACTCCCTTCTCTCTCCCACGCTTCACGTCTGCCACCTCCATCGCTGTCCCTCACGTTCTCTGCCATCTCCACTATCGTCATCTCCACCCCTCCCTGCTCCTCACGTTCTCCTGTCCCCCACGCCTCTGCCACCTCCACACTCCCCTGTTCCCCACGTTGTCCCCCGCTCCTTCGTCTCTCTCATACACTCCTCTCTTTTCTTCAATACCAATGAAACCCTATAAAAATAATGCTAGTTGAATCGTTTAGGGGGGGGGGGGGGGGGGGGGGGGGGGGGGGAGATTTGATGAGCAAGAAACCCGATCAAGAAAAACAGACCAAAAACCCCAAAAGAAACAAACTGAAAATCACAAGGATCAAGGATCCGAAATCAACTCAGAGAGAAAAAAAAAACAGAGGAAAAAGATCCAAAAAATCCCATGGTTTCTTGACATCAATTAGAAATTCTAAACATTTCATTCTGTTTGCTCTGTTATTATTTCGAAGTCGAGTGTATAAAACTTGAGAATTGAACACTGATTGGACACAGATTGAAATACTTTAATTTTGACTCGAGTTTCGAATCTGTCAATACGAGAGTAGATTCGAGGCCTCGACGCCTTCATTTCACTGCATCCGAAAAAGGTCAATAACTTTCCTCCCTTTTTTTTTTATCATTTCTAGCCTCGTCTGTTTAGTTTATCTTCGTAGCAAGTCGTTTTATTTCTGTGGTAAAATTGTTGCTGGATCGCCTTTCTGTTAGTATCAAAATCGTGTTGTAGTATACTGTAGTTTGGATGCTTAGACTGAATTTACAAGACTCAGAACCTATTTGAAAGACGAATATACATAGGATATACCGCGGGTATCAAGGTAAGCAGAAGGTATACATTCGACATACACCCGATATACACACCATGATGTGTATATTCTAGGTATATTGTGTATATGGTTAAAACAGGTCGACATTTCCCCCTCTTTTACTCTATTTGCTCAAGTAATATAACTTGACACGAATGCAATCTGTTTGGGGTTAGATATGATGAAATGGTTATATGACATGTTTATGTTGTTTGCTAGTTAATTTGGTACTGCCTAGTCCTAGTTTCACAGAAATACATTATTTCAAACTATGAGGCTATAACTCTCCCCTCTCACTCGATCAGTTAAAACCATATAGAAGAAGTAGAATATAGCAATGCTAAAATTTGCCCTGTCCCTTTCTTACCTTCCTCATCTGGTTATAAATATCTGATTTCTCTAGGATTAGTCGAGTCCAAATTTAGCTTGTAAAGATCCTGTACGATTTAAATATATGCCTGTGATTGTCTAAGCACCATTCATATGCCTGCAGTAATTGACTACGTTATTTAAGGTTTACGACAAGTTTGCTTGCATTGTATGCCTACTAGCATTATTTGTGTGTCAATTTTTTTGAGAATTTGAACCTATCGTTGATCTTTGTTTCATCTCCAACAGTGTCAAACATATATATGTTATGTTCCATTAAAACAGTTTCTTGGTTTTTCTAAACTTACAAATGATCTTGTGGCAAATGCTATATGCTATATGTGTCTTACCTAGAATGAAGTTAAAAATCCTTGTATGGTTTCAGTCTTTCTTTCTTTTACAGTAAGTTCTGCCAGTTAAAGAATGAGCAAGCATGTTTCAGTTTTCCTTGAATCTGTAGTTATTAAATGTTGGTTTAGAAAATAAGATTTACAAATGATTTATGCTCAGTGTAACATCCTGTAAATTCCCTCCACAAATCTGCCAAACAAGTGATAGTCCAAAGAGTCGCATATGGGTTTGTTGAGTTGGGTTCTATACTTGAATTTTGGAAACATTGTATGAAGTTTAACCTATCTGCTGAATGAAACCAGTTTAGGCCGATATAACAAATGTGTATAGGTCCTTGAAATGTTAAGTATTGAAAAGAATCTTATGTGTAATAACTTGATGTAGCATGTTAAGTCCAAAATGGGATCTCAGGAACTTCATGGTGTTTGCTTAAAGATAAGTGCTCTGTTTTCCTTCATGTTTGAGGATGTCTCCTCTTCTATTCTCTCTAATGCGATGTGTTGATTATATGCATGTTCCTTCTCGAAGTAACATTCTGAACCTTGCATGATTCCTCTGTTTCCAGCCCCTTTAACTGAGTGAATAACCCTGCTTCTGTCCAATAATTGTTCAGTTAGGTGTGGCTAAATAAATGTACTCAATTTTGATACATATAGAATGTGATGTATAGCTTTCTTCCTATAAGCAAATTTAATACTCTAAATGGGCAAATGGCCGATTTCTTCCTCAGTTTCTCTGTTAATAGTGTGAAGTTTGTTTGACTTTATTCGTGTATTGTTGTCCTGGAAACTGAATTTGCTTTACTCTTTTGGTTGCTTGAACACGATTTTAGGCCTGAACTTGTTTTCCTTTATCTGTTTTATTGGTATTGAGCTTTACTGCTCATTTTTATTTATTTCTATCTGTCACGCAGCCAGGCAGCGAGCTTTATTTTGGGCTGCCATTATTTACGTAATGTTCCTTGTTCTCTTCACATGCTTGCTTATTCAGTTGTCATGCCGTCTTAATGGTACAATTGCACCCTGCCTAGACTACCACTCTATGTGTTCGTTTTGTTGACAGTATGTGAAGTACACCTAGTATACACAATATGTACTCAATCTACATGATCCACTGGTCTGTTTGAATTTGCATTATACACGTTTGGTCTTATTTGTTGGTTATGTACTAATCTTTTTTTTCGTTTTTATGCATGACATCTCGCACACGAGTGCAAGCGACTCGTCATCTTCCCCGCATTTTGACGTTGGGCCAAAAGCCCAACACAATTTCTCTAGAGTCAGCCCACATAGTAGCAGCCGATCCGCAGCCAAACAAGGAAATAAAAATCTGGGCCGAAGCCCAATAGGCGTGATAACAACAGCAACACATATAAAAATTGTTACTGGACTGAAGCCCAGCCGCAAACAGATCACAGCAATCCAAATGGGCCAAGCCCATTTATGTTATATCTGCCCTTCTATTTTTATTTTTTTTGTGTGCATTTAACATGTATTGTATGACTAACATTTGCGCTTGTTAATTAAGATAAACCTTAGTGACATTAAGGGTTTTAGTTTAGTAATGGGTAGTTAATTCCACAAATTACATTCACTTCTATTTTTAAAATTATTTACGGTATCTATAATATTTATTTTTTAGAATAATTGATTTTCAAAATAGCATAACTACATATTTGGAGCTAAAGGAATCATGATTTATTCTTACTATCTTAAAAATTAAAAACGTCACAAAATTTTGACACTAACGTCAGCTTACTTTGAGAAATAAAAAGGCAAACTAGTTCTATGGATAACTACTTTCACTTTAGCTTTTTTTTAACGCTTGAAACGTATATTTGTTAAAACAATCCTTACATAGTCTATATTGAACTATTAGTCTTTTGTAGGTCTTACTTTTAATGACACTAAAAATCTTCTTTTATACAAATAATTATTTTTCTACAAGTTTTACTTTAAATAACTTTAGCAACACTTACAAGATATTTTCTTAAATATTTAATCTACATTTTTAGCCTTAATTAAACAACATAAGTCCGGTCGGTTAACCATTGTTAATGGGTCTTAAAGGATGCCTAATACCTTCCCTTTAGACTAATTGAACCCTTACCTAGAATCTTAAGTTTCGCAGACCTTAAACAGAGTTAACTTTAAACATAACTTTAATAAACTTTAGGTGTCCTAATTCACCATAAATAATTAGGTGGCGACTCCTTAAAATAAAGAAAAAATAGGAATCACCAATATGTTGTACTCTACTTTAACCCGGGTTAAAATGGGGTGTAACAGTGTGCAATGCTATCAGAGTGCAATTTGGTTGGAAACCCAAAGGAGTGGTGGCTTGATTCTGGTGCCAGCGACATGTTTGCGCTGTAAAAGAAGCATTTGCAACCTACGCTCCCACTAGACCCGAAGAGGAACTGTTTATGAGAAATACTGCAACAGCTAAGGTTGAAGGATATGGGAAGATACTTCTGAAGATGACTTCCGGCAAGGTGTTGACTCTCAACAACGTTCTGCATGTTCCAACAATTAGGAAGAATTTAGTTTCAGCCGGTCTACTCGTCAAAAAACGGGTTTAAGTGTGTGCTGGTTAGTGAGAAAATTGTAATAAGTAAGAATGATAAGTTCATAGGAAAGGGCTACCTCACCGAGGGCCTTTTAAAACTCAATGTAATGGTTGTTGACAGTATTAATAAGAATTCAACTTCGTCTTACTTATCAGAGTCAAATGATTTATGGCATGTTCGTTTAGGACATGTCAACTACAAAACCTTGCGAAAATTGATTAATTTAGAAGTATTGCCTAAATTTGAGTGTAATAAATCAAAATGTGAAATTTGTGTTGAATCTAAGTTTGTTAAACATCCATATAAGTCTATTGATAGGAGTTCAAATCCTTTAGACTTAATGCACACAGATATATGTAATATGAAGTCAATACCATCTCGTGGTGGGAAAAAGTATTTGTTATACCCTATTTTAACCGGAGTCAAAATAGTTTACAACATCCCTGTAATTCCGGGGTTAATTAAAGTTAAGGAGTCGCCACCTAATTATTTATGGTGAATTAGATCACCTAAGGTTAATTAAAGTTATTTTCTAAAGTCAACTCCGTTTTAATGTCTACCAAACCAAAAGATCTATGTAAGGGTTCAACTAATCTAAAGGGAAGGTATTAGGCACCATTTAAGATCCATTAAAAATGGTTAACCGACCGGACTGAATTAATTAAATTAGGCTAGCAAAACATGAACATAAAAATGTTTAAAGCACGGGTGCTAAGAGGGAACTAGTTAAATCAATTTAGAGAAACATTTGTATCAGTTCCTTTTATAAAGCTCATCTTGCAAAATCAACTCCCTCATTTGCACATTATACTAATGGTAACCTTTAATCTCTATTGAAAATATTAAGTTTGTCGTGGAAATGATTATGAAACATTGAAAGAAATTAAGATGGCTCTACTTATGTTCAAAGAAAGATCAGACTTATTAGAAAAATGAAGGTTTTTGATAAAATACGTCCCTTTGGTGAAAACATTTAAGCAAAGTCCCACATTAAGTAACTAGTCCATTGTGTATTAGCTAGAGTAAAATATCAAATGAAACTTATGAAGTAACCAAAGTCTAAGTAGTGAATTACTCAACATCAAACAAGGGTTAGTCACATAAGGAAGCTTAGTCACACCATTAGATAAACAAAACGGTAACATGAAATGACAAGAGCCATTTCGGCGTTCACGAAGGAGTGGCAACGTTCTACAATTTTCCGCTCAAGCAAAATAAGAGGATAGACAATGAAGGGTGTGAACTCCGTAGATGGAGTCGTTGAGTCTCAAAATGAAACTCTTCGGCTCCAGTGTCCATGCAAAAAAGAAGGAACAAAATGAAGGGATTAGTAAAGGGACCAAATCATTAATAGGCATGGAAATTAAACAAACAGAGCTGAAAATCGCCTGGTAGCAGTGTTATACTAAGCTGAAAAGCAGGTGTAATCTTTCCGCCATATTTTGACTTAAAAAAAAGAATTCTAGATTAAGAGATGAATCTGAAACTTTCGGTTAGTACTAATGCGTTTATACGTGAGTTTGTATTTAAATCATTAGATCACACAACTTTCCAAATAAAAATGGACACTGATGTTTGCTTCTGCCAAACAGCAACTGAAACCATATTTTCACCAAGTCAAGTTCTGATATTATATGCAGCCACAAAGTCCACAATCAGGTAGTATAATTAATTGGCAAACTAAAATGTCTCCTTCACATGTTGGCAAAGGATGTCAAATGCAGTTATTCACACGATGATGCTCTCGAGCTCAGGCATTACAAAACAGATAAAAACCTGTCCTTTACATTTTTAAAATTAACCAGACGAAAGACTGACCAATAAATTAAAATTAGTTTCTTCTTTTAAGCCAATCTTCAGCATTTCATTAATAAACAAAGACCAAGAAACTCGAATAAGGACCTTACAACCACCATTTATAAGCAGAATCTGATTTTTAAGATTAGTGAATCCAAATTCGAATCATTTTATCGAACTAAATCCATACAACGAACATTAAGACCATTCAGGGGAACCAACTAAACATAGGGAAGGTAATGTTCAAAATATTTTGATACCTTAGCGTTAAAGATATTATTGAGATTAAATAGATGCAAAACTTAAGATTTCACATATAATGGAAACAACTTATTAGCATGTCTGGATCAGGTTAGAATTCTCACAGAAAGTTTATACTACAACCACTTATTTTAAACCTGAATCCCTTCGAAAACGGAAGAAAAATAACATCCTCCTCCTCCAAACTCAAACCAAACAGAGCCAAGGCCAAGTGACTGCTAAATTCCAAGGAGGAGGGGAAAAACTTGTAAGTTTTAGCTACATCTTAAGATTTGAACTCAGGAACTCTACAAAGGAATGCATATTTAGATTGATGCCTAATTAAGCTCTCAACACACTAGAATTCATTCACTCAGTTTGAACGAGCATTTTTTTTAAGATTTTAAACATGTACAGTCAACCTATGATGTAGCAAGCAACAGGAAGAGGTAAAAAAGATTACAGATCATAGTCTAGGCTTTCTAAGATAGTACAGAGCTTCCAATTAGATAGTGATCA
Organism: Lycium barbarum; assembly: GCF_019175385.1. NCBI lineage: Eukaryota > Viridiplantae > Streptophyta > Magnoliopsida > Solanales > Solanaceae > Lycium > Lycium barbarum. The sequence goes on along the minus strand of NC_083337.1, from coordinate 4,199,714 downwards.
CACAACAAAAGTCCATCATGGAACCCATTGAAACAACTGAACATATCACCAGAAATAGTCTTGACATGATTTATTTCATGAACTTTTACAAACAAAACACTCGGATATAACCGGCACCAGGGTCTAAGACATGTCTATTTTCACATAAACGTACTAACGAATTGAAAATAGAACTAGGTCTAATACATGGTTGCTAATAGAACTAAACACAGAACATAGACTTGAGACCAAATCAAATCAACAACCAATATCAGCATGTTGTATAATCATTTCATCATATCTAAACCCAAGCAAATTAAATTCATAACAGGGTACATTACTTAGAACAAATAGAGCAAAAGAGGGACAGTGCCGACCTTAACTTTTCATCACAGATCTCATATTTCAATAAAAGTGTATTTTTTATTTAAAAGGGTTCAAGACCTGATAAAAACTCAAAACTTTGTAAGCAAGCACTTGCGTATCACCAAAAATCTTTTTCCTCCTTTTTTTTTTCGGCTGAGAACTTAAAGTGACATTTATAGGTGTCAATCAAGACCTAGGGTTTCGATTTGTGCAGGATGTTGAACTCAATTCAAAGTTGAGTCAACGATTTGTGCAGATCCGAACGTTGGGGTTTGCTTCAGATTTATGCCCGAAATGGACCGATTTTCTCTGGTCTTTGAGGATCTGTTGCATCTCGAAGCGAGAATGGGAAACCCTTTTCCATTTCAAAGACAGAAAAACGCAGGTAAATAGACGTGGAGACAATTTTTGCGTGGAAATGGAAAGACACGACTGTGCACGGCTAAAGGGAAGATGTATTGTAACATAAAATGGTGAAGGGAGAGAAAGTGAAGGGCAAAGGGGTGCGGCGTGGAGGAGAGCTGAATGTAACCCTAAGTGGTCGTTTGGTTTGAGGTCAAAATAGTCCCGGGATTACAATCCCGGGACTAATTTATACCATCTGTTGGTATTATTTTATACCATCTGAAAGATGGTATAAAATAATACCAGTATAAGTGGGTTAAGAAGGTATAAGTTGAGTTATTCCAGCACTAATTTTTATACCACGTTTGGTACAAGGTATAAAATAATCCCGGGATAAATCTATACCTTATACCAAACGTGGTATAAAAATTAGTACCGGTATAACCCATGTTATACCTTAAACCAAACGACCACTAAGAGTTTCATTCTTTTTGAATGAATCGGGTCGTAGGTGGGTAGTGGGCCGGGTACCGAATTTAAACAAGTGGGCTGGGTTGAGTTATTAAAGAACGTGGGTTGATCTGTTAAAAATATGGACCGGTCATGAATAGGGCTTGTAAGAATGGGCTTCAAATAGCTGAAATTGTTGGGTATTTTCTTCTTCTAATTCATTCCTTTTGGGCTTCTTAGTAATTAACTTCTACAACTTCTAAGTGATTAAGTTGTATAGATATTATGATGACAATTAGTAGAAAATAAGGATTTAATAAAATACTGACTTATAATTAATTTAACGAGTCCAAATCCGAAAATGAAATGATGACGAAACAACGTACTGCTAGTAATAGTAAAAAATGAAAGTAACAATATTAATAGTAGTAGAAATAAAAATAGTAGTGATAATTATTTATTTAACATGAAAAATTAGAAGAAAAGACAAAAATTTGAGAAAAAAAGATAAATAACATTCTAGGCTATAGAGAAGTGTCACATCACCTTGTCTATGTCTAGTTTTATATTATATATAGATTAGCAAATAATAGAGGGCTATGAGTAAAACATTTCAATAGGTACCTCATAAAAAATATCGGTTCTAAAGCTAAATATTTAGTTGATTCTAGAGTTGATCATGAACTAAAATATAAAAACTTTTTAGTTTGTGTGATGACTCAAGTCCTCCATAAAAGCCGAAGATATAACTCCATAATAAGCAAAAATTAAGGTGCACAATTTCCACATTATAACTTGTTCTGATGGACAGATTAACACTTATACTCGAATCAATGAGAATAAAGACTTTTTAGCAAGTCTTGGCGAAAACACAATTCAATCAATATGTAGTATAAACACCTTCTTGAATCATCATTCGCCTCATGAAATAAAACAAAAATGAAACGATGGAAGGCAGTTTCAAGGATGCTATTGTTCAAAGTACATTACATATTGTTACCAAGAATAGTAACACTACTATTTGACAGTGTTTTCCTTTTGGTTTTGTAGAAAAAATACAGGTTATCATAAGCTAACATTGGAATAAATGTGTATATATTACAGATAGAAGTAAATAACATGCTAAAAATATCTACTTAATTTGAAGAATCAACTTCCAAATGGGGTATTTTTCAACTATTAATTGCCGCATAATCAATATAATGATTTATTTGATCCAATTGTATTTCTTATTGGTTTTTCTTAATATAAAATATTGCATATTTTATCCCAATTGTGTTTTTTTCTTTTTCGATATGATGGTTATTTATTTCAGCTATGTATTTTTTTTCTGGATCCAAATCTAAATAACTCATGAAAGTTTCAACTTGAAACTCTATTTATTTTAGCCAAATAAAAATAAGGTTTAGCAAAAGTAATGAAGTTTAGACGGTGTATTTTCTACACAAATATTGTGTATTTTTCTTTTCATAAAAGTACTATTTATTTCAACTGTGCATTATTTTTGTCGGGTCAAATTCGTAAAATATTTGGTTAATATTTTATTTGATTTCTTTTTTAGATTCAATGATTATTTGTTCTTACTGTGTATTTCTTCTTTTCCTGGCCAAATATATAAAAATAACTTGATTAAAATATCATTATCTTTAGGCAAATAAAAAAAATTATAGTCAAAATATTTTCAAGTTTTTTTTTTTTTTTTTACATATTTGGCTCGAAAAAGATGATTCAAATAATTATTGAACTTAAAAAGTAAAAAATATAGGGAAAATACATTAACCCCCCCCCCCCCCCCCAACGTATAGCCGGATTAATTATGACGCACCCAACCTTTGCAGGCGACCTATTACCCCCCCCCCCCCAGTCTTAATTTTTCAGTATTTTAGTAGTATTTTTTGGCTGACGTGGCAAAAAAAAAATTGAATCCCAATTGCATAGTGGAGAGTGTCGCACACTCTCCGCCACGTCACCGCACATCATCGCCGCGTCACCGCCACGTCACTGCCACATTTTTTCATTTAATAATTCAAATTAAAATAACACATTAATAATTAAATGAACACATTAATAATTAAATTAACACATTACTAATTAAAATAACACATTAATAATTAAATTAACACATTAATAATTAAATTAACACATTAATAATTAAAATAACAATTTAATAATTAAATTAACACATTAATAATTAAAATAACACATTAATAATTAAATTAACACATTAATAATTAAAATAACACATTAATAATTAAATTAACACATTAATAATTAAAATAACACATTAATAGTTAAATTACCACATTAATAATTAAATTAACACATTACTAATTAAAATAACACATTAATAATTAAATTAACACATTAATAAATAAAATAACACATTAATAATTAAAATAACACATTAATAATTAAATTAACACATTACTAATTAAAATAACACATTAATAATTAAATTAACACATTAATAATATCTCACCCACCCCCACCCCCACCCCCATGTCACCGCCCGTTGCTGCTGCTGGCGGTGGTGCGGTGGAGGTGTGGTGGTTGTGCGGCGGTGTGACGGCGGCGCGTGGCGGTGTGGCGGCGGCGGTGAGGAGAAAGAAGAAAAAAGAGAAAAAGGAGAAAGAAGAAGAAAGAGAGGGAGGGTGGGGGTGGGTGAGATATTTTAATATAAACAAATTTTTAAATATTAATTTTTATTAAAATATCACATTTTAATTGTTTTCACTCGCCAGTTTTTTTTTTTTTTTGTCACGTCAGCCGAAAATGCTACTAAAATACTGAAAAATTAAGACTGGGTGGGGGGGGGGGTAATAGGTCGCCCGCAAAGGTTGGGTGCGTCATAATTAATCCGGCTATACGTTGGGGGGGGGGGGGGTTTAATGTATTTTTCCCCAAAATATATATTTTACCCTTTAAAAAATTCCACATGGATAAAAAAATCCATGTGGCAGCGCGTGTTGACCACTTCCATGGGTTGTCAGCGTCCAGGAGGGTTGTGCCTATCATATTTTCAAGTTGAGGAGGGTAATTAGGCCAACGTAAAGTTTAGATGTAAACTGAATAAAAATCGACAAGTTCAGGGGGGTCCCGATCTATTTTGCCTTTAAAATACTATATTTTCAAACAAACACCGTCACCAACATAACAAATTTATAAAATTATTAAGGCAACATTTAAAGTCAAACAGTAACATTAAAGAAACTGAGGAAGATAAAAGCCGATTTTAGATCAAGAAAATAAAATATGTCAGTAAAATTTGATTTAAAAAAAAAAAGAAAAAAGAAAGATACTATCTATCGTGTAATTACCCTATCGTATAGATCTTATTTCAAGAAACCAAATACATAGTATTCAACTGTTTATTGGTAGTCCTGCAACAATGACACCAAAAATGAAAGCTGGAAAAACACAATTTTTGACATAGTCAGTTAATCGCAAGGGATAATCTAGAAACCCCGTCAAGTTGAATTTGAAATCTGCTCTCTTCTCTCTCTTCTAAAATAACCTAACCCTAGTTTTGATCTCGTATGGCCACGGCAGCCGGCGGCCAGCCCCCTCCAGTGGCTGGTGTGCCATCAACCAACACTACGAACAACACTGCACCTCAACTAAATTATATGTCAGCCTTACAACCAGCTACAACAGAGGAAACTTTAAACCTTAAACCTATAACATATTTGCATGGAGGACCAACGATTGCATGGACGAGGAAGGAATTTGAGGAATTGTCGCGACGCCAAAACTTAAAATATGCTGTTATTGAGAAATTCTCTCATGGCAGGCCGGATTTACATGAATTGAGAAAGTTTATGCCAATTCAATTAGGGATTAAAGGGCGTTGGCAAATTGGTTATCTAGAGGAACGACACCTTCTTATAAGACTTTCTTTGCTTGAAGATTATGCATCCCTAACATCCAGCGCATCTGGATTGCATTACAGGGGGAGGATCTACCCTGTAAGATTTTTAATATGGGATCCATGGTTCAACCCGGAGGAGGAAACCACGATAGCAGTCGCATGGATTTCATTCCCTGGACTACCCACAAACCTTTTTGATAAAGAATCAATGTTCTCTATGGCACAAGCAGTAGGTACACCATTGGTGATTGATAAAGCAACTACTAATCAGACAAGACTAAGTTGTGCACGTGTGAAGGTGGAAGTAAATCTTCTAAAAGAATTGCCAAAGAGAATCCATATTAATTGCGTGGACGAGGAGAATGGAGAAATACAAGCAAAATGGCAAAGGATCCAATATGATTATTTGCCCAAATATTGCAACCACTGTAAGCTACAAGGTCATGACATATAAGGATGTTGGGTAGTGCATCCGGAATATAGGCCAAAGAAGGAGGAAACAAAGCTGGAACATCATAAAGAGCCTGAAAAATCAAATCAGAAACAGGTTACTGAGGTTGGTAAAGATCAAAATGAAGCTAAACAAAATGGAAAAAACCATGAAAATAATAATTCTCAACCTGCCAAACTAGTGGCAGCAAAGGTGAAAGGAGCACACAACTATTATGGGAGAAATTATGGGAATAACAACAAAATGGAGTGGAAGGTAGTGTCTCATAAAAAGAAAAGAAATAACAACATGGAAGAGGGGCAAAAAGGAAAGGATGCAAGGGATAACACAGAGGAAAAGAGCCAGCAAAATACAGCAAGGAAGGATGTGAGCAAAGGAAATTCTTTTGAGGCACTTACAAAGGTTGATGAGGAAAATTCTCTGGAGGTAACTAAAGAACAAGGGCCGCAACACATTTCAACCAAACCTGGGGTGGAATCATCTGCTGGTAAATCAGAGGGAGATGTGAGCAAGGATCAAACAGTAGTAGAGTGTAGTTATTCTAAAAAGTCTGCAAACAAGGATAACACAGAGGAAGGCAACAAATAAAAGAAAGAAGTCAACAAAAATGATCAAACCCAACAAAGCCACATCAGTTCCAACAATCAAGCAGAGGCGTCAAAACTAGAGGAAAGCAAAGAAAATGGAAAAAACAGTAATCACTTTCGTGGGGAAGAAGATCAGTTAAATAATGAGGCGATAAGTAAAAGGGTTGAGGAAGTGATCAGCAATACTGAAGTAGTTGAGAAAGAACAGGTGAATGCTAAAATAATGCAACATATGGATCTAAATAAGGTGCCAGATAAACTACCTGATGGTAGTTTGTATGGGACAACCGAAGAAGAAGGTGTTTTATCGCCTTTAAAAGAACCTGATGACACTCAATCATCATTAGAAGTGGAGAAAGGGATCATTTTGGTCCAACATGTGGAGAAGAAGCAACAAGGGGAACAAATTGAAGAAGTTATCGAGGAAAGCAGAATTATCAATGTTGAAATCAATAAGGTTGATGCTAGGGCCAATGTGGAAGAAATTCAAAAGCAAAACTCTCAGTTAACAGCTAAGAATTTTGAGCAGAGTGTTCAGCAACAAAAGGAACAGGTTGAAGACGGAGAAATTGACATTGGTGACGATGAAGAACTTGATGAGCAGAACATAGCACAAAGTATGCAAAAGGCTATCGTTAAAGGGGGTATATCACCAAGACATGGTGCAAATAAAAAAAAGCACAATGTCAAAAAGGCAGTCCGAGATAAAAGTGCACCTCTAGCAGTGACATCAGGTGTACAAACAAGGAAAACAACTTCAAAATCCAAAGCTTCCCAATGAATAGTGCATTATTTGGAACATTAGGTCTGTTAATACTCAACAAGCCTTTGATAGGGTGGTGATGTTACACAGATAGAAAAAATTCAATTTTATTGCTTTAATGGAACCATTTCAACATCAAAGACACATTGAGATGTAAAAATTATGGGTGGGAACCGCATGACATAATCAGAATGGAAAAATTTGGATATTTATAGATGATGAGTTTCAGGCGGAGACCCAAATGGATACTGAACAATTATTGTCATTGAAGTTGACACGATTAATTGGAGGGCAGGAAATGGTCATCTCTATGGTATATGCTAGTACTGATAGAGCAACTAGAGTTGTCACGCCCCGAACCATGGCCTGAACGTAACACGGCACTCGGTGCCTGACTGCATGTGACCGAGCGAACCACATGGCTTGCTGAATCATCATGATACATAACATAAGCGGAATATAACATGAATGCATGATGAGCCTTTATAAAACGTAGTAAGTCATAATACAAAAAAAATATACTTGTTTAAACATGAGTGCGGAAATAACATGAATGAGCCAAAATGGCTATACGACTCCGAATGTCTGACATGACATAACTGACTTGTCTAGTCTATGAAACCTCTATCATGAGTCTGACTGGAAAACATACTTACTGGGACAAGGCCCCCATCATACCTTAGATGCATAACTAATCATAAATAAAAGTTAACTAAACCCCGAATGAGATGGTGCTCACCAATAAGCTGGTACGTGCAGATCCTAATGAGTGGAGGCGTCGTCCTGTAAGTTCGTAGCTGCATCGTGAAATGCAGGCCCCCGGGCAATAAAATGGGACGTCAGCACATTCAATGTACTGGTATGTAAAACAACTGAAAGAGATAACATGGGACATGGAATAACATGATAAGAACTGAAACTGAAAACCTGGACATGAACATGAGCATGAGCATGAGTACATATATATATCATAAGTAAAACATGATAAGTAGGGAGAGCAATAACTTATAACCGATCCATGGTCTGGTGCTTGCGTCCCGCCAGCAGAACACTCAGTGCTTGCCAGGGAACATGAGATTTGATAAAATATGAAAGGATCCATTCATTATGAGAGATCGTCCAGGACATGGGTGGAGCGATCCTCATCCTACGGTGGCTACGTAGTTTCAGGCTATCTGAAGCCCTCCTCGGTAATTAATGCAACTCCCAAAACATGAAAATGTAAAATAGTGGCACTTGCTGCCCATGGTATATCATTAATCATAACTTGCTTGTACATAGTGTTCACGAATCGTAACTTGCTTGTACATAGTGTTCATGAATCATAACTTGCTTGTACATGGTTTTCATGAGATAACTTGTCATAGTCTTGCAAAACATGTTTTTGGTTAATGAGTAATAACAATAGTTCGTAATCATATATATATACTTGACTTGAAAACATGCTTGTAACTTGCTGGATGAAATCATAAAGTTTCATATAAACATAATGAGAACACATGAGGAAGAATTCATGATTCATAGATTAAGCTAGGATTCCTAATAACCGTAATGGAATATTAGGAATACAATAACGAATATAGATACAAAATTCATGTACATAAATACATAAATACGGGCTACCAATATGTTGGGTTTAATGCCCTAGGATTTGAACTTCATGGATTTTAAGAAACGGATCATGCGGAAGAACGTAGAGATTCCCACATGTGGATGGATGTTCTACATACCTTGACTTCCTGCTTTTGAGCGTATCACAATGTCTTTCAATCCCTTTAACTTTAATCTATAGCAATACAGGTCATAGGGATTCTATATTAGCAACAATATCCATGCTTGATCATCTAAGCATTTTATCAAACACTTGATGGGCATGAAGCTCCACAACCTTCATTAATGGTGTTTTATTCACTCAATCCCCATTGTATTACTTCTAGATGATTTTACAATCTCAATAAGATGTAATTAACATCATTCTTCATCACCCACATGAATACAACAATCCCAAGTCAACAATCCAAAAACTCTAGCATAGGTCATATAATTCTCTTTATCAAACCCATTTGCTATTCTCCCAAGAACTCATCAATTCACAACTATAAATGTTTAGAGAGTAGAAACATTACCTTTTTGAAGTCCAATCCTTTTGAATTCAGGTTCTAGGGTTTTCACATCCAACAATAATGTTCCAATCCTAACTCTATGGATTAGAAGAGTTTACTCAAGGTAGAAAGCGATTGGGGACTTGAATTCAACCTAGAATCATGATAAAACTTACCTTGGAAGTTCTTGAAGTTTAGGACTTTTTCTCTCTGAATTTGGGGTGAGTTTTCGTGAATGGGATGTTGGGGAAATAACCCCAAATCCTAATTATAACAAAAAAACGCGTAAACCCGACTTTTTGACCCGAAATCGACCTGTTTCGCAATGGGTCCGCGATGCGGGTGCATCGCGCAACATTCTGCAGCTAAAGACTCAGAGTTGCGCGATCGGTCCGTGAAGCGGGGCCATCGTGCGCTCTTTCACGCGCCTTCACGCGGCCCGAGAAGCGACGGGTGTCGGTACTAGTGTTCGGTAAAATAGACATAACTTCTTACATAGTTCTATTCAAGATCCATAATATACCGTTGGAAAGATATTTCAAAGGGCTACAACTTTCATGTTTTACGTTTCCTCAAATTCCCAATGGATTTTCACGAAATTTGACTGGAAGGCAGACGTATAGAAAACTTAGCCGATTCTATAGGATTTCAAGTGCCTTACTATTAGCCATATTGAGACGATCATATCTCCTTGCTCCGATCTCTGATTGGCTTGGTCCTTATATCGTTAGAAAGGTATTTCTACACACTATAACTTTGATTAAGGATACTTTCCCAAATTCTAAATTGATCAAGGAGTTATCGCTGCCTGAAGTAGGCCTATCAACCATTTTCGCAAAACGTTCAAACCTTCAGTGTTTCCACTAGAACTCTAATGATATGAGCCTAAACTTAGTTCCAAGATGTGGGGTGTTACAAGAGTGACTTTGTGGAATGATCTTCTTCATATTTCAAACACTATAGATTCACCATGGCTAGTGGGAGGTGATTTTAATGTCATTGTGGATGAGATAGAGAAATTTAGAGGCCTAGAAGTACCTTTTGTGGAAGTAGAGGACTACAATCAATGTATCAACATTTGTCAACTTACAGACTTGGGGTTCAAAGGGAGCATGTGCACTTGGTGGAATGGAAGGTCAGATGAGCATAGCATTTTTAAAAGGCTAGATAGATGTTTAGCTAATCAAGGGCTACAAGATTTATACCCTAACATTGAGGTTGAGCATCTTATCAAGCAAGAATCAGATCATTCACCATTACTGATTACTTGCAAGGGGGATAGTAGGGTAATAAGAAAATCATTCAGATTCTTGAATTTTTAGATTGAACATCCTACCTTCCTTGATGTGGTGAATGAAAACTGGTCAGGGTTTCATGGATCAGATCCTTTTTATATTTGTCATAGTAAACTGAAGAAGTTAAGTAAGGTATTGTCTAAATGGAGTAGAGATACTTATGGTAATATCTTCAGGTAGATTAATACTCTAGAAGAGATAGTAAAAGTTCATGAGCAGGAATTTGAGGAGAATCCTTCTGGGGCCAATAGAGAAAGACTACAAAAGGTGCAAACAGAGTTGATTAAGTTCTATGCAGTAGAGGAGCAGTTCTAGAAACAAAAATCTGGAATACAATGGTTCATGGATGGACATAGAAATACAAAATTTTCCATGCTCATGTGCAAGGGAAAAGGAAGAAGTTTCAAATAAACAGAATTCAGAACCAGAATGGAGTGTGGCTTGAAAGAGAAGAAGATATTGTGGTGGAAGCTATTAATTTCTTTCAGGAACAATTTACTGCAGCAACAGAGGCTACTGATTTTGGTCTGTTAGATAAAATTCCAAAACTTATCTCAACAGAACAAAATAATGTTATTAATGAGTTTCCTGAAGACAATGAAATCAAAGAGGCAGTGTTTGGGCTGAATGCTAACAGTGCAGGTGGTCCTGATGGATATACTTGGAAATTTTTTCAAGCAACATGGGATATTATTTCTATTGATGTCATCACCATAGTGCATGCTTTCTTTTGTGGACATGAACTCCCAAGGTACATTACTTGCACTAATTTGGTATTATTGCATAAGAAGAAGGAGGTGGTTACTTGTTCAGATCTGAGGCCTATTAGTTTGAGTAATTTCATCAGCAAAGTGTTTTCTAGAATTATTCATGATAGATTGGTGAAATTATTACCACATATAATCTCTCCTCAGCAGACTGGTTTTGTCAAAGGCATAATTTTTGTGGAAAATATCTTACTTGTGCAAGAAATAGTACATGATATCAGAATAAGAGGTAAACCTGCCAATACAGTTATCAAACTTGATATGGCAAAGGCTTATGATAGGGTATCTTGGCTTTTCTTAACAAAGGTGCTTAGACAAATGGGTTTTGGAGAGAGGTTAATTGACATGGTGTATAGAATTATTTCCAATAACTGGTATTTAATCTTGATAAATGGGCAAGCTCAGGGATTCTTCAAATCTTCTAGAGGTGTAAAACAAGGTGATCCTTTATCACCTACTTTATTCATTTTAGCTGCTGAATGCATGACAAGGGCGCTGAATGCATGACAAGGGCACTGAATGGGTTACATTACAAAGCAGGGTATGTGGGATATGGTATTCCTAAATGGAGTCCATACATCAATCATCTGGCTTATGCAGATGACACTATTATTGTTACATCCGACATTTTTGCTTATTCGAAAAAAATTCGAAACAATTTGGCTTGTAGTGGACAAGGCCACGTTTTGACCTTGCTTGGTACGAATGTGTCGGTTATGAATATGTTGGTGTGGAATTACGAAAGGAGGCCAAGGGCAAAATTGAAAATTTTGAAAACTTGTTCCATGAATTACAAAAATTTAGCCAAGTGGACTCAAAAAAAAAAAAAATAGAAAGTGAGGCCCAATTGGGAGAGGCCCAACCGGCCACTTATGGCCCTAGTCCATGGAAATTAATTAATTTCCATGTGATATAATATATGCATCCCTATCCATAGAACTTTCAAGAAAACACAAAGCAAGAACAAAAGAAAAAGAAAGGAGAGGATTCGGGTGAGAAAGAAAGAAAAGAAAGAAAAAGAAAAAAATTCTTGAAGCCTAATCCTTGGTTCAAAAATTTAATTCTTGTGAGATTAGTACTAAGCTCAAGGTCCTCTACAAAGTGATATAAGTATTTTGGCAAGAAAGCAATTTTAACCTCCAAGTGAAGAACTTGAAGAAAGGTAAGGATCTTATGCTTTTGTTGTGTTATGGAAGGTATATGTAGGTTGTAGTGTGTGTAAATGAGTGAAAATCATGAAAATTTTGTGTGTTGGGATTGGATGTGTGTTGGCCGTATATATATGCTTGTATTGCATGTCAATGGTGACTTGAATTCATGTTGAAATCTAGTTGTAGTTAATGTGGGAATTGTATTAGAAATAAAAGTGGAATGAATTAGTGAAAGTTGGAGAATATAGTATGTGGCCGTGTGGTACTATGTTGGTTATGGACTATGAATTTAATCTTGTTAGTATGTAAGTGGGTTATGGTTTATGTAAAAATGGAAATGAAAGTATCAAGAGGCAAATTATGATTAATGTTGATGAATTTGGAAGATGGAAATGTGTTATGAACTTGTATGTTGAAGGTTAGGAAGATTGGATAAATTGTGGCTTGATGGAAAGTTTGTATGTTTGTATATCTTATGTATATCTTGTGAAAATGATATGATATGCCCCCGAATCGTGTTGTAATGACTTTGATGGGTGATGAATATGAAAATAATAAGATTGGTTTGAAAGTGTAAGGTCGGAACGGAAAGTTGGCAAATTGTGCCCTATTATGTATTTTGAGCTACTTGTCGTTATTATGAATATTGTTGTTGGGTTGTGTTGATTGTTTGGCTGTGTTTAACTTTTGGGGAGGTCATGTATACAGAGGAAATGCTGCCGAAATTTCGGTAGGCAAGTATGTGTTAAGTTTGGACTATTGAAAAGTTGAAACTAACAAATGGTAAACTTGACCATTTCTAGATTTTGGACGAAATTGGAATCGACGCCAAGCGAGCGTAAGGCGCTATCGAGGTATGTAAAGCCTACCCCTTCATTCTTAGGCATGTTCTGAACATAATAGGCTCGGCCGCGAGCCTTAAATACGACTTTGTTCCCCGGAATTCGAGATGGAAACCCGCTCCAATTCCTTCAGCGAGACTGAATCACTTTTCTTATAATTTGTCCCTAAAGTGAACTTTTGTATGAAACCTTCCTAAACGAAGTCAGAATACTCCCAAATGATTATGGATGACCTCTTAGGGTCTATTATCAGTAATTTACGTACGTCGGGGCCCACAAGGCCCCGACACTTTTTATATGACCTAAATTGCCCTATTTCTGTCAGTTTCTCACAGGCAACATCTGGACTATTATTCTGATCATGATATGACTACTTTTTATATAAATTTTACAAAATGGCTTTGATATCTGAAAATCTGATTCTGGTAATAATCTGTCGTGCCTTCCCAAGCAGGATATAGGCGCATATTATGAACGCTATACGAATACTCTGATTTGACTCGCCATTTGGCCTACTTCAGTTTGATTGAGTCGGTATAACGATCTGTATGTATGTGGTTTCTCATTAATCTATTCATGGATGTCTCGATGCTTCCTTTCACCGGATCCCGGGCCGGTTTATATCGTGCGGATGGGCCGCCGAGTCCCTTGTCGGGGGTCGGGTCCCATGTATGAATTCCGAAGTATGATGTGTCCGGTTCCGGGGTACTGTGGTATATGTCATCCCCGGTTACCGTGTATATGTTACGAAGTATGATGTGTCCGGTTTCCCGGCGTGTGATCTGTCCCCGGGGTTACCGTGGTTATGATATGATGTGTTATGCGACGAAGATGTTCGAAGATGTGAAATCTTCTGAAATATGATATGATGTGGCGCCAAAGGCAGGAGTGGCGACCACGTTCTTGTGCCCTATTATGATTCTGTCTGTCTGATTGGATTCTGATTCTGTCTGTCCGTATGGATTATGATTCTGTCTGTCCGTCTGGACTATGATTCTGTCCGGTATCCTTCCGTCTGTCTGTCTGGACTACGACTCTGTCCGGTATATCTCTGTATGTTCGTTGGATTACGATTCCGCTTGCTATATTTTTGTGCTTCCGGTTCAGACTATGATTATGTTTGTTATGTTTCTGCTTTACATACTCGGTACATTTTTCGTACTGACCCCCGGTTTTTCGGGGGCTGCGTTACATGCCCGCAGGTACAGACGCACCTGAAGATACGCCGCCAGTCTAGGGCTCAGATTCTGCTATTTTGAAGAGCTCCTTTGGTCCGGAGCGTGTACTTTTGGTATATATCTTCTGTCTTCTGTATATTCTATATGTATGGAAACTCCGGGTACGGCGGGGCCCTGGCCCGTCATCTGATTCTGTATGTCTGTTAGAGGCCTGTAGATATGTATGTGGGTTACGGGTTTCATCTGTTTAGGTAAGTACGAACGATTTTGTGACTCCGTCTGTATGTTAGCCTCATCGGCTTGTCTGTAAATTTCTGTATGTTCAGGTATGTATATGTTCGCGCACGCCGCATCTGTATCGGCCTGATTCTGTACACATCTGTTTGAAAAAAAAAAATGTATGGTACGAAATTCTGTTAAGTAGGTACGTATGGGTATCCAGTTAGGATACCAGTCGCGGCCCACGGGGTTGGGTCGTGACAATTATTTTCACATCTGCACAGCCTGATACTTTGAAGATGGTGATGGAAACTTTGATAGAGTATGAGAAGATTAGTGGCCAAAAAATCAATAAAGAAAAGAGCGTTGTGTATTTACATCACTCTGTATCTCAAACAGTGGCCAGTGGTGTGATCGAGGAAATATCCCCATAAAAGAGTTCCCTTTTACTTATTTAGGAGTACCAATCTACTATGGAAGAAGGAGGATTTGTCATTTTAAGGAGATCATTGATAAGATTCAGAAAAGGCTAAGCTTATGGACAGGAAAACTCCTTTCCATAGGGGGAAGGACTACTCTCATTAAGCATGTCCTTCAGAGCATGCCCATCCATTTACTCTCAGCTTGTGATCCTCCTTCAGGAGTGTTTGCTCAGATTCACAGGTTACTGGCTAAGTTTTTCTGGAGTAATTCAGTGGGGAACTCAAGTAAACACTAGTCCACTTGGACCGCCCTTTGTTATCCAAAGGAAGAGGGAGAAATGGGTTTCAGATGTATGCAGGATATGTCCAGGGCCTTATTTGCCAAGCTATGGTGGAATTTTAGAACAAAACAATCATTGTGGAGGACTTACATGAGCAATAAGTATCTGAAGAAATTCAATGCTATTTTAGCACAATGGAAAGGAGGCACCTACGTGTGGAAAAAGATGCTACAGGTTAGAGATGATATTGATCAGGAAATTTGGTGGAAGCTTAATCAAGGAAATTCTCATTTCTAGCTAGACAACTGGTCTGGGATGGGAGCTTTATATTATAGAGTACCTAGAAATTTCCAATGTATTTTTCCATTGTACTGGTTAAAGAAGTTCAAGAGGGGGGAAGATGGAATGAGGAGACATTAAGAGGGATTCTTCCTGCAGAAATAGCTAATCAAATTGTTCAACATGTGAAACCACCTACAGGTGGAGAAGAGCTTGATAAGGCATACTGGAAACTTGACTCTAGAGGTATTTTTTCGGTAAGTTCTGCATTTCAATTACTCAGGCAGAAGAAAGAATCTAGTAAGTTATATGACAACATGTGGGTGAAAAAACTGCCTGTCAAGATGTGTTTCTTTGTTTGGAAACTATGGCAATCCAAATTACCTCTAGATGACACCTTGAAAAAGTGGGGTTTTCAAATTGCATCTAGATGTAGTTGTTGTCTAACACCTCAAGAGGAAACTATTTCACATGTTTTCCTAGGGTCTGCAGTGGCACAAGAGATTTGGCAGTACTTTTGTGGACCTGTTGGAATTAATATAACAGGTTTACAGTTGACTCAGGTTATCACATCTTGGTAGGAAGCTTCAGTCAACAACCATATTAAGATGATATACCAAGCTGTGCCAATTGTTATTGTTTGGGAACTTTGGAAAAGGAGAAACACTCTACTGCATGGTGGCAAGTTGGCAGTGAATAGTCTAAAATATAAGATTCTGCATTCTCTTATTCTATTCATGAAGGCAAGAAGGAAAAATTTCAAGTATGCTCCATATAGTTGGGTGGATTTATTGAAAGCACTGCATGTCTATTCTCCTAAAATGAAGATAATTTAGGTAGGTTAGAGACCCCGAGATATAGGATGGCTAAAATGCAACACTGATGGGGCATCAAGGGGAAATCCTGGTAGAAGTTCATGGAGTTTTTGTCTGAGAAATGAAGATGGAGATTTGATTTTTGCTCAATCTCAGGAAATGAAAGAAGGTTATTATACTAATACTGAGGCTGAAGCAGAAGCCATTATACAGGCTTTGAGATACATGGAGAGAAAGCATATTCCTCATATGATTCTGGAAACTGACTCTATGTTGATGAAAAATGTAATGGAGACGAGGTGGCATAGCCCGTGGAAAATCATCAACAGAGTAGAGGAGATTTGGAGGATTATGAATCAAAGAACAATTCTGATTTCTCATGTGTATAGAGGGGGGAATAAACTTACAGATTTTCTTGCAAATTTAGCTCTAGACAGGGGAGATTTCACTGTTAATAGCTTTCAGGAGATGGAAGTATAGGGTAGGAAGCTTATTAACAATGATAAAAGCAAGGCACCTTATTTGAGAATCAGGAATTGTAAAAGATGATGGATTATATGCAACATAAAAAAGAACAGAATGAGAGAACAAGGAGAAGGTTACCAAGTATCAACATTCTCAAATTCTGTGGAAGGAGAGAATGGAGATATCTGTTTTTTACTTTAACATGTTTGTTTTATGTGCAGGTTTCCTACTAATAGTGTATACAATAATACAAGGTTTTAACAGTTATTACACTAATGAAGAGGCAAATCACTCACAGCAGGCAAATAAACACAATTGGAGAACCTTAACACTCAAGTATGGAGAATAACAAGCCAAAAAAGACGCACATAGTAGCAGATCCACAATGAGATGGAAGCAATATTCAAAACGGACATCGGGCACAAAATCAATATATACACATCCCACTCTTACAATCCATGTAAAATTCAGCAGAGGAACACAAAGATCTAGGTCACAAACAACAGCGAAGCAGCAAAACTTTCAATCAACTTTGGCAGAACTAGAATCGCAAAAATGGAGGTGGAAATGGAGGAAACCAAAGCAGAGATCAAGCAACAAACCTGAGTACAGAGCAAATCAAAGTTCAAATCAGCTGAGAAATGGATATGGAAGCGATTCCGGTGCAGGCGACATCAATCGGCTATTCCGACCACCACCGTGTTTAGCCCTAGTTTCCTAATTCTCTTCAGCTCAAACTATTTACATTTCATTTTGTTGTTTTATGTAGACTACTCAGACGATGACGTTTTATTTCTTTAGCTAATATTAATAAAATAGCCCTAGGTGGTACAAAGCCTAGTGACCTTTAATTTAAAAAAAAAAAAAAAAGTTAATCGCAAGGTAAAAAAAGGAAACTAAAAAGAAGTTTGAATTGATTACTACAAACATGAAACAATAATTTCCCTTCGCTTTGGTTACTAAAAATTTGATATCTGGCCCTTGAAACTGCTCCTTGTAAGCTTCAGTTGCAACCGCATACCACATGTCTCACAAATCAATTTGCTCTATGTATAGTGTATAAAGACACACCAATAAATATGAAGAGGCATATTGATTAAATTACATTCATTATTCATTTTAATATAGAATATTAAGAAGGTGGAGAAATTGAATTACATCTAATTCGAATTAGTATGATAAAATGCAGTAACTATTTAACAGTTACAACAAAAATAACATAAAGAAGAGAATGGGAAGTTGTAACCTACAAAAAAAAATATGTAACTCAATATAAATATGCAATAAATAATATAATAAAGAAGAAATGGAAAGTTTTTTTTTTTTTTTTAAAGTAGAGATCTAGTAGCTCAGTTGGTTGGCTACCTGAACTTTCACCTTGTTGGTGAGGGTTCGAATTCCCACTTTGTAATCCCGTTCCCATTTCCCTTTCCCCTACCCCTATGTAATAAAAACAATTTTTATAAAAAAAATAAAAAATAAAATGAAAGGATATATAATAAGAACGGAAAAATGTCAAAAAAAAAAGAAGGAGAAAGATATAAATATGAATGTTAGTCATAGAGAGGTGCCACATCACTTTATCTATGTCTAACTTCATATTATGTATATATTAGACGCATAAAGCCTTGTATACCTAACTGCATTGTTCATTATCAAAATTGTAAAGGGATGAACATCTTCATCTCCAACCTATGCTACAAGCAGAGGCATATGTAAAAATTGAATCCCTAATTAGACCTTTAACTTTGTAAACTACCGAAAAGAACATTATCACGAGATCATTCAGAACCATAGGAACATAACATGAAGAATAAATTCTGATTTTCTTGTATTTTCTTGGCTAACAAGAATATAATATATTTTGCAATTGCCACCGTAGATTTTCTTCTTTAACCTTGTTCCTTCAGTTTTTCTTGATTTGACACCTTTGACTCTTCTAATATTTCTCCATGATATCTAAGATAGATAGATAGCTTTGAAATTCTATTTTTTTTTCTTTCCAAGGATGCATAAAAATACTCCCTCCGTTTTAATTTATGTGAACCTATTTAACTGAGCACGGAGTTTAAGAAAGAAGAGAAGACTTTAAAACTTGTAAATTACTCGAATTGCAACTTTCAACCTCCGCGATTGCAACTTTCAACTCCGTAAATTACCCAATTTTTTGTAGTGACTCGATAAAATTAATTGGCCTAAACCCAATTTTTAATAAATGGCCTTTATATGTTTTTTTTCCCATACTTAATGTTTACAATGTAGTATCATTAAAAACAATAAAGTCTTTAATTTAACATAATAATATTATTTCTATTATTTATATTGGTAAAGATTAATTTAACAAGATGTTAACCATATGTTTGCAATACAATCCGTTGGATGTTGCTATACAAAATTTTATGTATAATATGAAGATGTGAGTAGTTTAATTCAACTTCTAAAATATTCTACGATAAAAGTAGGCAGTTTTTTATACATATTTTTTACTTTTTTATTTTCTAAAAACTACAATATTGTCTAAGCAAAAATTAAATCATAAAATTGATAATTAATTTAAAAAGTTGGGTCAAATTTTTGGGGGCCTAAAGCAAATACTTCACTAGCCTCCCGCTCGAGCCACCCCTTAGTACATATTATTGACCCGAACTGACCCTTCAACCCTCAACACCTTTATCCAGTATGATCCCTTAAACCCTAACCCCTTCGATGTTATATATATATATATATATATATATATATCACATTTGACAGGCCCTTTTTTGGCTACATATATGATGATTGATTTAGTTCTTTTTGGTCATATGATATGATGATTCAACCTTGAACATTGAGTTGAAGTTTGACTTCAACCTCGAACGCTTGAACCTTTTTTTTTTTTTTTGAAGCAAACTTGAACTTTGAATTGAAGCATGAATTTATTTTGAACTTTGAATTGAACATGGATGAATTATGTATAATTTTACCTTGAATTATAATAAATCGAACTTTGAGTTGAAGCTTGAATTAGAATAAAGTGAACCTTGAATTGAATTTTGAACCTTTTGAATTGAACCTTGAACTTATATAGGTTCAAATTCTAAGCATGTCATTCTTGTATTTTATTTAAATCACTTGTTAGAATTTTCTAGTTTTGCCATTGTTTTTAGCCTCATTTATTCGCTTAATTAATTATAAAAGAATTATTTTTTTCCTAATTTATGTGACACACTTTTCTTATAAAGTGTCTCGAAAAAATGTTATTATTTTATATTTAGAAATAATTTAACTTTAAGATTCTCATTTTACCCAATTTATGTGACATAATTTTCTTTTTAGTCTGCAATCATGTCATCTTTCTACTTTTAGAAACAACTTAACTTTAAAATTCTTATTTAGTCTTATGAGATAGCATAGTTTATTGCCGAATATTTAAGGTTCATTTTGGACTATGAATTAATTTTTTAAATTACTTAATTTTTGTGTCCAGTTAAATAGTGTTACCGGTCGAAAAAGAAAAGGAGGTTTAAGAGTAGACAAGTCCGAGAGAAAATGACATGCAACTTGGATTTCTCTCAACTTTCAAAGACGTGTGCTGATATTGTTTGACTATAATTTCTTGGTCATAACGTCTTTAATTTAAAAATTCACTTTCTTTCTTCTCCCCAACTATAGCAGTATTATAACCGGGCGGAGTTAGAATTTAAAATTAATACAATTTAAATTTTTATTAAATTCATAGCTCGTTTTAGTTGCAAGTTCGGCATTAAATATCTGTACATATTAAATAAATTTTATAAGGTCTAAATACAAATTATTGAATTCGTACGAACAATACAAAATATTGTAGCTCTTCTCCAGTTACTATATATATGTGTCATACATAAAGACCGGATAGAGCTAACTGTGTGGTAGAGAGTGGAGGATAATGCCTTTCCATATGGAGATATCATATTACAACTTCAAAATTACAATATTTTCATTTGCATTTATTTTTGTTTTAAGATGGACATGGAGAATCTTGAATTATGTTTGGTTCAAACCAAAAAAGTTGGAGAAATGCCTAAGACAACAAGATTTCAAAGGAAATTCATACAAGTTCTTGTTTGGGGACATGAAAGAGATGAAGAAGATGGGTGAAGAAGCTACGTCCAAACCTATTGATTTCACACATGACATGATTTGGCCTAGAGTTAGCCCCTTCATTCACAAAACAATCACCAATTATGGTACTTCTTCACAATTCCAATCTTCTCTTTTCAACTAAGTTACTAACTAAAATTATATTTCACTTATATTAAGGGTAGTGATTAATTACCTGTTTTGTATTTTAGCTGGTCTGTTAGTATAATTTTTTTTCCTGTCAGGGTATAGAAGTTAAATTATGAGTTTACATTATATGTACCATCCGTGTAAGGAAGTTTTACACCATCATGTTACATTTACCTATTATAATAGATAAACTATCTTATAAGTATTTAAGATTACAAGTCCAATTTTTAAGGAGACTTACCTGTAAATATTCTTTTGGATGACCTGATAGTGTAGTTTTTTTTTTTTTTTAATTTTTATATTGATGATAAGTATATAACTTAAATCTTAAATTAGACTTAATGTCATAACAATGTCAAAGATATTTAATGTATATCGTTACTATAGTTTTACCTGCTACAAGAAGTTACAAATGATTACCATTTATATAATCGAGAAATCCTCGATAACAAGTGACGCACAGTTAAAAACACGGTGGATAATAGGCTCGCCTCTTAACCCTTCTTTGTTTGATAGCGTAAAATTTCTTTACACTCTTAAAATAAGTCAGTAATTAAACTTTTTTGTGTATAAATATATAGTCCGAGTCAAAAGTAACTAGATGATTTTGCCCACACAATGTATATGTATTGAAATATTCACTATCTATAAATCTTTGATCGTGAATTCAGTCATTATTATACATTAATTTGTAGGTAAGAATTGTTTTGTGTGGATGGGGCCAAGACCAGCAGTCCTCATCACAGAGCCCGAACTTATAAGGGAGGTACTAACAAAGAACTACGTTTATCAGAAGGCTCGTAGCAGTCCACTCTCTAAGTTTTTAGTAGCTGGACTTGCAAACCATGAAACAGATAAATGGGCCACACACAGAAGGCTTCTCAATCCTGCTTTTCACCTTGACAAGTTGAAGGTTTTACTACTATCAAACTTTCTTATATTCAGTTCTTGTTATTACTATTTATTATGGTATTTTATCTAAACCGTCGATTGAATTTACTATTTACTTTTTAGTCGATATACATAATTGTACACATATTAAATAGTCACCGGACTATTTTTAATTTAAGCGATTGGGTGAATATTAATGCACTCTAACATGTCACAACTCACATGTTATGACCGCCTTATTTTCCGGGTTATTAATCCACTTCTAATTATGAACAGTTATCTTTTAGGTGGATTGATTCTGTAAAAGTTTTTTACATTGTCAGTTTATAAAAGATAAATTCCTAGGGGTTGTTTGGCTGGTGGGAATAAGGGTTTATAGTCCCGAGATAAATTGTAGGATTATTTTATCCCTTGTTTGGTAGAATTTCTTATTTCGGGATTAAAAATCTCGGAATTGTTTATACTAATTGTGCACCATATTTCATGTGGCATAACAATCCTGAGATAAAAACAACAATATGCCACATTTTCCCTTCAAAGCTTTTCTCCCAATTTTTAAATGAAAGACAAGGCTAAAATTAAAAATAAAATTTTGTCCCAATTTTTCCATTTTAAACCAAAGACGTGTTTTATATTCTACCCCTTACATCCCATGAATGGACCAAACATAT
Organism: Lycium barbarum; assembly: GCF_019175385.1. NCBI lineage: Eukaryota > Viridiplantae > Streptophyta > Magnoliopsida > Solanales > Solanaceae > Lycium > Lycium barbarum. The sequence goes on along the minus strand of NC_083337.1, from coordinate 4,177,279 downwards.
ATTTTAAAAATATATTCACAAAATAATTCCATCATTATTTAGTCTCCGTATATAATCTCGCCATTATAAACCGAAATAGCTTGTTTTCCAACCAGACCACCACTTGTTGTTTATGTTGGATTCTTATTAATGTGCAGCATATGCTACCTGCATTCAAATTGACTGTTAGCGAGGTGTTGAGCAAATGGGAGAAAATTGTGTTGAAAGAAGGATCAGAGATAGATGTGTGGCCATATCTCCAAACTTTGACAAGTGATGCAATTTCAAGAACTGCTTTTGGCAGTAGTTATGAAGAAGGAAGAAAGATTTTTGAACTTCAAAAAGAACAACTTCAACTGATCTCAAAAGTGTCACGCACAATATACATTCCAGGATGGAGGTAAGATTATTCATTTCTTTATGAATTCTAAAATAAATCTCTAAGATAATGTTTCAATAATTCTAAAAAACGTTTAGGTCTTTTTAATTTTCTACTGGTTAATAAATCTTGAAAATAATTTGAGATCCATTCTTGGCATCATATCTTATTTAACAACTACACTTTGATATATAACAAATATACATGAATTTATTCATTAACTTTAACTAATGATGTTCTAAGTTTCAATTCTTACCGCCAAGAGTTACGACAGGATTGATCAAATTTCATCCACCCTTGATCTAAGGTTTCGAGTTTGAGCTTGGGTATGAAAGAAATTCTCATAAGAAAAACTTCCACCTTTAATGGACATGCAACGAGTATCCGGATTTGTCGGGCCCTAATGCAGTACTAGACACCCGGTGGGAAACAAAGAGAAGTTTTAACTCTTAGTTTATAAATATGAGTGGTTTCTTTGGGAAATTTTAAATAAACGGTAATTGAAAAATATTTTAGAGAGAAATTGATCCGAAAAGTGAAATCCTAGATTCCAGAAAGAGGAGTAATGTTCTTGAATAATACAACATTGTGTGGTATAATTAGTTGAATCCCAGAGATAGCGATGTTATTGTTCTTCCATTTGCTCATGAGAAATACTTCGAACTATCTTTAAGAAACGTGTTTACATGTCTTCAAGTCTATCACATTTCTTTTATAATGATTTTCTCAATAATATTATCAATGTTCTAACAAAGTCACCACTACTTTCTTGTTTGCAAATTTGTACTAAATTTCTTGAACTACTGTAGGTTTTTGCCAACTAAAAGCAACAAAAGGATGAAGCAAATCTTCAATGAAGTAAGAGCACTTGTATTGGGAATTATCAATAAAAGATTGAGGATGATTGAAGCTGGAGAAGAGCATGATGATTTATTGGGTATATTATTAGCATCCAATTTAAAAGAAATTCAACAACATGGACACAAAAAATTTGGTATGAGCACAGATGAGGTGATTGAAGAGTGTAAATTGTTCTATTTTGCTGGGCAAGAGACTACTTCAACTTTACTTGTATGGACAATGATTTTATTGTGCAAGCATCCTATTTGGCAAGAGAGAGCTAGAGAAGAGGTTCTACAAGTTTTTGGAAGTGATGAAATTGACTATGACAAGTTGAATCAGCTAAAAGTAGTAAGTATTTCTATATTCTCAACTATTTTGAACTTTTTTGTTGTTGAGGCAGTGTTCGGGTCAGTTTGCACGTACCTCAATCGGATCTAGTTCACTTATAAGATTTAATAGTATGTAAATGTATTCATTTCCTCCGCATTGACACGACCAATACAACTATCAGAGTGAAACAAGGGATCTAAAGAAGAAGAAAGGCTAGACTATATTAGTAACAAGCAAACCTTGTATGTGTATCACCAAACATTTTGGAAATAAATACCAATTAGAAGGTCTATATATACAGATGAGAAGAAATTTCCTAGAGTTTCTTCGTCTCCTACTGACATTTGAACTCTGACCTCCCATGATTTTCACTCACTTCATTGATGAACAGGCCAAACCCTTGGTCAATTTTAAGATCAGCCACTCAACTATCACTTTATAAAAACTGACATTTTATAATGAAAAGTCACTCACCTTTACTTAAGTATGATATAAAATCACTAAACTAATTCTTATGACCAAAATTCCACTCAACTATGCCTAAGTATCATAAAAAGTTTATCACTAGGAGGAAACAAATGAGACATAGTGACCCCGTATGTAATATTAATCCTAAAATAATTAGGCAAAATTGATTGACCTTTTGATTACAAAAAAATGCTTATTGACCTCTTTTGTAATACTTGGGCAAAGTGAGTGACTTTTCATTATATCAAATGCAACAAAGTAAAAATTGAGTGACCATTCGTGAAATTACCTTTCGTGCTTCACTTAATCAAATTCTGAATTCATCCTTTTATCTTCAACAATGAAGATGTTTTGACGGCCCATAATATTAACTTGTGATCTATTTATTTTTATAGGTGACTATGATCTTAAACGAAGTCTTAAGGTTGTATCCATCAGGATATTTTATCAATCGACTGGTGACAAAGGACACAAAGTTAGGGAATTTGTGTTTACCCTCTGGGGTGCAACTCATATTAGCAACAATTTTGTTGCATCATGATATTGAAATATGGGGAGATGATGCAATGGAGTTCAATCCTGAGAGATTTAGTGAAGGGATATTAAAAGCAACAAAAGGACAAGCTGTATTTTTTCCATTTAGCTGGGGTCCAAGAATATGCATAGGCCAAAACTTTGCCATGTTAGAGGCAAAAATGGCAATGGCCATGATTCTAAAACACTATGCATTTGAACTCTCCCCGTCTTATGTTCATGCTCCTCATCCAGTATTGCTTCAACCTCAATATGGTGCTCAATTAATTTTGGACAAGTTGTAGAAATGCGTCTTTTGTCTAAATATGGTTGTAATAACATTGAGTATACTGTCCTACTATGTTTTATTTTCCGACCTTCAATTGTCTATGACTATTACGTTAATGACCCTTCAAATCAGACATTGAGGAGAAGGATCACGTTTTATAATGACCAATTAATATATAAAATATGTCATCCGAAGCAAAAAAAAAAAAAAAAAAAAAAAAAAAAAAAAAAAAAAAAGGAAGAAGAAGAAGAAATGTGTGTATTTTGAGTCATGTTGTACTGTTCTATAATTATAGTTCATGTAACTAGGAGTTCAAGGATCGGTGTAGTAGCTATGTATATGTGAGTCTTATATGTGTTGTTTGGTAAGAATAAAGTATTTCATAATATTATTAATTTGCTCTATGTTTATCTTCATCTTTCATTTTTATGTGCCTCAATTTTTTTTTCTAATCCTTTCTATTGTGCTATTCTCTTCTTCCCTTTTGCAATAATATGATAGCAAGAGCCTACTTTATTTTCAGAACATATAATATGCTTTTTTATGTTTTTGTTATATGAGCCTTTATATTGGAGATCACTAAATAAAACATAAGAATATTTCTCTGAGTAAGTGAAAATTTTCATCAAGAATTAACACCATAATAACATATGCTAAAGAGTCCGTAAGTTAGAATGATTGCTGGTCTAGTTATATGTATGCATTTGATTTTTATTTGCATATGTATACATAGTTCGAACCTTATTTAGTTGAACTCATAAATAAATCTAGCCTAGATTTGCTTCCGATAGATAGTGGAGGATAAAGATACTATTATTACTATAATTTAACCAAACCCAATATATATGTGCAAAAAGCAAAAGAAATTCAACAAATTTTGGATTATGAACTGAGAAATTTAAAGGCGGTATAGTAGCAATAAGACCAATTAGATATCTTTGGAAAGAGGAGAAGTAATATGCAGATTTTCTAACGAATGAAGGCTACAAACACCAAAAAGATTTGATAATATGGAGGAATGGGTTAAAGGAAATGAAATGTTTTCTCGTGGCAAATGTGATCTGTGTGGCTTATGAAAGATGTTAAGGTTTTTGTTTAGTCAAATTCTGTAACCTACCCCCCCCCCCCCCCCGCCCGGGGGCAAGAAAAAAAAAATGAAGTTAACTTTGTACAATAACATTAATTGAATGTTGTGCTGAGAATTCTCACAGGCTTTTAGTGTATAGTTATAAAAGCTAAAATAACCTACTCATGAAGAATCTCCACAAGCTGTTCTATTTAAAGGAGATTCCATCAACGTTCTCCACGAGATTAATGCACATCTAAAATTAACAATTGAAACTAGGAGTAGGGATGACAAATTAGTCCTTGAAAATATGACCCTACAATGTAATTATTATGTGAGGTATTTTATTTGGACATAACTATTTAACCTGTACCTACTTTTTTTTTTTTTTTGTGCACATCTACGACTTTGGAACAATTTCTTACATGCGGTGTCTAGCTAAAGTTACTTATGGTTGAAGCACAGTTTCTGCCCGGCGTTCAGGCAAAAGTGGCTGAACGTCAGCCATATATGCATGAACTTTAGCTAATACACCCGGACTTCAAGCAAAAATGGTTGAAGTTCATAACAAAATGACTGAATTCACCACATAATGCTGATGTTTAGGCAAAAATAGTTGAATTTTAACCATCTGTGCATGAACTTGAACCATATGTAACTTCAAATAGTTATTCCGAAGTAGGTAGACTTGCAAAATTTTAGGCACTTCGGGTATGATATAAATGGTGATCCTGAAATCAGATATCTATGTATTTGGGTCCCGTACAACAGCTTAAGTTTGGACAGGATAATGACATGCCTATTTATTAACTATGCTCATTTTGACTCGCTCAAATTCAATCCATCTAAAAGTTAGATTGATATATAACACAGTTTGACCCACTCAAGTTTATGACTTTGCTGACACGCGAAAGTAGTTCATGTTTTGCGGGTGCAGGGGGGCAAGAAATGTTAAAATGAAGGAGTAGGAAGCAAGAGTCGGGCCAAAAAAAAAAGGGGGGGGAGGGGGGGGGGGGGGGGGGGGGAATACCATTTCGACAATGGTTAATCATTTCTGTTCAATCTTGCTAGGTTCTTTTTTTGAAATCATACAGTGTAAAGGAGTTGTCCTCCTCGTTTAATATTAACTAGACTTAGCAAGCTAATTAGACTCAAAAGGCCTTGTACAGCTAACTTCATTGATCATCACCACAACTGTAAAGGAATGAACATTTTCATCTCCAACCTATGCTACAAGAGGTCAGGTATTATGTCCCCTCTCTTGTGTACTCTCCCAATCTTAATATATTTAATTGTCTTAATTTAACTAGACATGAAATTTAAGAAATAAAGAGAAACTTTTAAATCTTGTGGTCCTAATTTAAAGATGTGTGTAATGTAGTAAAATGTCCTTTGAATCATTTGGTTACAAACTTGTCATGTAGGATGTTTGAATTGTTAACTTACAAAATATAGAAAGAAAAACTCTTTTTGGTACAGACTAAAATGAAAACTAACACACTTAAATTGGGATGGAGGGAATACTATTTTGCTGGAGATTAATAAACATGTACGGGTCATGCCAAACCCTCCTCCACTTCAAGGAGTAATCAACCTTCAAACAAATTGGGAAGGAGGGAGTAATATTTACCATAACAAATTGGATGCCAAACTACATGATGTTATAAAAAATACAGTTAACTACTCATGAGGAATCTCCATAAGCTGCTCTATGTTGCCGAATGGGGAGATTCCATCGACGTTCTCCAAAATATTTTATGCGCATCTAAAATTAACTATTGAATTTTGGGGTGACAAATTATCTCATGAAAATAAATATGATGAAACAACGTAAAATTTTGCGGGGTATTTTATTTGGGCACTATAATTTAACTTGTATCCACTTTTTAATTTTTTATGTACATCTATCTACTATGAAACAACTTTAGACATGCGGTGTTCGCGTATGTCTGAAGTTACATATGGCTGAATTTCCAGCAAAAATGGCCTCAAGCAAAAATGACTGAATGTAGCTACATATGAAGTTTAGGTAATAATGGTTGAATTTCAGTATGTGTCTGAACTCTAGCTATATATAACTTCAGACAGTTATTCTAAAGTAAGTAGACTTGTAAATTTTCACACACTACGGTATGGCTTAAATGGTGATCCCGAGGTCGGTATTTGTGCACTTTGGCCCATACAACCGCTTAAGTTAATTTGGATTAGTTAATGATCGTCCCATTTATTAATTCGGGCCATTTAAACTTGACTAATTCAGCCAACATAAAAATTTGTCTGATATATAACCCATTTTTGTCCGCTTTTGTGATTTTGATGTTAAAAAAAAATTAATCACACGCAAAAGTTGTTCATTCCAGGTGCAGGTCAAAAATCATGAAGTATCAGGTTTTATTAATACGTTTTTATTATATCAACAGACAACATTTTTGACTGGTTTTGTCTTTACTAGACCTTTTAACTTGTATAACTATAGGGGCGGAGTTAAAGTATAGTGTATGGTTGCATCAAATTCAACAATTTTGGTTTGAATCTTATATTTCATTTTAAAAATTCATTGAATATATATATATATAAAAAAAACTCAACAACTTAAAAAGTATTAAAATCACAAACTCATAAGCTTCAAAAACATGTATCACAAGATCATCCAAACCCATAAAACAGAACACGAAGACGAAAAGTCTGATTTTCTTGGCAAACAAGATTAACTTAGAATTTCTGATTTTCTTGGCAAACAAGATTAACTTAGAATTTTCTTGATTTGTCACCTTTTGACTCTTCTAATATTTCTCCATGGTAATATAGAATAGCTTTAAAACACTATTTTTTCCCCTTCCAAAGATGCATATAAATACAAGATTTTCCAACCCCATTTCTCCACTCTCTATGAGCATTAAAAGAAAAAAAAATGCAACACATTTCACTTGCAATTTCATCTGCTATAATATTAATTATTCTTTTGAGATGGGGTTGGAAACTCTTGAATTGGCTCTGGTTGCAGCCAAGTAATTTGGAGAAAAGCCTCAGAGAATTGGGTTTCAGGGGAAATTCTTACAGGCTGTTGTTTGGAGACATGAAAGAAATTTTGAAGATGGATGAAGAATCTAAGTCCAAGCCTATTAAATTCTCACATGATATTGTGCCTAGAATCATGCCTTTCATCCACAAAACCATCATTGATTATAGAACATATAATACTCCCCGCATCCCAATTTATGTGGTGGGTTTGACTGGACAAGTATTATAAGAAAGAAAGAATTTTTTTTGAAACTTAGGCACTCCCCTGTCTTAATTTATTTGACACTTTTTACTTTTCGAGGGTTAAAGTTATTAATTTTGATTGTGTGTTTGAACATAGAATTTTTAATTTTTTCGAAATAAAATTTACATATTTGAAAACTAGGTAAAAAGTATTATAAGTCTCCATAATTAATAGTTTAAAAGACATGAAAAAATTACGGTCAAAGTACAATTCGTTTCTTGAAAAATGAAATGTGTCAAACAATTTGAGACGAAGGGAGTATAAAATAACCTATTGATATTTGTGGACTATAAATCACAATCTCATTAAGGATAAAATGGGCCTTCAAAGTTAAATTATTACCATTTTTTTGTGGGGGATTGCCCTTCAAAGGCACTGGTCTTTAATTTTTCCCCTCAAATTGGTGGTCTTTAATTTTTTCCCTTCCTATAATACCCGAGATTCTGGGTTCGAATCTCAGCTCAGTAAAAAAAAAAATCGCAAGACAGAGGTTTGTAGCAAAGTTAGGCCTATTCGGGCAAAAGTTAGGCGTTTGTAAAATTTCAACTAAGTAAAAATAGAAAAAAAAAGTCTGAATAAGGCAGAGTTTTGCCTCATGCCTGAAGGAAAAACTCTGTCTTGCGAATCCAAACTCTATCTTGCGATTTTTTTTATTTTTTTAAATTTTTGACTGAGGAAAGGTTTGTACCCGAAATCAAGGGATTTTTGTCGAAGGGAAAAAAAATTAAAGACTACCAATTTGAGGGGCACAAATTAAAGACCAGCGCCTTTGAAGGGAAATCGTGCAAATGACCTAATTATTACTCCCTCCGTCTCAAATTATTTGTCGCTTTTTTATTTTACACGTCCCTTAAAAAATTTAATTCAATGAGGGTATTTGACTAACTTTACCCTTATTTATGTTTAAGTCACTCTTCATTAAATGTTTATTCTATTTTTGTGTCATTCTTCATTAATAATAAAATTCTGCTAAGGGTAAAATGAGAAAAAAATAATTAATTTTGCCATGAACTTCTAAAACGATAAATAATTTGAGACAACTATTTTTAGTAACCACGACAAGTAATTTGAGACGGAGGGAGTACTAGTAAATATAGAAAGATTTCATTTCTTTTGTAGACTGACTTTAAAAAAAAAAAAAGCATATCACATAAATTGGGACGGAGGGGTACAACATAACATGAACAATCGGTTAAAATAACTTGACCGTTATAGTGAAATATTGTTATAGAGAGGTCTGACTATAGTACACATGCGCGTTCTAATTCATTATGATGATATTTGTTTTTTTGTGATATTATTTCCTTCACTCAAAACATCCAAAGTCAATATTAGGAGTATAACTTGATGAATTTGTGTGAATTCCTCACGCGTATATGCAGTCCCGGAGTCAAGAATTCTAACATGAGGATTTTAGAAAAGAATCAATATTTAGCCAATTATGTTGCTACACTAAAAACTTCCCTTATGTTAAGAGGATTCAACAAATTTATATATGCCTAAAAAGTTTTTTTGTTTTTGAACTATTTGGATGGAATAATTCTCTGGCTAAGGGCATCTAATCGAACCCCTTTGGACAATGTAGTTCCGCCCCTACGCTTGAGGACATGATACTTCTTATCGACCAAATACATGAAAATATATTATGTGAATTGATTTCTCCGGACATTTAAATTCTTAGAGGTGAGATACGTTTATTTCTTTGTTTTTAGATCTATATATAACATAACCAACATTTTAGGCACACAAACAAAGTCGCTCGAAAATTTCCACTAATGAAGTTTTCGAATCTTAATTGTTGGCAAAAATTGTTTTATATGGTTGGGGCCAAATCCAGCAATGCTCATCACGGACCCGGACCTTATTAGGGAGATCTTGTCAAAGAGTAATATTTTCCAGAAGCCTCTGCCTACTGCACTCACAAAGTTGCTAGCGGAAGGAATCTTGAGCTATGAAGCTGATAAATGGGCTAAACATAGAAGAATCATCAATCCTGCTTTTCACCTTGACAAGTTGATGGTATCTCTAAACTCGAACTAGTTCCTTAAGGTTACTATTTACATTAGTGCTTAACTTTAGTAGATTATTGGACCATCTAAAAGATAACTATAAGTAACTGTCCATAATAAGTGAAATTAGTAACCTCAAAAATAAGATAAATGACCTGCTATGTACCACATGTTATCACCATTTTTGCGAGCTTCAACCTATTCACTCTATTTCATATTGTCAGTATATATGATTAAATACTTTAGATAGTACCTTTTCATGTATGCCAACTCTAGGATACTGAATGTCGTTTGTTTTTAATGCAATGTAACATATACAGCATATGGTACCTTCCTTCCATTCGACTACTTGTGAGATGTTGAGCAAATGGGAGAAAATTGTCTCGACAGAAGGATCCGAGGTAGATGTCTGGCCTTATCTTCAAACTTTGACAAGTGATGCCATCTCAAGAACTGCCTTTGGCAGTAGCTATGAAGAAGGCAGAAAGATATTTGAACTACAACAAGAACTAGCCAAAATAATTTTAAAAGGGACAGAGTCAAGTTATATTAGGTAAGTTACCTTCATATTTTCGAGGAAGACATCTTTGATGGAGAACATTTTCCATAAAAAATAACTTCCGCCATATATCAAGAAAACTTCAAAAAATTGTGGAAGTTTCTTTTCTCATGATTGAATGTTATTTTCTGAATCGTAGTTTTCTGCCGACGAAAGAGAAGAGAAGGATGAACCATATACATCATGAAGTAAAATTGCTCATATTGAGAATTATCAATAAAAGAATGAATGAAATTGAAACAGGGGAAGCATCAAATAGTGATGACTTATTGGGCATATTATTGGAATCCAACTTGAAAGAAATCCAGGAAAATGGAAATAAGAAATTTGGAATGAGCATCGATGAGGTAATTGAAGAGTGTAAGTTGTTTTATTTTGCTGGACAAGAGACTACTTCAGCTTTGCTAACATGGTCGATGATTGTATTGAGCAAACACTCCAATTGGCAAGCTCGTGCTAGAGAAGAGGTTTGGCAAATCTTTGGTAACAACATGCCTGATTATGACAAGTTGAATCAACTCAAAGTTGTAAGTATTTTTATACCGTCACTATATAAAAACTTAAACTCTTTACATAAAGGATTTAAGCTATATGTACCGATGCTGTCAAGATCTTTTTACAGTATCGGTGAATCATAACTTGTACGGGATACAAACTAATGTAATCAAGAGATTTACATGTAAATTACCCTAATAAGTTATTTTAATTGTGTAAATATTTTTTGCATCGTTGGTGCAGCAAACTCAAACTCTTAGATAAAGCTGTCTATGATGATTTGATTAGGTGGAGTACACAGGCAGTGTAAAGATCTTTTACACTACTGATGTACTTAAACCTTCCTTATTTCTTAAGTTACTAATCCCGTTATTTTTTATAGACGTTATCTGTTATTATCTTTAAGATGATCTGATAGAGTAAAAATTCTTTTACAGCGTCAGTGTAGAGAAAACTCTTTCTAAGATGTTTGTTTTTTAACAGGTAACCACGATTATTCAAGAAGTCTTGAGATTGTATCCACCACTCTTTTTGATGGGTAGAGAGGTAAATAAAGAAACCAAATTAGGAAACTTAACACTACCAAGTGGTCTGCAACTCCTATTGCCAACAATATTGTTGCATCATGACCAAGAAATATGGGGTGAAGATGTTAAGGAGTTCAATCCTGAGAGGTTTAGTGAAGGAGTCAAAAAAGCAACAAAAGGGAAATTTGCATATTTTCCATTTAGTTGGGGACCAAGAAATTGCATTGGACAAAACTTTGCTATGTTAGAGGCTAAAATGGCACTTGCTATGATCCTACAACACTATGCTTTTGAGGTTTCTCCATCTTATGCTCATGTTCCTTATTCAGTGCTAACTCTTCAACCTCAATATGGCGCTCAGCTAATTCTACAAAAGCTTTAGAATAGATGAAGTAGAGATTCTTGTACTACGTTTAGATTACTACTGTTAATAGAGACCACTTGTTTGTTTAATTTTCACATTGTATTGGGTTGTTATTTTTATTTGTAAAGTAGATGGTTCCTGCTATTATTCATGAAGAGTGTATTAGTTGATTATTAATTAAAATCGGATCTATTAGCTATCAAGTGTATCTCTTCTTATATTCTTGGTAAAAACGTTGAAGAAATTTCACCGGGTGTCCTCCTTAAAGGCCGGTGTTTAATTTATGGCCCCGTTAAGAAAAATAGTGCAAGATATAGACATCCCCTTGAATTCTTAATACGAGATGCTGCTATCAAGCTGTACATTATGCCACTTAAAGCCCAGTTACATTCTTACTATAACACATATTTAAGAAAGGCAATTGTTGCTTCATACCAGATCTGACAAGTAGAAGACTCCAAGCTTGTCATCCAGTCATAATCTTTGGTCTCTTCTTCTGTTTCTTTTTCTAGTAATTCCTTCTTCCTGTGTCTTGAAGACAACAATTGAATAAATAAAACCATGCTCTCTTTAACATATATTTTGAGTTTTTAGATGAGATGACTGCACACTTAAATTTGGTATTAGAGCAAAAAGAGGTCCTAGGTTCGAGTCCTTATGAAAAAGAATTTTCACATGTTTAGCTACTTTTTTAATAAGCAATTTTAGTTTCAAGTTCAATTTAAAGGCTCTTTTAATATCACCCCATAAAAGACCATTTTTTGTTTGTTTTTTAAGTAATTTATTTTCATGAAAATATAACGATTCTATGATAAAGCACACTCGAGGGTGACAATCAATGAAGTTGCTTAAATTCATGGAGAGCCAAGTTCAAATTCTAGCAGACATAATAAAAATTTCAATTTTTCCTATATGTTTACTTTAGTAAGCAGAGGTACTTGGTACATATTAGGTATATGGTGAAATAGTCAATGTGTACGCAAGCTGGCTGGACACCATAGTTATAAAAAGAAAATAAATACATTCAAAATAATAAAATCTATTACTTAAAGTGTATGATCTCTTACAAGACAAGCCAATGTGCTTATAGTTGAATACACTGATACAGGTTCAATAACAAGTTGAAACTAACCATTTCTACAACTTGTACAAAATCAAATGAGCTCCATATTGAGGTTGAAGCAATAGTGGATGAGGAGCATGAGCATAAGATGGAGAGAGTTCAAATGCATAGTGTTTGAGAATCATGGCAATTGCCATTTTTGCCTCTAACATAGCAAAGTTTTGGCCAACGCATATTCTTGGACCCCAACTAAATGGGAAAAATACAACTTGGCCTTTTGTTGCTTTGGCAACTCCATCACTAAATCTCTCAGGGTTGAACTCCATTGCATCATCTCCCCATATTTCAGTATCATGATGCAACAAAATTGTGGCTAACATAAGTTGCACCCCAGAGGGTAAATACAAATTCCCTAACTGTGTGTCTTTGGTTACCACTCGGTTAATAAAATATCCTGATGGATACAACCTTAAGACCTCGTGTAAGATCATAGTCGCCTATAACAAAAAATAGATCAAGAGTGTTTAGTTTCATCGCGATAACATAGTCTTTTTGCTGTGTGTGCGAACAAAGAAAAAGAAGCTATATATAAGGTGTAAGAATAATAGTACTCTTAATTGTTTGTATGAGGCCTTTTCGGAAAACTATATATGTAGGATGACCTAAAGCGAATAATAGTCTCCCTCCGTCCCAATTTATGTGAAACCATTTGACTGGGCAAGAAGATTAAGGAAGAAAGACTTTTGAAACTTGTGGTCTAAAACAAACCTAAGATATAGTGTGGCTATAAATCATCTCATTAACGGTAGATTGAAATTTTTTGAAGTTAAAATATCTCTAAATATAGCAGTTTCTTTTTATTAAAAAGAAAAGTGTGCCATAAAATGGAGTGTAAGAGCTGATTGATCCAAGCTGATTTGCACAAATAGCTACTTTTCTAGGCCTGTATTTAAAAGCTGGGCACTTTCTTCAAATTTATACTAGCGGTGAAGGGTTTGAGTTCGAAAGTGACAACCTGGTCTGAAGTTTAAAATTCAGAAGTAATATGGAAACCATTGATCTAACTTTAATAATTCCCCAAGTTTATAGATACAGGGCCAAAAAAGTGGGTACCTTGCGTAAATAACACATGATCCGGCAGGATGATGTAAGAATGTCTTTCAGTTGACTTAGTCCAACATTTTCTAGGTTTGAGGACTCGCGAAAAAGTTATAGTTCAGGTGTGTTTTTGACCATTAACTCATTTGATTTTGCAAAGAAGTTTTTGGTACCTGTATTGGTAGTAAATTCCTGAGTGACGTATGTGCAAACTGATTCGAACACCCATAAAAAAACAAGAAGTTCAAAATAACTGAATTATAGAGAATACTTACTACTTTTAGCTGATTCAACTTGTCATAGTCAACTTCATCACTTCCAAACACCTGTAGGACCTCTTCTCTAGCTCTTTCTTGCCAAATAGGATATTTGCACAATAAAATCATTGTCCATACAAGTAAGGCTGAAGTAGTCTCCTGACCAGCAAGATAAAATAGTTTGCACTCTTCAATCACCTCATCAATGCTCATACCAAATTTCTTATGTCCATGTTGTTGGACTTCTTGTAGATTTGATGCCAATAATATGCCCAACAAGTCATCATGTGCTTCCCCAGCTTCAATCATCATCATTCTTTTATTGATAATTCCAAAAACAAGTGTTCTTACTTCATTGAAGATTTGCTTCATCCTTCTATTCGTTTTTGTTGGTACAAACCTATGGTTAATTCAAGAAATTAAGTAGTATGAAGTTGCACAAGAAATGATAGGGGAAATTATCACTTATGCGTAGATACAATAGTAAAAGAAAATGTCCCCAATGTGTTATTTTTAAGAAAAAAGATCATATAACTAAACTAACATTTGTAATGGACTACAAAATCAAATCTCCTCGAAAGATTTGTGACTTGTTTGTCAGCTGTCACTTTTCGGGACATATGTTTAATAAATGACCCTCGTTTTATTCTCTAGGCAATTTATAGACCTTTAGGTTACAGTGAAAAGATCTCTTTTGACAAATTGAGATTCTTATGACAAAATGTTAAGAACACAGTGTAAACATTGAAGTTATTGACTTATTGCAAGCATTAGATGATATTCTAATGTTATATTTGTAAGGTCGGATAATATATGAGCAAATATTAGACCCAAGTCTAATGTTGTCCGGAAGGGTAATTGCTCATATATATATATATATATATGCGCAAATCAGCTGAAAATTTTAGTAATTGTACCTCCATCCGGGGATGTATAATGAACGTGCTACTTGTAAAAGTAGTCCCATTTGTTCCTTTTGAAGTTCAAAAATCTTTTTTCCTTCTTCATAGCTACTGCCAAATGCAGTTCTTGAAATTGCATCACTTGTCATAGTTTGAAGATATGGCCACACATCTATCTCTGATCCTTCTTTCGAGACAAATTTCTCCCATTTGCTCAACATCTCAGAAGAAGTCAACTGAAATGCAGGCAACATGTGCTGCATATTACAGATTAGACAAAATTAAAATCTGCAGTACAAGCGAATTCAAAATATAAAATCAGTAATTTTATTAGAGTATATGTATATAGTCTAAGTTTAAAACACTTTGTGTGGTTTAACTTACCTTAGATCCGCCTCTGATCTGTAGTGGTGAGCTTTAGCGCCTGTTTAGTCAAACTTTCTTAATCTACTTATTTTGAAAAGTGTTTTATTTGTTAAAAGTGAAGTACTTTTGAAGAATCACAGTTTGTGTCTGATAAATCAATTTGAAAAACACTTTTGCTAATTTTAGAACAACAATTTGTGTTTGACCATTGTTCCAAAAGTGCTTATGAGAAAAACTTTTTTTTCCAGCTTTTGAAAAACAACTTCAATTATTATTCGAAAGAACATATTTTTTCCCTAAAAGATTGGCCAAACACCCCAACTCTTTAAAATGAATATTTTTTTAATTAAAAAAACAAATATTTTTAGCTTCTCAAAAGCTTGATCGACAAGCAGGCTATTAGTTTGCAATTTTTATCTTCTTCTTTTTTGCATATAATTAAAAGACATTATACTTCCAAAATAAAAATATACGGAGTAACATAGTATTATATTGATAAGAATCCAACTTTAACCACCAACGTTTATAGTCTGATGGTATCGATGAAAGCATCTCACATAATAGGTGTGAGTTTGACTCTCGTTCCCCTTCCCCTCCCCTTATCCCAATGTAATGGAATTTTTTAGAATAAAAAAGAATACAACCTAAAGCAAGTCAATAATAAACTATAAAAAAATGATACTACAAATTGAAACAACATAGTTAAATTTCAAAACCTTCAATTTGTCGAGGTGAAAAGCAGGATTGATAAGTCTTCTATGTTTAGCCCATTTATCTGCTTCATAGCCAGCAAGCCCATTTGCTGCCAACCTCGTGAGTGCATTGCCAGGTGGCTTCTGGTAAATGTAATTCTTCGTTAGCACTTCCGTTATAAGTTCAGGGTCCACGATAACAATTGCTGGTCTTGGCCCATACCACCCAAAACAATTCTTACCTACAAAATATACAAGCAATACTTACAGTTAAATACCATTCGGTCATCTTAGTTTGCAAAATACATATACAATGTATAGGTAGTGTAAAGTTTATACTAAATATACATATATTAACATACCTATATACGACCTATACAACCGAAGTGTATAGATGGTGTATACTTCGGCTATGTTTGGTAAACTAGATTGGTCGAAGGATATTTATGTAAGTTTCCCAAAGAACAACCACTTCTATTATTTGAGTTCAATTTCTATCTGTAATCAATTTATTTATAAGAAAATTATAAATAAATCTCTATAGTAATTAATGTTACTCTGTAATTGGTGATATGAAAAAGATGGTGATTGACTCGCTATAGTTGGTTACACTAATAGCGGGTTGGCTACTTTTCTATCCATTTTAACGTTTATCCATAGTTTGAAATGTAAGTAACAAACTGTTTGAGTTACAACGACCTTTTTGCCCTTATCTTCTTCATTTGAAAGGAGCAAACTACACCAACATTAGAAAAGAAAAACTTTACATCGTCAGTGTATATAGGTTATATCCTTATCATATTTAGATCTTAAGTACCTACTACGACTAATTTAATTGAACCCGTTGCTCACATTTGTACCATATACTCATAGTGGAAGACATTAAACAAAAACTATACTTAAAATGATTGCACCGCTCTGAATTGACTAACTCTATCATTCATTACTAAAAAAGTATATTAGTAACCAACGACGGAAAAATTCTGTTGCTAAACAACAAAATTTATCACTAATCTTATTTAGTGACAAATTATTAAAAATATTTATTAGCTACGAGCTATTTAGCGACAGATTAAAGATAAACTTCGTAGCTAATTTTTTAATACATACCATAACTTGTGATGGTTTTGTGGAAGAAGGGCATGATTCTAGGCCAAATCAAGTCATGTGAGAAATCAATAGGCTTTGACAAAGCTTCTTTTCCCATTTTCATCATCTCTTTCATATCTCCAAACAACAACTTGTAAGAGTTTCCCTTGAAACCTTGTTGTCTTAGGCATTTCTCCAATTTTTTTGGTTTGAGCCAAACCCAATTCAAGATTCTCCATGCCCATCTTAATACTAAGATAAATGCACATGCAAATAATGCAAGTTTTAAGTTGTAATAATAAGGTATCTCCATTGTAGGCTTCATTGGTGGCTCTTTGGTCTTAGTACGGTAGTATATTATATACTAGATGAAAATTAAGCAAATGGATTAAACTTTGATAATAATTAAGAAATTGCTTGACAAGCAAAATTTGTCACACGTATTTAAAGTTGAAGAAGCAATACACGTCATTGTGTCTCATTGTCAAGATTTTCGAATTTTTTTTTACTTTAAGCATCTTTCATTTTTTTATTACAATTCAAAGTCAAATGAAAACAAGGTCATCATTGAATTAAAAATTTAAGGTTGTCTGGAAGTTACTATGTTTGGTTGCCAAGTTTTGGAAAAAACCATACAAGTCAAAGTAACAATGATATTAATTTCTCTCTCTTTTTTCTTTGGTTTACACACCATTGACAGGTGTTTTCTTTGGAGCCCGACTAATTTGCTTTCTTGTCAGGAATTACCAGTTTGAGAGTAAAGCACTTCATAACAAAGGTGGTTCCATATCCAGAATTCAAATATAAGAACTCTGGTTAAAGATGAAAGAATACTTATTACTTAACATTCTATCATTATATTAATTATTCCCTGTGTGGAAGAAAGGCAATGAATATTAAATAATTATCTTCCATTTCCTTGTGGAACAAGGACTATAGTAATAAATATATACCTCTCAATCTGACACTAGAACAAAAATAGTTGAATACTCACATCTTTACAGTTCAACTATTTACAAATATCAAATCATCTGGCTTGAGCAGAGATTCGTGGGAGATACAATAAAATTAAAAAAGAATAGGGAAAGGGAAAGGAAGGTGCTTGTCCCACTAATCATATTTTGACAACTTTAGCTTACACCCAGTATTTCATAGGATAATTGATAATTAAACGGTCAGGATATCAAGATTTTCAAGGAAAATTTCACAAGTTTGTTCAGTGAAGAGATTATAACTTCAATAAAGGAAAAATCTCACTGATTGTTATCCAAGTAAAAAAAAAAAAAAAAAAAAAAAAAAAAATATATATATATATATATATATATATTAAAAAAATAAAGTCACCAATTTTTTTTGGTCCCGTAGAAGTCATCTAACTAAAATCGAGGTAACTAGAATATATAACCTGGGTGGAAAATATATATTTATTGACCGAATATTTTGTGTGGCTCGTCTAGTTATTTAATAAGCTCTAATAAAATGGATTAAATGTAGCAACCCATCTTACGATCTCAATACCCAATTTAAATGACCCATATTCTGTCGTGGCTCTTCCAATTATTTTTTGAAGGTTTGCGCTGAATCTAACAATTGAGAATTGTTAGTGTTGGTATTAGAATATTGGGTATCAAATTTGAAATCATTTGCAATTTGTTTGAAGCAAAAAGATGTCGGTGAATTTTTTCTGAAAACCTATGATGATTAGTTTGGATTTGTGAATAATTTGTTCCTAATTCACGACACAATGTGTACTCAAATCTTGATGATTCACCAAGACTTATGACAAGCCCATCCGCCAGAATGTGTGGATATTTTTTTGGGAAAACATCACTGAATACCCCTAAAATATAAAATATTTACCCGTTCATATCCCTTCCCAAACTGTTTTCGCTTCTACCCTCGCCGGCTGGAAATATTTACCCGACATACCTCTCTGCCAAACCCCTTCCTCTGTGATACCATCGCAATATATTTATATATCACGATGGTATCATGGAGGACTATAAGAAGGACTGAAACAGTCCTCTATGATATCATCTCAAAATATTTATATACCATGATGGTACCATGGTCCTGAGGAGTGTCTCATTGAAGGACTGAAGCAGTCCTTCGCGATACCATCACGGTATATGTATATAAGACAATGGTATCATAGAGGTTTTTTTCGAGAAAAGTGTGTCTTTTTGAATAAATGAACATGATCATTTATGATACCATCTCAGTATATTTATATATCATGATGGTATCATGGAGGACTAAGAGAAGGACTGAAACATCTTTCATCATACCATCTCAGTATATTTACATACCATAATGGTGTCACAGAGGACTAATAGAAGGACTGAAGCATCTTCCATGATAACATCTCAGCATATTTATATACCATGTTGGTATCATAACTGGGGGGCGTCTCGGGTAAATATTTTTTATTTTTTCCGGGGATACGAAAGTAATAGGGGTATGGGAGAGTAATAATTTTAGTTTAAGGGGACATCCGTGATCTTTCTCCTATTTTTTCAAGTTTTTGCGCGGATTTTCCTTCAAAGGCGCTGGTCTTTAATTTTTTCCTAAAGATTTAACAAATATGAAAGAAGATTTGTGCTGAAAATTTTGTGTGTTCAGTCACTGTTCAATACATGTATTTATAGAAAAGTAAAAGAATAATGTAAATAAATACCTATACAAGTGCCCTATCCTTATTGGTTACAAATAAATACCACGTGTCCCTCTATGCATAGATGAATAAAAGTGTCTCCACTTTACTCTTTCATTCTTGTTTTCAACAAACAATCCCTAAAAATGTCTCAAACTTAATCAATTTCTTCATGTCTGATCTGTGTAGAATCACCGATCATCTTCTCCGGTGAAATGTTGTCATCAATTATTCCATCACCCCCCTTTCAAGTTGAAGGTTGAAGAACGAACCCCCAACTTGTGTAGGAGAAACTGATGAGAAGGACTGGCGTGAGGTTTTATAAATAGATCTGCTACTTGAGACGAAGAAGTAACAAAAGATAGAGAGATAAGACCATCCAAATACCGTTGACGGATAAAATGACAGTCCAAATCAACATGTTTTGTTCTTTCATGAAAGACAGGGTTTTTGGCGATGTGTATGGCTGCCTGACTGTCTGAATGAAGAGAAATGTGAAGTGAAGGTGGAATAGAAAGATCAGAAAGAAGTCAAACAAGCCAAGTCAACTCAGCATCTACATGTCTCATTGAATAGTACTCGGCTTCAGCCAATGACAGTGAAATTAAAGGTTGCTTCTTGGTTTTCCAAGAAATTGGGCTACTACCCATGCTAATGAAAAAGCCACTGACAGATAGGCGAGAATCTGGTATGTAGCCCAATCAGAATCACAAAAGGCAAGTAACTTGAATGAAGGAGTATTATTGAGAAAAATTTCTAAACCGAGGTCTGTAAGGAGATAATGAAGAACATGTTTAGCAATAGCAAAATGGCTATGGTGAGGAGTCTGCATATATTGGCTTAGATGCTGAATAGAGAACACAAATCGGGGTGAGTGTGTATTAAAAAATTGAGTTGACCAATTAAACGACGATAGATAGAAGGATATGGTAAAGCAGAATCCATAGTAGCAAATAATTTCTGAGTTGGGTCTAAAGGAGAAGAAGCAGGCTTCAAAACATGACATTGATATTTAGAGAGAAGTTCTAAAATGAACTTGTGTTGGTTGAGAATCAATCCCTGAGGTTCACGAATAATTTCAGTCCCCAAAAAATAGTGTAAGTCCCCTAAATCCTTGATCTTAAATTCAGTATCAAGAAATGATTTAAGAGCGTCCAGTTCCTCTTTGTTGTTGTCTGTGAGTAAAATATCATACACGTACACAGCTATGATAGAAATAGATGAACCAGTACACTTGTAAAATAGAGAATAATCATTTAAAGAATGACAAAATCCCTTGTAACTTAAAGCTGCTATTAATATGGAATACCACTGATGAGAGGCTTGTTTAAGACCATATAAAGACTTCTTTAAATGACAAACAAGGGTAGGATCAGAAACTTATAAACCAGTGTCACGACCCAAACTGGAGGGCTATGGCGGGCACCCGGGCCCAACCTGACGGGCACCCGGGGCCAACCTGCCAGACACCGCTAAACATGCTTTCCTATAATGGTAATAAATAAGAGCAGACCTCGGGGGTCATAGATGAGAAATATGATAAAACAGGGATAAGTCCAAGAAGACCTACTATACAACTATGTTGGTCAAAAATTGTGCAAGCCGACAAGGCCATCGCTGAAATACTATACAACAAAAACATAGGCCGAAGGGGCCATACAAAGTCTAGTTATACCATGACTATCTACAAACCTCTGCTAGAATATATGACGTAAGAAAGGTCTGGACAGGGCCCCGCCATACCCATATGTGTATCAAAATAATATCGTACCGAGAGCTACTCCGGAACAAGAGGAGTGCTCCAATACCAGCTGAACTACAGCCTATAGTGGCGGATCGTCAACCTGCCTACCCTAACCTGCGGGCATGAAATTCACCGCCCCCAGGAAAGGGACGTTAGTACAGACAAAGTACTGAGTATGTAAGGCATGAAAGTAACATGATAGAGATATAAGAGGACATAGGATGAAATGAATGCAACCTCTATATGTCTGAACTGCCTCTGTAGCCCAATGATGTATATAAATATTGTGCATGCATGCATAAGGGTCATACATATATATATATATGCGTATATAACGCCTGTCAATATTCTGTGGGCATCCCATCGTATCATATCAGCCTCTGTGGGCATCATCATCATCATCATTATCATGTGACCAGTTGATCAGGTGGTAGTGCGTATATAACGCCATCACCTTCCCATTACCCCATACATATATATAATACATAATATACGCGTATATAATGCTTGAGGGGTCATAGGTCTGTATATATATATATATATATATATATATATATATATATATGATAAGAGTACATCCTGAATCTATCGGAGTGACAGAAGTTGTTACACCTCCGAACATCGTTATGAGATAACATTTTCATCAATAAATGACTTTATGAATCATACTAAATCTGAAGAAGAACTTACTGAGAATAACATTCTAGAACAGGAATCACTATAGAACATCCTTAGCTACTAAGAATTGAATTCATAATGGAGCAGTGTTACGTTTACGTTCTGTTCATAAGGATTATGCCAAAAAGAAAAAAAAGTTAGCCTTAACATACCTCAACTCTTCCAAGTAATCCAACAACGAGCTTATCACAACTAGAGCACTAATCCTATAACAAAGAAATACATATACAACTTAGATGGAGCTAGTAGATCACGTATATTAATGATAACTCGATTCTAAAGTGAAACAGGCAGCATTCCCCTATTTCATAATCATCACCACAAAGCCCACAACCAACAATTAACATAACAACCTCATATGATCTTCTTTAAACTCATATCCACAACATTTAAAGATATACAATTGAGCAGCTCGATATACGCTTGTATACAACACTTCCATCTTCCAAATACACTAAGTATAACAACCTCAACACATTCTCAACATTAACTATTATCCCCATAACAAGATTTTTGCCTAAAACACACTAACAATCACGGCTCAAGTTAGATTACAACTCAAAATAACATCGAGTTCATGTTTGAACCTTTCCTCCAATTTCTTTCTCTCAAACCCTAGCATAACTATCACATAAACTCATAAACATGGAAATTAGATGAAATCTTACCTCAGGAACTCAAGAACACTTCAATTCCAAGATTACTTCGCCTTGAAGTATCCTCCAAAGCTTCTACAAGGAGAAGAAACAAGCTTCAACATACTTTAAAAACCCTAGAAACTTGATTCTTACTTTGATCTTTGATTTTTGCCTTGGGGAGTAATTGAATATCATGGGAGAGGTTTCTAGAACTTATATAAACTTAGGGTTGAGTTAAAATGACTTAAAAATGAGGAGGGGTCGTAATATAAACAAACAACAAAAATCAACCGCCTTAGGAATACAGTCCGTATAATGGTCCATATTTCTCAACCCCAAAATCTGCCTTCTCTGTTCAATTTTATCATCCTTAAATACGGTCCATGTTACATGTTATATCCCATTTTTTTATACGTCGAGTTATTCGCAAGCTAATCGACTTAAGTTAAAGACAGGATTATTTTCGGATACGAAATAAGAACTTTTAATTTTCAATTTTAATTAGTACACAAATTGCTTATAAATTTTATTTAGTGTAGAAATATTAGTGGAAATTAGGGACTAATTAATTGTGATTAGATTATTAAGTAAGGATTAATGAATAATTAAAAAAAATAATATAAAATAACAATTCAAGAAATCATTTGGTGAGTCATTAAGGGGAGGGGGCACGTGTTAATATATAGGTGGTTGAATAATGAACAAACAAACATTTCATTTCATTTCTTAAAAATTAAAGCTTAGAAGAAAAAAGAAAATAAAGCTCCCATGGCTGCCAAGCTCTCGGCCAGCCATGGTGATTGAAAAAAAATTGTTTGTTGCATATTGTGATCAAGTTCCAAGTGAATTACACGTTTAAGGAGGTGATAGCAACATTGGATATTGAATTGAGGAGGAAGAAATTGTGAAATTAGAGCAATTAAGTGTAGAAATTCCTCCGAGAAAATTTAGGTAAGATTTTCTTATTTTGTGGTATAATTGTATTAATAGTGTTGTAATGGAAGGATTAAAATTTGATTGGATGAAATTGGAAGTAAGGGATTTCATGAAATCGTTGTTATATGAAATTGTGGGTTGAAAAGGATTAAGAAGGGTTGTTGGATTGTTAAAATTGTTTATGGGCTGAATTGTAAGGGTTTTATATGCATATCTCTATTACTGTCATTGTTGGTATTTCTGTGATAACAGGAGGTAAATTGGAAGTTCGGGTTAGGCGAATATATAGGGGAAATGCTGCCTGATTTCCGTTAAGTCCTTAACTAACGAAAACCCTAATCAAGAAAGTATAAGTTAAAGAATGAATCCTGTAAGCGATTGGTTACAGATTTATAAGCTAGGAAGTATAGTTTACTAACGATAGCGTTACTTTCGTATTAAATAGGCTAAAGGGGCGACGAAGCGAACGTGATTACGATTAACCTTTAACAGGTATGTAAAGTTAACCCTTCCTTCTTTTTGGCATGATCTTTATGAAACGAATAGACGATGTGTATATGATTCCAAAGAAGCTCCTATTCTTAGAGCCACTAGGATGGCTACTGTTCTTGATTTCCAGAAGCTATTTTATTATATCTTGATACGTGTATATGATTCCAGGAGTTCTATTTTGATATAATCCACTGTGACATTCGAAAGGTATTTGATATGACTATTGTCTTGGGTTTCAAATGATAGTTCGTTTTGATTATTCCATTGAGTCTTTGATAATGTTTTAATTTGCATATGGTTGCTCACTACTCTACTCGTGCGTGCCTTAATATGTCTTTCACTGAGTCCCGGGCCAGGATACGTTTTCGTGCACAGTTTCACTGCATTGTTCACCGAGCCCCTCACTAGAGGGCCGGGATACAATATATATATATATATATATATATATATGATGGTGTTATGATGTGATGGCGTGATGATGCGATGATGTGATGGTGTTATGATGTATTTATGGCGTTTTGATGTATTTATGGCGTTATGATGTGTTTATGGAGTTATGATGTGTTTATGGCGCCAAGGATGGTATGTGGCGACCTTATTCACCGAGTCCCATAATGGGCCGGGTATGACATATGATATTGACATGCATGATTTATGTTTCAAAAGGGCAAGTGTTTTGGTATTCTGGATATTATACTTGTCTCCTGTACTCCCTATTTCAATTATGATCCCTTTTACTGTGTTTCATGCTTTATATACTCAGTACATATTCCGTACTGACCCCCTTTCTTCGGGGGGCTGTGTTTCATGCCCGCAGGTACAGACGCTCGATTCGGTGATCCCCCAGCTTAGGATTTCCATTCAGCCGCCTTGGAGAGCTCCGTTGTTCCGGAGCCTAGATTTTTGGTACAGGCCTTCTGATGTATATAGGTATATATGTTTGTCCAGGGGTACGACGGGGCCCTGTCTCGTCATATTTCACTGTTGATACTCTTAGAGGTCTGTAGACATGTGTGTGGGTTGTATATAGATTATGATCAGCCGTGTCTATATAGTTGTTGTGGATGTTCCTATTTGTTGTAGCAGCCTTGCCGGCTTGCATATGTGTCACGCCCCGAACCATGGCCTGGACGTAACACGGCACTCGGTGCCTGACTGCATGTGACCGAGCGAACCACATGGCTTGCTGAATTGTCGTGATACATAACATAAGCGGAATATAACGTGAGTGCATGATGAGCCTTTATAAAATGTAGTAAGTCATAATACTTAATAAAATTACTTGTTTAAACATGAGTGCGGAAAATACCATAACGGAGCCAAAATGGCTAACCGATTCTGAAAGTCTAACATGACCCAACTGACTTGTCTAGTCTATGAAACCTCTAACATGAGTCTGAACATAAAATATACTTGCTGGGACAAGGCCCCCAGCATACCCTTAATGCATCAATGACATAAGGTAAATAACTGACTAAACCCCGAAGAGAATGGGGCTCACCCGAAAACTGATACGAGAGTTGTCCTACTGAGCAGGTGCGTTGTCTTGTACGTCAGTACCTGCATCGTGAAATGCAAGCCCCCGGGTAATAAAAAGGGGACGTCAGCACATTGAATGTACTGGTATGTAAGCAACCAAAAGAAACAACATGGGACATGGAATAACATGATAAGAACTGAAACTGAAAACTTGGACATGAACATGAGCATGAGTATATAAACATGAAGTTGACACTGAAACTGAACATAAACATGAGTACTGTAAGCATGAAATAATCTGTAATACCGACATGAACCACCACGAGGAGAAACGTGGAGTCTGATCTCTGCCCGATCAGCTAAGCCATCTCGTACCTTGCCGGGGCACGAGACATGAACATGACATGAATGGATCCAAAATCCCTCAATGGGGAAAATATGAAGGAATCGTCCTAACTGGGCGGAGCGATCCGTATCCTACGTTGGCATACGTAGTTTCAGGCTATCTGAGCCTTTTCGGTATTAATACAACTCCCGAACATGAAAATAACTGAAAACATGATTTTTGAATCTTGACATGAACATGGATACATGAAGACATGACAATAAATACATATATAAAAGTTTTTCATGAAAATAAGCATAATATCTCATATCTTGTGTTATAGAACCCATGGGATTCAAATTATGGGTTTTTCATAGATTACGGACTGAGTCTCAATTACCAAAACAGTAAATTAAGACTAATCAAACGGAATTGTAACTGACCATATAATATACATCATGGTTCAAGTGTCTAGGGTTTAGTAGGAATATACCTAGAATCCTAAAACTTAGTGTGTAATCTTGGAATACTGAAACATGGGGAAGAACAAGGATGTTCCCACACGTGGATAGTACATACCTTAACTTCCTGCTTTTAAGCGTATCACAGTGTCCTTCAATCCCTTCAACTTTAATCTATAGCAATACAGGTCATAGGGACTCTATAGTAGCAACAATATCCATGCTTTGTTCATCTAAGCATTCTATCAAACACTTGGTGGGCATGAAGCTCCACAACCTTCATTAATGGTGTTTTCTTCACCCAATCGCCACTCTATTACTTCTAGCTGATTCTACAATCTCAATTAGTTGTAATTAACATCATTCTTCATCACCCACATGAATACAACAATCCCAAGTCAACAATCCAAAACTCTAGCATAGTTTATATAATCCTCTTTATCAAACTCATTTACTATTCTCTCAAGAACTCATCAATTCACAACTATAAATGATTAGAGAGTAGAAACATTACCTTTTTGAAGTCCAATCCTCTTGAATTCGGGTTCTAGGGTTTCCACATCCAACAAAAATGTTCCAATCCTAACTCTATGGATTAGAAGAGTTTACTCAAGTTAGAAAGGGATTAGGGACTTAAATTCAACCTAGAATCATGATAAAAACTTACCTTGGAAGCTCTTGAGGTTTGGGACTTGTTCTCTATGAGTTTAGAGAGAATTTTCGTGAATGGGGTGTTGGGGAAATAAACCCCAACTCCCAAATATAACAAAAAAACGCGTAAACCCGACTTTTGACCCGAAATCGACCTGTTTCGCGATGGTTCCGATGCGGGTGCATCGCGCAACAGTCTGCAGCTAAAAACTCAGAGTTTCGCTATCGGTCCGCGAAGCGGGGCCATTGTGCGCTCTCTCACGCGCCCCGAGAAGCGACGGGTGTCGGTTCTGCACGGCGTTCGGTAAAATAGGTATAACTTCTTGTACACAGATCTGTTCAAGACCCATAATATACCGTTGGAAATATATTTCAAAGGGATACAACTTTCATCAAGGAAGTTTTCCCAAATTCCAAATTAATAAAGGGGTTATGGTCGTCAGAAGTAAGACCTTCTACAAACTCACTTGCAAACATGCCCCGTAGAGTGGCTTCCACCTTTTCTTTGCCCAAAGACATTTCTTATGACTCAATTGGTTTTCAAAACACTTCCTATAACCCTGATATTGGTTCCATTATATTATCATCTTATGAGTCAAACTTTGGCCCGAAGCTACGAGGTGTTACAATATGTTATCGATACGTAGTGGCAGCCTTGTCGGCTTGCGCAATATATTGACATGTAGTGGCCGCCTTGTCGGCTTGCGTATTATAATGATATATAGTGGCAACCTCGTCGGCTTTCGTATTTATTACGTTATGATTGATTGGGAACCTTTGGGTCTATGCCGATTCCCATGTTGTCTATAGTGTCAGTCTGATTATGTCTAACAGGTACATATGGGTGTCCAACTCGGGCACTAGTCATGGCCCACGGGGCTGGGTCGTGACATTACATAATACGGTTAGTATTCTCCAAGATACGATCCGTATATTTCAATCTTAAAATGAAACTTTGACGAAACATATTCTCTTCGATTCACTTATTCTTCA
This sequence comes from Lycium barbarum, assembly GCF_019175385.1. Lineage (NCBI taxonomy): Eukaryota > Viridiplantae > Streptophyta > Magnoliopsida > Solanales > Solanaceae > Lycium > Lycium barbarum. The sequence continues at coordinate 4,149,676 of NC_083337.1, read as the reverse complement.
ACCCTTCCACAAGTTGCTAATCATGAACTTAAACCCTTATAATCATAAGCCAGGAATTTCCAACCTTTTATAACCTCGGAGACAACTTCGGTGTCCACGACTAGGGAAAATAACATACAATGAATCTTAACGTATAAACTACGAGGTGTAACAACTAGCCGAAAATTTTATGTGAACTTCTTCATCTAATTCCCCATGAATAAAAGCATTGTTCACGTCTAATTGATAAAGGCCCCCGCCCTTTTTAATTGCAACTGCAAGTACACATCTGAGTGTTGTAATTTTGACCATTGGGCTGAAAGTCTCTGTAAAGTCTATACCCATTTTTTGTATGTCACCTCGTACAAACAAACGAGCCTTTAACCTTTTAATTTCACCTTGTAAAACCATTTTGAAGGTAAAGCCTTCTTGCCATTAGGTAAAGGGACAACTTCCCACGTGTCATTAAGAATCAAAGCCTCTAATTCCTTTGTCATAGCATCCTGCCAACCAGGGTATAAAATAGCTTGGGAAAAACTGGTAGGTTCTTTTATTTGGAAAAGGAAATTGTGATAGTTTTTATTAAGAGAAGATAAAACATTAAAAGAAAATGGAGAAATAGATACTGAAGAAGTAAAACATGAAGAAGTTACATTAGAAAGATGAATAGAATTGCATATGTAGTCTTGAAGGTAGGTTGGAGTTTGTACTGATCTGGTTGATCTTCTTAAAGAAACAATAGAATTTGGGGGTGATACAGGGGAATTGGAAGGAAGAGGACCGGGAGAGGGGGGAAGGTGAATCAGGTGGAGAATTAGGTGGAGAATCAGGTGGAGTAAAATCACTAAGTGAATCGGGTGGAGTGTTGCTGCCGTCTAACATATTTAGAATTTTAGATAAGATGTTTTAAAATACCTCTACCAAATAGCCAGTAGAGCGCAAACTTATATCCAAATAAGGCCAGCAAGCAAGCAGTCACAAAGGCCATCCAAATAATGCCAGCAACCAGCCTCTAATTAACGAGCAAATAGGTACCAGCCGACATTAGCAGTAAGAAATCATCTATCGGCAGCAAGAATTCAACTCAAGAAATAACTCAATCAGCCTAGACTTGGGCTTGGGACCTTGGGTTAGATGATAATTTTTTGGGCCTAAAGTAAGTAGTCTTGGGTATTTATAATTTGTTTTACTCATATAGTAAAAGCTCGGTTACACCGAAGTACCAAAGTACCGAAGAACCGAAGTCCTATAACCGAACATCGAATTCTTAATTAAAAACAAAAAGAATCGTAACCGAACCAAAAAATCAAAAACGAAAAACCGAATTAATTCGGTTCGGCCGATTTTCGGTATTTATGCCCAGCCCTAATAAGGGGAGTCAACCCATGTCGTCGACACGCCGCCATCTCTGAATCTCCAGTGGCTGATTGACAGTGCAAGCCGACGGGCCGTCGATCCGCGCGTCGAACCGTACCATTGGAACCCATTTGTTCTACTTCTATATAAATGTCTCTCACGTTTTATCTTCATTATTTTCATCCTCCAGACCTGAGAAAACCCTAATATATTACCCTCAACATTTTCTATCAAATTGGAGTTTTAGCAAGATCTGAACTCGTAAAACCGGAGCTAGTGAAGAAGAAGGTTGCTCCTAGGATTTCATTGAAGTTGTTGATCTTAAAAGTTTGGGTTGGAATTGTTTCTTGGTATTCTAGCCTCTTCAAGGTATGTACATGATTTCTACCCTTGTGTTTGAGTTTATTATCAAGAGTTTTGGTGATTTTAAGTAAGAGAAATATAGTTAAGGAAGTGGTGAGTTGAATAAGGGTAAAATTAGGGTTAAGGGCCATCTTGAGGAATGGTTTGGGATGTATTTGATTATATTTTGTTATGTGAGTATTGATATTGTTGTTGTTGGTGTTTGGGTTGAATTGGAAGTTGAGGAATGGTTAACTTTACAAAGGAGATCCTGCCTGAGTTTTGTTAAGTTATAAACTAGATTAAGGTTGGTATATGAATACGTTCTAGTCTAATAATTGATACTTGGTCTTGTATGTAGATTTGTCAAGCTCGGGATATTAGCATAGTTAGCTCGAGAAGCGAATAAGGTATGTTAACACTATTCCTTCTTTTTATTTTGGCATGATCTGACGATATGAACTAACAAGCGAGTAAACGAACTTTCATATTACTCTACTCTTAGCAGCATTAGGAGTACTTCAGTCTTTGATGTTCCTGTACCCCGTTTATGATTGTTCCTTCAGTTCATGGTTCTTGAGATTTCTTATATTGATGATATTAGCTCAAAGATGTCCATCTGAGGTAGGTAGTACGACCTTATGTCACTCCGAGAGTTCTATGTATTCAGTTGATTCATGCATCACATCTATATATATATTTATGCACATTGACCTATGATCTGAAGGCTTTATATACACGAATATTACATGTATATATGGGATATGAGGGGAAAAGGGATAGGCGTTATATACGCATTACCACCTGATCAGCTGGTGCACAGTGATGATGATATTGATGATATTGATGATGGCCGCAGAGAGGCCGGAGGGATATGAGATATGGATCGGGCTGATCGTTCCTCAGCACTATGACCTACATGTATATACATGATTTTCATAGAGATCATGCATATCATACGCCCTCAGAGGCATTTTTATTTAGTTTTACGGATTTATACAGATATTTTCAGATCTTCAGATGTGCAGATGTATTCAGATAGATGGCTTGGCCTTTGAGTTTCAGATTTCTTTCATGACTCTTATGTATATGTTACTCTTATGCCTTACATACTCAGTACATTATTCGTACTGACTCCCCTATTGCTCAGGGGCTGCGTTCATGCCCGCAGGTTCAGGTAGACAGACAGACGGTCCAGCTTAGTAGGACCTCTACCTAGCGGTGATCAGTGCGCTCCACTTGATCCAGAGCTGCAGTCCGTTTTTGTATGCTACTCTTTTGAGATGTATATGTATATGGGTATGACGAGGCCCTGTCCCGTCCTTTCTACAACTTTTATTCCACCAGAGGTCTGTAGACAATTGTATGTATTTGTCAGATGATGTAGTCTTGTCGGCTCCTATTCTTTTGTGTACAGCATATGTAGCGGCCTAGTCAGCTTGCATCATTCTTTCCAGTTCACACACACACACATATATATATGCAGATTGTACGGAGTTCATGATGTCCTCCTTTCTTGAGACAGTATAGTCCAAATTGAGTTGTTTATGGGTCCTTGTTAGATAGTGTTATCCAGGTACAAGTATAGGGGTGCTTGGTCAATAGTGGTCAGGCACTCGTCACGACTCATCGGTTTGGGTCGTGACAAATCATTTCTCTTACAACATGTCCATATTCATAGGAAAATTCCTACGAATGTCTAACATCTTCCAAAATGGTTTTCAACATGCTCGGAAGACGGTTTTCAACATGTTCCAAAACGGTTTTCAATATGCTCCAAGACGGTTTTCAACATGTTCCAAGACGGTTTTCAACATATTCCAAAACGGTTTTCAATATGCTCCAAGATGGTTTTCAACATGTTCCAAAACGGTTTTCAATCTATCATGATGAATTCAATATATCATGAGGCTTTTGTGAGAATTTGACATGCAAAATATATCATTTAAGCTTGGTGAGAAATTCAAAGGCCCTGGTGAGGAATTCCATGACTTTGTCTTTTTTGCCCTTGTGTAGTCTTTCATGAATTTGTCATGGATACATCTTTCTTCCTTGACTTTAGCTTCTTTCTCTCCTTTTCTCGGTTTTCATGCATTCTTCTTCCTGCAAGATTTGTTAGAAAATATAGGAGAATTGAATATATTTATTCATGTTTTTATTTAAGAATGCTAATTTTTATATATGAAAATACATGAATAATTTATATTCATCAGTATTTCAGCTTTGCCATTAAGAAAAACTAGCTTGTTTTTTGCTGATAGAGAGATGAGAACTCCCCTTTTCCAGTTTCCATAACCAGATCTGTCAAAACTAACATTTATCAGGTTGTTTCCAGGTGAATCTGAAGGTGTTAAGCAACATGGGTGAGAGGGAGATACTACAACTTCTCACCAGATGAAGCAGATGTAAGAGAAAGTTCAGTTCCAGACATATTCGAAGAAAAAATTCTAGAAAAGAAGATGAAGATTGTTGAAAAGAGAAAGAAAATTTGAGAGAAACCTTGAAAAATTTCCCTTAAAACCGCTCTGATACCATGACAGAATTAAAAAGGATCTGAGATGGGAAGATTTTGTTCTATATTTCTCTGCTCAAAACTGTACATTGTGTAATGTATTTATACAACTAGACTAAGGACTACAATGTTAATACTAAGGACTACAATGCTAATATATGAAAGTACAGTGCTAATATGTAAAAGTGCCTAACAAACTAATCAATTATATACGGCTCATAAGATGCCTAGAAGAACCTAGAAGATAACTATACAAGGTGTCATTTTTCCTATGTAGTGCGGTATATGGTAAATAGAAATGTGCTGATTTGAAATCGGTTACTTGGGCTGAATAGACTCATCTAGAAAAGTCAATAAGCCCAAATTGTCAAGAAGCCCAAAATAATTAGTAGGCCCAAGTCTCAAATCAGTAGCCCATAAGTTTAGTCACCGACAAGACTATGTTCAATACGATATGTGTGAGGCTTTGGTGAAGTTAAAGGCTTCTTGTTCACTTTTGTTTTCTCTGTATCTACGTTATCGTCGATCATGTATTTCTCACCGGAAACAAATTTGAATACCTAAATCCCCTAGAGCGCTACTACGATCTATGATAATAAGAATTACTATGCAGTACAAATTTCATTCAATTGTCATCATATATCATTCGTTCAAAAGCACAAGCTTAATGGAAAAAGAAATAAACAATGCCGCGATCAAAATTATTATTTTTGGCAGTGTGATTGGACACGTGAAGAGCACAAGCTTTCCTTTTTTGAGTATATATATAACATGGCTTAATACCCAGATGGACCCTTAAACTTGACATGTTTTGTAAGATAGGCATATAAACTTATAAGGTGACCAGATAGACACTTAAATTTACTCAAAGTGTATTTTTCAAGTTTTTCAGTTGTTTTGAAAACAAAAACTATATTTTTCAAACACTCACAATTTTCATGGCCAAACAAGCCCTAAATATATCACAAAATATTTTTTTTAAAATGCAAAAATAAGGCAAACGCATATACATGAGACTATAAATGTGCACTTAAACCAATAAATACTCGCTAATCGCAATTTTGCAGCTTTCAATTAACTCGGTTTTTTTTTTACACTTGAATAATTAAAAAACAATAACTTTAACCAATAAAAATCCTTAAAAAAAGAAATTTCAAATTAAGAAATTTCTTTTTTTTAAGGATTTTCTTCTCGGCTTTACAGTTTTCTTAATTTGAAATTTCTTTTACACTTGAAATACTGAACTTAGAAATTTCTTTTTTTAAGGATTTTTATTGGTTAAAGTTATTGTTTTTTAATTATTCAAGTGTAAAAAAAAACCGAGTTAATTGAAAGCTGCAAAATTGCGATTAGCGAGTATTTATTGGTTTAAGTGCACATTTATAGTCTCATGTATATGCGTTTGCCTTATTTTTGCATTTTAAAAAAAATATTTTGTGATATATTTAGGGCTTGTTTGGCCATGAAAATTGTGAGTGTTTGAAAAATATAGTTTTTGTTTTCAAAACAACTGAAAAACTTGAAAAATGCACTTTGAGTAAGTTTAAGTGTCTATCTGGTCACCTTATAAGTTTATATGCCTATCTTACAAAACATGTCAAGTTTAAGGGTCCATCTAGGTATTAAGCCATATAACATTGATCAAGTTTGACTTAGGTCTTGATTTTCTTGTTAGCATATACCATTTTTATCCATTAAAAGAATGTTAGAATGTCATGAATATTGAGTAAACTAAAAGGATCTATTAAGAAGTAACTTCTCTCGTGCTTAATAGGAAGTACTGGAGTTTTATTCAATACAGAAGCATGCAGAACAATTACATAATTAAGGAAATTACAACCACAAAAGTAATTAATAGTAGTACAGTGTCATAGACACATACTTTGTGGCACTAATTTTACTTAGGCATTAGAGCAAGCTAATGCTTCTTCCTAAGCTTTCTCTAGAGCACTGCCAATGCAATAGTTCTCACTACAGCTTGTCATGCAACTTCCAAACTTCTCATTATCTGCAAAATTAACCAGAAAATTAATCCGCATCGCTCCCTCTTAATCAGTTTATGTGTCTCACTTTTTTTTTTATTAGTCTGTTTAAATAAGAATGTAACTTTCTATATTTAGTAACTTTAACTTTAATATCACACACTACACTTTTAGTAACATAAGATTCAAATGACATTTTTGATACATAAATACACATATTAGTTTAAGATTGCAAGATTCAACAGTCTCCCTTACTTTTTAAAATTTTGTTCTCAATCAAATTAAGCACATAAAATGAGATGAAAGAAGTAGCAGAGAACTTAAATTAAACTCCCTATAACATTACAACAAAATTGCACCTTAAGCGTTTGTGTTCATGTGAAGCACTTTAATTATGCGTTCTGTTTATTCAAATCATAAAACTATTTTTTATAACAGAAAAGCGACTCTACTATACTATACATCACAGAATTTTTTTTATTTTTTTTAAATAGTTAGAAAATCATGTAACCATTCTGTCTCGGAAGAAAACAAATATTAAAAGGAGAATACTAATTATATTGTCTTAAGTCTATAAATAATTCATATTTAAGGTGTTTAATTAGGTCACCAATTTTATTGAGCCACCCGTGCTTATATATCACAAATAATAAAATAGCAAGCATTACCAGAACAATGACCAAGGTAACAAGTATCAAAAGGAGAGGTACTTATATTGTCCAAAGCCTATAAGTAATGAAGTATGTGTTTAAGGTGTTTTGTATTAATGTTTGGCTTTATGTCACCAATTTTATTAAGCTGTCTTTATCTATATATCACAAAAAATAAAATGAAAACGTCAGAATATGTTAAACTCCAGATCGCAAAAACACAAGTAACAAAGTGTAGTTACCATATTGGACCAGAAATTTGGAACAATGGCCAAGAGAACATCCAACATTACAGACACGGTTTCGAATTTCAGCCTCAGTATCCACTGATTTGTCTATGTTTGCACTTATAATGCATCCTGCAAGGCACCTAGTTAGGCACACTGGCCTTTTTTGGCACCTTAGTACGAATCCGCGACTTAAGTAGTACAAAAAAAAAAATTGAACCAAACTAGTACAAAAAAAAAAAAAAAAAAAAACATAAGTAGTATTCACGCACGAAATTCGTGCGTGAAAGGACCAAACTGCAAAAATACAATTTTGACCTTTCATGCACAAATTTTGTGCGTGAATGGTGTCATAAAAAAAAAAAAAATGGGCTCATCCAAAAAAAAAAAGGACAAGCTTTCACGCACAAATTATGTGCGTCAATAGTGTTGCCTTTTTTTTTTTTTTTTTTTTTTGCGTTACCTTTCCAATCACGTTTTTTTTCCATACTTTGGGCAAAGATTAGTCATGTTTTAAAATCCCAAAATATCAATATTTTATATAAAACTTAGTATCTTTTTTTGCGTACAATAATGTCGGCTCATTACATCAAGTCCACCTAAATGTTTGGATCGTCGTTTTAGGGGTTCTAAAGTGCCCCGAAGCAAGTTTTGAAACTTGTAATATTTATAGGGTTTTGATTTAAGTGTTTTATTATATTTGAATGTACAAATTTAAATATTTGATTTAATAATAATTCATCCAATACGAGAGGTCTATACTAATTTAATATACTAATTAATATTTGTATTGCTTTGAATTAGTATTGTAATTAAATGGAATGAATTATTTTTTAATTAGTATAGACCTCTCGTATTGGATGAATTATTATTAAATCAAATATTTAAATTGGTACATTCAAATATAATAAAACACTTAAATCAAAACCCTATAAATATTACAAGTTTCAAAACTTGCTTCGGGGCACTTTAGAACCCCTAAAACGACGATCCAAACATTTAGGTGGACTTGATGTAATGAGCCGACATTATTGTACGCAAAAAAAGATATTAAGTTTTATATAAAATATTGATATTTTGGGATTTTAAAACATGATTAATCTTTGCCCAAAGTATGGAAAAAAAAACGTGATTGGAAAGGTAACGCAAAAAAAAAAAAAAAAAAAAAAAAAAAAAAAAGGCAACACCGTTGACGCACATAATTTGTGCGTGAAAGCTTGTCCTTTTTTTTTTTGGATGAGCCCATTCTTCTTTTTTTTTATGACCCCATTCACGCACAAATTTTGTGCGTGAAAGGCCAAAACTGTGTTTTTGCAGTTTGGTCCTTTCACGCACGAATTTCGTGCGTGAATACTACTTATGTTTTTTTTTTTTTTTTGTACTAGTTTGGTTCAACTTTTTTTTTTTGTACTACTTAAGTCGCGGATTCACCTTAGTACACAAAATGCTGCACATACTGGGTCACGTTGTTGTGCCATAGCACTATGGCCCAAGAATACAAGCATTGCAAGGAACAACACCACAACAACTTTCATTGCCATTGGGAGAGAGTTTGCAGTTTGCACTATAGGAATAGTGAGTTATTTATATGATCTTGTTATTTTGGTTGATGTGAAAAGAAGGTTGTCATAAGGACCTATTTATAGAGGGCACATATAGCATAGAATCAATGTTTTTAGATTATATCTAGATAGGTTGTGTGAATTTGTGTGATGGAGATCCAATGTTCAACCACAAGTAATACTTATTTTTGTTTTACAAAATATCCTCCTCGCTGTTGGGATCGAAATAACAGGGCGTCATGCGGAAACTAATAATTGCAAGCCTTGATCGACGATAAATCAGACACCAAAGAAAAACATATTAAAAGATGCAAAATATTCTAATTATATGGTTTGAGCAATTGATCTACACATGAAAACTAATATAAAAGCATAAAAACTATTGGCAGAAAAATCTCCCCCTAAACAAAATTCTCTAAACGACTACATTGTGGATGCTATTGTGTTGTGAATGAAAAGAATAAATCTTCTATTTATAGAAGACTAAATCTTCTCCTCCAAGAAAGGATTATTCAAATATGGAAGAGTCCTTTTCCACAAAGAAAACCTTTTTTACCAAGAAATTCTTTTTGAAGTAAAACACAATTATGATAAAATTCAAATAAGGTAGGAAATTCGGGGCAATCCCCAACAGTCTCCTCCTTCCATTTTAGCAGTAGTATTCAGCTATTTTGTCGTTTCTTATTCTTCGATGTGTATTACTATCTGTTGCCACATTTGTTTTGTATCTTGCTATTTTACTGTCTCATTTCTTACAAGCTTGTGTCCTGTTACTTTTCTTTTGAGCCAAGGGTTTATCGGAAATAGGGGTAAGGTCTGTGTACATACTTCGCATGAATACAGGCGAATAAATATTTTATTCTGCTAGGATATTCATAAAATAATCCCTAAAAACAAACCCAATATGCAGAAGATCCCGCTCCAACAATAAAATTTCAAATTTCTTTTACTTTGTTTCATTTTTAGTGGTCCTATTCTGTGGAACATATGTTAAACATGTAAAAAGAAGGTTGTCATAATAAGGAACTATTTACAGAGGAAACATATAGCGTAAAATTAATGTTTTTTATATTGTATCTAGATCTAGTGGTGAGCCAGCCCCGTCCAGTGAGTCACGAGTGATGAACAAAACACAAAGATTCTAAAAAGGGAATAATATATAAGATGAAAACAAAATTAATATGTATCAGTGGTCCACTCTCAACAAGTAAGAAAAACTCAGTATTCAAAAGAATCTATTTTCTTTTTTCGAACAAAAGAATCCACTTCAATAATAAAATTTCAAATTTCTTTTAGTTTGTTTCATTTTTAGTGGTCCTATTCTATGGAACACGTGTTAAACATGTGAGTATTTAACAAGAGCCAATAATTAAGATTCAACAAGGATCTACAAATAACAAATTAAAAACAGTTGGGCGAGTATGCAGTGGCGGAGCCAGGATTCATAATAAGGGTCGGGTGGGCGTTCGGTTCTTCGGTACGGTTTTTTCAAATTTCGGTTTGGTTCGATTCTTCAGTTTTCGATTTTCTGAAAGTGTGCACCGAACACCGAACCGAATTAGTTCGGTTCGGTGCGGTTTTTCTAGTTCGGTTTTTTTGGTACCGGTCTCATTGAGAAGTGCTGCTGCTGCAATGTAGAGTCTATGGTTTCCCTTACCATTTGCTAGGGCCAAAGAGGCTAGAGTACTGCTGCTGCCGTCTAACATATTTAGAATTGTAGATAAGATGTTTTAAAATGCCTCCACCATATAACCAGTAGAGCGCAAACTTCATCCAAATAAGGCCAGCAAGCAAGCAGTCACAAAGGCCATCCAAATAAGGCCAGCAACCAGCCTCTAATTAACGAGCAAATAGGTAGCAGCCGACATTAGAAGTAAGAAATCATCTATCGGCAGCAAGAATTCAACTCAAGAAATAACTCAATCAGCCTAGACTTAGGCTTGGGACCTTGGGTTGGATGATAATTTTTTGGGCCTAAAGTAAGTGGTCCTGGGTATTTATAATTTGTTTTACTCAAATAGTAAAAGTTCGGTTACACCGAAGTACCGAAGAACCGAAGTCCCATAACCGAACACCGAATTCTTAATTAAAAAAAAGAATTGTAACCGAACCGAAAAACCGAAACCGAAGAACCGAATTAATTCGGTTCGGTCCAGTTTTCGGTATTTATGCCCAGCCCTAATAAGGGGAGTCAAAAAATATAGATATTGTCACAACCAAGGTTTGAACACGAGACCTTAGGAAATTTTTGCAACCCCTTAACCACTGAGCTAAACCTTCAACTTGTATCAAGAGGTGTCAACACTATATATATACCTATAAAACCAAAATTTCACCTATCTATATAACGTAATTTTCCGGCGAAGGAGTGTCGCTTGACACCCCTGGGGCATGGGTAGCTCCATCCCTGCGAGTATGTATGGGGAGCTAGGATTTGAAATTTATAAGTTTTGAATTGTCATCAAACTCATAGCTCATCTTAATTACTATGTTCGCAATTAAATATTTGTATGTATTTAATGTATTTTCTAATAGAATTAAAAGGTCTAAGAGAAGCTATTAAATTCGTCTGAACCCGTAAATATAATACTCTACATACGCCCTTGTATATATCACAACCTGATAACGGGTTCAAGACCTGAAAATAGGAAAAAGTATGATAGTGTATAAAAATTCTGAAAGAATTTGAAGAAGATTGACATGGAACATTTTCTTTGTGTATTTCTCATTGCACTGTTCATGTATATATACAACTGAATTTGTACAAAATAATAAAAGAAAATAAAATAGCCTCTAATCTAGATTCTACACTTGTCCTAATCTGATTGTGTATTTTCTAACAATATCAAAATATCAACATCTCAAATATTCTTTCATGTGCAGAACACGTGAGAGAAATAACCAATTCCAGCTATACTAAATTCATCCAATGGTCCACAATAACTCAATCCAATGGTTGCTAAAAATCAATCACATTTGTGTGATGTCTTGTCCCGAACCACGTAGCATAGCATTTTCTTATCTTTGGTTTCATCGACTGAAAACGCTATAGCGAGTTCGCCACATAGCATAGAATTTTCTTACCTAGTTATGATCATTTGACCAATACCAACATCTTGACCAGCTACTACAGCGGCTCCTAAAACGCTATAGCGACTCCGCCTTAGCGGATATCTGTCCGCTGGGGCGACTCACCACAGTCCTCCTTACCCGCTACATCAGTCGGTCCCTCGCTACAGCGGGACCGTTACCGCAAGTCTGGTGCCGCTGCAGCTGACACCAGACCCCAAAAAATTTTGGTTTTTAACAAGTTTCAACCCGAAATCCGACTATCACCCGAGGCCCCACAGATACAAAACAAACATGTAAACACACATAAAAATGCATTACGAACTCATCTGTGGCCTTGAAATTTCCAACGGAGGTCTATTTGACCAAGTCAACCCCCAATGGCCTAAAGCTAAGTTTCTAACCCAAGTCCCAAAACACTCCCAAGTAGGGGTGCTCACGGTTCGGTTTGGATCGGTTTTTATTTAAAAAATAACCAAACCAATTGAGTCGGTTATTCAAATTGTCAAACAAAACCAAACCAAACTATATCGGCTTTTACTATTCGGTTTTTTCGGTTTTTGTTGGTTTTTTAAAATACATTGTAGTCACTATCTAAATTTAAACTCATCTGAAATAGTATTGCCAAGAACAGTCACTCCTGAAGCTAAACTCAGGAGCATACTTATTCTTAGCAATGGGTAGTATTGCCAAGAACAGTAAAGCAAGCGCAAAACAAATTGGTAGTATTTCCAAGAACAATGGAGCAATTAGTTTAATTCAAAAGCATAGCCCAAGATTATAAAAACATAATATAAATTGTAATGTTTTCATAAAAAAAATACACACACATATATATATACAAATTTAATTTTTAAAATATGTATATATAAAGTCGGTTTGGTTCGGTTTTTTATTATTTTTTTAGACTTGAAACCAAAACCAAACCAAATATAGTCGGTTTTTAAATTTAAAAACCAAACCAAATAAATGTCGATTTTTTTTCCGGTTCGGTTTGGTTATCGGTTTGGTTCGATTTTTCGTGTTCAGCCCTACTCCCAAGTTCCTTGGGACCCAAACCGAACATCCCACCAAGTCATAAACGGTCATCCGGATCTCTCAGAAATGACGAAATTTTGAAAAAGGTCCGCTTACCCAAAAGTCAACTTTGAGTCAAACATATCTCACTTTGATGCTCAAACTTTCAAAAGTAACACTAAAACTCGCCCGATGACCTCGGGAAAGGGTCAACAGGGGTAAAAGGGTCAATAGTACTGTAACGACCAATCGGGTCGTTACAGGTGAGATGCCTGATGGTGTAGGCATATCATCAAGGAATGGAGGGACAATATCTGATTGTGAATTAAAATTGGGAAACATGGGGACATATGTAGGTTCTGACCCTGAAAAAGGGTAATGGTCCTCATGGAAAACAACATCTCTTGATATAATGATTTTCTTTTTGTCTAGTTCTAGCAATTTGTATCCCTTTTGTTGTAAAGGATATCCTAGAAGGACACATGCCTTAGCCCTTGCATCAAACTTAGTCCTACCCTGTGCCAAAGTGGATGCATAGCAAAAGCATCCAAAATTTCTCAAATGATCATAACTAGGTTGATGATAAAACAACATTTCATATGGTGTTTTCCCTTGAAGAACACTAGATGGCAACCTATTTATAATGTGTGTAGCAGTAAAAATGGATTCTCCCCAGTAAGAAATAGGCAGATGTTACTGAAACATTAAACCTCTAGCAATTTCCAAGAGGTGTCTGTGCTTCCTCTCAACAATTCCATTTTGTTGAGGGGTAGCAACACATGATACCTGATGTAGAATTCCTTCTGATGCCAAATAAGCAGCTTCTTGTGTTCCTTCACATAGCTTCAAAGCATTATCTGATCATTTTAACCCTTACCTTAAATTGTCTTTCAACCATAGAGAAGAAACTTTTAAGAACTGGAAAAGCATTGCTCTTAGTGGTGAAAAGAAAAGCCCATGTTCCTCTACTATAGTCATCTACTGTAGTGAGTAAATATTTATAACCATTGTATCTATTTGATTTATAAGAGCCCCAAGTGTCAACATGAATAAGATCAAAAATTCCTATAAATTTGATAGTACTGACAGGAAAAGGAAGCCTAGTTTGCTTGGCTTTAGGACACACATCACATACAAAATTAGAATTTGAAACACAATGACGGAAATATAAATGTTTCATTGCTGAAAATGGAAGATGTCCCAATCTTACATGCCAAAGTTTTACATTAGGGATATCATTGACATGTACAGAACTAGGAACTAAAACAGACTCTTGAATGGAATTACTTCCTTTTGGAATTGAAACAACAGTAGTAGTAAATAAACACCTAGACTTAGGACTAGAAGGCTCCGACAAATAAAGTCCTTCTCTTACTTCACCAAAATCTTGTGGACTCATCATTGAAAGGCCCTGCAATAGACAAATACTATATGTAAATAAGATATCACATGTGAACTGTACACAAAACTTATGCACAGGCAAAGGATTGTACTTAAAATCTGGGACATGAAGGACATTAGTTAAAACAAGACCTGGAAGAATGGATATACTTCATGTATGGGTAACACTTACCTTGAAAGAATTAGGTAGACTAATGTCCAAAGGTACAGGAAGAGGAATCAGAACATGAAAGAATCAGGATTATAACACATGTGTTCTGAAGCACCTGAATCTATGATCCAAGTGCTTGATGTTAGACTAGCAAAACATGAACGTGAATATTTTAAAACAGTACCAGCTACTGCATTTGCATTAATCTCTTTTTGTGCCAGCTTTGCCTGTTTGTACATATGCATTATCTCTGCTATTTCCTCCTTGGTGTACTGCTGATTGATATCATTCTCTTTACCCTCAACATATTGTGTTGTTTTTCCACCATCCTCTTCTGTTGATATTATTCCATTTTCCCTAGGCTGATCTTGACCATTTGTGAACTCAAGATCTTGAGGAATAGCTATTAGTCTGTAACAGCCATCCATGACATGGCCTGTCTTTCCACAATAAGTACATGAGACATTAGGATTATACTTTTTCTTTCCTTTGAATTTTTGTTGTGGCTTGACAAACCTCTGTCCTGAATTGTTAAATTTTCTATTTATATCTCTTCCTCTTTGTGTCTGAATTTGAATTTCTGAGCATTTCTTCCTTGACCAGTTGCCATAAAAGCTGCAAACTCAGCCATCAACTAATTATTTCCAAACTTACCTTGACCTATTGCCATGAAAGATGCAGAATCAATAGAGAATTGTGCATTTTCATACACTTCTCTCTGATTCTCATCTTGTAATAATAGAGAATAAACAACATTGATGTTGGGCAAGGGATTCATCATAAGAATGTTTCCCTTTTCCTGTGTGTATACATCATTTAACCCCATCAAAAATTGAATTAACCTTTGATCTTCCAAAGATTTTGTGAGTTTATCTTTGCCTTCACAAGTACACACACATGAACAACATACAATGACATTTAGTAAGTCCAATTCATCCCAGATTCTTTTTATCTTAGTGAAGTATCCAACTATGTCACTATTTCCTTGTACTTAAATAGAGATTTCCTTTTGCAGGTGATAAAGTTTGGCACTATTATATTTGCCAAACCTTTGATCTAAACTGTCTGACAAACCCTTAGCAGTTGTGGAGGACATTACACTGTTAGCTATATCCTTTGACAATGCATTCAAAATCCAGCTAATCATCATATCATTGCAGCAGTTCCATTGTTCATACTCTGCTGCACTTGGATCTGGAGATTTGCAACCTCTATTTATGAATCCAAGCTTCTTTTTGGCTAAAAGAGACAGTAAAACAGACATCCTCCAACCTTGATACTCTTTTCCATCAAACAATGTGTTGACTAGGATCATTCCAGGTCAATCATAGATCCCAAGTAATAGGGATGAGTATGATCAATGGTGATTGCTTTTCCAGCACTGGCTGAGCAGGTTCAACAGTTCCAGACATTTTCTACCTCTGAAGAATCTGCAGCAGATGAAGAGAAAGGATTTGGATCAAGCTCAATGCTCTGATACCATGAAAGAATTTGAAGAAGATTGATATGGAAAATTTTCTCTGTGTATTTCTCATTGCACTGTTCATGTATATATACAACTGAATTTGTACAAAATAATAAAATAAAATAAAACAGCCTCCAATCTAGACTGTGCTCTTGTCCTAATATGATTGTGTATTTTCTAACAATATCGAAATATCAACATCCCAAATATTCTCTCACGTGCAGAACATGTGAGAGAAATAACCAATTCCAGCTATACTAAATTCATCTAATGGTCCACAATAACTCAATCCAACGGTTGATAAAAATCAATCACATTTGTGTGATGTCTTGTGATGCAGCCACGTAGCATAGCATTTTCTTATCTTTGGTTTCATCGACTGAAAACCTTTCTTGTGTTTGAATTTTTCCCTCTTCTTTCATCTTCATCTTCAGTTTGTTTTTGTGTTTGTTGTCAATGGTGTTTTTCATTCCAACAAAATAATCCTAGGATTAGTTATCCCGGGATTGTAGTGTTATTTTATTCCTTTGGAAGGGTGGAATAACTAATCCGACCAGAATAACTAATCCAAGGATATGTAATGATAACTTGTTTCCCAACCGAGCGACCCCTTAGGTAACGACCCCTTCGGTTTCACCAATGATACCTCACTTCTATTTCATCCATTTACAACCTTGGTTCTTCATATTATTATATTCCTCGGCCGTAGTTCATTATTTTAATAACCTCAAAACTTAAGAAATATACATTTATGTTATAAAATAAAGGCTATAAAGTAAATACATCAAACACAAGTATATAGAAAGAGACTAATATATTATTCAACCTTAACTTAAGAGAGATTTCATTGTCTGTTTTATATTCCACAATTGAACTCTATTTATAGGAGGAAAATGACAGCTTGGTGGCCAAGCCACTAAAATAACACCTTGGGGCCCAAGAATTCTTGTTGGCCAAGTATTCTTGGTGTCCAAGTAAATAAATGGACATTTACTAAGTTAATATTTACAACACTCCCCCTTGGATGTCCATTAATAGATGATTGCCTCGTTAAAATCTTATGAGGAAAAACCCTATGAGAAATATTCCTAACGAAGGAAAAAGAGTACACATATCTAGTAATACACTTTGAGAGCTGCCTCATTAAAAACCTTACCAGGAAAATCCAATGGGACAAAATTTTGGTTAAGGAAAAAGGAGTACAACGCGTATTTTACTCCCCCCGACAAAGACCAAACTTCAGATGTCGGAGTTTTCGCATTCCAATCTTAAATATCATCTTCTCAAGAGTTGAAGTTGGCAAAGATTTGGTGAACAAATCTGCAGGATTGTCACTTCAATGAATTTTTTGCATATTAATATCACAATTCTTCTGGAGATCATGTATGAAGAATAACTTTGGTGAAATGTGTTTCGTTCTATCTCCTTTTAATTGAGTTATGCATGCAGCATTGTTTTCATATAATACTGTGGGTATTTTTATATCACACTTTAAGCCACATTTTTCTCTGATGAAATGTATCACTGATCTCAACCACACACATTTTCTACTTGCTTCATGAATAGCTATTATCTCAGCATGATTCGAAGAAATATCAACAACTGACTGCTTTGTAGATCACCACGATATAGCAGTACCTCCGCATGTAAACAGATAACATGTTTGAGATAGAGCTTTATGTGGATCAGATAATAACATGCATCCTCATAACCAACAAGATCTGCACTACCATTCTTAGCATAAAACAGACCCATATCGATAGTTCCCTTCAGATATCACAATATATGCTTAATTCCATTCCAATGTCTTCGTGCAGGAGAAGAGTTACATCTTGCTAGCAAATTAATAGAGAACGCTATGTCAGGTCTTATAGCATTAACAAGATACATAAGTGCACCAATTGCACTAAGATATGGTACTTCAGGACCCAGAAGCTCTTCAATTTATTCTTGAGGTCAGAATGGATCTTTACTCGTTTCAAGTGAGTGAATAACCATTGGAGTACTTAACGGAAGCACAGTGTCCATGTAAATTCATTTTAATACTTTTTCGGTATGAGTAGATTGATGGATAAAGATCCCGTCTACTAAATGTTCAATCTGCAAACCAAGACAGAGTTCTGTTTTTCTGAGATCTTTCATCTCAAATTCTTTCTTTAAATATTCAATCGTCTTTTGGAGTTCTTCTGGAGTTCCAATTAGGTTTATGTCATCAACATAAACAGCAAGTATAACAAATTCTGATTTTGTTTTCTTAATAAAAACACATGGACAAATGACATCATTTATATAACCGTCATTTATCAAGTACTCACTAAGGTGATTATACCATATGCGCTCTGATTGTTTTATACCATATAATGATCTTTGTAATCTGATTGAATACATCTCCCAAGACTTTGAATGAATTGCTTCATGCATTTTAAATCCTTCAGGAATTTTCATATAAATTTCATTATCAAGTGAGCCATAAAGGTAAGTTGTAACCACATCCATCAGATGTATTTCAAGGTTTTCATGTACAGCTAAACTGATGAGATATCGAAATGTTATGCCATCCAGAACGGTTGAATATGTTTCTTCGTAGTTGATACCGGGTCTTTGAGAGAATCCTTACGCAACAAGTAGTGCCTTGTAGCTCACAATTTAATTTCTCTCATTTCCTACTTATAATGAGTCAGTCTGAGACGAATAAGAGATGTTGCATGTAAAACAGCATGACCCCAAACGTTAGTGGGCAATCGTGTTTTCATAAGTAGTAGTCTTGCTATCAATTGTAGGTGTTTAATAAATGACTCAGCAAGGCCATTTTGGGTATGAACATGAGCTACAAGATGTTCAAATTTTATCTCAACTGATAAACAATAATCATCAAAAGCAAGAAATGTAAATTCTCCGGCATTATCGAGGCGTATAGCCTTAATGGGATAATCTGGGAACTGTGCCCTTAAGCGTATTATTTGTGCCAATATTTTCGCAAACACCAGGTTGCGCGACGATAAGAGGAACACATGAGACCATCTTGAAGATGCGTCTATTAGGACCATAAAATATCTGAATAACCCACAAGGTAGATGAATAGGTCCACATATATCCCTATGTATACGCTCTAGAAAGGCAGACGATTCTATGTCAACTTTCATTGGTGATGGCTTAGCTATCAATTTACCTTGATAACAAGCGGCACAAGAAAATTCTCCACTTTCAAGAATCTTCAAGTTCTTAAGTGGATGCCCATTTGAATTTTCAATATTTTCGTCTCATCATTATTGATCCAGGGTGACCTATTCGGTCATGCCAAAGAACAAAAGTACTTGAATAATTAAACTTCTGGTTTACGATCGAGTGTGCTTCAAATGTACTAATTTCTGCATAATACAGGCCAGAAGACAAAGTTGGTAATTTCTCCAAATCATATTTTTGACCGGAGACATTCTTTGTAATGCCAAGATATTCATTATTTATTTCATTTAATGTCTCAACATGATACCCATTATGGCGGATATCTTTGAAACTTAACAAGTTTCTACAACAAGTTTTGTCCCCTTAGGCAGAAACATAGTAGCTCATCCGGAGCCTTCAATCAATTTCGAATTGCCAGAAATTGTACTAATATTTCCCTTTTTCCTAAGAAAGTGAGAAAAAAATCTCATTTTAGAATACGGCATGCATCATTCCACTATCAATCACACAATATCTTCATGAATGGTCATTGATCCAAACAAAATTTGAGGAATTTCCATATATTCTTCAAAATGAAAGAATAGACAAAGTGAACAATAAAGTAGATATTATTATTAAAAAAAGCATTACACAAACTTTATTTACATAACTATGAAAACAAAACTATATTAGCTAATACTAACAACATGGATGAAAATATCTAAGATATTAAAGATCCATCACCGATCAGATGATCTACTTTTCCTTCAGGGAGCTCAAAAAAATTTGTCACATCTAGATGCATGGGATCAACATTATCTTCAAAAATAAAATTTTCTTTAGCATTCTTTTCTGCCTTTTTGAGGGAAGCTTGAAAAAACTCAACTAGATGCTTTGGCGTACGACGGGTACGTGACCAGTGCCTCTTTCCTCCACATCGGTAGCGTCTATTTTCTGAATTTTTCTTTTTCACAACTTCATACTTTTCATCCTTATTTTTACACTGTTGATGATGAAGGGTATTATTTGGTGCAAGACGGCTATCATGATTAAAATTTCTTCCTCGACCATGGCCATGACCACGACTGGGGCCATAACTTTTTCCATGCCTAGAATGGTGAAAGTTTGCCTCATTCACTTCAGGGAATGAGACAGTACTAGTAGGTCGATTTTCATGACTTTTCATTAATAATTCATTATGTTGTTCAGCCATTAGAAGATGTGAAATTAGTTCAGAATATTTCTTGAACCTCATTTCTCGGTATTGTTGCTACAGGAGCATACTCGAGGCAGGGAAAGTGAAGAATGTTTTCTCCAGCATATCATGATAAGTGATATTTTCACCATATAATTTTAACTGAGAAATAATTCTAAACATGGCAGAATTATACTCACATATATAGATTTAAAATCTTGTAGCCTCAAATGAATCCAATCAAAACGTGCTTGTGGAAGCATGACCATCCTGAGGTGGTCATATCTATCTTTTAAATTATTCCACAACATAAGAGGATCTTTAACAGTGAGATATTCCAGTTTCAAGATCTCATCAAGGTGATGGCAGAGGAATATCATTGCCTTGGCACGGTCTTGATTCGATGCCTGATTTTTATCTTTGATGGTGTCTGCTAGACACAGTGCATCAAAATGAATTTCGGCATCAAGAACCCAAGACAGGTAGCTTTTGCTAGATATATCCAAGGCAGGAAATTCACGTTTAGAAAGATTTGCCATTAATTAAGAAAAAGAAAGTCAATACCTTCGAGGCTTTCAAAGTATTTGCTCGAGATGACACAGTCTCGTGCTAATAACGTGTTATAAAATAAAGGCTATTCAGTGAATACACCAAAGACAAGTATATAGAAAGAGACTTATATATTATTCAACCTTTAACTTAAGAGAGATTTCATTGTCTGTTTTATATTCCACAATTGAAACTCCCACTTATAGGAGGAAATTGACAGCTTGGTGGCCAAGCAACTAAAATAACACCTTGGGGGCCAAGAATTCTTGGTGACCAAGTATTCTTGGTGTCCAATTAAATAAATGGAAATTCATTAAGTTAATATTTACAACAATTTATGTATTTTCACTATTTTAAAAGTATGAATGTTTTTTGGGGTGCTACAATGTGTTTCACTTCCGCCAATATTTGTGTAGAACAAGCGGAGGAAAGAGCAGTTAGCTTTCAAACACATATTTCTTACCGAACATTATTATAGTAGTATAAAGATATTTCATTTTTTTTATTATTTTTTGCCATAATATAATAGTCATTTTTGTGAATATCTTTAAACTTTAATCAGTTTCTTTGAAACTTACTACAATATAAACTAAATGAAGAAAATAATAAAAAAGAACAGAAAAACAAGGAGGGTGTTTGAGGAGGGGCTTTTCTTTTTTGGTGTGTGTGTGCTAGGAAGTAGGGCGAAAGGGTTAGGACATGATCATGCTTTGGAGAGAAAAAATAGGCTTAGTACACGGTCAACCCAACTTGCCAGGATATTTCAATATTTAGACGTTGAAACTAAGCCTTGTTCCAATTGAACACCTCAACTATTAATAAAGCGTTTCAATTAGACATTTTCAGTTCAAATTTTAAATTTTCTTATTTGTATTCTCATTCGTCTATTAAGTAGTTAGGTTAATCACATAAGACATGTCATCTCTTTTTAATGATATGTATTCGCCTCAGTAAGTAATAAGATCCCAGACATATGACATATTTTATGTGGTAACTTAATTATGCAATAAACAAATGAAAACACGGGCAAAAGTTTTTTCAAAATTTGAACCGAAAATGTCTAATTGGAACACTTTATTAGGTGTTGAGATGTTTTTGAAACAACCTTAGTTCGAGTGTATAAATGAGATATCCTGACAAGTTTAATGGACCGAAAACTATCACTAGAATTTAGGGGTGGGCGTTTGGTTCTTCGGTTCAGTTTTATCAAACTTCGGTTCAGCTATTTCAGTTTCGATTTTTTGAAGGTGGACACCGAACACCGAACCAAACTAGTTCGGTTCGCTTCTTTCGGTTTTGATTTTTTGAAGTTCTGTTCTGTTCTGTTCGGTTTCGATTTTTTCAATTCGGTTTTTTTGATATGATATTAGAAGCGATTCCATTTACACTAATTCATATTCTCAAAAGCAATAAAACATAAAACTGATAAATTGAAATCAAAATCAAACAAATAGGATACACAAGAACAGAAAATCATAACCATGATATAGGATTACTAGGTGTTATATACATGATACACTCAAATTACACCTATTAATGGTATAATGCGGACGTTATCAAATATAGTAACCCAACAAGGTTGGGTCGAATCCCACAGAGAATATGGCGTGAAAAGTTTACTAAACGAGTATTACACTAATCTTGCGGTCCTGGTGTATTCCAGAAAAGGGTTTTATAGTTGATTTGGTTTGTGGACTAATTTAAACTGACTAGAAATTTAAAGTTGTAAATATATGGGTAAAAAGAACTAAGGTTGTGTCCCCGTCAGATAAAGTGTATGATCATGGAGGTATCGATCTTGATATACGCCTAATGGACTGTTTGTATGAATGCACTTAACCTCTATGTGAATCTAAACTATTCCCCAATAAGAAAATATTATTTCTTTCTATGTTTTTTTCAAAAGATAAGAAAGTATGCATGAAGAACTGTTAATTATGCCAAGTAAATTCCTCTTATTCCTAAGTGAATTTATTAAACAAGGTTTAAAGCCCTAAGTTCTTGTTATTTGTTCTTACCTAACCCTAGCTATTTTCCCAAATAAACTAAAGTTTATGGCGTTAGCTAATGTTTGCAACCACTAACTATATGATGAAAACGAAAAACAAATAAACCCTAACAATCCATTATGCGTATATCTTTCACTATCCCCAATCACAAAACACCCATCCTTGGGTTCACAACCGTAGTAAAGGTGTTTAGCTACTCATGGCAACAAGAAAACAATAAAAGATTGAAGATTGCATAATTGAATTATTGTATTGAACTTACGAATAAAACTTGAAAGTAATGAATGTAATTGTCTGGAAGTCTTCAAAAGCAATAACAACTCAAAAGTAATTACTATAAGTCTAAAACTCCAGATGTCTGAAAAATAAAACCTAAACAAGTATTTATACAAGTCAAAACTCGAAATAATCAATCCAGTCATGTTCCATCTCGGCTTGCACTTCGACGGATCGTCTTTGCACTTCGACGGTCATCGACATGCTCAACGACCAACTCGACGACCTGAGTATACTTTTATCACTCTGCAGGAACTCCACCGTCGATCATGTCGACGGTGCAAGTCGACGATCTAATGATAATATGATAAATTGTCACTTCGCAGGAACTTATCGACGAGGCAACTCGACGGGCCGTCGAGCATGTTGACGGTCCGTCCTTATGCTTATCAAAACAAATTGTTTCTTTTCCTCGTTTTTTCGCTTTCCGAGCATTCTAACTTCAAAATACCTGCACAACACACAAAACACATCAAACTAACACAAACTTGCTCGAAAACAATTAAAACTTAGGGTGTGTTCGGTATGGAGGAAAATGTTTTCCAAGGAAAATATTTCTCATGTTTGTTTAGGTAGTGGAAAATAAGTAAATTTCTTATTTATTTTCTCATGTTTGTTTGGTTGATAGAAAACGTTTTCCGGAAAATACTCATCCAAGCCTCACCAACTCCAACCCAACCCCATACCCCCAACCCCACCCATACCCCACTCCCACCCCCCCAAACCCCCTCCAAAAAATCCTTTTGATTTTTTTTTGCACCCCCACCCCAACCCTCGCCAACTCCAACCCAACCCCATACCCCACCCCACCCACACTCCACTCCCACTGACCCACCCTTACGCCCCCACCCTCTCCATTTTTTATTTATTTTTTATTTTTTGCACCTCCACCCCCAACCACTCCCTTAACTCATACACCACCTCCTCCCCCGCACCCTACCCCCCATCCACCCACCCCCTCTCATACCATTTTTTTTAAGTTTATAATTTTTTTTCTAAATTTTCTACACGAACACATCCCCCATCACCCCCCTCCCCCCTTGCGTGGAACCCATACTACACCAACACCCCCCTCCCCAACCCTAACCCCAACATTTTTTTTTTGAAGTTTTTTATTGTCTTTTGCGGGTTTCTACACCCCTCAGACACCCCCTACCCCAAAAAAAAAACTTTTCACCACGCCCCCACCCAAAATACCCCATCATCCTTCCAAAAGTTTTAATTTTTAACCACGCAAGCATTCAATTTTTATAATTGTCAACTTTTTTTTCAATTTTTTTTAGAGGGGGGGGGGGGGGGGGGGGTTTGCAAAAAAACAAAACAAATGTCAAAACTTTTTTTTTTTTTAAATTGTGGTTAGGGGGGAGGGGTAGGGTGTGGGGTGGGGTGGGGTGGAGGTTCAGGGTGCAAAAAACCAAAAAAAATGTCAACACTTTTTTTCAAAAATATTAATTTTTTTTTGCCAGGGGGTAGGGGTGCGGGCGTGGGGGAGGGGTAGGGTGGGGGTGGAAAAAAACTTTTTTTTTTCAAAAGAAATAATTTTTTTGCTAGGGGGTAGGGAGGTTAGGGGGTGCGGGAGTGGGGGTGGGGTGGGGTGCAAAAAAAAAATCAAAACTTTTTTTTTTCAAAAAAAATAATATTTTTCAGGGGGGTGGGGGTAGGGGTGCAGAGGTGGGGAAGGGGGTAGGGTATGGGTTTTGCGTTGGGGGTGCAAAAAACCAAAAATAATGTCAAAACTTTTTTTCCAAAAAATATTTATTTTTGGCCGCAGGGGAGGGGTTGGGGTGGGTGGGTTGGGAGTGGTTGGGATTGGGTTGGGTGGTTGGTGGAATGAATTTGTGAACTTGTTTTCCCTACTTTTATTATGGAAGTCATTTTCCCCAACTTTGAAGAAAATGCTTTCCAAAATTTTTGACCAAACGAACATGAGAAAATTGAAAAACATTTTCCAAAAAATGTTTTCCTCCATACCGAACACACCCTTAGAGTTAAAAAGCATCAGATGTGCCAAAATTCCCGACACATCAATACATACAGTAAGAATAACTAAGAAAACACATACATTAATCCTAAAGACACATTCTAGTCACCTTCTTTTGTTACAGATATTTGATTTTCTCAACTGAAGTGGAAAATTAGGGATACAAAAGCAAAATAGGGCTTGTTACAATTGTTTTTTTTTTTTTACTTAAACTTAATAGACCTGGACTATTTTAATTTTTTAGGTAATGTATTAAATTTCGGTGTGCGTTCGGTTCGGTTTTATCAAACTTCGGTTTCAATTTTTTGAAGGTGGACATCGAACATTGAACCCAACTAGTTCGGTTCGGTTCGGTCCGATTTTTTGATTTTCGGTATTTATGCCCAGCCTTACTAGAATTAGATATTAAATTTTTAAAGTGGGTCTCCACATAATTTTTTTGAAAAAAAATAGAAACTAAAATCACACTAGAAAAAAATTATTTCAAAAAATGGCCAGTCCTTTCCTCTTTCCCAGTGAACAATTTAACCCAAACAGCTAATGGAACATTGAGAGCTATTTGAAAATGGATTCCAAATTTCTATTGTGTTTTCTTCTATTTTCTACTTATCTGTGCAAAAATGGGATCGCGTCAAATTCAACTACGATGCATACTAACAATTGGGCTGTTTTGGTCTGCACTTCTCGTTTCTGGTAATATTTTTTTTTTCATTTGTTTAACTATAAAGCAATATTGAGTTGCATTTATTGACAGATTTGTGAGGGAACTTGAAGAACCCTAGTGAAATTGCTTGTTACCACTGTAATTTAGTAGTCTACTTATAGAAATTGTGAGTTCAGTTTGTTGAATTAATTTAACTTGCTAACGTGTTTGGGATTGAGGCGTAGTTGATTGATTGAAAATGCATATTAGGAATTGGGGATTTTTTTTTGCAAGTATAACTCATTTTATTCTAATAATTCATATAGCTCTTAAATAAATATGGATTTTGCTTTTCGAGTTGCATTTTTAGGAATTTATTGACAGATATGTTGGGGAACTTGAAGAACCCTAGTGAAATTGCTTGTTACCACTGTAATTTTAGTAGGTTACTGATGGAAATTTTGAATTAATTTTAATTGTATTGGAATGAAGTACGGAGAAGTCATATAGTCGATCCTAAAGTGTCTGGGATTGAGGCGTAGTTGATTGATTGAATATGTCGAAATCGCATTTTAAGAATAGGGAATCAATAAGGCATCTTTAAGTAAAATTCGGAGTCAAAATTATATAGGAATGAGGAGTTGTGTTTTTAGCAATTTTGCTTTGGAATTTAGGGTTTGGAATTTGAAGAACCTCGTGATATAGCTTGTGATAGCTCTAATTTAGTAGACTATTGATAGAAATTTTGAATTCGTTTCTCGAATTAACTTTAATTGGATCGGAATATAGTCGATCCTAACATGTCTGGGATGGAGCCATAGTTGATTGATTGGTTTGTTTGCTGAATATGTTGAAAAATGCATGTTAGGAATGGGAATGCATCTCTAAATGGCAACTTCCTCGAGTTTGAGTTTAATTTAGTGACAGATGTGTGCTGAGGTTAGGTAGGGAGGGAAATTTGGGTAGGGAATTTGACTAACCCTTGGTAAATAGCTTATGACCATGCTAACTTAGTAGGACTACTCATAGAGATTTTCAATTCGTTTTCCAATTAATTTTATTTTTATCGACTTAAGTCGGCATCAGAGCAGTAAAAAGATGCAATACACTGGTTGGTATAGTTGATTGACTGGTTGGCTTGTTGAATATGTTGAAAATGCATGTTAGGAATGGGAATGCATGTCTAAATTGCAACTTTCTAGAGTATTTCCACAAGTATAGCTCATTCTATTCTAATAATTCAATGTAATCAACTTTTAATTCAACTGGGTGTATAGATGATCTTATAGAGTAAATCTGGATGCATACACATAAAAGAAAAAAATGTGTCTATGATGGAGGCATGTCAGGTTCTTATTATGCTTGGTAAATTTCACCATGAATAGAAAAAGAAAAGGGGCCTATTGAAGAACTGACGGTGGTACAATGACCAGTTTCTTACTGGGTTTAGCCTTGATTCAAGAAATTACGAGTTTCTAAACCTGTTGTTGTTAATTAAAAGGCTCTATGTGTTCAAGACTCTTACTTTTTAGTTGTTACACTTCAAGTTTAACTATAGATACATGATGCTCAAAGAGTCTCTCAAACCTTTTATCATTAACTAGAAGGTTCTCTGTTTGCAAGACTCTCTACTTATTTGTTTTTAATCTTCAGGTTTAACTACAGACACATGGCTAACACATTATCTTTATACAGGTGGGAATCTTGTTTTTTAAGCGACATTATGATCATCACTGTTTTCCTTAAGTATTTCCTCATTAACCGTACTCTTATTTCTCTTTTCTATTTGTTCTTTGACATTAGAACCGTAAAACGATTAGGCATACCTGATGAAAGAATTATTCTGATGTTGGCTGATGATATGGCTTGCAATGCTCGGAATAAATACCCTGCACAGGTCTTCAACAATGAAAACCACAGGCTAAATCTTTATGGAGATAACGTTGAGGTGTGTAAAGTTTCTTCCTCTCTCTCGTGGCTTTCTGTAGTGCTCCCAAATCAAATGTTAGTTCTGTGAGACATTCAGTTTTATTGACTTTTAATTCAGCATTATCAAGGTTAGCTATTCTTATCATGATCGAGATACATAGTAATGGATAGGCATGGTCATCGCATAAATTTGAGGATTGGCAATTTAAAAGGAAGGGAACATGGAAGACCATATTGTCGTGTCTTTTCTGGCGTATATGGAATGAACAGAATAGGAGGTTGTTCCATAAGAATGAGAACGATGTAAAAAACGATTAATAGATCTTTTTTTGCAACTATATTTTTTGGTGTAAGGAGAAAATACCATGCTGTATGGATAGTTTGTCAAACTTGTGGAAGACATTAAATGACTCAAGCAGAGTCACATATATTTTTCGACACCAACTTGGTGTTTATTAATGTAATTTTGTGACTTGTGAAAAAGCAAAGTTTCAGTATTTTTATTCTCAAAAAGTTTCAGTATGTTAAACAATTTTATGTTGGGTTCTATCGATTTTTTAATCCTAGGACTTTGTAGATTAAATGTTTGTACTAAATATTCTCTTAAGTTTACTTATACATATATATCTCCAGACTGGTTTGCATATGAGTTTCACAGAATTAAGGTTGCTTTATTATCTATTTAATGTAGTGGTCTAATCTTACAAGTTTCTAAACGTCAGGTAGATTATCGAGGTTATGAAGTAACAGTTGAAAACTTCTTGAGAGTGTTGACTGGCCGTCATGAAACAGCTGTCCCAAGATCAAAACGTCTTCTTAGTGATGAAGGAAGTCACATACTTCTGTACATGACAGGGCATGGTGGAGACGAGTTTTTAAAATTTCAGGATTCAGAGGAGCTTCAAAGTCATGATTTAGCTGATGCAGTGAAACAAATGAAAGAAAAGCGAAGGTAAAGAAACTGGCCTTGATTTTCTGTTGTTTGTTGAACAGTAACATTGAGTGTGATGTAACATTGGCTTAGGAGTCGTATAGAACTTCTCATAGCCCATTTAAACTGATAAAGGCCTGCTCGATGTCTGCTATGAATATTAGCACTCTGTTTGGTGCTCTGGCAGTTATACACATGACATCCTTGTTGATTGTATCATATTGATTGATAGTTTCTTTGCTGGTCCTCTGCAATGATGCTTTGTCATGTCTCCATTGTTCAATTTCAGATTCAAGGAGCTGCTAATAATGGTTGACACTTGCCAAGCTGCTACTCTTTTCTCTCAGGTTACTTTTGCCTTTTTTCTCATTAATGTCATGCTGTTTAACAAAATGTTCAATGACACATTGCTATCACGTATTCTTGCAGCATCCCATAATAGTTAGTCCACATCAATTACCATAGCAAGAATTCAACATAACGTACTGTTGGTCCATTCTCCTTGAATTATTCTTGAAGTATCTATAGAAACTAATTCTGGTTTTATGTTGCTCGGTCTCTTTTGGAATGGATTTTAGTTTTGTTTTGTTTATTAAGTTATCTGTAAGTATCTCTAGGTAAAGTTTAGATGATTGCTAATCTCCTAACCTTCAAAACGCCAAGTAATTTAACCTTCCCAAGTTTAGTGATTGGGAATGCCTATCTTCACCTGCAATATATCTGCATGGCATAAGTTATGGATGGTTAAGCTAAAACTTTTGAAGACTGTCCTTGATACAATAAAACTCTGTTGAAGGTGTGCTTCATTCATCATTTTATTGCAAATTAATACGCATAAAGGATCAATCTTCAGGATTGGGCTGTAAATTTTGAATAAATTTTGCTCCTGAATGTGCTATAATATCTTAGAATAATGCTTATAAGTTGCTGAAAAGAATTAGTTGCTGGCCGAATCAAGATTCTATTTCCCAACCATGTTGGATGCAATATGTATCAGATATGTCCAAAAATTTCTGAGAAAAGCCCATATTTCATGCTTTTGAGATCAGATTGCATGGTTGGGTTCTTGAGAGACATCTGTAGTAATTAAGTTAGAGTTGCATACTTTCGTTCATCAAAAACAAAAGGTTTGATGACATCTGGCTCTCTGACTTGATAAAAGGTTAATGAGGAAAGATCAGCTGTTAGCTACATTGGAGTTACGATTGTAGATATGAAAAGTTTTAGATTCCGTTCATTGTTTTATAATTTTTCAGCACCTTAATAACCATCTGAAGTCTCATTTATTCTTTGATTCCCATTTTTTTTTCATCCCTCCCAAAAGGGGTTAGGATGCCTTTTCAAATCAGGGCCAGTCAATGCATAAAATGTTCTAAATGTTCTTACTTGGACCTTCTCACACATTCAGGAACAGGCTCTCTAACAAGGATTTTAGTAGAACTGAAATATATTTTGCCTTGTAGCTTCAATCACCCGGCGTATTGTCAATTGGGAGTAGCATGAAAGGGGAAAATTCGTACTCGCATCACTTGGATGCTGATGTAAGTGTTAGCTTAATGAAACTGCCTCATTTAAAATGCTTATTATGTCACAAGGTAGACAAATATGTTCTCCTTGTACTCAGAAAATTGTGTGGGTTTTCATACTTCCTTCCCTTCTCTGGTACAGGTTGGTGTCTCAGTTATAGATCGATTCACGTTTTATACCCTTGCATTTTTTGAGAGGGTGAACATGTATGATAATGCCTCATTGGGCAGGTAATAGCATTTCCAGTTGTAGGTCTAATATGGTTGCTTTTCTTGAAACCTACAAATTGCAAGTCACTTTTCTTGATAATTATAGATTGTATCACTACTGGCATCAAATTCCAGATATCCACTACTTGTTTGCTTTACATTTTTTTACCGTAATTAAGGCTATACAGGCAGTGGCGGAGCCAGAAATTTCACGAAGGGTGTTCAAATTTTGTATAAGTAAATTTTTTTTTGAGAATGGGTGCACCAAAATTTTTTAAAATCGTACTACATAATATTAGTAAATAATTTTTTTAATGAATGGGTGCACCGGAAATTTTAAAATCAAACTATGCAATATTCTGTTTTGATGAGCATCAAAAAGAACCAAAAATTTATTAACATGTAATTTAACAGAAGTGAACTTACTGAGCAGAAAAAGTGATAAGAGAATTTGTTCTAGAGCCTGTTTGGATGGGCTGATGACTATAAGCTGTTTCCAGCACCAGCTTATAAGCTAAAAAAAATAAGTTGGGGTAGTCTAACTTTTTTTTTTTTTTGGCTTATAAGCTGTTTTCAGCTTATAAGCTGCTTTAGATAAGCTAAGTCAAATGGGCCCAATTATTTTTTTGAGCTTATTTTAAGCACAAAATGGCTTTAAGCTGGCCAGCCAAACACTCAAAAAAGCTGAAAACAGCTTATAAACAACTTATAAGCAACTTATAAGCCAATCCAAATGGGCTCCTAGATTCAAACCATTTTTAAGCTTCAAGCTTCACCGGCTCTTGCGATAGCAACACTAGCAACAAGACATGAAGAATAGAGAGCAGATCCAAAATGCGATAGCAACACTAGCAACAAGACATGAAGAATAGAGAGCAGAACCAAAAGAGGGTTCTTTTTAACTTTCTTTGTGGAGCCGCTTTTGCTTTCGATTTCCACAAGAGTTGTAGAGAGATTCTACAATTAAATATTTACTTTTAAGGTTTGTTTAAGAAATTTAATGAAAGAAAAAGATAGTCATAGCCTTATCAGTTGGAATCCAATTGGAAACTGGTATTTTATAATAAGTCAATATAGTCAATGTGTATTATCTGCTGAGAATCAAACCTACAAAATGCTAAAATGGCAACATAGCTGAGAATCAAACCCAGGCGCAGCTGCTACTTAGCCTTTACTGAACACCCGTCCGCCGCTGAGCTACCTCGCCAAGTTGTATGAAGGATATTCAAAACATAATATTTCTTACATACCTGAATGCCCTTGGAGCACTGTAGCTCCCCCCTCCCCCCCCCCCCCCCCCCCCCCCCCCTGTATACAAGTGCAAAAGTCTGTATATATGCTTCAGTGTGCACTCTTTTTGATAGGATCTCCTTTATTTTTTTCCTGTGCAGTCTTTTCAGTTCATATAATCCAAATACGCTGATGTCAACTGCATATTATCGAACAGATCTATACCCTCGGCGACTAGAAGAGGTACAAAATTAAAATTATTTTATGTTTGTTTCTATGCATGCAACCTTACCCTCCCTCCCCTGAAGAAAAAGGAAACAAATGGAAAGAAAACTCAATGTAGACGAAGAAAGAAAGAGAAAAGTAAAGGACTTAGTGGAGATAGGATAAACTAGACTAACAGAAAAGTTGCATTTCTTTTGTCCATTTTATGTACAGTTGATTCCGCAAGAAGTTTAAGATGTTAACGTGACTTGCATGATAAATTTGTAGTAGTAGTAGAAGAAATTTCCAATATAGTTGTAGTAGTAGTAGAAGAAATTTCCAATATAGTTGTAAAAAGTTAGTTTGATAGGACCCTCCTCTTCATCTAGATACAGTGCACTTTATTTCTTTCAGTTACTTACCATGAGGGTTAACAGGGGTCAGAAAACTTGCTTTATTATGTAGAAATAAAGTATAAAAAAAGGTGCTAAAAAGGTCCTGATAGCACAAAATTTTCAAATGCCTTTTTCTTTTTTATGTTCAAAATTGAAACAATAGATTGAGACTGGCAAAGCTGTTTTAGGTGTTCGGTATGGATTTGGTATGAATTAAAATGTTGTCTTGGAAAATAAGTGAGTTTCTTACTTATTTCTGGTGTTTGGTAAGTAAGCAAAAAATGTTGTCCGAAAAACATTTATATATAATTTAGGCAAACACTATAGGGATGGTGGTGCAGGTAAGGGTGTGGTGGTGGTGGAATGGGGGCTATGGGTGGTGAGGGTGCAGGGTGGGATGTGTTGGAGGGTGGGGAGGAGACAATCAATGTGGAATGCAACAAAGGAACTTGTTTTTCCTACTTCCATTAGAGAAGTCATTTTCCTTATTTTAAGGAACTTGTTTTCCTAGAAAAAGTACAACAACAACAACAACATACCCAATGTAATCCCACAAGTGGGTTCTGGGAGGGTACATTGTACGCAGACCTTACCCCTACCTAGACAAAATGTTTTCCAAAAATCTTGACCAACCAAACATAAGAAAATTGGAAAATATTTTCCTGATTTAGATGATTACCTGATATTATAAGGGGAATTTGATCTTGGTACTCTGAACTGATGTATATATACACCAGCGAACTAATTAGCCTGTGGTGATATTATTCTGAAACTGAAACAGGCAATGACATTTTTACTCTGTCATTGGTAGGTACCCGTGACAAACTTTTTCGGTTCAGTCATGGAGACGATACACACTGATTCTGCGTATAAAGCATTTGCTGGCAAAGACTCCAAAAAGTCTGCATTAGAGATGCCTCTTCGGCAGTCCAGCAAAGACTTACGACGAACGCTAGCAAGTTCGGATGTTCAGGTCAGTGTTAATTGCCTCCTCTTTCTAAGCTCTTCTGTTGAAAACTTATTAGGTTATTGCCAAATCAATTTAGAAGAAAACAAAGTTTGATTAGGAATGATGCTACAGGATGCACAAGATTCCTGTCCTTTCACACATTTTTGGAATTCTATGCATGGTAAATTGACAAAGGTTGAGGGTCTTGATAGCTGGGTCAACTATGGCTTGTTTTTGATGTTTCCATTGGTGGCATTTTCCTCTTGGCTCTCGTCTTGAAGGTGAAAAAAAAACTCCCTTTCTGCTTCTTATTCTTTTTTATAAGTAAACTAAATATCAGTGGTAGCATAAAGGGAATAATTCTCCTATACAAGGTGTAAACAAAGTTCACATGTTCGATAGAACTTGTAGGTTATCCAGTCTCTTTAAGTATTTACGCTCCTATCCTATGGACTCCAAAACTTGCACGAGAAATAAGACGGCATTCGATATGTAAAAGACATTACTTTTCCACTTCTGAGGCTTCTTCTTTATCCAAACTGTCTGCTTAAGAGCATGAGGGGCTAATGCCAGATTCAGCCCTTCTCTGCTGTTTCCTTTCAGCTCCTAGCACGATAGCAGTTTTCCTTTCCATTATATATTTAGAAACAATTTTACTTAACACTTCTCATTTTAATCTTTATAAGATAATTTATAGCCTCACAAATATCTCTAGCTTGTTTTAGACCACAAGTTTCAAGTCTTTCCATGTTTCTAAACTTCGCGCCAAGTCAAAGTACATCACTTAGAATGGGACGAAGGGAGTAATGTATGGTTGATACGAATCGAATTGGGGAAAGAACCCAATTCAATCCAAAACGCGGAAATTAAGGATAACGAGAAATTGGGGAGAAGAAAAGGGATGAGAAATAGAGGATAAAAGCAAGACCCAAGTAGGGTGAATTTATGGGCAACCTTGGATATATTAAATCCTAAAAGAACCTATACTATTTGAAATCAAGGAAAGAGTGATTCAAATGAATCCACAAATGAACAACTCTTCATGAAATCAATGGAATTAAAGGTTCACAGACCAACAATGGAATCCACCATTATAATAACTAACCCTAAAGCTACTAAGCTAAACAATCTATCTCCAAAGGAGTTTCTCAATTCATCATTCAACATAATCTAAGTAATGAAATGAGCTAAGTCTAGTATTTATACTCCTAGACTAAAAGAAGACTAGTTAATACAAAAATGTCATTAATGAGGCAAGGGCCTTGTTTGGCTAGTTGGGATGTTGGCTTGGAATTCAAAATGTCTCTTCTTTGCACAACTAGCCCTCATCCAATCCACAAAGCTTGCAATTGTGACCATTTGAACTTATGCCCCTTGACTTGCATGTTCGGCCACTTTTGCTTTTCTACCCTTTTGCGCTTCTAGCCACTCTTGATTGTTGGCCTTCTTTCCTGTAGCCTTATCTTCAAGCCTCGCCCAAGCCACCTCCCACACATCATAAGCCTCATTGTGGGGCTTGTATGGGCCTCCAAAGGCCTTCAACGCCATCCTTATCATCCATGCCGCTTGTAGAGCTTGAAGTTCCATATCTTGGCCTTGGATGTAAGTCTTGAAATGAGGTGTGCTAAGTAGGATCATATCATCCCCCCTTCTTCAAAAGGATTCGTCCTCGAATCCGAACCTAGCAAAATCCAAGGGAAGACATACGAAAACATACTCCTCAAAGATTGAGGGTAAGCACACAAAACCATAATCACATATTCATGCCGAGGATGAACAAATTTGTGGTATAACCACACATCAATGACAATCATGGATAACAATTGCACACATGAGGTATCAAGAAGTTGATCCCTCCAAGGTTCACGACATGAGGATAGAGTAATAAAACCAATGGATTCAAAATGCGAAGTATGCGACTCGACATTGGTTCTATTTGACATGTAGCACAATGTCCAAACAAGGACACTCTCATTTTTCAAACAAGGACTCTCCAAAGATAGTGCTCTCAAATCACACAAGGTGTCACCCGGATCAAATGGGACGAACATCCACCTAGTATGGTCAAGAACACCATCGGCTAGATCATAAGAGCCTTCTCCCACATAAGATGCACTCCTCATGTGCTCAAGAATGTCATCATATGCAAATAAGTAGTAGAGAAAGGTATCACATAAAATAACTTCCTCATCAATATCACTCTCCAATGTAACCTCACCATACGGTTCAAGGACAAGATTATCCAATGGGCTACTATGAAGTTGAACACGAAAGGAAGAATTAGCAATTTCTAGACAAGAATCACCTTCCTTTGCAACACTTTCCCTCCCCATAAGTTGATGACAATTCCTTAAAGGAAGATCTCCATCATAGGGAAGAGTGTCATCATCCCATAGTGGATTACAACACACATTATAACCTCCAAAGGTGGCTACATGCTCAATATCGCAATACCAACCACTATGCATATCACCCTCACTAGTCATGTTATCATCGAATAGGACATCATCTTTTAAGATAGAAGAATCTATGAACAATGAAGATTCAGAGCATGCAATTCCACTCTCATAAAGACAAAGGTCACTTCCCACAACACTTTCATGCACACGACTAGGTAAATGATCAACTATATCAACATCATCACTAAATTGAGGGTCATTAAGCACATCACAAGGTTCCTCAAGTAGTGGATTTTCATAGTAAACAAATTGATCTTCACACATAACCACACTAGTTGGACACCAATCGATCTCACTAGAGGAGTCAATTAGGTCATCGCTAAGATCAACTAATGGGTGCACTAACAATTCACATGACAATGTACTAACATGCATATCAAGAGGATCAACACTAGGTGGACACAAGTTGAACTCAAAAGAAGAGTCAAGATGGTCATCGATAGGATCAACTGGTGTTGAGTCACTCATTTCAACCACATTGTCCATCATCATCCAAGCATTAGGCTCAACAGACTCATTAAGCTCAATAAAGGAAAAACTATCACTAACATGGTCATTCACATCATTTAGAGAGTTAGGATTAGCTATTTTACCTTGAAGTTACCAAATGATACGAATCTAATTGGGGAAAGAACCCAATTCATTCCAAAACGCGGAAATTAAGGATAACGAGAAATTGGGTATGAGAATAGAAGAAAAGGGATGAGAAATAGAGGATAAAAGCAAGACCCAAGTAGGGTGAATTTATGGGCAACCTTGGATATATTAAATCCAACACCTCCCAATTCAATTCAATCCTAAAAGAACCTATACTATTTGAAATCAAGGAAAGAGTGATTCAAATGAATTCACAAATGAACAGCTCTTCATGAAATCAATGGAATTAAAGGTTCAAAGACCAACAATGGGATCCACCATTATAATAACTAACCCTAAAGCTACTAAGCTAAACAATCTATCTCCAAAGGAGTTTCTCAATTCATCATTCAACATAATCTAAGTAATGAAATGAGCTAAGTCTAGTATTTATACTCCTAGACTAAAAGAAGACTAAGTTATTACAAAAATGTCATTAATGAGGCAAGGGCCTTGTTTGGCTAGTTGGGATGTTGGCTTGGAATTCAAAATGTCTCTTATTTGCACAACGAGCCCTCATCCAATCCACAAAGCTTGCAATTGTGACCATTTGAACTTATGCCCCTGACTTGCATGTTTGGCCACTTTTTCTTTTCTACCCTTTTGCGCTTCTAGCCACTCTTGATTGTTGGCCTTCTTTCTTGTTGCCTTATCTTCAAGCCTCACCCAAGCCACCTCCCACACATCATACGCCTCATTATGGGGCTTGTATGGGCCTCCAAAGGCCTTCAACGCCATACTTATCATCCATGCCGCTTGTAGAGCTTGAAGTTCCATGTCTTGGCCTGGGATGTAAGTCTTGAAAAGAGGTGTGCCAAGTAGGATCATATCAATTGTACCCTTAATCATCCAATTTTTTCCCTTTCCTGTGAAACTTCTCTGTAATTTTATAGCAATTCCACTCAAAAGGTTACACTATCCTATCAAACACCGTGAGAAACTGTTAGCCTCTTCAGCTGTCCTAGGATAAACCGTCTCCTTCCTTATTTAGGCTAGGACCTTTTACATAGTGGTGAGCTTGCGTTACCTCGACTATTCTTGCTACCTCCCACTTTCCATCAAGTTTAGGCAGATGAAATCACCCGGTGTTTTTCTCGTCTCTGTCCAGATTTGAATCCTAATTTTCCATGGTTCTCATTCCACCTTAGTGACCCCTATGCCATACGCTTGGGTGTTGATTTGTGCTAGGATTTAACTCTGCATTTATCTTCTGCTGTTCTTCCGGGATGTAGTTTGTTACATTTTCTCTTTTGTTTTCTAACATTTGAACCATAATCTATTTTCAGTCTCACAAGTGGAGG
The DNA here is from genome assembly GCF_019175385.1 of Lycium barbarum. NCBI lineage: Eukaryota > Viridiplantae > Streptophyta > Magnoliopsida > Solanales > Solanaceae > Lycium > Lycium barbarum. The sequence continues at coordinate 4,112,378 of NC_083337.1, read as the reverse complement.
CAAGATCTGAAAGTGATACTCTAGAGGAACGCTATGGTCCTGCTTTGTTTCATTTCCATCGTTGTTGAAAATGTTGGTCCGGTGGAAGCTGTTGTATCTCACAAAAAAAATACGCGAGCAACCAGTTGAAGCACACCCTTTTACTGCAAAATAGAAATTACATCAATTTTTTGACAAGTAGTGTAATGTAGAAGTTATTCCTAAATTCGCTGAGCATACAGTTTAGTACGTATTTCACTTAAACTCGAGGTAGAGGTGACTATTAGATTCTATCAAAATGACATTGAACATAATTGGAGTTGCATCACAGTTTGTAAGAATAGTAATATTTCATTCAAATTGGGAAGCTTTTTCTAGCTATTTGTCCAGTACTGGAGTTGCTTGGTTGGCAAACTACTTGTGCACAGATTATAATGTGCAACTTGTTATTGATTCCTAATAACATAAGAACTGTTCTAGAGAAAATAATAATGTAACGTTATTATACCTAGCATAATACTAGGTTATAAGTTGGTCAAAACACATATAAACACTTTTTATATAAACACTTTTTATTTCATTTGCGCCTTTGTTGAACACCAAAAGTGCTTATATAGTAGCGCTTATATAAGCACTTTTGATTTGACCAAATCTTTACGATTTTATCCTTACTATTTTTGATAATCTCCGAAATGCTCTTCCAAAAACTTACTAACTTTTAATTATCTCTCTACTTTTAACTTTTATATTTTTGTAATAACTTTTGAATATTTTAGTCATACCAAACACACTAATAGCTTATTTAAAAATTTCATCACTTTTACCCAAGCACATAATTGTTTATTCATAAATAAATTAATTCAGTACCTAAAACTAAAAATGTTTTTCATCATTTGACGTTTATCAACCACTTCAAATCAACTAATCCAAACGAGTTATATAATTCACTTCTTAGCTATAATACTAGAGGTGATTAGCCCGTGCTGCCAATATTTGGATATTAACATATATGTTTCATCTTTTTCACCTAAAAAATCAGTATAAACATATAAAATTCACTATTAATTAGTATCACGTTTGGTTCTTCTTCTTTATTTTTCTCATAAATAGGAGTAATACATAAGTTATGCGAGATTTTCGTGTATTTTTTTAATTATATATATATACGATTTTTGCATTATTAATGCATGCATCACATGAATCCCTATATTACTGATCTTTGCATTATAACTCTTACTAATACCTACAATATTAATCTGTATATAACTAATCTCTTAAACAAATGACTCCTTAAGTAATAGCTTAGTTTAAGGTCTAAGTGAAATGTGCATCTTATAATTAGTACAAACATAAATGTATATTATTTTTTTAATTCAAACTCATATATCATACAATTTAAATTATGATAATGGCAAATATGTGGGGACTTTAGTCTTACATTTTAATCAGCTAATGTATGCTTTACTTTTTCAGTTGCTACTATATTTTAGCTTCTTTTTTTTCAATTTGCATTATAGAAAAGGTAAACTAAAAATACCTAGGACAGGACTTTTTTCAAAAAAAAAAGTAAAAAATTGCATTATGGAAAAGGTAAACCAAAAATATATATAGGACAGAACTATTACTACGAGTCCGTGAGTCAAGTGACACAAAAAAAAAAAAAAAAGGAACCACAATAACACAAAAAAAAAAAAAAAAGTTCCAAAAGTAGGTTTCACGCACAGATTCCAAACTGTAACTTTACAGTTTGGTCCTTTCATGCACAGATTCTGTGCGTGAAAGAGGATACCTTTTTTTTTTCTTTTTTTAAGCTATCAAAATCACGTTTTTTTTCATACTTTGGGTAAAGATTAGTCATGTTTCAAAACCCCGAAATATCAATATTTTATATAGAACTTAATATCTTTTTTTGCGTACAATAACGTCGGCTCATTACATCAAGTATACCTAAACGTTTGGATCGTCGTTTTAGGGGTTGTAAAGTGCCCTGAAGTAAGTTTTGTTTGTTTGGAAACTTGTCATCTTTAGATCTAAGTGTCATATTTTATAGGGTTTTGATTTAAGTGCTTTATTATTTAGTCAAGTCGAATGTACAAATAAAAATATTATATTAAAAAATAATTCATCCAATATGAGAGGTTCAACCAAGGTATAATATATCTCATTCAATGCTCCCACCAAGGTTTGATACCATGTTGTTGGCATAAAAAAGAAGTAAAAAAGAGAGGCTAAACCACCAAGCCAAATTGGTGAAAGCAACAAAGTAGAAACTTTTTATTTTTTATAATGTTCACTAATGCTATCTAACTCGTTTTCATAAATTGAATTTCAAACCTCGAAATTGACATTCAAAACATTATTACCACGGGATTAGTATCTCGAAATAGATTTTTTATCATTAGATTTTTACTAAAGATGAATGAAATTTTTGCACAAATTTGGCGCAAAATTCAAATTGAATGGGATAACAGGTGTTTTTTTAAAAACGGGCTCGGCCAAACCGCCTTGCGGCCGTTTGACCGGCTAGATCTCGAAAAAAATACCCCGAGTCAAAAAAAAAATTGAGTAAATCGGACATCCAAGCGCAAAGTTATGACCATTTAAAGTTTCAACAATTTACAACTAGTTTTCTACCTATGCTCTGTCCTTATTTTTTATTTACGTCAAATCTTCTATGATACATAAATTAATTAACGTCATGTCACAACGTTAAGGGTTTGGAGCTACTCAAATTTAACATGGGAATATATCAATTTTTTTCGTCCCACTGTAAACACAATTCAACATCTGTTTCCATTAGCAATCATAAGAATGCAAATTTGTCTCCCTCTATTTGGATAATTTTCAATGTATATACCTCATACTAGATGATGTATGCCCGTGTTGCGCACGGGCCCAACACTTTGGATTATAGTGTATCTATGTGTATGTAGTTGTGTTTGGGTAATGATAATATACATATTTTATATATATATATATATATATATATATAACACGATTAATATAACATTGTAGTTTGTGCTCCGTATCCAAAACTTTATTATATTAGGGTGTGTTCGGTATGAAGGAAAACATTTTCCAGAAAATGTTTTCCAATTTTCTCATGTTCATTTGGTCAAAAATTTTGGAAAACATTTTCCTCAAAATTGGGGAAAATGACTTCCTTAATAAAAGTAGGAAAAACAAGTTCACAAGTTTATTCCACCAATCACTCAACCCTTCACCCACTCCACCACCCCCACGCCAACCCTCCCCCCCCCCCTCCCCGCCCAAAAAGAAATTTTTTTCGAAAAAAAAGTTTTGACATTTTTTGGTTTTTTGCACCCCCTAACCCCCACCCACGTCGTCCCCCAAAGGTTTTGACATTGTTTTTTGAATTTTTGCACCCCGAACCCTACCCTCCCCGTCCCCCTCCACCAAAAAAAAAAAATATTCAAAAAATGTTTTGACATTATTTTTGGTTTTTTGCACCCCCCAACCCCACCCCACCCCGCAACCTACCACCCCCCCCCCCCCACACACACACAAAAAAAAAATATTTTTGAAAAAAAAAAGTCATTTTTGCACCCGCACCCTACACATCTCCACCCCTACCCCCTCACCCCCACCCCCCACCCCTAAATATTTTTTTGAAAAAGAAGTTTTGACATTTGTTTTGGTTTTTTGCACCCCACCCCACCCCCACTCCAAAAAAAAATTGAAACAAAGTTGACAATTATAAAAATTGAATGTTTGCGTGGTTAACGATTAAAAATTTGGAGGGGGCGTGGGGTGGGGAGTGGTGAAAAGATTTTTTTTTTTTGGGGTAGGAGTGTCTGGATGTGTAGAAACCCACAAAACACAATAAAAACCTTCAAAAAAAACTGTTGGGGGTGGGTGAAAAGATTTTGACATTTGTTTTGGTTTTTTGCACCCAACAGTTTTTTTTGAAGTTTTTTATTGTCTTTTGCGGGTTTCTACACCACCAGACACCCCGTACCCCAAAAAAAAAATCTTTTCTCCACCCACCCCCGCAATACCCCATCACCCCCTTCAAAAGTTTTAATTTTTAACCATGCAAACATTGAATTTTTATAATTGTCAAATTTTTTTTTTGGAGGGTGGGGTGCAAAAAAACAAAATAAATGTTAAAACTTTTTTTTCAAAAAAAATATTTTTGGGTGGGTGGTAGGGTAGGGGTGGCGGTGGGGGTAGGGTGAGGGGTGGGGTGGGGGTTGAGGGTGCAAATAAACAAAAAAAATGTCAAAAAAAAAATTTCAAAAAAAAATATTTTTGGGTGGGTGGTAGGGTGGGGGTAGGGTGAGGGGTTGGGGGTTGGGGGTGCAAAAAACAAAAAAAATGTCAAAACTTTTTTTTTTCAAAAATATTAATTTCTTTTGAGGGGAGGGGGTGGTAAGGTGGGGGTGGAGTGCGGGGTGCAAAAAACCAAAAAAAAATGTCAACATTTTTTTCAAAAATATTTTTTTTGGGGGGGGGGGGGGGGGGTTAGCGTGGGGGTGGGGTGCGGGGTAGGGGTTGGTCGTGCAAAAAACCAAAAAAAATATCAAAACTTTTTTTTTCATGGTGGGGTAGGGGTGTGGGGTGGGGATAGGGTGTCGGGTGGGGTGGGGTGGGGTGCAAAAACCAAAACAAATGTCAAAACTTTTTTTTCAAAAAAAAAAAATTTGGAGTGGGAGGGTGTAGGGCTGGGTGGGGGGAAGGGTGGGGGGAGGGTGGGGGTGGGGTTCGGGGTAAGGTGGGGGTGGGGTTCGGGGTAAGGTGGGGCTTGGGGAGTGCAAAAAACAAAAAAAAATGTCAAAACTCTTTTTTCAAAAATATTAATTTTTTTTTTGCAGGGGGGAGGGGGGAGGGGCTGGGTGGGGTGAGGGTCCAAAAAAAAATTCAAAACTATTTTTTTTCAAAAAAAATAATTTTTTGGTTTAGGCCGGGGGGGGGGGGGGGATGCGGGGTTATGGTGGGGGGGGTGTAAAAAACCAAAAATAATGTCAAAACATTTTTTCCAAAACAAAAAAATGATTTTTGGGCGGGGCGGGGGGAGGGATGGGGTGGGGTTTGGTGGTTGGTGGAATGAACTTGTTTTCCCTACTTTTATTAGGGAAGTCATTTTCCCCAATTTTGGGGAAAATATTTTCCAAAAGAAAATGTTTTCCAAATTTTTTGACCAAACGAACATGAGAAAATTGAAAAAGTTTTTCTTGAAAAAGTTTTTCTCCATACCAAACACACCCTTAGTGTTTGCTACGAATACAAAGTTTGCAAAAATTTATTAATACTTTTTAAAAGATAAGACTTGTTTAAAAGGAAACTATTTTTCTCTCTTTGAGACAAAACAATAGCATCAGTTGATACTTTGAATTTTAATTCGATTAATTTAAAGGTGTAAAATATTCTATTGTTAATGTATGTATATTGGACCTAAACAATATTTATTATTTTTAAATCAAATTTTGATTTGGATAATTCTAGTTCAAATTATTAAATTAATTTTGCATGCTTAAAACGAAACAAAGTAGAAATTTGATTTTCTATTTAAACGAAGAACTACTATTTTTTAATTTTTGGTGAATGTTCTTAGTTTAGCTTATTTTACTTGTCGTGTTGTCCTTTGCACATTTTTTTAAGGAAACGTCAAATAGAATTATAATGTGACTAATTTACCTTATTTATTATTTGATCTCCATTTAATATTATTTTTTCTTTTACGACATTAATCTATTTTTACATTTATTAGAGTAAGAAATATATATATCAGGATAGTGGCAGGTACGAATGCATGAAGAAAGTATAGAATGGACTGCATTCACCTGTGCCGAAGGACATTTCGAATGGCTAGTAATGTCATTTGGATTAAAGACAGCTCCGCCGATTTTTCAAAGAAAAATGGATAGTATATTTGGAGAATACAAAAAGGTTTGTATTAGTATATGTAGATGATATACTCGTATTCAATAGAGATATTAAAGAACACTTAGGACACCTACAAACGGTATTTAGACGATTTGTAGAAAATGGAATAATAATTAGTAAGAAAAAGATGGAATTATGTAAGAATTATATAAACTTTTTAGGAGTTGTACTAGGAGAGGGTAAAATAAAGCTACAACCTCATATAGCCAAAAAAACTTTAGAAATGCCAGATAAGTTAGACGATGTTAAAGAATTACAATTTTTTTTAGGAATAGTCAATTATGCTAGAAATTTTATAAATGATTTAGGGAAAATAGCAGGATCATTGCATTCAAAGACTGGATCTAATGGTCAAAAACACTTTAATACTGAAGATATTAAATTAGTACAAAAAATCAAAGAAAAAATAAAAAAACATTCCTGATTTAAACATGCCTCTAGAAACAGACTATTTAATTATAGAAACAAATGGTAGTTTTGAAAGATGGAGAGCAGTGTTAAAAGCAAAACCAAATAAATATAGTAATAAAAATGAAGAAAAGATATGTGCTTATCAAAGTGGTAAGTATAAAGAAAAAAAGAAATATGAGTAGTATAGATGCAGAGATTTTAGCTGTAATATACGGATTAAATAGCTTTAGACTATATATCTTAAATAAACCAGAAATACTAGTTAGAACAGACTGCAAAGCTATAGTTAAATTCTATCAAAAGATAAATGATAAAAATAGTAGTAGAAGAAGATGGCTAAATTTTTTAGATACCATTTCAATTTAAAATTTAAAATTTGAACATATAAAAGGAAAAGATAATAATTTAGCAGACTAATTAAGTAGATTAAAGATTACAGCTAACTGATTTCTTATTTGAACAGCATGAGACCTTCCAGTTCTCAGACAGCAGACAAGGGAAAAGGCATAGCCTCAACCCAAGACACTTACAAACAGACAATATTAGGTACCTTTATTTTAGACCTACATCTTTATTAGAGAGAAATACTATGGAAAGAATACAATTCGGAGCCAATAACCTAGTAGCTTTTCAGCCATCAAATTGGACTTTTAAAGTATTACCAGAATATGCAATAGACAGGCAACAAAGATGCTTAGTAGATAATTTATGAATTTTGCATAATAGAAAAGACTCTAAACATTTTGTAGCTACTATAAATTCTCTTTGTCAGTATTTTACAGACCGAAATTTAGACAAAAAGTTTAAATTTTATGTTGTAGTTCATGATAAAACTAATGGTGTTTTTCAAACTTGGATAGAAGTTTTAGACTCTATTAAAGACATAAAAAAAAACCTCTTTTTAAAGGATTTAATGATTTTACTGAGGCATTAGACTATGCTAGAGGTAGGGGTGTACATGGACCGGGTTGGTTCGGATTTTTTAAACACCAAACCAAACCAATTGCGTCGGGTTTTTAAATTTATACACCAAACCAAACCAATAAAATTCGGGTTTTTCAACCTCGGGTTTTCTCGGGTTATTCGGTTTTCTCGGGTTTTTCGGGTTTTTTTTCGGAATAGTCTTGATACAAAACATATAACTTTTACTTCAAATATTTCTTTAGTCCTAGTAAGGTACAACTATATAATTAAGGTGTTTCTTAAGAAAATAACACAAAATGTGAGAAGAGTGATGACATTGTATTAAAATATTTAACAAAAGCTAATAAAATCGGTTAACATAAATATTGCTAATTAACAAGCCATAAAGAAAATGACCATAATCTAAAAATATTAAGTCATGCTAAAATAAGTACGACAAATAAGTATCAATTACATGACAGAGAAAAAAAACTTAAGTTATGTATTTTCACTCTCTAAATCAATTATGCAAAACTAAAGAATAGATATCCAACATCATTGTCATTCCTAATGGTAAATTGAATTTCTTTTGTTAGCATTAGTGTTGAGTTGGTTTGGTTTTGGACTTTATTTGAGTTACTAACATCCATAGGATATAAAACTTATTGACGTTCAAAATTCTAAGTTCAAGCTTGAATAATATGATAATAGATAAAAAACTACGAAAAATTTTAAGAAATATTTATAAATTACATTCCAAATAAATATTTTTATGTATAAAATATTTTAAAAATTGAATACATGTAATGTCGGGTTGGTTTGGTTCGGTTTGACTTTTTTTAGTTAAAACCAAACCAAACCAATTATGGTCGGGTTTTTTTTTTCAACACCAAACCAAGTCAAACCAAATCACTAGTCGGGTTTTTTTTTTCGGTTTGACTCGGTTTATCGGTTTGGTGCGGTTTGTCGGTTTACTTTGTACACCCCTAGCTAGAGGAATGTTGGGTCCAAATTACTATATTTCTCCAGCTCTTAGACAAAACTCAGACAAAATCCCTCAGTACAATATACAAAAAGACACAGACAAAGTGATTTTTTGTGATCACTGTTCTACTATGACTGAAGTGGTCAAAAGACTAATCCAGCAGAAAGAGACATTGGTTCAAGAAAAAATGAAACTCTTGGATTAAGTGAAGATATTAGAACAGAGACTGCAAGCAGTTAAATTCGAATTAGTGCAATCTCAGAGTTCTCCATCTCAGACAAAAATGGATGAGACGGGTGTGCATTCCCAAATGAATGCAGTTAGACCCACTATATCGGGTAAAGATACAGCTAGTCCAGTTCAAACGGTAGCCGGTAAAGACTCATCAAATCAGTTGATGGCTATCACTTTGCCAAAAAGTGAAAATGAGGGATGTTCATCTCTCCAAACAAGACGGAGATTACCAAGACACTTAGGCAAGGAGCAACTTCTACAAAGAAAAGCATACTTGCGAAAAAAGAAAAAGAACGAAAAAATAGGAAATATAGTAAAAGAGACACTAGAAAGGTTCTTTCAGACAAAGAAACAAGATAAACATATAGTTAAAAATCGTAATCCAGAATTATCTCCAAGTCAAGGGATGTCACCAATCAATAGTTCAGATTTCGAAGGAGATGATATTAATTTCCAGGATAGTGCATTTCAAGACTCTCAAGATGCAAATGATGTAGACTCAGGCATGAGTTTTGATTCAGTTGCTTTACACAATTTGGACACGTAGATCAGTTAATGGAGAGAAATAAAGATAGAACCAAAAGAGACGGCTGAAGACATTAGTTGAAACAATAATACTAGCAAGAAGACAATAATAAAGATGATACAGAGACCAAAGACTTTAAATCATATTTCAAAAAGGAAAAATAAGACAAGACAATAACATTTGAAGACTTTAGTGGAATCACATTTCAGAAAGGAAAAAGAATACCAAGACAATAACATTTGAAGAAAAGAAAAAGAAGACTTTTTGGTGGAAAGCAATACGACAAAGACATCTCAGAAAAAAAAGACCAGGCTTTATTAAAGTAGTTTTAATAAAGTAGTAGCTTTAATAAAGTAAGGGGACAACTCAACAAACGGACAAAAATATAAAGTATCTTTTGAAGAGTTTCACGTGACGATGGGGCCCCAAGAGCACCTGGCTGAACTCAAAAGATTCTTCACAAATTTGAAATCCGGAGTTGAAGTCCGCCAGACACCTATAAATAGCAGCATTTGAGGAGAAGCAAAGACATCGAAAAAAAAAAGCATCTGACACTTCTCTCAACAAACTTCTCCATATTCCCCTTCCCTTTCACAATGCCCCAACTCCTTTTTCCAGCAAAACCTTTTGTAATATAAAACCCCTTGTAAAAATAATATTAAGCTTTCAGTAATTTTCTCTTAGTGTGAAGTAGTTTTTGGTTTCCCCGAAAGAGAAACATTTCTCCATCTTCAAGTCATGTAAGTTTTTATATATGTTTTCTGTACTAATCTCCCTACTATGTAAATTATTCCATGTTTAATTAAAATATTATGTTGATAATGTTTGAGTAATGACTTACTTGTTATTATGAATATATTACTCTTAGTATATGGTTATTCTCTTAATTTCTTAATATATTCGATGGATTAACCTGTAAATTTCTAGGTGTTTGAAAGGTCGTTTTAATGTCCAAATGATAAAGGACGATGTTGGTCGTGGTAACTGGGGTGTGGTTAAATAAGAGGGATATTAAGAACTAAGATTAAGAGAAAGAGATGAACAGTGTAATAAGATTCATAACTGGGCGTTTATTAAAAAAAAGGTAAAAATTGGGAGATAGGCAGAAAATAAGAAATATATCTACATGATAAGAGGAATCAAGGAGTGCAGGAGTACTGAGTAGTGTTTTCATATAGAAGTAACTAGTATGGCTTAAATCGCTTCTGGATCTGCTTTTGAGAGTATTTCCTAGATCTTATATGTCCTAATAATTTATATTCTAATCCTGATATTATATCTATTAATTCTTGTAATCTTAACTGATTCTCTTTAATACTACTTAATCTGATATATTCTGGGTACAATCTTTCTAACTCTTGTTTTACCTCTAAATAGTTATCTTGCATTACCCTAATAGGATAAATTTTACTTTCTGTTCTAGGTGTCTAATACGATCTTCAGCTCTAACTATCTCGTCGTTGGTGAAATATATTTCCCAATTAAAATTATTTCTTAAACTTAGTATTGTTATATTATTATGTAAGTCTTGGCGATGAACTATGTCTATATATCTACAATATTCAGTTAAAAACTTTCGTGTTTTTCTAAGATTTGTAAGTCTTTTTCAAGTAAAATATATCATACGATAATTATAACTTATATATTTAGTAAAACTATGTTGTCTCATATAATATTGTCTATAAACAGGTATAGCAGTTTGTCTTCTTAGTCTAGCGGAAAATGGTCTTCTCATAAAATTTTGTCTAAAATATAGGGTTTAAGATATAGGTTTAGGTCCAAAAATCTTCTTGCTCTGATACCAAAGTGATAGGGGGTTATATTTTTTGTTTCAATATATATATATATGGATAGAAATATAGAGTGATTTTTAGCAAATATTTTAAACAATCCTACTCGGTACTCCCTCACTCTATGGATAGAAATATAGAGTGGTTTTTAACAAATATTTTACACAATCCTACTCGGTACTCCCTCACTCCTTGATTCCTCTTATCATGTAGGTATATTTCTTATTTTCTACCGATCTCCCAATTTTTACGTTTTTTTTTAATAAACTCCCACTTATGAATCTTATTACACTGTTCATCTCTTTCTCTTAATCTTAGTTCTTAATATCCCTCTTCTTTAACCACACCCCGGTTACCACGGCCAACATCGTCCTTTATCATTTGGACATTAAAACGGCCTTTCAAACACCTAGGAATTTACAGGTTAATTCATCGAGTATAATAAGAAATTAAGAGAATAACCATATATTAAGAGTAATAGATTCATAATAGCAAGTAAGTAATTACTCAAACATTATCAACATAATATTTTAATTGAACATGGAATAATTTACATAGTAGGGAGATTAGTACAGAAAACATAGATAAAAACTTACGTGACTTGAAGATGGAGAGAGGTTTCCCTTTCGGGGAACCCAAAAACTACTTCACACTAAGAGAAAATTACTGAAAGCTTAATATTATTTTTACAAGGGGTTATATTACAAAAGGTTTTGTTGGAAAAAGGAGTTGGGGCATTGTGAAAGGGAGGGGAATATGGAGAAGTTTGTTGAGAGAAGTGTCAGATGTTTTTTTCTCGATGCCTTTGCTTCTCCTCAAACGCTGCTATTTATATGTGTCTGGCAGACTTCAACTCCGGATTTCAAATTTGTGAAGAATCTTTTGAGTTCAGCCGGGTGTTCTTGGGGCCCCATCGTCATAAAAGTACTTGCAAGAATTAAAATACATGATTATGAGATAGAAACATTAACATTAGTTTTATTTATATATACATACATACATACATATATATATATATATATATATATATATATATATGTGTGTGTGTGTGTGTGTGTGTGTGTGTGTGTGTGTGTGTGTATATCTATTTTAGTAAACATAATAAATAAATGACATGTCGGAATAGCAAATACAATAGTTAAATATCTAGATTAGATCTCAAGCTAATATAAGAAAAGAAAGGAAATTGTATGGTTTGACTACTTGACCTTTTGAAGAAAAGCAATAATATGGAGTCCACGTTTTTTGTTGTACAATGATTTCATTTGCTCCCACTAATGGGTTGATACGCATGTGACAATAAATCCACCATTATTGACTTACTAGGGATACTTTGGGAATTACATGGATATTGCTTGATTTTTTAATATGGGGTCCACTTTTTTTTTTTTTAATAACATGAGTTGGAGGTGGACGACGAAACCACCTCCACTCATGCTTCTAATATAGTAAATGGGAAACACATTTTTTGGCCTCTCATTTTTTGGCATCTCGTGTGGCAACAAGGCTGTGGTGGTGCAAGTACGTCTCGTGGTGGCAGAATATCTCGAAGTAAAAGAGCCTCTCGTAGTTGAAGTTTTATTTTGAATATTTTGTTATTGTAAAAAATGATGTATTTTTTAATATAATATTTTTATTTGTACATTTGATTTGACTAAATAATAAAACACTTAGATCAAAATCCTATAAAATGTGACACTTAAACTTAAAGATGACAAGTTTTTAAACAAACAAAACTTACTTCGGGGCACTTTACAACCCCTAAAACGACGATCCAAATGTTTAGTTATACTTGATGTAATGAGCTGACATTATTGTACGCCAAAAAAGACATTAAGTTCTATATAAAATATTGATATTTCGGGGTTTTGAAACATGACTTATCTTTGCCCAAAGTATGAAAAAATGTGATTTTGATAGCTTAAAAAAGGGGGAAAAAAGCATCCTCTTTCATGCACAAATTCTATGCGTGAAACCTACTTTTGTAACCTTTTTTTTTGTGTTATTTTGGTTCCAATTTTTTTTTGTGTCACTTAAGTCGCGGACTCATATTACTACTATTTTTTAACGGCTGCAAGTGAAAATAAGAGCTCAAATGGGCCCACTTGTTGTACTGTGTTTCTTGTAAGCAGTGGCGGAGCCAGAATTTCCGCCGAGGGGGTTCAAAATATAAAGAAGTAAACATACGGAGAAGCCTAAGGGGGTTCAACATCTACTATATATACATAAAAAATAATTTTAACCTTGTAAAAATAGTATTTTTTTCATCGAGGGGGTTCTGATGAAGCCCCTCAGCTCTATGTGGCTCCGCCACTGCTTGTAAGGAAGTCATTGGGAAACTGGAAAACAGCAATACCGGGACCCACATTCGAGAATGACATAAGCATAGCCTATACAAAGTGGAAGGGCGTAATAGTCAAGTTGTAAAAGTATATAAAGTAGCTACAGTGAAATTCTTTTCTAACCAATAAGAAACAACTTTATCAGCCTAAATTACCAAGTAGAACATGTATTCTTGTTTGATACTCCCTCCGTCCCACAATAAGTGTCACCCTAGCCAAATTTTTTTATCTCATAATAAGTGTCACCTTAGGAAATTAATGCATATATTGACAAGTTTTTTCCTACTTTGCCCTTAGACAAAAACTGACAAATTTATGTATTCAAGACAAAAGGCATATAGAAATTTGATATTGTTGGATTCTCAATGTTAAAAGGCTTACTTTTCATGTATGCTCTAATCAAAAGAGAAAAATAATTTATTTTTATTATATAGGGGTAGTTTAATAAACTTTACATTGCATTATTGGTTTCTTAATATGTGTGTTTTTGGCTAAGATGACACTTATTATGGGACGGAGGGAGTATTTAATCTCATTAAAATATAATATCCTTACACATATACTCGCATGACTTATGCAGATATTAATGTAGATTTTAATATCGTGAACTAAATCCTGTACTAATAATGTGGAGTTTTTTAATACATACAAACCCAAATAAGTAATTGTATTGCCCTCAAAGGGCCAACTAAACAACCCCTTAACCCCCTGTTTGGATGGTTGTTTCCCCTGGTTCATTAATGTATGATTTTCTATGAAATCATGTTTGTATCCATTGTTCTTAAAATTATGTAATATCCCTACCTTCCAAGGTGGAGGTAAGGACTGCGTACATTTAACCCTCCTCAGACCCCACACGGTGGGATTCAACTAGGTATGTTGTTGTTGTTGGTGGTGGTGTTGTTGTAATTCCGTGGTTATATAATTATGAAAAAGTTTAATTTTGTAATCACGGATTTGATAGTTTTTGCGTGATTACGTATTTCATTTCTCTATTATACCCCACCCCCACGCTATCACTCACCCCCACTCTACTACCCACCCTTATCCCACAACCACCCGCTTCATACCACCATCCACTACCCCTCATCGCCACCCAACCCAACCCTACCCCACAACCACGCACCCCCACCCCAACGACCCACTACGCCCACTCTCATCCCACAACACCCACCTCACACCACCCACCGCTCTACCACCCCCACCCAACCACACCCCACAACCACTCACCCCCACCCTACCACCCACCCCTCCACCACCCCTATCACCCAACCAATGACCATCCCCATCCACCACCTACTTATTTTTTAAAGTTCTCATTTTATTCTTTACCTGAGTTTTATTGATATATATATAAACTAATTTCTAATTAAGAGTTAAAGGTATTTTAGTAAACTTACAAACTATTATATAGTATCATATAATCAAACCAAACAATACAAATGTTATTAAACCACAACAAATATATAGTCTATCCAAATATTATATTCAGTAATACAGTATAATACAATACAATAAAACAACATACTGTACCATACCATAACCTTCGGAAACAAGGGCCTTTTAATTATGGGTGACAAATAGATTTTAAAATTGAGTTGGGGAAACTCTAGTTTTTTTAATTGAGTAGGGGTGATAAACTTTGGATTAGTGATTAGAGAGTTTTGACTCACCCCAAAGTTATATTTTTAACACTTTGACCCTAAGCTTTGTTTATTACACTTTGCCCCTAAGTTTTATTTTTAACACTTTGACTCAACCCATATAAACCCTACAGAGCCAAAAAAACGGGCCAAATTTTCTATTTGTCTGCGCCGTTCCACCATTTTTGGCTTTTCTTTTTTGCTTCGTTTCTTCTTCTTCTTGGTGCTTCTTCTTCTTCTTCTTCTTCTTCTTCTTCTTCTTCTTCTTCTTCTTCTTCTTCTTCTTCTTCTTCTTCTTCTTCTTCGTCCGCCATTGTTGCTCAAGAAAGAAAAAAATATGACCACCCGATTTTGTAATTTTTTGACTGGATTTTGTTGGTGTAGCACTGGCAATTACTTCATAAGTGTTTTCTGCTCATTTGGTAAGTACAACAATGCTGTTTTATTTCAATTTTTCACCTGGGTATAAATCTACTGATTTTCCAACAACTTACAGTAGCTGTTGTAGTTGTTGCAACATATAATGTGGTTGTTGCAACCTCTAAAACAGATTATGAAGTTGTTGTAATTGTTAAATAAATAACCTGCAACAACTGAGTGAGTTGTTACAACAGGTATTCCACTTGTTGCAACAAATCAACGATCTGTTGGAGTCAGCTTCAGTTTTTGTCTGAAACAGAACCCAAAAAACTGAAGCCGCTTCCAACAGATTATTGACTTGCTGCAACTAGTTGTGTAGTTGTTGCAACAGGTGTTCCACTTGTTGCAACAACTCAACTATCTGTTGGAGTCAGCTTCAATTTTTGTCTGAAACATAACCCAAAAAACTGAAGTTGCTTCCAACAGATTATTGACTTGCTGCAACAAGTTGTATAGTTGTTGCAACAGGTGTTCCACTTGTTGCAACAACTCAACTATCTGTTGGAGTCAGCTTCAGTTTTTGTCTGAAACAGAACCCAAAAAACTGAAGCTGCTTAAAACTGATTATTGACTTGCTGCAACAAGTGTACTACTTGTTGCAACAAGTAATACACTTGTTGCAAAAACTCGATAATCTGTTGGACATCTTCAACAGTCTGAAAAATTACCCCAAAAAAACTGAAGCTGACTCCAACAGATTAGTGACTTGTTGCAACAATTTTATTACCTGTTGCAACAAGTAGTCCACTTGTTCCAACAAGTCAATAATCTGTTGGAACAGCTGCTGCAGCTGTTTCATTTTGTTATAGATTGGTATGTACTCTCATGACCAATTTTTTGTTAAACAAAATATCTTCAGGTACCTCGAACACCACTAATGGGGGGACTCAATAACAATAGGGGTTGATTGCCATGGTGAATGGATCGAGAAGAACAATCGATATATTTGGCGATGGACAGGTAGTGACACGTTAGAGACGATAGCGATGACTGTCCAAAGAGATGTTATATTCGATGATTTTGTGAACCTAATCATCACCTATTGTGAATTAACTTGTGAACCAAAAGATTTTGCCATCACTTACATGCACAGCTTTTTTGAAAATCAGAGGGTCTTGCCATTTAAGATAACTGATCAGGTTCGTTTGTGTGCTTATTTGAATGATGTAGCTAGGCCCATTTTAAGGGTATACGTTGTTGGAAGCCCTGTAGAGAACCACAATTTATCTCAAGACCAACAAGATGTGTTAAATGATGAATTAGATGGGGTGGATGTGGATATCCCAGATAATGGAAGTGGGGCTGACTCGATTCCTATACCCGAAGTTGCGAGCAATACAGTGGGCACTACACAATCAATACAGTCTAGCCATGTTCAAGATGATGAAACAGGTTTTTATAAAGGAATGTCATTCAAGAACAAGGAAGAACTAGCCACTTGGTTGAAACTTGCTTGCTTGAAGAAAGATTTTAGAAATATAGAAGGTGATTAATTCGCGTACGGTGTATTGCTTCAGATGTGTACATCCTGAGTGCAAGTGGTGGCTGAGAGTTTTGAAGCTTTTAAGTTCTGACATGTTTTGTATCAGAACCTTAATAAAGCATCACACATGTGGTTCTAAGCACATTACGAGCCATAATCCACACGCTACTGCGAAAGTCATTGGTGAATACTTCAAAGATAAGTTTTCTTACGGTAAAAGCCCATCTACAAAAGATATGAGTCAATCCATCCGTACAGATTTGGGTTGTAAGGTAAGTTATTGGAAGGTCTGGAAGGGCATGGAGATTGCAAAGGCTTTGACAAGGGGGACACATGAGTACAGGTATGCGGTGCTTGATGCGTACCGTTATATGCTTCGTTCTGCAAATCCAGGAAGTAAGACGGCATTGAAGGTTGATGAAAATGGAAAGTTCAAGTACTTTTTTGTAGCCTATAAGGCTTGTATGCTTGGTTTTGCGCAAATGAAAAAAGTTATAGCTGTCGATGGGACATTCTTAAGGAGCAAGTACGAAGGAGTGTTGTTGTCAGTAGTTGCACAAGATGCGGAGAATCATATTTTTCCAGTGGCATTTTGTGTAGTGGACAAGGAGTGTGATGCTTCGTACAAATATTTTTTTGAATAAATGAGAAGCTATATAGAGGATACCCCTGAGTTGTGCATAATTTCTGATAGACATCCAAGTATCAAAAAGGCGATTTCAATTGTCTTCCCTACATGTCATTATGGTTTTTGCATGAGGCACCTAGGGGAAAATCTGAGAACTAGTCGTATCTCAATTTTATAAAGCAGCAAAAGCGTCCAATATTGATGTCTTCAATGACCATTTCAATCAAATCAAAGATTTGGTTCCTGGGGCCGCCGAACCTCTTGAACGTGCTGGATTCCACAGATGGAGCAGGGCATTCTGCCCCAGAAATAGGTATTTTCACATTTCTGTTTCCAACAAGTAACGTATCTGCTACAACTAATAGGTAACTTGTTGCAGCAGATATTGTACTTGTTGTGATTTTTGACACAGCTGAGCCTTAGCCACATGTTCCAACACTAATATGTTTGTTTTGTCAGGTATAATTTTATGACGACAAACGCTGCTGAGTCGGTGAACTCAATGTTCAATGTTGAAAGAGAATTTCCCATTACTGCTCTATTTGATTCCATAAATAGGAGGTTTACTGAGAAATTTCATGAGAGGCGTATGGAGTTCATCGACTCACCAACCATCTTTATTCCCTTAATGAAAAAAAAAATATCAAAATTTGTCAACTTGGGTAATAAGTTATTGGCCCATCAAATTGCCAACTACAAGTTCAGCGTCATCGGCCGCGGTTCAGTTGCAACAGTCGATCTGCAAAGAAGATCTTGTACTTGTAGAGTTTTTGACCTGCACAAAATACCTTGCCCATATGCTATGGCAGTGCTTCGAGTCCAATATGGTGAAGACTTTGGAAGGCGGATTTATGACTACTCATCTCCATATTACACGGTGGAGAATTACATAATTGCATACTGTGAGAAAATGAATTTCGTGCCTTCTGAAGAATCTTGGGAAGTTCCTATGGAGATTTTAGAGAGAGAAATACCTCTTCCACATGTTAATCCTAGCAAACCGGGAAGAAGACGGACAAATAGGAGGCGTGGAATCGGGGAATCACTTGCAACGAGGAAAAATAAATGCTTCATGTGCAAAACAGCTGGCCATAAAAAAAAAACTACATGCCCAAACTGAATTGTTCCCTAGTTGTTAAATTTGCAATGTCTTGTAATAATAATTACTATTGTTTGTGTTTGTGAAATTGGATATTATGACATTTTTATGTTGTTTCTGTTAGTAAAATTAGTTTAAATGATATGTTGATCTTACTCAAATCACCAATGTATGTTCTGTGGTTTTGCAATTTCTGAACAGTTTTCACCAAGTAAAAATTCTGTTGCAACAGCTGTGTAACTTGTTGGGATTTTGCCAACCAGTAATCGGACTTGTTGCAGCAACTAACTTAACTTGGTTTTCCAACAAGTGACATGACTTGTTACAGTAAGTTCCTATAGTGTTTTGAGTTTTTACAACAAATGGAATGAGTTGTTGCAGAAAGTCCTTAACTTGTTTCATCCAACAAATGGAATGAGTTGTTTCATCCAACAAGTGATATGACTTGTTCAACAGCTATGTTACCTGCTGCAACAGATTATGTACTTGTCGCAACAGGTTATACAACTGCTGCAACAGATTATGCAATTGCTACAGCAGATTATGTAATTGCTGCAACAGATCATGAAATTGCTGCAACAACTAGGATATAAGTCACATATGTTTAGTTGTTAACAGAGGGAACCAATGATATTTAGTGTTAAACAAAGGGATTCAATGATATTTAGTGATCAATATACTTATCTACTCACATCCTTAATGGATTAGACGGTAATTTCATTGATTTAATGGGAAATTCTAAGCGTATACTTCCCAAATCGAGCGATCGTTGGTGTAATTTGATGAGAACTACTTGATTCACCCATATTTAGGTGTAAACAACGAAAACCAATGATATTTATTATTTACTAAATGTTCCTAACCAATTTGATGGTATTCTGAGTCAGGACATATGATCAACTAAGCGTATACTTCCCAAATCGAGCGATTGTTGGTGTAATTTGATGAGAACTACTTGATTCACTCATATTTAGGTGTAAACAACGAAAACCAATGACATTTATTGTTTACTAAATGTTCTTAACCAATTTGATGGTATTCTGAGTCAGGACATATGATCAACTAAGCGTATACTTCCCAAATCGAGCAATCGTTGGTGTAATTTGATGAGAACTACTTGATTCACCCATATTTAGGTGTAAAGAACAAAAACCAATGACATTTATTGTTTACTAAATGTTCCTAACCAATTTGATGGTATTCTGAGTCAGGGCATATGATCAACTAAGCGTATACTTCCCAAATCGAGCGATCGTTGGTGCAATTTGATGAGAACTACTTGATTCACCCATATTTAGGTGTAAACAACGAAAACCAATGATACTTATTGTTTACTAAATGTGAAGCTTTTAAACAGGCTACTCATCCGTTACAACAGATAATGCACTTGTTGCAACATATTATGAACTTGTTGCAACAACTAACCCATATGTTGCAACAGATTACAAACTTCTTGCAACAAATGGGTTAGTTGTTGCAATTTCTTCAACAATTGAAAGATTTGTTGCAACAACTGACTCATCTGTTGCAACAGATCATAAACTTGTTGCAACAGATTATCAACTTGTTGCAACTTCTAAAACAACAGTTAGATTTATCGCAACAACTAACTCATATGTTGCAACAACTGAACCATCTGTTGCAACAAATTTACATCTTGTTGCAACAACTGACTCATCTGTTGCAACAGATTACAAACTTGTTGCAACAGATGGGTTAGTCGTTGCAACTTCTTCAATAGCAGTTAGATTTGTGGCAACAACTGACCCATATGTTGCAACAATTGAACCATCTGTTGCAACAAATTACCAACTTGTTGCAACAACTTACTCATCCATTGCAACATATTAAAAACTTGTTGCAACAGATAGGTCAGTTGTTGCAACTTCTTCAACAGCTGTTAGATTTTGTGACTTGTTTAAAACTACTGAAACCACTAAACATAATGTATTGAACATAACTTAAATAATGAACACCTAATATATACTTAACAAAATGTCTTAGGAAAGTACTGAACACCTAATATATACTTAAATTACACAATGTCATAAAAAAAACTCCTAATATATACTTAAATTGTTCAACAGGCCACATTTTGGCTCCAAAAAACGCAAAATCAATGAACTGTTTGTTGACACCCAATTTTGTCCCGCCTCTTCTCCGAAATACCTATTTACGCTTCTAATATTTTTTGGAAAATTAAAAAATATATATATTATATTTTACTATAATTACTAGCCTCTTATCAATACCGGCGTTTCATTATTCTATTACAGTTAGTAGCTATATTATTATTATTAGTTTAAATACGAGCCCAATATTTTCGGATTAACCCAAAACAATTTTTCATAGGCAACTACCCATTTTAATTCACCCCAGCTCAAATAATTAACCAAACATTTTTGGACCAGCCCATTCTTTTAATTTTTGCCCAGCCCATATTTTAGCCAAACCAGCTCATTTTTTAACCCGACCCGGAAGCCCAATCCCCGTCCTAAAAAAGGGAACCACTATGGTTCCCTTCTCATTTTCCCCTCTGCCGCTTCTCTGTCTCCCTCTCATCTCTCCTTCCCTTCTCTTCTCTCCTCATCGCTCCCCCCACGTTACCTCTGCCACCCCCACTCCACCTTGTCCCCCCACGCTTCTGTTCCCCCCACGTTGCCACTGCCACTCACGCTCGTCTGTCCCCCCGCTCCTCTCTCTCTCTTCTTCGCAACAAACCCTAGAATCGCCCTATAAATAATCGTTTCTAAGTCATCAAAAGGGGGATTTTTTTTAGGAGATTACCGAGGAAATAGATGATTTTTGGATTTGGTGAAACCCCCAAAAGGACAGGACCTTTGATTCAGAAAGTTCCTCAATAACTGATTTTTTTTTTCGGTTCAAGAAATCCACTGCAAAATATTTTGTTTAGCTGTCACAATATCACAAAAATATCGAATAAAAAATACTCAAACGATTTTTTTCGTCTGTTCTGTGGTTGTTGCGAATCCGAGTTTCGCAACCTCGAATTTGAAGTGTTTCGAGGGTGAATCGAAGACCCGCAGACCCGCACCCACTTCGCTGCACCCGAAGATGATAAAACTCCCTCATTTGTGTAGTTTTCAGTAGTTTTAAGGGTGTTCGTGGATTCATACGTATTTGTGTGAAATTAGTTTGTAAAATAATTAATTGTTCAGCCCGTTATTAGTTTTCGCAATACAAATCTGCTTGGGTTTAATCTGATATATGTGTCATTTAATAAAATTAGATCTTCGCTATGTGGAACATGACAGTTAGAGTTTTCCAAATCAAGTGTGGTTAAGTGTTGGTTTGTTATGAATCGTATTTGATCTGAGCTGTGTTGTATATGCACAATTAGCAAGTGTGTGTCCCTGCCAAACAATCCTATAGTTAGTTAAGAATATATATGTTAAATTTGTGCATTTATTAACTTGTTCTATATGTTATAAGAGAGCCATGTTAATTGCTAGTTTAGGACATATTTATGTGAGTTAAATTGTTATCATTATTTAATTATGCTTAGTAGTAGTAGTTTCCAAATATATTCATATATATTACTTACTGGGTTCAACTTTGTTTAAATTTCTTTATATGGTTTAGTTGGTAATTTAGTATTTGATATGTCCTTAAGGCAGTCTCCAGTATACCTAGTTCTGATTTCATCCTGTTTAGTTAGTACTTGCTTTGTTAGATGGAGATTCATGCTTTAAGAATTTATATGATCCAGATATAGGACGGTTTTTTTTTATTACTAGTTGATTTATACATTGTTAGCCTTGCTTTAAGTTTCCCATTGGCTGCCTTGTATGTACATTTGATTTGAGGTCTAGTATGCTTACTGCTTGGAATAACTCTTTGCTGTCTGGTCTGGTGTAATTTAGTTGATGCAAGAGTTGGTTTATGGAACTTATTTGATTCAATCTTAGCATTAAGAGAAAAAAAAAATCGAATTTGGCTCGTGAAGCATGAATGTTGTGTCTGCCACAACTCCTAAAATATGTTTTTTTTTGGTCTGATATAAGTAAAATGTTTATAACCTTGATGTGCTTTTGAATGAATTAATCGGCTGTAATTTATTAGGTCAGTTAAATGTCTTGCATCTTTCATCTCTGTCTGGTTCAGCCAATGTCTAATCTGGGTGCATTCATGCATATGATGTGTATAAATGATGCAAATGTCTACATATTACTCGCATCAGTCTTTGTTTGAATATTCTGTATCTATCCCACAATCTTGTTTTATCTGCTGTTAATCTGTTTTGATGTCCTTCTACTTGTCTTTGTATGTTAAAATAAACCATTCAGTTTTCTATATTTTGGTAAGTGCTTGGGGTGCAACTATGAGATCTGAATTATGTCGTACATTACCTTTTGTTGGGACTGCCCATACTCATTCATGTATGTGCCATTGCTGTTAAGACAGGGTGTTAATTTGCCCTTGTGCTTGTTTCAACTCATCCAGACATGGTTTGCATTTAATAAAGTTTGTTGGGTTAAGGATGGTGTAATTCGTGGTTAAGTAGGATGAGTAGATTATTATTTGCCTGATTTGTTCCCTCCAGTGTCCCTGTTCAGTCAACCCTCCCCCCATAGGCAAGTGTGCCTCATCTGGCTTATCCATTGCCCCCATTTAAAAGAAGTGGAATCATTTAATAGGAAGGCTGACTGTTAGTGACATCCTACTCCATTTTGCCTTTCTGTGTTTTTTCATGTGTGTTTTCCATGTTTAAGATGTTCATTCTAGCTTGATATACTTGTTTTGCTGTTGATAGATTAATTTAGATAGGTATTTAACAGTCATGCTGGGCTTAATCAATTAGGATTGTTCAATTCGCATCGTCTATGTTTAGCTGTCTATGTTTAGCTGTTAATTTCAGTCTACCATGCCAGATAGGCCAATTCAACCCTTATCTGTTTCTTCCTTAATGTATCTTTGGCTGCTTTGCTTAGCTTGTTGGTTGTGGCATTTCGAAAATAATGTTTTCGACTAGTTGTGAAGCCAATATTGTCACTTGTCAAAACATTGCTGTTGTCGGTTCGTACCATCTATTACTGTGTTCGAAATCTGTTTTTCACCATGATTAGTGGCTGATTAGTGGCTGATTCGATTGCAAATTTGTCATTTACGGTTGTACTATTGGTGGTTCATGGCTGTATTGTTCATAGTTATATTCACATGTTTGACTTTATTCATCGGTTATATACTAATCCTCTTTTTCTCTCATTTCTTTGCATGAACTTCGCGTACGAGTCCGAGGGACTCGTTTTTCTGCCACATTCGATGTTGGGCTAAAAGCCCAACAAACTCTTCTCCGTGTCCGGTCCATCCGTAGCAGTGTACAAAATTTTTATTGGGCCGGGGCCCAACAACAGCGAAAATCACAGTCATTCCAAAATGGGCCGAAGCCCAACAGCCAACGGATCCAACAGCCCCAAACGGGCTGGGTCCATTTGATTTGCTCTTTCTTATTTCATTTTCATTTGATTTGTATTATGTGACTAACCTTTTACTTTTTTATTTATTTATTGATTTAGATGAATCCTAGTAAAATTAGCGGCTTAGTTTAGTATAAGGGGTAGTTAGTTAAGGAAGACTAACAATTAATTCTATAAGTTATTCTCTTGTTTTCATGTTAAAACTATTTACAAAGTTTAATATTTATTTGGAATAATTGATTTGCAAAATGTCATGACTATATATTTTAAGTAAAAGGAATCATATTTTATTTCTTGTTATCTTAATTTCAAAACACCACTAATACGCAAATATAAATTCAAGCATATTTTATAAATAACCTTTTCAAGTTTGAATCAATCACGCATATTTTCAGCTAAGCATAATTATCATAGTTAATAAGAAATGATAAAGAAAACTCACTTTCTTTTAAATCCTATTTATAAGCTTAGATTTTTCTTCATTGCTATAATCAAATAATACGATTTATTCACAGTGCAAAATTGTCAAATCTCTTCTCAACAGCTATTATTTATGGGAAAATTATCATATTTTATACAAATCTTATATTAAACAGCATTTTATTTTAAAGTTCAGCCACATTTATAAATCTTCTTTAAATGACATTTTTTATCTTAACAATGCTTATAAGTTTATTTCATGCAAATTATCACATTTCCTATAAATCTTATTGAATATTATCTTTTATTTAAGGCTTCATCAATATTTTCAAGTCACATTTAAATTTTTAGAATCTTCCCTTACACACGTTATTATGTTTTTCTACGAGTATTATTTTAAACAGCACTATTATACTTTCGCCTAAAACCTTAACAACATTCATAAATCGTATTTTAAGAAAAATGGCATTTAAAGTCTCTTTTTATAAAAAATTATTATATTTTCTGCAAATCTTATTTTTACTAAAATTATTTTCTTTTTAAAACTCTAGCAATATCTTAAAATCATTTTCTAAATTTAAGCATTTTATTTACTCTCAATTAATTAACCTAAGTTTGGTCGGATAACCGTAAGTTAACGGATTCTAAAGGATGCCTAACCTCTTCCCTTTAGGATAATATAGAGCCCTTACCTAGAATCACATTGGTTAAACAGATTATTAATTGAGGTTTAGTTTTTTAACTTTGCCTTAGCTAATATTTGGGTGTCCTAATTCACCGTTAAATTAATTAGGTGGCTCCTTAAAACAAAATAAATAGGCATCCCCAATATGTCATATTCCTAATTTAACCCAGTTAAAATGGGGTGTGACACTGTTTATCAACCCATCTTAGGGCTCCAACACCTTTTCAATGACACCGAATGCCCATCTCTATTGCATCCTCCTTACAGAGTTGTCGCTGATTAAACTTTCGGGTTTTGTCACAGTTGTGCCGGTAAGCAAAGCCTCCATAAAAGCAATTGACCACGAACCACATGCCCTACTAGTGACATTGCGGGGGAGATTCTGTAGCCTATTGAATTCCCACGATTCATTGAGTAACTTTGCAGGCAAGTGTGCGAACATTCCGCTCTGTTGCAATAACTTGGGCCACAATTCCATTAACGACTCCATGAAACAAAAGAAATCAGATTCTTCGTAGACAGGAACGTTGCGGTCATACACATTTACCACTCACTCTTCAATCATGAACTCGAGAGTGACAAAATGTGTGGCATTAATATTCATCACTGTTAAAACCCTATTTGCACCAGCCCACGAGCAGCCTCCCGAGTAGGGTCTGACACCCCTACAATAATCGACCATATCATCATCCCACTTGAATTCAGCAAGTCTAACCTTCAGAGGCACGACATTAGGAACTGTACTCTCTTTTGTCAATTATGCGTACCTCTTGGACATGTTGTTGTAAAAGTTGAGGTCCAGGGTTATGTTAGTGGAATCATAGTACTCAGGGAAATTGATTTGCCTCATACGCATTAGAAGCAGGACTTCATCTACATACTAAAGTAAAAGTAGTAAAACAGTTAGTTACATGGTGCAACAGATTCAACAGATTATCTACTTGTTGCAACAGCTAGTTAACTTGGTGCAGCAGATTCAACAAAATAAAGGAACTGTTGCAACATCTAGTTAACTTGTTGTAACAGATTATCTACATGTTGCAACAACATACTGAATTAGATAGATATATACAAGTGTTGAAACTTACCCAATCCTCCCACCAAATTTCCATGCTTGTCAGAGCCTTGAAGTCTGCTGCTCCAAATTCATGCATTGAGTACATGGTTCTCCCACTCTTTTTGGACTTGATTGCAGTCTCAACCTTTTTCTTTCTTTGGGCATGTACAGGCTTGAAAATGTCCACCTTCTTTAGCACTTTTGGCCCAACATTAAGAAAATGAGTCTCAATTGACTTACTGGGAGTAGCAACAGATCTTCTTAATCTAACTGATGCAAGTGCCTTGGTAATTGCTTTGCCCCTCCTCCGAACATGAACAGGAGTATAAGGTGAGGAAAGATTCTTTGATGGGTTGATACCCCTCTTGGATATCAACCTCTGCATAGAAGTGTTTGTGGCTTCTTGGGCCTGCACCAATTCCTCCACCTTTCTAATCAAACTATCCATTTTGTCCTTGCAAGTGGTACACTCACAAGCACATGAGGGCACCTTAGAAGTACCGGCACCAACATCAGCAAATCTTCTACCACTCAATCCACCACCATTAAAATTACCACCAAATCCGGAAAAATCACTCAATCCAGGAACTGGAGTAAATCCACCAATAGTAGCATTATTATCTCTTAATTTTTCCCCAGCAATACTTGCTGGGACATCATCACCAACACCACCACCACCAACAACAATATCAACAGGCTGAACAACTCTACCAACAACATCAGCACCACCACCAGCATCAACAACAACATCACCACTAGCACCAACAACAACATGACCACCAGCAACATGACCACCACCACCAGCTACAACATCATCAACCCTAGTGATGGTTGTCACTTCAGCCAATTCCCCTTTGAACCCATCAATCAATCTGTCAGGCACAGATTCTATGGGCACAAAGGTGACAAGGCATGGCATCTCCAACTCTCTTATTGTTG
Source organism: Lycium barbarum (assembly GCF_019175385.1). NCBI lineage: Eukaryota > Viridiplantae > Streptophyta > Magnoliopsida > Solanales > Solanaceae > Lycium > Lycium barbarum. The sequence continues at coordinate 4,085,489 of NC_083337.1, read as the reverse complement.
GGACAAGCCATGGGTTCAGAACCTACAACAAGAAAGTAGATATATCATAATTGTGCTAAATCATAAAAAGCAAAACCTATTTAAAACAAGTTATCAGGTTGTTGCAAAAGGTTACACATCTGTTGGGCAATGTCCAACAGATAGGTAGCTTGTTGCAGCAGGTATCTCATCTGTTGGAAAATTTCCAACAGATGGGTGACTTGTTGCAGCAGGTTGCTCATCTGTTGGATATTGTACAACAGATTAGTAATTTGTTGCAACAAATTATTGTACTTGTTGTAAAAACTTACTGTAACAGATTTAGAAGTTATCAAATTAGAAAATAAAGTGATATGTTGCAACAACTGTGGTACTTGTTAGAAATTGTCCAACAGATTGTCAACTTGTTACAACAGGTTTATCATCTGTTGGACATTTTCCAACAGATGGGTAACTTGTTGCAGAAGGTTACTCATTTGTTGTAAAAAACTAGTTGCATGTTATAACAGATTCATCTATTGGGTAACGTGTTGCAACAGGTTAATTATCTGGACATTGTCCAACAGATGCATAACTTGTTGCAACAGATGCATGTGTTGTTGCAGCAGATTATAAAAGCTGTTGCAACACCTAGTCATCTGTTGTGTTCTAATGCTTACAGCTTCCTTAGGGGGGTTGAAAAGGTCAACACTCAATTTTGTGTTGTTCCTGGCAGCGAGCCATCTAAGAATTCTTAGATAGGTAACTTCTTCGGAGTATTCCTTGACTTGATGCCTGAGGTGAGGAATGGCTTCAAATGCCCAAGCCTAGAAAAAAAGATGCCATCAAAAATCAAAATAGTGATTGAAATTTAAAAAAAAAGGTAAAACATTAAAGAAAATTTACCATGAAAGCCCAAGGGAAGCCATATAGGTTTTGTGTCTTCCCCGTTGGCTTCAAATCCTTCATCAAATATTCAACAGTCAAGCTAAAGCTTTGAAAATCCCAGGCATAGTTGTTGAAGGCATCATAGTCTTCAGCAAGTTTAATCAATCCAAGTGGTATGTTGTAGTTTACGTCTCTTTCCCAAAGAACACTGTGCACAAACCAAACTAAGCACAGTGCCTCCTTGTGCTTTTTTGAGAAAGTTTTGGACTCCAAGTCTTGCAACAATTTCTTTTGAATGTAGCTCTTTCCCATTAAGTTTACCAAAGAGACATCATTCTTAGCTTTGGAACCCTTTGCTTTTTTGGCTGCCTTGGGCATCCGGGCTGGCTTGGTTAATACAACAGTAGGAAGAGGCTCACAAGGATAACATCTCAATCCGGTAACTGTGGCAAACTCCTTCATGCCAAAGCAAACCGGCATGCCACAGTAATTGATCCAAATCTCATCCTTTCTATCACAAATAATCTTACGCTTCAAAAGCTCAGAAACCATTGTCATTTGAAATCGGGCACCGGTATCTTCAGGCAAATCTAAATAGAGCCCAAAGCAGCTAGCCCTAAAGAAACTCTCCAACCCTTGCTGCCGGAGAATGCCCCTGAAGGTGTCAAAGCCCTTGCCCATGGTTGGTCTAACCACAAAATCACCGGACAAATCCTTATTTCCATTCAGCGGCATCGTCACGCCGTACTTTTCAATGCTGAAACTCTTGACGACCTCCTCAATCGAAGGTCTATTGGGATCTGTGGCAATACTAGAAGACTCAACAAAATTGGCATCCACATTATGTTTCCTTTTTCTTCTTAACTCGGCCAAGGTCTGATCTGTTGATTCTTCTTCTTCTTCATTACCATTTTCAGTTTCTACATCTTCTTCACCTCCTTCATCCCCTTCAGCTCCTTTATCCCCTCCATCTCCTTCTTCTTCATCTCCTTCTTCTTCATCTCCTTCAGCAGATTTTTCATCATCTTTTGCACTTTCTTCTCTAGTTTCTTCACTTTGTTCATTTTTATCACTTTCTTCTTCATGCCCAACAGAGGTTTCGTGGGTTTCCTCTTTTTCTGAAGCCCCAGTTTCACTAACTCTTTCCTCATTTGTTGATTGACAAATAGCAGTCACAAGTTTATCTAATGGTGTTTGCACCTTAGCTCTTTTACTACTTTCTCCCTCAGTTGGTTTCTCTCATTTTCTTTTAACTGGAGCCATTTTATCTACACACAGGAGATAGAAAAACAGTTTTAATTGGTTAGTGCAACATTCAAAGTAAAAAGGGAAAAGCAATATGTTACAACAAGTAATCAGTTGTTGCAACAGATTAATAATATGTTGCAACAAAATACGAAGCTGTTGCAACAACTTATTACTTGTTGCAGCAGAATCTTAATATGTTGGAAATAGAAAAAAAGTAGCAACAGCTTAGCAACTGTTTTGATTTTTTACAACAGCTTGTTAATATGCTACAACAACTGCTTCAGTTGCTGCAAAAACCTCAACAATTGTTTTAATTTTATCCAGCAGCTATTGGATAAAATCAAAACTTTTCCTAAACCATAGCATGACAGCAACAACAACAAAAACATCTAAATTTAACTACAAAACATCTATATTTCACTACAAACACACAACCATCACAAATCTCACTCACAACTTCAACAAAATACACCAAATAGAATATTTTTTTTAACCATGCAACCTCAACAGATGTTTGCAACTGTCAAACAAGTGCTGAATTTGCTGCAACAGCAACAACAACAGCAGCAAAAACATCTAAATTTAACTACAAAACATCTATATTTCACTACAAACACACAACCATCACAAATCTCACTCACAACTTAAACAAAATACACCAAACCATGCAACCTCAGCAGATGTTTGCAACTGTCAAACAAGTGTTGAATTTGCTGCAACAGGTAACCTCAGTTGTTGGAAAACATCTACAAAATTGCAAGCCTTTTTTTTAAACAACAAGGAGAAGAAGAACAAAAACAGCACCAAAAACCATAATTTCACAACCACAACCACTATTTACAAACTCACAAACCCCAACAAGTGCAACAAATACACGAAACTACAACAAAACAAACAACATTCAAGAAAAACTCATGCTCTTCTTCATCTTCTCTAACCAAAATCATCATTTTCGCACTCTGATTTCAAAACCCTAACTTTTGAACCAAGTGAAAAAAAAAATTTACCTGAGAATGAATTGAGAAGCAACAACAATGGAGAGAGAGAGAAATGAGCAGCAGCAGCATCAATGGAGAGTGAGGAACGAGCAGCAATAATGGTGGTCGTCGGTCGCCGATTTTTTACAGCAGCAACGGAGAGAGACAGAGACGAGGGAACTGGGAACTGCTTTTTTTTTTTTTTTGAAATAAAATGAACAAGTAGTTGGGGTCGTGGGGGAAGTGGGTTGGAAGGAGTTTTTGTATAATGTGTATGGGTTGGAAGAAGTTTTTATATAATGTGTATGGACTTTTGTGTATTTTGTAAAAGATTATAAATTTTAAAATTTATAATTCAGTCCCAATTTTAGTTAATTATATTTTTAAGATAAGTTTGACCTGCCATTTCTGATTATGAGACTTTTTTATCGACATAAGTTAAATCTTCCGGGAAACGACCATCCAAACAGACTGTAACTTGGGTCTCCTTCACTCACCATAACATACTAGCTTTCTCCCACAAAGCCACATCTCCAAATGTTATCTACAGTACAAACCCCTCGTCTTCTCCGTTTCCCCACTTTCTCTATCAAATGTCTCTCCACATCCCTTCCACTCCCTTCCACTACCCCACCACCCCAATCCCAAATCCTCACAACCCGTAAATCTCTCTTATCCCGTGAAATCTCAGCCGTTGATCTCGCCACAACATTCTTAACACGTTTACGACACACTGAACCACAACTCAAAAGCTTCCTTTATGTATCCGATGTTATATTAAAGGAAGCTGAGGAAGTTGACAGGAAAATTAGAGAGAATAATGAAGTGTTGGGCCCACTTACTGGGGTTTTAATTGGGGTTAAAGATAATATTGTTACGTGTGATATGCCTTCAACTGCTGGTTCTAAGATTTTGGAGAATTATATACCACCATTTGATGCTACTGTTGTTGAGAAGATTAGGAAAAAAGGTGCTATTGTTATTGGGAAGACAAATATGGATGAATTTGGTATGGGGAGTACTACTGAAGGGTCAGCTTATCAGGTATTTTTTTTTTGTCATTTGAAGAAATGGGTATTCCAAAGATTACATTTTTCGTTTAAGGGTGTGTTTGGTATGAAGGAAAATGTTTTCCTGATTCTTATTTATTTTTTGGTGTTTGGTTAGTAAGTAGAAATTATAGTCCCAAAAACATTTATATATAGGAAAACACTATTGGGGTTGGCATGGGGGTGGCTAGGGGTGTGGGGTTTGGGGTGGTGGGGGTGGGGGTGGGGGCTATGGGGTTGTGGGTGGGGTGTGTTTGGTATTCACTTAAGAAATGGGTAAACCCCAAGATTTCGTTTTTAGTATTGTTTCTAATTTGCTTCATTAAGGGTGTGTTTGGTTTTTCAAGAAAATGTTTTCTTGAAATATAAGGTGGTTATTTTTTGGTAGTTTGGTAAATAAGTAGAAATTATAGTCCCAAAAGCATTTATATATAGGCAAATATAATTGGGGTGGCTAAGGGTGGTGGGGGCTATGGGGTGGGGGTGGGGTGTGTTGGAGGGGGGGGGTATTAGTCTATTAGAAAAAGTTTTCTCATTTTTAAGAAATTTGACATTTTTTGAAAAATATTTTCCTCCTTGACAAACACACCCTAAGCATCCTTTATGTATCCAAGTCGTTTTAAGGGAAGCTGAGGATAATAATGTAGAGTTGGGCCCACTTGCTGGGGTTTTAATTGGGGTTAAAGATAATATTGTTACTTGTGATATGCCTTCAACTGCTGGTTCTAAGATTTTGGAGAATTATAAACCACAATTTGATGCTACTGTTGTTGGGAAAGTGAAGAAATGTGGTGGGATTGTTATTGGGAAAACCAATATGGATGAATTTGGTATGGGGAGTACTACTGAAGGGTCAGCTTATCAGGTGTGTTGTTCATTTTCTCATTTTGATTCGTTAAATTTGTTGAGTTCAAGAATTGTTATTCTGAAGAAATGGGCCCAAGATTGCATTTTTAGGTTTGTTTCTCATTTGATTCATTAAGGGTGTGTTTGGTATTGACTGAAGAAACGGGTATACCTCAAGATTTCGTTTTTAGTTTTGTTTCATTAAGGGTGTGTTTGGTGTGGGAAAACCTTTTCTTGAAAAAAAAAAAGTTGGTTATTTTTTGGTAGTTTGGTAAATAAGTAGAAATTATAGTCCCAAAAGCATTTATATATAGGCAAATACTACTGGGGCTGGGATGGGGGGCTAGGGGTGTAGGGTGCGCGGGGGTGGGGTGTGTTGGAGGGTGGGTATTAGACTATTAGACAAAGTTTCCTTATTTTTAAGGAATTTGACATTTTTTGAAAAATGTTTTCCTCCTTAACAAACACACCCTAAGCGTCCTTTATGTATCCGATGTTGTTTTAAAGGAAGCTGAGGAAGTTGATAGGAAAGTTAGAGAGAATAATGAAGAGTTGGGCCCACTTGTTGGGGGTTTTAATTGGGGTTAAAGATAATATTGTTACTTGTGATATGCCTTCAACTGCTGGTTCTAAGATTTTGGAGAATTATACACCACCATTTGATGCTACTGTTGAAAAGATTAGGAAAAAAGGTGCTATTGTTATTGGGAAGACTAATATGGATGAATTTGGTATGGGGAGTACTACTGAAGGGTCAGCTTATCAGTTATTTTTTTTTGTCATTTGAAGAAATGGGTATTCCAAAGATTACATTTTTAGTTTAAGGGTGTGTTTGGTATGAAGGAAAATGTTTTCCTGATTCGTTAGCTTATCAGGTGTGTTGTTCATTTTCTCATTTTGATTCGTTAAGTTTGTTGAATTTAGGAATTGTTATTTTGAAGAAATGGGTATTCCCAAGATTGCTTATTGTTTGTTTGTTTTGTTTCTCATTTGCTTCATTAAAGGGTGTGTTTGGGATTCACTTAAGAAATGGGTAAACCCCAAGATTTCGTTTTTAGTATTGTTTGTAATTTGCTTCATTAAGGGTGTGTTTGGTTTTTCAAGAAAATGTTTTCTTGAAATATAAGGTGGTTATTTTTTGGTAGTTTGGTAAATAAGTAGAAATTATAGTCCCAAAAGCATTTATATATAGGCAAATATAATTGGGGTGGCTAAGGGTGGTGGGGGTGGGGTGTGTTGGAGCGGGGGGGGGGGGGGGGTTATTAGTCTATTAGAAAAAGTTTCCTCATTTTTAAGGAATTTGATATTTTTTGAAAAATATTTTCCTCCTTGACAAACACACCCTAAGCATCCTTTATGTATCCAAGTCGTTTTAAGGGAAGCTGAGGAAGTTGACAGGAAAATTAGGGATAATAATGTAGAGTTGGGCCCACGTGCTGGGGTTTTAATTGGGGTTAAAGATAATATTGTTACTTGTGATATGCCTTCAACTGCTGGTTCTAAGATTTTGGAGAATTATAAACCACAATTTGATGCTACTGTTGTTGGGAAAGTGAAGAAATGTGGTGGGATTGTTATTGGGAAAACCAATATGGATGAATTTGGTATGGGGAGTACTACTGAAGGGTCAGCTTATCAGGTGTGTTGTTCATTTTCTCATTTTGATTCGTTAAATTTGTTGAGTTCAAGAATTGTTATTCTGAAGAAATGGGCCCAAGATTGCATTTTTAGGTTTGTTTCTCATTTGATTCATTAAGGGTGTGTTTGGTATTGACTGAAGAAACGGGTATACCTCAAGATTTCGTTTTTAGTTTTGTTTCACTAAGGGTGTGTTTGGTGTGGGAAAACCTTTTCTTGAAAAAAAAAAGTTGGTTATTTTTTGGTAGTTTGGTAAATAAGTAGAAATTATAGTCCCAAAAGCATTTATATATAGGCAAATGTAATTGGGATGGCTAAGGGTGGTGGGGGGTGGGGTGTGTTGGGGGGGGGGGGGGGGGCGTATTAGTCTATTAGAAAAAGTTTCCTCATTTTTAAGGAATTTGACATTTTTTGAAAAATGTTTTCCTCCTTAACAAACACACCCTAAGCGTCCTTTATGTATCCGATGTTGTTTTAAAGGAAGCTGAGGAAGTTGATAGGAAAGTTAGAGAGAATAATGAAGAGTTGGGCCCACTTGTTGGGGGTTTTAATTGGGGTTAAAGATAATATTGTTACTTGTGATATGCCTTCAACTGCTGGTTCTAAGATTTTGGAGAATTATACACCACCATTTGATGCTACTGTTGAAAAGATTAGGAAAAAAGGTGCTATTGTTATTGGGAAGACTAATATGGATGAATTTGGTATGGGGAGTACTACTGAAGGTTCAGCTTATCAGGTATTTTTTTTTTGTCATTTGAAGAAATGGGTATTCCAAAGATTACATTTTTAGTTTAAGGGTGTGTTTGCTATGAAGGAAAATGTTTTCCTGATTCTTATTTATTTTTTGGTGTTTGGTTAATAAGTAGAGATTATAGTCCCAAAAACATTTATATATAGGAAAACACTATTGTGGTTGGCATGGGGGTGGCTAGGGGTGTGGTGGGGGTGGGGTGTGTCGGAGGGTGGGTATAGATAAATTTTCCTCAGAAAATTAGGGATAATGAAGAGTTGGGTCCACTTGCTGGGGTTTTAATTGGGGTTAAAGATAATATTGTTACTTGTGATATGCCTTCAACTGCTGGTTCTAAGATTTTGGAGAATTATAAACCACCTTTTGATGCTACTGTTGTTGAGAAAGTGAAGAAATGTGGGGCTATTCTTATTGGGAAGACTAATATGGATGAGTTTGGTATGGGGAGTACTACTGAAGGGTCAGCTTATCAGGTGTGTTGTTCATTTTCTCATTTTGATTCGTTAAGTTTGTTGAATTTAGGAATCGTTATTTTGAAGAAATGGGTATTCCCAAGATTGCTTATTGTTTGTTTGTTTTGTTTCTCATTTGCTTCATTAAAGGGTGTGTTTGGTATTCACTTAAGAAATGGGTAAACCCCAAGATTTCGTTTTTAGTATTGTTTGTAATTTGCTTCATTAAGGGTGTGTTTGGTTTTTCAAGAAAATGTTTTCTTGAAATATAAGGTGGTTATTTTTTGGTAGTTTGGTAAATAAGTAGATATTATAGTCCCAAAAGCATTTATATATAGGCAAATGTAATTGGGATGGCTAAGGGTGGTGGGGGGTGGGGTGTGTTGGGGGGGGGGGTATTAGTCTATTAGAAAAAGTTTCCTCATTTTTAAGGAATTTGACATTTTTTGAAAAATATTTTCCTCCTTGACAAACACACCCTAAGCATCCTTTATGTATCCAAGTCGTTTTAAGGGAAGCTGAGGAAGTTGACAGGAAAATTAGGGATAATAATGTAGAGTTGGGCCCACTTGCTGTGGTTTTAATTGGGGTTAAAGATAAGATTGTTACTTGTGATATGCCTTCAACTGTTGGCTCTAAGATTTTGGAGAATTATAAACCACAATTTGATGCTACTGTTGTTGAGAAAGTGAAGAAATGTGGGGCTATTGTTATTGGGAAAACCAATATGGATGAATTTGGTATGGGCAGTACTACTGAAGGTTCAGCTTATCAGGTGTCGTGTGTTGTTCTTTTTCTCATTTTAATTCGTTAAGTTTGTTGAATTTAGGAATTGTTATTCATTGAAGAAATGGGTATTCCCAAGTTTTTTTTTTTTTTTTTGCGTGTGTAAAGCATAATGACTAAATGAAGAAATGGGTATTCCCAAAATTTCATTTTTTGTTTTGTTTCTTATTTGCTTCATTAAGGGTGTGTTTGGTATGAAGGAAAATGTTTTCCTGTTTCTTATTTATTTTTTGGTGTTTGATAAATAAGTAGAAATTATAGTCCCAAAAGCATTTATATGTAGGCAAATACTATTGGGTTTGGCTTGGGTTGTGGGTGTGGTGTGGATGGGGGCTATGGGGTTGTGGGTGGGGGTTGGCTATTAGACAAATTTTCTCATTTTTTAGGAATTTGACATTTGTTGGAAAAAACTTTCCTCCATAACAAACAATCAAACACACCCTAAGTTGAGTTGTGCTTGAACATTTTCTTGTTGTGCTGCTTAAGGTCCGCTTCTGTAATTGAGGTTAAGTGAATAATTTATATTCAAAAACAATTTCAAGTTCCCTTTCTTTTTATCTTTAGGGTATGCTTGGTATGAAGGAAAATGTTCTCCATGTAAATTTTTTTCCTGAAAAAATGTTTTCCTCGAAACTTCTTACTTATTTTCTGGTGTTTGTTAAGTAAAGAAAATATTATTCCAAAACCATCTATATATCTATGCAAACTATTGGCGTGGAGGAGGAGATAGGGATGTGGGGGTGGTGGAAGTGGAGGCTATGGGGAGTGGGCGTGGGGTGTGTTGGAGGATGGGAGGAGTGGAATGCCACTTCTGAACTTGTTTTCCCTATGTCTACCAGGAAAGTCATTTTCTTCATTTTTAAGGATCTTGATTTCCTAAATAATATTTTTCAAAAATTTTGACCAGCCAAACATGGAAAAGTTGAAAATATTTGTTGGAAAATGATTTCCTACCAAATACACCCTTAGTCAAAATAAAGTTCCCATCTTTATATCTCCAGCCTCATTTATATAGGGATTCTGAATTGAATACATCAAGGTGTATGCATTAGAAGGGATAGAGTGAATGCTCTACTATCTTGGATATGTGAGTAGGTTCAGTTCATATTCTCAGGTAGTGTATGGCATAAGTGTAGTTAAGGAATCTGTTCGAAAGAGTCCAGTTTGTAACTTAACATGGTTTACTCAGGTGATGCATCTTGGTATTATTAGGTGACAGCAAATCCTTGGGATTTGTCCCGGGTACCAGGTGGTTCATCGGGGGGTTCAGCTGCAGCTGTTTCTGCTAGACAATGTATGGTATCATTGGGAAGTGATACTGGTGGAAGTGTTAGGCAACCAGCATCTTTCTGTGGTGTTGTTGGTCTGAAACCAACATATGGGCGTGTCTCGAGATACGGACTTGTGGCATATGCTTCGTCTCTGGATGTTATTGGTTGTTTTGGTTCATCAGTTGCTGATGCAGGCATTCTCCTTCATGCAATTTCTGGTCATGACAAGTTTGACGCAACAAGCAGCAAGAGAGTAAGCTTTCTATGCAAGTTCTCTTTTTGCTTTCTTTTCTGATAACGTAAAGTGAATTATTATTCAACAATTACCTGTTAACTCTCCTTATAAAGTTGCTGTGTAAAGTGAATTCTTCATACAGCAACTTTATAAGGAGAGTTAACAGGTTTAGGTTAAGTTCTATTTTTGGTCTGTACAAGCTCTTTGCTTGCTATACTTCATGACTTCTAAAGAAGTTTCCTATTTTTAAAATGGGAAGAGAAGATCATCTCTAACAGTTATTGCTCATATCGATACACTTCATCTGCTATGTCCATAATGAATAAGAAGAAGTTTGTACTACAATGCCAGAAAGAGTTAGTTCTATGTTATTTAACGAGTGGCTAGGGCAATACCTTACCTGCTGATCTCTTGTTGGTGTAAATTGGAATGGGTGGATGATAATGAAACCCTGTCACAATTCATTAAATCTCTTGTATAGATAGTCAGAGTTTCACATTTTTTGGTTCTCTTTTGCTTACTTTTTGGATGCAACTCTTTGTGGCGACTGTTGTCATCATTAATACTTACCATTTCAAAAACGGAATAGCTCAGGCAATGTGGTGATACAATCTGATTCAAGTCTAATAGGAGCTTGTTGGCATTTCCTTCTGATATAAAGCGCTTAAAGGTTGCTTTAATTATTTGACAACATTACTTTTCAGGAAGTTCCCGACTTTGCTTCCCAATTTATTGCAAGTGACCATTTGGACTCCAAACCTCTGAAAGGACTGAGAGTTGGTCTGATCCGGGAAACCATTGAAGATGGAGTTGACCCGGAAGTAATTTCTTCAATCCGTGGTGCTGCTAGTCATCTTGAAGAACTTGGATGCACTGTCACCGAGGTACTCTTCATTTTCTCAGTGTTTGTGACCCTCGTGTTGGCTTACCATATGCTGTGGCATTCCTTATTTGAATTGTTTGGTAATTTTTGTTTTTGCAGGTCTCATTGCCATCCTTCTCTCTTGGATTGCCAGCTTACTATATCCTTGCTTCATCTGAATCTTCTTCAAATTTATCCCGTTATGATGGTGTCAGGTAATCCGGTGAAGAATTTTATTTGCATCTGACCTTTCCTTTTCATTCCTCAGAGAAAATTTTACATAACGGGACTATCTTGACTTGTCAATTTTTAGGTATCTTTTAGGGTTCCTCAGCTGTAATCCTCAATTTTGGAAGCCAAATTGAAAGAGATAAGTAATTTCTTGCTAGTTCACATTTAAAGAGAATAGAAAGTAGTGGAGAGTGCCTAGATGAGTTTGGACGGTTATAATCTTTTAATAACTGCATACTAGCTACAAGGACTAAGAATTTACTGCCATTTTGCTAAGAGAATAGGTTGGTACCAACCATAATTTAGACAGAAGATGTACTTTGTGCAGACTGCCTTACATTAGTAATGATAAGCTTTCAAAATGTTAAACCTCGTAATGTTTACCCAAAAATTCATGATGAAAACGACCCAAGGAATAAGCTTGGGAGAAATTTTGCAGAAATTTGTTGACGTACGAGTAGAACTATTATGTCGCAGCTACTGTCCATAATGTCATGTGATGGCAAACTGCAGGTACGGGAAACAAGTTGTCGCTGAAGAGTTAAACTCCCTTTACGGGGAATCCCGTGCCGGAGGCTTAGGTTCTGAGGTACTAAGGAACAGAACTTCTCTCTTCTTTTTTTTTTTTTTTTTTGATGAAGGAACAGAACCTTTCTTGTAATCTTTGCGTGCAAGCTGACTTAGACACTACCGTCATAAAAATAGAAACTATTGGACTGATTGCATTAAATGTCTTTACAGGTGAAAATGAGAATCCTAATGGGGACATATGGTCTGTCTGCTGGTTATTATGACGCATACTACAAGCGAGCCCAGCAGGTTGTACATCTATGTGCTCAGAATAAGTTGTCATAGCTATTAAAGTTCAAAGTGCAAACACTTTCTTGTTATTCTCATGCATCTGAAGATAATTAATACTAACATAAGCCAATCAGAACTAAGTAAATATTCTGTCACTTGAATGATTTTCTTTTGTCTCTGGATAACTGCTGATAGAAGACAATCTACATGTTAGTTATTCATTGTGTCTCTGACTGTGAAGCTCTAGATACAAATATTTATCAAGCTGAGTTAGGATCGTGTGTGTACGTGACAGTTAGAACCAGATATATTTGGTTGATGCATCTATTAGACTTTTTGCTACTCTCGCGATAATTGTGACCCTAATTTATAAGTGCTTTGAATTTTTTGTTCATCTTAACTTTTCAAGAAGTTAAAAGGGTTATTCTATTCCAGGTAAGGACTTTGGTAAGGGAAAGCTTCAGGGCAGCATTAGATGAGAACGATATTTTGATTTCACCTGCTGCACCATCAGCCGCTTACAAAATTGGTACGTTTCTTTTAGCTTTTGCTTTTACTGATGTATCTACTTTGCAGTCTTGCTTAAATTCCTTTTCGTTTTTCCTTTTTTTTTTTTTTTTTTTTTGTTGTTGTTGTTGTTGTTGTTGTCCCAAGACCCTTCGATTGAAAGGCTGTGCTAACTCTAACCCCGATATGTGGCATTTACAGGAGAAAAGAAGAACGACCCGTTGTCAATGTATGCTGGTGATATCATGACTGTAAGTAGTTTTGTAGCTTCTTACATCTCTCTTGGTGATTTGCTTCCTTATTTTCCCCTCTAGTTAGATGATATATTCGTCTATTTTCTATTCTCTTCAGTTGATGATTCTTTTTATCATCGGCAGGTCAATGTCAACTTGGCTGGTCTTCCAGCATTAGTTCTCCCGTGTGGATTTGTTGATAACAAGTCTGTGTCCCTTCCTGTTGGTATTCAGATGATTGGTGCTGCATTTGAAGAGGTGAGTTTTAAAACCGACTTTTCCGGTTGGTATTCTAGTATTCAGAAAAAACAGGATATTTGAGCGCAGGGATAGTTTGACTTATTTAGATAGAAGGGGGAAAAAGGGGGATGATATAGCTACTTAGCGTGAAACGGAATCGAGTTAAACGTGAGCATATTAAAGAAGTGTTGAATACATTCAGTTTCTTGTACGACTGTGTCAAAGAATAATGGAAATTATGTAGTACAAATGTGCAAATTTAATGCAAGCAAAACTCAAGAAGTAGAATATGATTAGAATGGAAATGACAACGCTAAGTAGTTTTAGAGTGCATTGAAGGATATGCTTGTCGATGTTCTGAAGAGATCTCTAAAATCATTTTAACCTTGTTTCTAGCTATGTTGCTCGGACTCTTCAAAAATGTTGTCGCAGTGAACTACTTTTGGAGGATCTGAGATGCATCTGTAGGCATTTTTGAAGAGTCCGAGCATCACAAGTTTCTAGTCTTATATGCCTTTTTCTTTTCCTTCTCTTCTTGCTCTCCTTTTTAACATAGTTGCTTCTGTGTCTGTATTTATTTATTTTTTGGCATTTTGCCTTTCTTTGTATCGGTAAGTCATGCTAAAACGAATGCAGGAGAAATTGCTGAAAGTAGGCCATATCTTTGAGCAGACACTGCAAGGTTGCTCTTTTATTCCTCCTCTAGTAGCTGATGAATTGGCATGCTAGTCGTGAATTCTTACGCAATTCGGGGAAGTTATGTTCAGTTAATCAACCTAACGATTTCATGAAAAGTGCTGTCGAAATAAGCTATGGTTGAAAGGTCGTGCTAATAAGGAAGCCGGATGCATCTACCCGTATCTATTTTTCCACCAAGCTTTCCAGGCTCGTGCGACTGTTGACAAAAGAACTGTGACATTCAGAAAGAAAATTGTTGTGCTGGATTCTTTTAGGAGGATTGGCATATAAAAATGCGTCAATTGAGTATTCATAAGAACTCTCAGTATCTGGGATACTTGTAGCTTGTTGCAAGCATTTTTTTTTTTTTTTTGTAAATTAGCATGCATCAATTTTGACACTTTGATGTATACATTTGTTTATTTCATATTCTTTGTTTTCTGGAAAGTTGTTTTAACATCATTCTTAAGGTGGATAAATGCTTATATTCAGATAAAGATATAACTTGTTCTAATTTGCTATATGTTCAAGAGCTCTTCCATATTTGACCTTTAATATCTTTAAGTTTCATCTCTTTGAAGCTTTGATCTTTATCATCATCACTTTCATGGAATTCCTTTAATTTTTTCCAATTAAATCCGGGCATATATATTAGTGTGACTTAAGACTTTAGGAGGTACTTTAGCGTTGACTGAGTTGGAATATTTCTTTGTATGAATATTCAGTCATTTGACAAATTATAAATTTATGAAAATTACTAGCGCAGAAAAGTTCATAGCAAGGGATTTCTTAAGTGGCTTTAAGCTTTGTGGAGTGTTACAAAACGCTACATTCGCTCAAGAAGCGGATCTTGGATTTATGTTTGATATGGGTTCGATCTTTAAGTTTAAAATAAGCTTTTATAGTATTCGAAATTGAGTAGATATGATCTTCGGTAATAGTTTAACTCAAACATTCCATTACCATTCAATTGTTGGTAATGGAATGTTTGAGTTATGTTCCAAATTTAACAGGAGCCTCCAACTAACCTAACTAATTGATTAGTAAGCGAAAAAGGGACAAATACGTCCTTAAAAAGTCTGCAAAATTGTACAGATATGCCCTTTCGTATACAATTAGGTAAAAGAACATACATATTTTGGTCAAATACTCTGTTACCTCCTACCAAGAATCTTGAGATAGCTTAATTTTCCCAGGGCTTCCTGCTTCTGTCTGAGAAATTTTTACTTATTAGAGAAGTCAGAAAAGTAGGGACAAAGGCACGAGTGAGAATATTAAATATATATATATATATATATATATATATATATATATATATATATATATATATATATATATAATATAACTATAGAAGTGACAAGATGAGGTGTTGTCACTAAAGGTTATTGTGGAACCAGGGTGGAAGGGTGCGGGATGAAACCCCTCCGTAGAAAAACTTTATTGTATCTTGCATGTCAATATTATATTTTACGTATTTATAGTATATGTTGAATTTCCTTGACTTTCTTTGTGTTTACTTTTAAATTTTTCCTTCGTGTGTGTGTGTGTATATATATATAGAAGTGACAAGATGAGGTGTTGTCACTAAAGGTTATGGTGGAACCAGGGTGGAAGGGTGCGGGATGAAACCCCTCCGTAGAAAAACTTTATTGTATCTTGCATGTCAAAATTATATTTTACGTGTTTATAGTATATGTTGAATTTCCATGGCTTTCTTTGCGTTTACTTTTAAATATTTTCCTTAGTGAAAATTGTGGCTCACTGCTAACTACATCTCTCCACCCGTGTTTGATCTCGGGTTCGAGTCCTAAGAGTGGAGTCTACATTGGTGTAGGGAGTGTTTTACTCCCCCTTCCCCCACAACCCAAAAGAAAGTGAGATTTCCAAACACGAAATATAGATGAGTCGGACCTCAAAGTGAGTATCGGATATCGTAAAAGAAAGAAAACAAAAAAATAAACAACATAAGCCAACAAAAAATAAACAAGATGAGTTGACGTTCAATAAGTACCAAGCAAAGATAAAGTGTAAAAATGAAATATCCTATCGAATTTGAGTATTTGCTAATGTATTACACTAAATACCTTTGAAATATAATTTTTATCCTATTGACCGTAACTATGCAAGTATTTAATTTTACATATAGAAAATAGGCTTAATGCATGTGCGGCCATGGGCGGATCTACTTGGGCGCCAGGGTGTTCACCCGAACACTCTCGACAAAAATTACAGTGTATATATAAGGTAAATTTTCTGTGTTTATGTGTATATATTAACTTTTGAACACCCTCGGCAAAAAATTTAAGTGTCTATTTAGCTTTTTTTTTTTTTTTTTTCTGAACACCCTGAATGAAAATTCTGGATCCGGCACTTAATGCGGCCCACTAAACTTGCCCCTTTTTTTCATTTTGGCACCTCAACTAAGTGTTGTTCCTATTGAACCCCTAAACTTGGCCTCAAGTGTGTCTATCAAACACAATCCGACTTACATAGCATTTCACGTGATGTATCCTTGAAAGTTAAGCTAATATATGTATGGAATTTGACTATGTTGATAAAGATAATGCTATGCTGATGATGTATTCATATGTGAATTCTTGATTCTCTTTGTAAAATATGTTTTGATGCTCAGCTATTTTTAGTTTCAATTCCAGTTATTGTGATATGGAGGGTCTTGTGCCAACCATACTTGAGTAAAAAAAAATAATGAAACTCACCATATATGCTATGTAAGTCAGATTGTGTTTGATAGACACACTTGAGGCCAAGTTCAGATGTTCAATAGGAACAACACTTAATTGAAGTGCTAAAATAAAAAAAAAGATAAATTTTGGGGGTCGCATGTGCATTAAGCCTAATATATATATATATATATATATATATATATATATATATATATATATATATATATATATATATATGCAATTAAGTCATATCACAAGCGTATTTTATGTAATTTACCCTTTTTCTTTTTCTAATCACCTCAAATTTTAGGTGAGAATTGAAAAGGCAGGCAGCGGGCAGGACCATGACAACAGTCCAACACCAACACCAACAACTGCAATTAATAGTAGTATTTTAAGTACTGTTTTTCCCACGTGAGAACTTTGACGTTACTATGGGTTTTTTTTTTTTTTTCGCCCCAATATGATAATGACTGAATGACATACTTCATTGGATAATATTTCAATACATGTAGCAACTAGGTTTTCTATTTTTCTTCACAATAATTACTATTTGGCCCCATTTTTAGCAATGAGTATTCATATTAAATTTCCCACAGTAGCAATTGTAGAGAGTACACTGTTTCCTCAATGTTTGTTGTGTTTAAGCTATGAACAAAAGGACCATTTGCAAAGACACAATGTGGACAAAACTGTAAAGTGACTTGGAAAAGGCTCATTCATTGTACAAACATGAAAATAGTACTACTAATTAATTGATGGCCCTTTGTGTGTGTGACAAGTGATTGAGTGAACATTGCTTACACTCTCATTGGGGGAAAAACATAGACATATGCTTTTGTTCCTTTTCTACAAAAAGAGGAAGGTAGATTGATTCCTTTCATAATATAGCTCTGTTGTGAATTTACCAGAAATAAATCTAAATTAGTACTTTGTTATTCACGTAAGCATCAAAGTTTACGGTTTATCGCTCTTTTCCAAAGTTTCATTCGTATGGCTTATTATGAGTTTAATCAGGGGCGGAGCCTGTCCTTCGGGTGTGGGTTCAGCCGAACCCAGTAGCTTTTATCTGAATCATATATTTGTATTAAAAGTTTTGTCAAATATGTACAAATTATTAATTAAAAACTCAATAACTTTAAAGAATTAGAACTTCGAACCCACAAGCTTCGAATCCTGACTCCGCTTCTGAGTTTAATATCACAATAATTCACACAACTTTGAGTGTCTCTTTCGTTCTTATAAGAATCAAGTTACCTCTTTCTCCACTCGTCCGCCACCCTACCACTTCTTAATACTCCCTCCGGATAAAAAAAAGAGTTCACTTAGTCATTTGCACACCCCTTAAGAAAATACTAACTTCTAGACAAAAATAGATAATTTGACTAAACTATCCCTAATTAAATAGGCATTGGAATTTGATCATATAACACTTAACTGGAACAACTATGAAAAAACAAGATTAATTCTTTCTTAATTTACTAAGTGGATTTTTTTTATCCGAAGGGATATAACATTAAACAATTCGTTGAGGCATATTATTCCAACTTTTCCGAGGCGCATCCAAAGCTCTAAAGGACATAACATCTGGCACTACAATCTTCTTTAATTCTCATTTTTCGTGACATCTTTTACTTATGTCAGCCTAATTCCTCGAGTATAGCTAAAGCTTCCACCGTGCACAAATATGTGTAGACCTGTGATCAATTTATCGAGCTAGGCTTTTCGTCTCTCCTTGATTCATCTCCTATAAATACTTGTTGGGAACCGTATATAAGAAACTTCACTTGATCGAAGTCATTACATCTTTTCTCTTTTAGTCGTTCTAGTTTATACTATATTATTTTTCCCGTTTTTGTGTAGCATCATCTAGGCAGCGGTGAAACCATGATTTTTTAAGGAGATTCAAAATTTGAAAAAAAAAAATAAACGCAAGTAATGCTTCATTGATTAGTGGAGTATTAGAATTTATGTTTATTTTCCTTCATAATTTGCATTATTTGGCCCCACTTTTAGCACTGAGTATTTATTAAATTACCCACAGTAGCATTGCAGTCGTGTGCACACTGTTACCTCCATGTTTGGTGTCTTTAAAGCTATGAACAAAGCACAAAGGGACCATTTCCAAAGACACAATGTGGACAAAACTGTAATGAGGCTTGGGAAAGGCTCATTATTATACAAACATGAAAATAGTATATGTAATTGATGGTCCTTTGTGACAAGTGATTGAGTGAACATTACTTGCAGTCCAATTGGGAAATAAAAAAGTATAGACTTTTGCTTTTGTTCACTTTCTACAAAAAGTGCGAAGTGGAATATTTTTTCCTTTCAGAAATGGTTACTTTTCCCCCTAAAGGCCTAACCCCTCGACTACCTAACAGTATTATTTTATGGCATATACAGTAATTTTAAACAGTTAAAAGATGTAGCATTAAATTTAAGTTATCTAAATAGTTTACTAAAAGTGTATTATTTATATTAAATTCACATATATATATATATATATATCTGTCTAAGCTTGGTAACCAAACTCGTATGAATACTAATCACACTTTCGTCTAAGGATGCTTCAAAACTAAGAGGATCAAATGTCGACGTCTACTAAATATTTAGTTGGTTTGAGATTTTCTTTATATCGATTGTTGAACTATTTATATTCCTCACCCATTCAACCCCTCCCGAAAAATAAAAATAAAAGAAAAAGCGCAAAATTGACTCTTTTTTTTGTTTGCAACAACCGTTAGTAAGAAGAGTATTTTTGAGCTATTTAGCTAGTTTGAGGTTTTTTTTCAAAAAAAAAAAAACTAAAAAGTAAAAACATAACGGCAAAGTATTTTTGAGCCAAAAGCATAACGGAGGATAAATCTGATCTATTTTAAATAGTTCAGAGGTATGTTTGGTGTTGGGCCTTTCCCCTTGTTATTATGTTGAATAAGCTCTTCATATTTAAATAGGCGCTCAAATCATATAGGCTTAGAGATAGAATGAATATTATCTGCCATTTTTTTTAAATTTCTTGTATGATATATTCAAGAATATCCTAGTGTAATGCGTGAGTCAAAATGTATGCTAAGGTCCTAAATTAGACCAATTGAATTTGATCAGCTATATTTAAAACTAATAGTAGTAAGTATCTTTGAATGTTTCCAAGTTGATATTATTTAGCACGTGTACCTTCGTTTATAATAGAAGCCCGTATGAATTATCAATACAATATAATCCTACTATTTCTTTATCAACACAAATTTAATTAATGTTTGGCCATTTTTTAAAAAAATTACTTCTAAGTGTATTTTTCTCAAAAGTACTTTTAAAAAAAATACTTTTGCACAAAAGCTATTTTTTTAGCCTCTGAAAAACTGATTCTGCTACTCCCCAAAAGCACTTGTTTCTCCCATAAGCTTGGCCAAACACCTCACTTTTTTTAAAACTAGTCTTAAGCGTACGTGCATTGCACGTGTGTATCGCATGAATCAATAAATAATTTATGTGAGAAGAATATATTTTTCATTAAAATAAATACAATAGTCTAAATGATGAAAGTGAAATGTGGACATAATAATTAAATTCAGTATTTACTGAACATTCAAGCAATGTGAATTTTATTAAATTAATATATATTATTTGTACTATAAATACTTTAGTATATGAGAGACAAATATATTATTTTATTGTATCTCACATAATATCTTTTTATAACGACATTTTTAGCCTGTGTTAGGTTAACTTATATTGTTTAAGTTGTTTTGTTATGATTGAAACTTTTTGTTATAAAAATTGATATCACTTTTGAAAGTGTAACATATAATTGTCATGTATAAAATATAATGTAGCACATGCAATGCAACATTGAATATGCTTTATTTATTATCATTGCAAATAACAAACACATTAAGAATTATTTCAAAGGAATTCCTTCATTTTTGGAGATAAACATAGAATTTTTAGGGATAAACATGCTTAGAAGCATTAGTGTACATTTGTTGGACGTGTCTTCTGTGACTACCAATACAGAAGTGTATAAGATATATAATAAGAACAAATTATTTGCAATAAGACTTGATGTCGATATAGATTCAACATTCTTATAGAAATCTGAATCTAATATAGAAATCTGAATCTAACAGTATGAACTAACAACATTCGTCTGTAATATACACGCAGTATACATGGCATATACTGCAAAGCAGTTACTCAAATATTGGAAGCATGAGAGCTTTATTCTAGAGAGAGAGGAAAACTTTATTGATTGAAGAAGAAGAAGAAGAAGAAGAAGAAGAAGAAGAAGAAGAAGAAGAAGAAGAAGAAGAAGAAGAAGAAGAAGAAGAAGAAGAAGAAGAAGAAGAATATCTACATTACATTTCAATTTTGAATCCTCTCATGTATATATAGAGGAGTAAGGATAGGTGAGTATATGACAGTTGTATACAACTGCCAGAACCACCACTGCTATAGTCGGTTACTTCCACAAACAACCTGTCAACTAATTTTCCAACTCAACTAACTAACTTAGGCTGCTAATTACTTGACACTTACACACACTCACATTCACATACGAAAATACTACTCCATTACACTTGCATACTTGCATCATATTTGTATATCATGAGTTCTGTTGTATATCATGAATTCTGAATTGGCATACTCCCCCTCAAGCTGGAGATTGGTAGACATCTAGCAAGCCCAGCTTGGATAATAAAGTGTGATGTTGAGTTGCTCCCAGGCCTTTAGTTAATAGATCAGCAAGTTGAGACTGAGTGTGAAGATATTGAGGCTGGATCAAGTGTTGTTTGATCTTTTCCCTGACAAAGTGGTAGTCTATCTCTATGTGTTTGGTCCTCTCATGAAATATGAGATTGGATGCAATTTAAATGGCAGCTTTACTATCACAATGCAACTGAATAGGTGTCTGAACTGAGACTCCTAACTCTTGTAGCAAACCAACAAGCCAAGTAAGCTCAGCACTGACAGCAGCTAAGCTCCTATATTCAGCTTCTGCTTATAGTCTGCTGCTTTTTTGACTTCCATGAAATAAGTGATACACCAAGCTTAATGACATAACCAGTGACAAACATTCTTGTGTTTGGACAAGCAGCCCAGTTTGAATCACAAAAGACTTCAAGTGTGTGCATACTCCCTCTGGATAGGGAAATTCCCAAGACCAGGAGAAGTCTTAATATACCTGACAATCCTCAAGGTAGCTTCAAGATGAGATTGTTTAGGCAATTGCATGAATTGACTAAGAACCTGGATAACAAAGGCAATGTCTGGCATGGTGATAGTTAAGTAGATCAACTTGCCAACTAGCCTTTGATAAGCACCAACATCAGCCAAAACAAGATCATCTTTAATCCCAATATGTGCATCATACTCCACAGTAGTGAACTTTTGATTTGCTTCTAGGGGAGTGCTAGCACGTTTTGCAGCACTCAAACCAACACTACAGATTAGCTCTAATGCATATTTTCTCTGACATAGGACAATGCCATCCTTGGACCTGAGAACCTCTATGCTAAGGAAATACTTGAGCTCACCAAGATCCTTTACTTTGAAGTGTTTCTGCAATGTGTCCTTGGCTTCTTGAAGGAGAGAAGCACTACTGCCAGTGATGAGTAAATCATCCACATAAACAAGGACAATGACCAAGTCTGAACTAACTTTCTTGCTGAAAAGAGAGTGATCATAGGCACTTTGAAAGTAACCAGCATTTGTCAAGGCAGTTGTGAGCTTGATGTTCCACTGCCTTGAAGCTTGCTTCAATCCATAGAGAGATTTCTGAAGCTTGCATACTTGGTATTGGCCTTGCTGTTGAAAGCCAAGAGGGAGAGACATATACACTTCCTCATCCAGATCTTTTTGCAAAAAAGCATTACTGACATCCATCTGTAACAATTGCTAATGTTGAGAAGCAGCTAGACTAATTACTGTTCTCACTATAACCATTTTGGCTATAGGAGAGAAAGTTTCATGGTAGTCTAGCCCCTCCTTTTGAGTGTATCCTTTTGCAACCAGTCTTGCCTTGAACTTGTCTACTTCACCATTTGGAGCCAACATCTTGTTTTCCTGGTGGCAAATCAACCAATATCCATGTATGATTGTCCTCCAATGCACTAATCTCTTGTTCCATGGCCTGGATCCATCTAGGATCCTTACAAGCTTTCTTATAGCTAGATGGTTCAATATCTTTTGATAAAGCAATCACATAAGCTTGATATCCGGGAGATGGTTTCTTGTGTCTACTAGATTGCCTGACTTCAACTTCAGGGATTGTATCTGATAGCATAGGGTAAGATGGAATTATATCATCTGTACTGGCTGGATCTGATTGATCACCAGCTTAATCCAAGTGGTCTGATGCAGCTACATCTTGAACTTGAGCTTCATCTGCATCTGGGATAAGATCCTCATTTGAGGTAGGAGCATCACTATGAGGAGGAGCACTATTTGTGTGCTCTGAATGTCCTTTTGTTCCTACTGGATCATGCATCACTTCAGAAGAATCACTCTGCATGTCTAGACCACCAATGGGAACAAATATGTCTGCTATTCCTTCCTTTTCTATCTGTTGAAAAGGAAATACATTTTCCCTGAAAACAACATCTCTACTAACAACAAAGCTCTTAAAGTCAAAATCATATAATTTGTAACCCTTTTGTGCTTCTAAGTAACCAAGAAAGGCTGTTCTCCTGGCCCTTACACTAAATTTGTCACCTCTAGGTAAGACACTTGAAAAACACAAACAACCAAACACCCTCAATTGTTCTATATGTTCTTCCTTACCATACAGCATTGTATAAGGTGCTTGCCCACTCAAAACTGGTGTAGGAAGTCTATTGATGAGGTACACAGCTGTTTTGATGCAATCTCCCCAAAACCTTTTTGGCATGTGTGATTGCAACTTTAGTGCTCTAGCTACTTCTAGTATGTGCTTATGTTTCCTTTCTACTACTCCATTTTGTTGAGGAGTGTAGGGACAACTACTTTGATGCAATATACCATGAGATGCTAACAATTCATCACATTTAGTATTAAAGAATTCTGTTCCATTATCTGTCCTTATTACCTTTACAAAGTTAGCAAATTGATTCCTTACCATGCATAGAAAATTAGTCAAAACTACTATCACATCAGATTTAGACTGAATCAAACATGCCCATGTATATCTACCGAAGTCATCCACCACAGTTACAAAGTAATGCTTCTTGTCATATGTAGGGACTTTATATGGTCCCCAGACATCTAAATGAAGCAATTCAAATACAACATTAGTGGTTGTGGTACTAGAAGGAAACTTGAGTCTATGTTGCTTAGCTAATGGACATATCTCATAACTATCTTGCAACTTTTCCTTTATTGCGTCTCTGAATCTAGTGATATGTTTCATTTCCTGTGGTGATGGATGCCCCAATCTCTTATGCCACAGCATGATCATTTTATTATCAACTGTACATCTAGGCTTCATAGTCTTATTCTCCTTTGCTTTATTCACAGCAGTAACTGTTGATGCTGCTGCATATTGATCTTGCTTCCATAGTATATGCAATCCACCTTTATGTGTACCAATCCCAATCACCTTCCCATTGTAAAGTTCCTGGAACACACAAAAATCAGGATAAAATCCTACCATGCAATTCAAGCCTCTTGTTATTTTTGACACTGACATCAATTTGAAAATTCAGAAAATTCAGCAGTTGTTTGTATTGCTCCTCAGTGAAGAAATGACCTTGAGAAGTGCTAGTGCTGGCTTCATTAGAAGGGATGGCTGCATTTGAATAAGACTTAGTTCCTCCAAATTGTGGCTTCTCAGTACCAACTGAACTTTTATTGCTTTTAAAATCTGGTGGAAAACCAATAATTATATATATATATAGCAGTTATCCTTTGTGTGTCCCTTGTATCCACAGTGTTCACATATTATTCCAAATGATTGTGATCCACTTGATGCTGGCTTTCTAGGACTGATCCCTTGACTTCTCCCAGCAATAAGGTAAGTGATTCTTTGTTGGTGTTTATGACTTTGACTCTCCTCTTGAATCACCACTGAATAAGCCTCATTAACACTTAGTGCAGGCTTGTGCTGAAGGATTGCACTTCTAACTTGACTATAACTTTCATTCAATCCTACTAGGAGCTGCAACAACCTCATATTGCCCATATGCTCCACATAAGGTTTGGACTCATCACAACCACACGGATGAGGAGTTGACACATCTAACTCATCCCAGTAATCCTTCAATCTATTGAAATAGAAAGTGACTGAGTCTGTATTCAGCCTTAATGCTCCAATCTCATTCCATAAATGATAGACTCTAGTGGGGTTGGTTTTCTCAAATATTTCCTTAAAATCTTCCCATACTCTCCTTACATTTGATGCATACGTTATGCTTGATACGAGTTCTGGTGCCACAGTACTGCATATCCTTGAAAGTACCACATCATTACACCACTCCCATTTCATTGCTTGATCTCCTTTGTATGCACTTTTTAAGCATGTTCCATTTATGAACCCTATCTTGTTCTTTACTAACAGTGCTAATCTCATGGATCTGCTCCATAATGCGTAGTTTTCTGGTCATGTAAGTCGAATTGAATGCAAAGCAACTCCAGGAGTATCTGCAAATACAATGGATGATTGTGATCTATATCACTACCAGCTCCAGTTGTTGTTTCTGTGGTTTCTGATGTGTCTCCCATGTGTCTCCCATGGCTATCTAACACTAATTTCGATCGAACAATGTTAAATTATGAGAGATTTATATCACCTGCTCTGATACCATATAGAAATCTGAATCTAACAGTATGAATTAACAACATTCATCTGTAATATACACGCAGTATACATGGCATATGCTGCAAAGCAGTTACTCAAATATTGGAAGCATGAGAGCTTTATTCTAGAGAGAGGAAAACTTTATTGATTGAAGAAAAAGAATATCTACATTACATTTCAATTCTGAATCCTCTCATGTAGATATAGAGGAGTAAGGATAGGTGAGTATATGACAGTTGTATACAACTGCCAGAACCATCACCACTACACCACTGTTATAGTCGGTTACTTCCACTAACAACCTGTCAACTAATCTGCCAGCTCAGCTAACTAACATAGGTTGCTAACTACTTGCCACTTACACACACTCACATTCACATACGAAAATACTACTCGATTACACTTGCATACTTGCATCATATTTGTATATCATGAGTTCTGTTGTATATCATGAATTCTGAATTGGCATAATTCTTTTATCTGAACAAAGGAAAGATTTAATAATTAAAATGTTAGATGATTTAAAAGTTTTAATATTAGGAAAACAATTAAATGATTATTTTTCCTAGTGTGAAATCTATTTTTAAAATATTAAAACGCTCGTGCTTTAAAAGGACTCCTTCGATAGTTTTATTTGAAAGTTACAACAGTTTTTTATTATTCCAAAATATATATTATTATTAATGTTATAACAAAAAAGGAGTCCTATGACAATTTTTAATTTTCAAAAAAATATATGTTTAGTTTATAATTATAACAAAGAAAGGACTCTTATAGCTATATTATTACTGTTATAATTATAACAAAGAAAGGACTCCTAAGGCAGTTTTTATTTCAAAGAAATATATGTTACTACTACTTAATAGTGTTATAATTATAATAAATAAAGGATTCCTAGGGAAATTTTTATTTTGCCAATAATAACGGTATTTATTTTTGTAAAATATATATATCATTAGTTTTATGTATAATTACAGCTTTATTCAACTTAAGACACACTTACAAGAGGATTAAAAAGAATGACATTTGCTAAGGTGCTTCATGATCCAGCTTTAGCAACATAGGTCTTTTGAAGGTAGTTAATTAAGTTGAGATAGGATGAATCTTGATCTCTAGAATGTGAGGGTGCAAGGTTATTTCCAACAGTCATTTACTTGATTCATAGGATCACTTTCTAGCTGGCGATGAGTCACATATATTCAGAATGGAGTCGGGGGCACTCATGCTCGGAAAATCATCCGCATAATGCTTCGGCTTACCAACACAATGTTAGCAAATTTTCATTAAAATAAAGGAAAATAGGAAGAAACATAAATTTGACCACCATTATTGGTAATTATCTTGGATCAAACCTTGAGTATTGTTCGGTTTATTCTCAATTATCTCCAACTGCCGTTTATCAGATGCTTATGATGACTTTACAAAAGGGAGTCGGAAGTACTCATGCTCGGAAACTCATTCGCACAACGCTTTTCGGACGCAGTGTTAACAAATTTTCATTAGAATAAAAGGAAAAAAGGAAGAAACATAATTTTGACTACGATTATCGATAATTACCATGGATCAAACCTTGAGTATGTTCGGTTTATTCTCAGTATTTATGGTAGGACATATGCATTATTTTTAAAAATTAGTCAACTTTAGAAAAAACAAGAAAATTCATGTAATTAATAAAATTAAATTACCTCGAGCAGGACTGATATTCTATACATATGCAACAATAGTTGATAGAATACCTGTAAATTAAACAATTCAATATAAGACATTAGACCAGAGGTATTAACATTGAATCAAGCACACAACATTACATACTTACCCTCATTAATAACGTGATATATATTATGGAAGCGGGTTGAAGTCACATACCTTAACTTGATGGCTTGATGAAGATTCAAGATAATTTGCCTTGAATGATTAATGTAAAACATATCGAATTTGTCACAATTAATTATAGAATAATGATCATAATCATCTCTTTGAAAAACTGAAACTTAACAATTTCAGCTCATCTATTAGTATAGAAAAGTTTTTGCAATAATGAAACTCAATAAATACAACTCTTTCCAAAAAGATTAAAATACGAAAATAGAAAATAGATTTTGTAAACAGGTTGAAGTCATATACCTTGACGGCTTGATAACGATGTAAGAGAATTTTTCTTGAGTAACTAATC
This sequence comes from Lycium barbarum, assembly GCF_019175385.1. Lineage (NCBI taxonomy): Eukaryota > Viridiplantae > Streptophyta > Magnoliopsida > Solanales > Solanaceae > Lycium > Lycium barbarum. The sequence goes on along the minus strand of NC_083337.1, from coordinate 4,058,205 downwards.
AAAAATTGTCAAACATGTCATCAATAACAAATTAGCTATCTAATCAATCTCTTTGAATAACTTCAGCTATACAATTTCATATTACTTATTAGTATGAAAAAAGATTATGCAATAACTAACTGTCCTTTTTATATATATAATTTGAATACTAAAAATATTGCATTACTTGAAAACTTACATGTAATAGGCTATGTAACCGACTTGGAACCAATTGATGTTGGAATAAAACGATTGTGACTTACAAGAATATATAAAAGGGCAAAGGAACCTTGATCCAGTAAGAAGGAGTGTTTTAATGTAAATTAATTAATTTCAAAACCCTAAATAACCCTAACTTTTAGGACTCGTTATATAGTCAAATAAGGAAAGATTTAATAACTAAAATTTTGAATTAACTTTAGAATCTTATTTTTTTATATAAAAAAAATAGTAAAATTACAGTTTTGTCTATTGTAGAGTCTTTTAATGAAGGGCAAAAAGTTCAATCAACATTTCCAAGGCCCTTCATGCTTTTAGTATAGTACTAGTCTCTATGTTCGTGCTTTGCACGAATATATCTTGCTTCAAATACTATGAAAAGCTTTATTTTTTAATTAAAACCAAATACTATGAAATGCGAACTTAAACTAATAAATTTTCAACTTATATTCTATAAATAATTATCAAGTGTTCCAATTTCAATGTAATGTTGAAGGGCACAAAGAAAATTACTAACGGGCTTTTAGGTTTTTTAGTTTAATAAGAAGTATTTTTAAAAGAAATAGAATTAGAGCTTATTAAGGGTATAAAATTCGTTTAATATCTAAAGGATATTTTGATCAATCAACATTTATATTCATGCTTTTATAATAACTAGTTCCTACGTATCATGTCAATTATTAACAAGTGTTTTGAATCAGAACACGATTAGTAAAGTATCAAAATTATAATTAGGTAGTAATCTAAAGTAAATTTATATATTAACCAACAACTTAATATTACCTTCTCAAAGGATGCTCCTCAGCAGTTAGCACTAACAAAGTGAGGAAAAACTCAAGATGCAGCAGTTTTAATTCTTCCATAAATATTGTTGGGTATCAATACATGAAATAAATTACTTAATTTACTATAAAGAATAACATAAATTTTAAATATGAATGTTTAACACATACAAAAAGTATCTAATATATTTCTCTTTTCCTATTATTTAACCTTTGTGTTCACGAAATGGGCATCATACACTACTTCCCCTTAAGAATTACTCTCCCTAAAAAGTTTATGATAGATAACATGGAACAATGACTTTTTTTTTATAGAAGTATTTGGCATAATTTTTCCTACATGAATTAACAAAAAAAAATTGTATCCCTCACAAATTGAGGGACCGAGTATCACGGGGACACCAAAAGATCAACTAAAACATGTGTCTTCCAAAAAGAATTAGGATAGCAGTGAACCTAAATTTGATGAGGGTTTTGATTCTATTTTATCCAAACGTGAGTTATCATAGGATTAGAGGAAGGGTTTTGATAAAGTTCCTCGTTCAAAGTAAATAGGATTAGAGCTTAGTAAGGATATAAAAGTCGTTCAATATTTGAAGGATATTTTGGTCAATCAACATTTATATTCATGCTTTTAAAATAACTAGTTTCTACAAACGCGCGTTTGCACGTTAATATCATGTCAATTATTAGCAAGTGCTTTGAATAAAAAATGATTAGTAAAGTATCAAAATTATAATTAGGTAGTAATCCAAAATAAATTTTTATATGACCAACAACTTAATTATACCTTCTCAAAGGATGCTCATCAGCATTGACAAGGTGAGGAAAAACTCAAGATGCCCCGATTATAATTCTTCCATAAATATTATTTGGTATCAATACATGAAATAAATTACTTAGTTACTATAAAGAATTACATATATTTTAAACATGAATGTTTAACACTTCCTGAAAGCATCTAATATCTCTCTCTCTTTTTTTCACGGAATGAGCATCGTACACTACTTCTTCTTAAGAAATTACTCTCCCTAAAAAGTTTATGATAGTTAATGTGGAACAATGACTTATTTATAGAAGTACTTGGCATATTTTTTCCTATATGAATTAACAAAAAATTTGAATCCCTCATAAATCGAGGAACCGAATATCATGAGGACACCAAAATATCAACTAAAACATGTGTTTTCCAAAAAGAATTAGGATTGCAGTGAACCTAAATTTAAGGAAGGGTTTTGATTCTATTTTATCTAAACGTGAGTTAGCTAGTATGTTCAAATGTAAATAAGATTACAACTTAGTAAGGGTATAAAAGTCATTTAATATTTAAAGATTATTTTAATCAATCAATATTTATATTCACGCTTGCTTTGCCACGTCAATCTTTAGAAATTTTATGTAAAAGATAGTAAATTTTAACCGCATTGATATTCAGAAAATATTTAGTTGAGCTATGAGCAAATTAATGGCAGAAGGCATAATTAATCCCTCCATAACTAATTCTTATATGACTAATACCTGCATTACTTTAACCAGCAACCAAACGACCTCTAAGTTCCTTCTATTTTTATTTCTTATATGTGCTTTTTTTTTCTTTTCTATTTCAGTTGTAGCATCCATGAATAATTTTTTTTTTAAAAAAGTAACTTTATTTTCACAGAGAAATTAGGTGTCAGATTGTATCATATTAGTGTAACATTCTATTTGAATTGAGTTGCTATTAACGTGAGTCCCAATAGGATTAGAGTAATTTAGGTGTTAGAATTGTATCATGTTAGTATAATTTTTTTTTAATTGAGTTGCTATTAACGTGAGTAAATTAGTTCCTAATAGGATTAGAGTTAGTTAAGTTCATAGTCGTATAATTTTTATCCTAACGTGCACAATACCAATTGTGTCCTTTTCTTGTATATTCTAATGAAATAATTAAGGGTATAAAAGTCGTTTAATATATGAAAGATATTTTCAACAAACATTTATATTCATGTTTTTAAAATAATATAGATATAAATAGATGAACACTTATTAGAAAAAATAAATATTTTTTAAAAAAAAAAGCTTGATCAAACACGCTATTAGACTGAAAAGTTCACGCTATACTGATTAAGTGCAAGTGTGAATTTTGACTGTAATATCGTCATCCACGCGTGACTTTATTTGAAGTTGGTTCCCTTTTTTTTTTTTTTTTTTCTTTCATATGTCGGCAACCAATTGAAATTTCAGAACTTTTAAGTCAATATCACCCAGTAACATCTTGGAATAGGTTTGTCACGGTTAATGACGGAACCAGAATTTTTCTCAAGGGGAAAATATATATAAAAAGATATATATATATATATATATATATATATATATATATATATATATATAAGTTAAGAGATCGAATTTGACCATCATATATATAGTGTAATTTTTCGGTGAAGGTGACAAGAATAAAATTCATAAAGTTTAAATTATGAATCCGCCTTTGGATGCCACTACTGTTATAGTTCAGGTGCGGAACTACAATATCAGTCTTGTATTAATTAAAAAGTCTATTAAGTATATATAAATGTTTAATTATGAACTCAGTAATTAGCTAAAACTAGCTATGAATTCAGTAACAAGTTTATAAAGCATAACTTTCAAATTCCAGTTAGTGTACTGGATTACTACCATTCATCATAGTTGGTTATTAGAATAGTAGTGAAAGTAAATAAGGTAAAAATTTATAATCATGCTAGTATATAGTACAAAAAAATACAGCTATATTTGAAAAATGCTGTATTTTTTTAAATTAAATGAGATAGTGGAAGTTCAGATATTATAAGAATTAAGAAGCTGAAATTTGGTATGTACTATGATACTGATGAGATTAGACTGAACTAGAAGTGGGATCCAAACAGCTAGCTATTTCTCAGTCTTTTTTTAAGTGTCCTTTATGTTCAGTTCTCTCTGAAGGTCTTGTTGTCTTCATACACAACACTCCTGTCCCAACACAATAGCCCCACCACTGCGGCTGTTGCACAATATTAATTGGAAGTGAGTACATATATATATTTGTTGCTTTTGATTTGAACTATATATTCAATGCATATACACATGCATATATATTGAGTTTGCACCAATTATTACTCTTGACGCTTCAATTTATACGATTTAGTTTGATTCGTCATGGATGTTAAAAAGGATATAAAGACTTTTAAAACTTATGGTCTTGAATATATTGTGCCATTTTTCTAGCGGTAAATTTTTTGAAACTTGTAATCTTAAAGATACCTCAAGCTTAAGTTAAATTATTTTCAAACTTAGAAAGATGGCATTCTATTTTAAGCTGACTAATAAGAAAATAGTGTCATTCTTTTTTAAGCAGAGGGAATATAAAAAATTAATGAATGTATGATATGGCACCTAAACAACCGCCTATGGTATATATCCCCTCCTTTCCAGGAAAAATAATATTAAGCGTTTCAAAAATCATAGTATAACTCCACAAATATTTTAGCATATTTAAGATCAAACGTTTCAAACAAATTTCTTTCTTTTCTTAAACTGCTTATCTAGTCAAAGAGTCATTTGTTTAACATCCTTGACTTTCCCTTATCATTTTACTTTATTGGCCTCTAAATTTTTTTAGTTTTGCTTTTTACTCTTTTTTGGGTAAAAATAAGGAAGAGAGAGAGCGAAGGAAAATTTGAAGTATACTAATTAGAGAATAAAGTGGCTGAACATACGCATAATATATTTGTACAGAGACAACACACCTATGTATGACTCCCTCTGTCTGTGCAAATAGTTAGTTGCTCAGAACTAAAGGACCAACAAAGCCAGAACAATAGATTCATTGGGATCAGAAATACCCCAATAAAGTTATGTAAATCAGTTGAACTAATAGTCACTGAACCTATGTTTAATGTAAAATATCATCATTTGATAAACACACTACATAATTTGTGCCGTATAATTATTTTTTTCTTTTCGTTATGATAATACGTTGTAAGAGGTCGAAAATCGAGTTGTTCCTGATAGATGAAAAGAGCTTTTACTTCATGTGAAATTTATGAAAGTTCAAAAAGTTGTAATGTTAGAAGACGAAGACCAATAGCAAAAAAAAAATAAAAGGGACGTAATCTATTCCTTCGCCTTTAGAGAGAAGAGAACGTCAATCGCGCAAGTTTTTAGGAATGTAGTCTCTACTTTAAACTTTGGAGAGGAGAGGGCAAGGAAGAAATCGGTCTATACTAGTAACGAAAAGGCTCCGGTCTTCGACCAAGAATGCGGTCATGTAGGGGGGTGACTTAAAACGAATCACATTGTCCATGTCCCATGGTAATCTTAAGGATTTAAGTTATATGCGCTAATAGTATAAAAAATATTACATTATCTAATTTGTGACACCAAATTAGTTACCATTTTTACTAAGTTACCAATTACTTAATATTTGTCATTGAGATTTATCTAAAAGACCTTATAAGTGACATGAGTATATAATTATTGAATTTAAGTTATATACGCTCATAATGTAAAGATTTTTACACCATATTGAACTTTAACTCGTGATAGCAGGTTAGTTACCATTTTTAATAAGTGACCTGATTGAATAAACAAATTCATGTTGTCTGTACGTAAAATTTAAACTCATAAATATTTTTCAGACCGTCGATCCATATAACTCAAACTATAATCTTAATGACAGCAAAGTAAACATCAGTAAGAAAATAATAAAGTAAACATCAGTAAGAAAATAATTATATTAGTACTTAAATGTACACACAAGGACATTTTGGGAGATACCTTTGCTAGAAAGAATCAATAATACAACCAAGCCTAAAAATATTCCTAAACAAACTGCAATAAAGGATACAAACCCACAGTAATACACAAAGCACAAATAACAAACAATGATCTAATTAATCCACATGGAGCTTCAGATTTATTCTTCAATGGCATAGTTATAGAATTAGTACTATTCTTGTTCCCACACACATTAACTCCAAGATGAACTCCATTAGCTTCACTCAAACACAGCCCTGGATTTCCACTTAAGTCCAAATTCCTCCCTAGCCTTTTCAAGAAACTTGAATTAAATGGTACAACACCAGCCAAATAATTCCTGCTCAAATTTAAGTGGTACATATGTGAAAAACCCGAAAATCCAACAGGGATTTCACCCGTTAATCGGTTATTCTGCAGTGACAATGTGGTTAAATTCATAAGTCGCGAATAACCTGGTGGTATTTCCCCCGAGTAACCGGACCCTGCAAGCCTAAGTTCTTGAAGTTTTTGTAACTGACTAAATTCCTTAGGCAGTGTTACAAACATTGGATTATCATCCATAAGAAAATACTGCAACCCTTGTAGCTTATCTAGCCCTTTCGGAAAATTCCCACTTAATTTGTTGTTACTCAAAGCCAAGAAATTTAAAGAATGTAAGGTTTCAATTGTGTCTGGAATTTTTCCTGTGAACATATTTGAGCTCAAGTCAAGTTTTTGAAGAGTACCAAGTTGACCAATTGTGTTTGGGATTTGACCAGTGAATGAATTGTAGCTCAAATCTAGGCCAACAAGATTCTTCAGATTGCCAATTTGGTCTGGAATTTTGCCTATAAGTAGAGATGACAAAATTAGCCCATGAAAACATGACTAGCCCAATCTGCTTAGCTCAAAAAATTACATATTTGGCCGGTCGGCTAAAACTAATTACATGCGCTGGCTAAATATACAAAAAATTACTCTATTATGTATAACAAAATGTATATTTTATTATATCATATTTAATATACATAAAATATATAGTTGCTGACTATTAATTTGGTAGAGCGACTATTTATGTCAACAACAACACCAACATACCCAGTGAAATCCCACGGAGTCGGGTCTGGGGAGGGTAAAGTGTACGCAGACCTTACCCCCATCTCGGAAGATAGAGAGGCTGTTTCCGAAAGACCCTCGGCTCAAGAGTGACTATTTATGTCAATATCTCTATAAAAAAATGGACTTATATGTAGCCTAAATTTAACTATGAGAAATCTTATCAAAATATTTTCAAAAAATAATTATGTTTATTTGATATGTTATTTAGCCATTAAAATGAAAAATAATAGTTTTATTATGTACTAAAAAATTATAAAATAACAAACAAAGAATTTAAAACTGAGTCACAAGGCCCTAGTAAGAATTTGGGCGATTTGGGTTATGACTAGCTTTTTAGCTCAACTTATTTCAAGCCAAGTCAATAATTCACTAATTTATTAACTCAGCCTATTTTGACTCGTCCAAATTCAGTCAAACCCGCCTATTTAACACTCGTACCTGTAAGCTTGTTGTAGCTCAAATCAAGATGAACAAGTGAGCTCAGGCTGAAAATCTCTACTGGGATTTGTCCAAGAAGATTGTTTTGTGACAACGTGAGGATTTGAAGTGACTTCAGTGATAAAATTTGAGGTGGAATTGTGCCAATAAGTGCTGGATTTGATCTTAAACTGAGCTGCTGTAGTACTGAAGAGCCAACAACTCTGGTTTCTTGAAAAGAGATTTTTGTTTTTGTGCGTGTGAAGCATTGGATGAAGAAAACAGATTCAAGATTTGGGAGTTGAAAGATTAGTGAAGGGAAAGTTGCTGTTTTTTTGCATGTGGGGTTTGGTTTTGTGCCAAAATCAAGCCTAGTGACATGGAAAACGTTGTCATCAAGATTGGTTTTTTTGCATTCAAGTCCAAGCCAAGATGAGCCTTGTTGACATGGATTTTGATGTGTGGTTCTCCAGTTTTGGTCATTTGACATGGATTCCATAATCTTGTAAAGAGTTTCTAGTTCATGGGGTTCCATGTTTGTGATTGGTTGTGTGAGATTCTTGATTTTTGTTGCATGTTGATTGGTGGAGACAGAAGGGGTAGAGAGAAATGAGGTGATGAGAAGAAGCAGATGAAATAAAGAGAGTGTGGATGGATACATTGTGTTGTGTTGCAAGTCTCTGTAGGTTTCTGAGCAATAGTTGGAGTTCTATTTTGGTTTTTAAGAATAGAATCATTTTTGCAAGCACTGTTTGAAAGGGTTTATGGGGTTTGGTTTTCTTGGGGGGGGGGGGGGGGGGAGGGTTTTCTTTTGGGTGTGGGGCCGGGGGGATGGGGTTTGAACTAAGGAGATACGACTGAAATGATGGGTGGGGGAGTGGGGCATGATTCTTGAGTTAGAAAAGAATCATTATTTACCCTCTGTTTGGATGGTTGTTTTTCGTGGTTCAATAATGTACAGTATAGTATGGTACAATATGGTGTTGTATTGTATTATACTGTACTGTATTAATGAATATAATGTTTGGATAGACTGTATCGTTTGTTGTGGTTTAATAACATTTGTATTGTTTGGTTTGACTGTATGATACTGTATAATAACTTGTAAGTTTACTAAAATACCCTTAACTCTTAATTTGAAATAATTTATATATATTAATAAAACTCAGGTAAAGAATAAAATAGAAACTTTAAAAAATAAGTAGATAGTGGATGGGGGAGGGGTGGGTGGTGTGAGGTGGGTGATTGTGAGATGAGAGTGGGGGTAGTGGGTAGTAGGGTGGGGGTGAGTGGTTGTGGGGGCGGGGTTGGGTGGTAGTGAGGGGTAGGGGTGGGTAGTGTGGGATGAGGGTGGGGGTGAGTTGTTGTAGGGTGGGGTTAGGCAGTGGTGAGGGATAGTGGGTGGTGGGGGTGGGTGGCAGAGGAGTGGAGTAGTTGGGGTGGGGGTGGGGTGGGTGGTAGGGCGGGAGGGAGGGGTTGGGGTGAGTGGCGGGGGTTGGTGGGGGTGAGTGGTAGCGTGGGGCAGGGGTGGGGTGGGGGTGAGGGTGAGTGGTAGGGTGGGGTGGAGGGTATAATGGAGAAATAAAATACGTAACCACGGAAAAATCACTAAATCCGTGGTTTCAAAAATTGAGACTTTTCATGGTTATATAACCATGGAATGCCACGGGTTTACAACACCATACCACATAATTTTAAGAACAATGGAAACAAACATGATTTCTTAGAAACCATACATTAATGAACCACGGGAAATCACCATCCAAACAGGGGGTTAAGCAATGTATGGAAGAGTGTGTGTGGGTTGGGGGGGGGGGGGGGGGGTTGATGTTTGGTGTCATTGGGAGGTCAGGGCGGAGTTAAAGTTCTAATTACTGGACAAAATATAGTAATTTTAGTCAAAATCTTGTATTTACATTTTTTTTAAATAATTGAAAAATGTAATTAATTTATTCAGAACTCAATAAATTATCCCTCCGTCCCAAAGTTGTTGTCATATTTCGCTTCTTGAGAGTCTATTTGACTAATATTCGAAACTAAATTAGATTAGATCAACAAAATATTTTAAGTTAAAAAAAAGTATGGGGGCGAGGGTTGAGGTTTGGTGTCATTGGGAGGTCGGGGCGGAGTTAAAGTTCTAATTACTGGACAAAATATAGTAATTTAGTCAAAATCTTGTATTTACATTTTTTTTAAATAATTGAAAGATGTAATTAATTTATTCATAACTCAATAAATTATCCCTCCGTCCCAAAGTTATTGTCATATTTCGCTTCTCGAGAGTCTATTTGACTAATATTCGAAACTAAATTGGATTAGATCGATACAATATTTTAAGTTAAAAACTATACAAAAAGTGTTGCAAATTTCAATCGTTCGCTAATATGATGACAAAATACATTAAAAAAAGGTTGGTCAAAGTTAAATAGTACTTTCTCCGTCCCATAATAAGTGTCACTTTAGTCAAATACATGCATATTAAGAAATCAATAATGCAATGTGAAATTTATCAAATTACCCTTATATAATAAAAATATTATTTTTTCCTCTTGATTAGAGCATGCACAAGTAGTAAACCTTTTGTCATTAGGAATTCAATAATACCAAGTTTCTATGTGGTTTCTCCAATCATCATTTAGATGTTACTTTAAGTTGTCACTTTTTGTCTAAGAGTAGAATTGAAAAAAATTAGTCAATTTGTGTTTTGGTTTCCTAAGATGACACTTATTATGAGATAATTTGTTTTGGCTAAGATGACACTTATAATGGGACGGAGAGAGTGTAATTTGTGAGAAGCGGAAAATGACAACTAATTTGAGACGGAGTGAATTTTTTTTTTAACAGAGCTCATAATTTCAAATTTCTGATTCGTCTGAGGTGGTAGGGGTGGGGGTGCGCGGGGAGCGGGGGTTTCATAGGGTGTGTTTGTGCTGAGGGAGACTGATATGATGGGTGGGACATGATGATCTTGAGTGAGAAATTGAAACCAAGGTAGGGTCAATAGGACATTCGAAGCCACGGGGAGAGACAGAAAGTTGATGGAAAGAAGCAGAGAATATATTTCATTCAACTTAAGTTACATATTTTGATATTGACAATATCATAATGGATAAATAATCTTTTACATTATTAGTGTTTTCTTAACTTATGATAATAGGTTATTTACTGTACTTTCTACGAAGAAGATTTTCTTGAAAAATGAGTGATTCTGTTACTTATTTTTTGATATTTAGTAAGTAAACAGAACATATTATTCGAAAAATATTTATATATAATCTACGCAAACGCTATTGGTGAGCAGGGGCGGGAGCCTGGGGTGTGGGCGAGGAGGCAGGGGCCGAGTGGATTGTTACTTGTTAGGGAGTATGAAGGAGATAATCAGTGTCGAAAAACTGTTGGAAACATACAATTGGTGTTTAAATTTATATAGAAGGATTATGAAATTGAAAATACACATTTGATATAGAGCACATCCAACTTTTAAAAATAAACTTGCAGTAACTGTAGTACAAATAAAGAAAAAAAATATTTATGCTGGTTAGGTAAAAGAAATTTCTAATCCATCTACAGAGGAACAATACAATTCTGCTTAATACATTTCCAAATTACAAGTTTTCTCCTGTGATTTTGCCCAATTTCAGAAATAGCCAGTTTCCTCAGTGTTTCTTTGCTTCTCTTTCCGCCTAAAAAACATGTCAAATTCACAATAAGAATGGCTACATTATATCAAAACACAGGTTAATACATAAAAAAAAAGGGAAAAAAAAAGAAAAAGAAAATTGGTTTGCCACATTTAACCTTTAAATAATTAAAATGTGTGTTTTTGGTTCATATATATAGGAAATTCAATTATTGAAGTAATAGTATATTTTTAACATAACACATTAATAACTAAATGGTTTAGTACTTACTAATTTGTTAAATTTGTGAAGATTCATAACAAGAGGAATTAAATTTGCACATATCAATTAATTAAAGATTAAATATGCTTAATCAAAAGGATCAAAATCAAGATTTGCGATATTTAAAGGACTAAAAGCACAAAGTCCCCGATTTATTTACTTTAATTTGACAAGGTAAATTTTTTTACTTTCAAATCATCCATTCACATTTTTTTTCTTTATTTCCGCGACACTCATAAAAATTTAAACATGTTCGAGAAATATTGTTCATACCGCTCTGACCACCCTATTCATTAAGGTATTTTTAGTGAGTTAGACACTCTTGGTGCATAATTAAATTGGTTTGGAAAACGTTACTCATACCATTCTGATCACCTTATCCATTCACGTTTTCTTTAGTAGCTTAGATACTGTTAGTGCATACAAATTAAACTGGTTCGAGTTCGTACCGCTCTGACCACCTTATCAAAGGCATCTGGTCCATATTTCTCTATGTAGCTTTCAACAGCTTTCCTTGCATCAAGGCTCATCATTTGGAGTGCCTTCCTCTGATTTTGGGGATAATTTGAACTTACAGCGCTCCCAACTTTAACGTGTTTCCTTATAATATTCTCATGTATATAAGCTGCTCCATTGAAAATTGGTAGCACCAACCACATACAGCATACTAGCTTCATGTATGGCCAGAATGGAAGCCTGAAAATGATAGTAAAATAAAATTGAGAAAGTAATTTGTCGAGAATATGCATCTAAGAGGTATCCTAACATTGATGAAATGTGTAAAAATCATGAGAGATCATTGTTCGAATTCTAGCACAGACGAAAAAATGCTAGGTGACTTCTTCTCGTTTGTCTAAACTTTGGTGCATAGACAGATTTAGGATTTAAACTTTAAGGATTATGTATTCTAAGACAATGACCTCAAGTGCCAATAAATGATTTTTGAATTTAATTTTTGTGCATATTTAGTGAATTGTTTAATACAAATATATGATATGAGTCAAAACTATTGATGAACTAGTAAATTCACGATTACAACTTGACTTATAGATCGAGCAATCCGGTACCTGCAGTGGCAAAGACAAAAATTCTGACAAGAATGTAAAAGAAAAACAAGAATGCCATACTTGGAATCTAAACATATGAGCTTAAGTAATTTTTTTAACCACCTCACAACTACAATCAAAGCATCTCTTTTGTTAAGGGAATTCAATAGTGTGTATATATATATCAAAAAAAAAAAAAATTATCCTATTTCTATAGTATAATTTGTCAACTAAGGGGATTCAATTGAATCCCCTTCCCAATAGGTAGCTCTGTCACCGTGTACATATGCAAATTGGGAGGTAGCGGCCTATCAAGTACCCAGTGAAATAATACTAGTAACAATAATTTGTTCAGAATATAAAGTTTTGTTACCATTGGAGGACTTTCCAGCATGATAACTCAAATAGAGTAATCAATGAGTAGAGAACCCAATAGGTCAGCCATTGTTGATCATCTAATGGTGAAGGGCTCTCAATTGCTCTCATAGAAGAATACCTGTTCAATACTCAAGAACAATATATAGTTAAACATATGTTGTGCATTTTATTCAGGCTTTTCACTTGCAAGAAACTAATTACTAATTGATCAGATGGCAACTTACAGAGGATAAAGAAGCATCACTCCAGGGCTGTTAAGAAAAAAGGAGAGAAAAACAATCGAAAAGTTAGGTCTTAATTTACCAAAAACACAAAAAAAAAAAAAAAAAAAAAAAGGAATCCACAAAAAAAAAACTTTAATCTCTAGAGGAGGTCATTATATTAAGATCATACACCACATATATCTAACCCAAAAACAAAAGAAGAAAAAAGAAGATGTAAATTAATTAGAAAAGGAAATAAAAAAGAAATGCATGTTGAGCATATATTTTTCACACTACAACAAAAAAAATGGAGATATAATACGTATCATCATAGATATATTTAAGATAGTTTATACAGAACATACAGGCAGTAGAAAATTTTAATACGTATAACATAAATTAAAATTTGAACAATCAAAAACATAAATGTATATATATATTAAATATTAAATCGCGAAGAACTAAAGTACCCGATTAATCCATTCAAACTTTTAGCAATGGTTCCAGCAGCACCAGCACCCATATTGAACAAGTACTTAATTAACCTCTCTTACTTTGTTCTTGCCTCTTTGCAAATTTGATTTATTTTTTGTCTTTCCCTTCCAATTTGTGAAAGAAAATCGTGAATATATATATAGAAGATGAGGGAATATGAGATATTTAAATACTATTTGCTAGATTATATAAGTACATACTATATTAGTTAGGTGGTTGATAGAAGAGGCAGGCAAGTAAAGAATATCTTTTGAAAGGAGAGAAAGTCTTCTTTTCCCCTTGCATGAAGGAATTAAAGAGAATATGGTCAAAGAAAAGGAAATTAACATTTACACATAACACAATGCTGATCATACAATCCTATTGCATTACCTTTGCCTCTACTCTACGTCAACCATGCACCTCCCCAAGTCCAATAAATAGAGTTCTATAGTGCAGGGTTTTGTAGATTCTATTGACTTTTTGATAACACTTGACTACTGAGATGGATTTAGAATTTAAATTTTTAAATTTTTTAGCATTGAACTATTATATTTCTAATGTTATGCATTCATATCTACTATTTATTGTAATTTTAGTACATTTTTACATATAAATTTGTACCCCACATCTAAAGTTTGGGGTTCAATTAAACTCTTAGTTATAGTCAGGGGCGGACCTATGTAGAATTTTTGGGTGCTCCGGCACCCATTAAATTCAGTTACGGAGTGTATAACTGTATAGAAAATATAAAGGAGACAGATATAAATAGTTAATAGAGCACCCCCGAACTCAAAATTCCTAGATCCAGCACCCCCGAACTCAAAATCCTGGGTCCGCCTCTGGTTATAGTGCTCCATCCCCCTCTTGACTACTATTTTTCCTTCACAGGGAGCCTGCAACTATGGAGCTAATTAATAGCATGTTTATTCAAGCTTGAAAATTTTACTTATTTGAAAGTATTTTTGTAGTAGAAGTAGTTCTCGAAAAAGTAATACTTTTGGAGAATAGCAGTTTGTGTTTCGCTAATCAGTGATTTTTTTTTAATAAATATTAGATTCGTCCTTGATGCTGGCGAGAGGTAGCAGATATATAGCAGAATAAATAAAATTGTTCAAGCTAGCCCCAATTTTACAGTCATTAAAAGAAAATAAAAAATAAATGATCATTTCAAAATAAATAAAAAAATAAATAAAAGTAAGAAGAAGATAACAAGTAAATTGGACAAAACACAAAAATGAGTAAGGGAAAATGACTTAATAATACTATTTAAGACTACATATTACAAAACATATGAATATTTTTCCTTATTTACAAAACATAACAATTTAATTACAAAACATACCAGATCTGAAAAAATTAAAAGTCCACCCTCCCCCCTTTTTTCTATTCTCTGTTTTATACCGTACAGATCTGCCCTACCCTTCCCTTTCCCTTCCCCTTCTCCCTGTTCTATATTTCCTCCCAAACTCCACAGCCCCACCCTTCCCTTCCCTTTTGTTCGTTCTCTGTTTCTGTTATATAATGAAAGATCATCAATTAAATCAAAAGTCTTTAATAAAAATGGCGGGATAGGTGTTTTTTTTTTTTTTCAGATCTATGTTTTTTCAAAAAGTTGTGTCCTTCAGAGATGCCACCGGAGAGTCGCTTGCACTGGCTAATGTATTAATCTCTAGTTCTCCAATTGGTGCGAAGCGGCAAAAAACAAGGAAAATTTGTGCAAAATTTTAAGCCCTACGCGAGATTTGAAGCGTCGTTTTTTTCAAATTTTGAAGCGAGATTCAAATTTGTATTAAAGTTGTATGATAAGTGTATGCCGAGTTTGTATGAAAATTGTATATTAAGTTTTCTATGTTGGTGTTGTTATTGTTGTTGTTTCAAATTTGTATGAATATTGTATGAAAACTATATTACAATGTTACTGTAGTTGTTTTCAATTTTCGAAAGGCTAACATGAACTTTATACAAATTTACATTTCATATACAAATTTCATACCCTTTTTATACAGTTTTCATACATAAAATTTTAAGGCGAAATTTTTAAGCCTTGAGCGAGATATACACATTTCATACAGTTTTCATACACAATTCCGTATATGCTTTGTAAAACATCTGTCGTTATGTTTTGTAAACTGAAAAGTATTGTTATATTTCGTAAATATACCCTATTCTTATATATATATACGTCATTCTCCCCAGAATGAGTAATTGGGGAATTAGTTAAAAAGAAAAAAAGTTGAAAACCAAAGAGACAATTTGGGCCAAACGGACCGAACCTGTCATTTGCACTTTTGTTCCTACATTTTGTGCGGGTCTTTAATTTTTGTCCTTTCTGTAGGAGCATAAGCATAAGTTACGCATCATACTATGACAAGTTATGTCAGCTCCCTTAAAAATTTTATGCTCCTATAGTCATAAGTTTCATTTTTTTGCGCGGATTTCCCTCTTTGGGGTTGGTCTTTAATATTTATCCTTCGCTTAAAAAGTTAGCCGAAAATACCTAACATTCTGGATTCGAACCTCCGCTTAATAAAAAAAAACAATCGCAAGACTTTTGTAAAAAGTCTGCCTTATGCGGTAGATTTTGCCTTAAGGCATAACTAAAAGTATGTCAGTTACCTTAAGGCATAGAAACATATGCCTTGCGAAAATATTGTTATTTTTTATGCTACTGGATTTCAAACCCAAAATCTCAAAGTATTTTCGACCATTTTTTAAGCAACAATAACATACATACCCAGTGTATTCCCACATAATGGGATCTGAGGAGGGTAGAATGTAGGCAAACCTTACCCTCCAAGGTAGGAAGGCTGTTTTTGATAGACAGTAATAGCAACATATAATAAAATAAATAACGTTAAAGAAAGAAAGAGAGAATCAAGCAAGCTATATGAGAGATATAAAAAATAAACGAGTGAACAAAGATAATAAAACTCCTAATGCTGAAAAAAAATCCTCGCGGCCCCCTACTAGCCATCTAACCTCCTTCCGACCATTTTTTAAGCGAATAACAAAAATTAAAGACCAGCCTGTATGAAGGTAAGTTTGGAAACCAGTCCATCTGAAGCACAAACCAAAGACAAACTGGGCCTGATAGAAGGTCTTTAGATAGGCCTAATTCATTGAAGCCCAAAATAAAAGGCCCAATTAAAATTGTGTCTGTTTCGGGTTGGCGCCTTTCTTGCCAAGTCCGATCCATTTACCCAAGACCCTCATCTCTTCCTTCCTTTTTCACACACACAGTTACACCTTTCAGTATGTGACATTTTTTTTTTTTTCCTTTCATACAAATAACGTAAACCAAAAACAAACCCTAAAAACTTCTCTTTGCAACAACAACAACGTAAGTCTCTTTCTCTCTCACACACACACACAGTGTGTCTCTCTCATATTTCTCTCTCTTGTTTAGGTCATGTTTGGTAGTGTTATAATAATAACTGGTGTGTGTTTTTAGATATGTTTAAAAGATGTTTAAACCCGAACCGAATTAATTCCGGGTTATATTATTCGGGTCTATGATGTTAGTTTTAGTTTACCGATCCGATATCCATAGCGTTTTAATTTAAGTCTGCTTTTCCGACCCGACTTTTCATTTATTTATTTATTTATTATTATTATTATTAACCCTAATAATGGACCGGGTTGCGGGTCGGGTTATGGGTCATGGAGACCCGGGTTGGTGAGTGCAAAATTGGGTTCTAGGTTGAGCTTTTTACAGTAATATTCGTTGAATTTTGCGTTTTTTTACCTTGTAATTTGTGGTTAAAGTTGCAATAATTGGTTTCCAAACAATGTAACTATTTGAATTTTGCCTTTGAAGCGCTAATTTGTGGTTAAAGTTTCAATCTTTGGGTTTCCAAAACAATTTAGTGCTTTGTAAATTAAGGGGAATTTAGTGCTTTGTAAACATCCATTTTTTTTATAACCGTGGTGTACCAGCTTGCGCGCACCTAGACTAATTCCACGGGGTACCTACTACTTTCAACCAGCATAAGTGTTTTTACCTTCTAATTTGTAGTTAAAGTTGCAATAATTGGTTTCCAAACAATGTAACTATTTGAATTTTGCCTTTGAAGCGCTAATTTGTGGTTAAAGCTTCAATCTTTGGTTTCCAAAACAATGCAGTGCTTTGTAAATTAAGGGGAATTTAGTGCTTTGTAAACATCCATTTTTTTTATAACCGTGGTGTACCAGCTTGCGCGCACCTAGACTAATTCCACGGGGTATCTACTACTTTCAACCAGCATAAGTGTTTTTACCTTGTAATTTGTGGTTAAAGTTGCAATAATTGGTTTCCAAACAATGTAACTATTTGAATTTTGCCTTTGAAGCGCTAATTGTGGTTAAAGTTTCAATCTTTAGTTTGATTGTAAATTTCTTATTATTTCATTGGTTGAATGGATATTCATATCCATTTTGCCAAACCCAACTACCTTTTTATTTTTATTTTTTGTAACCGTGGTGTGCTAGCTTGCACGCAGCTAGACTAATTTCATGGGGTACCTGCTACTTTCAACCAGCATACTTACTTTTACAACATGACTCGTTGGATTTTGCCTTTCAACCTTTAATTTGTGGTTGAAGTTTCCATCTTTGTTTGTTTTGCAAACAATGTAGTGCTTTGTAAATTAACGAGGAAATTCGGTAGTGTGTAGTTTAAGTGTAAGTTTCTTCTTATTGTCTTAGGTGGGTTTGGGAATTCATATGGAGCAGAGTGGATATTGATATTCATATTGCCGATCCTCTGGTAGTTTGGGATTGGGGTTATAGTTGTCTTCTGCTGCTTTAGATGGGTAATTTAAAATTGAAGGGCTATATAAAGCTTAATACACCTTTAGAGAAGCATTTGATAAAGCTGTAAATTTTTTATGTAATGTGTGTGGAGGTGCTAGTGTTTTTTGTAATGTGAAGATATGAACTCAAAGGGCAAGAATGTAAGGAGGCAGAAGGCATGTTGTTTAGAACACATGAAACATCTTCTTTTTTATAAACCAGGCGATCGATCCTCACAAATGTTCGAGTAATTATCTAAGAAGGCTTCTTCTTTTCGGGTGAAGTCTGAGAAGGCTTATTTATCTGTAGAATAATGTGTTGGTGAAAATTATGGTGTATTTGTTTTGTCTGTACTGTATTGAAACGTGTGTTTGAAATGTTCTCTAGTTGTGTGTCAGTTTAGGAACGGGAATGGAGAAAGTCGTGCTATTTTGTTTGCTCATAAAAAAAAGGGTATCTTGCTTTTTTGTTGACAGTGAATGATCTTATGTTGAACACTTTGTTTGTCATGTTTTCATTGGAACTGTTCATGAGTTTTGCTTCCATTTTTCTTGCCTATGACATTTGTTATCAGTTCATTTTTGACCACTTTGTGATGACATTACTTTGCCAATTTTAGGATATCCTGCCCAGAGAGGATCCTTTAAGTTGTTTTAAAAGTTCCGTTCTTTGGATCTTATTTTAGTTAGAAGCCATTTTACAAGTTGTTGATGTTATTAAAGTATATGGTTGGCGCAGTCAGATTCTAACAAGGAGAAAAAAAGAATGTCAGACAACATGAAGCATTTTTGGAGCCGCCTTTATGCTACAGTAGAAGATTCCCTTATGTCAGGGGATTCAACAATTTATATTTTTAAAAAAAAAAAATTTACCTTGTATGCTTAGTATGATTTTTGGGCTAAGGGGATTCAATTGAACCCCTTCATGCAATATAGCCCTGCCCCTGATGGTAAGTATACACTTCCTTTTTCTCCCAAGTATTACTCATTATTTCTTTATGAAAGCTTCTTCAGAGGTTGAGCTTCCTTATAGTCTATTGAATGTGATGCAACTTTTATGTGGATTGTGACCTTCCAATTATTGGTGAATATTCATATAAAGTGTTGTCAATTTTTGGCAAGATATATATGGCGTCGTTGTGCTTGTGTGATCGAAACCATTGTATTCCAATTGGTAATTTAAAAAACTACATGAATTTTTTTTTTTTTAACGATCAGAACCTATCGGGATTCACGCTTTACATTAACTGCATGATTTCTAGCCATGTTATTGAAGCTTTGTCGTTTCTTCATTTATTCTGGTTTAGAACTAATAATTATCTTGTCATTTTCTCCACGTCCCCCTAAAAAATATCTCAGGTATGGCTGTAGTACTGGAAGCAATGGAGATAGAGGAGGAAGGAGTCATAGTAAATTCCAGTAGGCTAAAATCTGTTGTGTGGAATGACTTTGATAGAGTAAAAAAAGGTGATACTTTTGTGGCTATCTGTAGGCACTGTAAAAGGAAACTTAGCGGGTCTAGTACCAGTGGTACTTCACATTTGAGAAATCATTTGATCAGATGTCGTAGAAGATCAAACCATGACATAAGTCAGTTGCTTACACGGGGAAAGAAAAAGGAGGGACCCCTTGCCATCTCAAATTTTAGTTATGATCAAGAACAGAGAAATGGTGAAGCAGTCAGCATTGTGAGGACTAGGTTTGAACAAGGACACAACCATGGGATTGTTAACTTTGATAATCGGCGAAGCCGGCTTGATCTTGCTCGCATGATCATATTACATGGCTATCCTTTGTCTATGGTTGAACATATTGGTTTCCGTATATTTGTCAGAAATCTTCAACCCTTGTTTGACATTGCAACATTTGATGGAGTTGAAGCAGACTGTCGGGAAATATATTTGATGGAGAGACAGAAAGTATATGAAGAGTTGGACAAATTGCCTGGGAAAATCAGCCTTAGTGCTGATACATGGACTTCTAATGGTGATGCTGAATACTTGTGTTTGACGGCACATTACATAGATGATTCTTGGCATCTTAAAAAGAAGATTCTGAATTTTTTAACAACTGATCCTTCCCAAACAGAAGATATGCTGTCAGAAGTTATCATGACTAGTTTAAGAAATTGGGATATTGACCGGAAATTGTTTTCCGTGACATTTGATAACTACTCAACATATGACAAAATTGTAAGTAGAATCAGAGAGCAGCTTTGTCAGCACAGGTTTCTTTATTGTGACGGTCAATTATTTGATACACGCTGTGCAGCTAATGTTGTTAAGTTGATGGTCCAAGATACCTTAGAAACAGCAAGTCAGATAATCCACAAGGTACGGGAGAGTATTCGATTTGTTCGAAGTTCACAGGCAACACAAGAGAAGTTCGATGAGATGGCTCAAATTGCTGGGATTGCTTCCCAGAAGTGCCTGAATCTTGATAATTCATTTTATTGGAACTCAACTTATATCATGATTGAAACTACTTTGGAGTACAAAGACGCGTTTCCCCTTTTGCAAGAAAGTGATTCTCGGTATGCAATGTGTCCAACTGGGACAGAGTGGGATAGGATAAGTGCCATTGCTAGCTTCCTAAAACTCTTTGTTGAAGTTTCCAATGTTTTTGCAGGAAGCAGGTATCCTACTGCAAATGAATACTTCCCTGAGATCTGTGATATTCATTTGCAGTTGATTGAATGGTGTCAAAACTCGGATGATTTTGTTAATTCTTTGGCTCTAAAGTTGAAAAGCAGATTTGATGAGTACTGGAAAAAATGTAGCTTGGCTTTGGCGATTGCAGCTATCTTAGACCCACGATTTAAGATGCAACTGGTTCAATATTATTATCCACAAATCTATGGTGATAGTGCTCCAGACTGCATTGATATTGTCTCAGATTGTATGAAGGCTCTGTATAATGGCCATGCTATTTACTCACCGTTAGCTCCTAATGGTCGAGCTGAAGCTTCTAGTGCTAATAATGATCGGCTGACAGGCTTTGACAAATATATCTATGAGAGCTCACTGAGCAACAACATTAAATCAGATTTGGACACGTATTTGGAGGAAAAATTGTTCCCTAGAAAAGATAATTTTAACATATTAAACTGGTGGAAGGTTCACACCCCAAGGTATCCTATTCTGTCCATGATGGCACGCAATATTCTAGGAATGCCGATGTCAAAAGCTTCACTAGAGTATGTTTTCAACACTGGGAATAAGGCTCTTGAACCGTATCGCAGTTCGCTAAGATCAGATACCTTGCAAGCTTTGATGTGTGCCCAGGACTGGATGCGCGATGAATTTGAAGGTTAATATTTAGTAATGTAGTTTACAATTATGATATACTCTATATTAGCTGTAAAGCATAAATTCTGAATCTTTCTTCAACAGATACAAAGGCTTCATCAAGCACCGTCACTCTGGCCCTGTGTTATGATGCAAAATAAGAGCAAGTCTTTGGTATGCTTTTGTTAGCCCAGGTTGCCATTCTTTTTGCGTTATCTGTGTATATTTAGCACCTTTTAAACGGTCTCCTCTCTCTCTCCTTATGTTAAGATTTTGTAGAAATTAGTTCATTTGAAGATTTTGCTTTTCTGGAGCTCCCATAAATTAGTTCAAGATGGGTACTTTTGTTCAAGAATCTAACAGCTTTTCGCCATCTTAACCCTCATCAATTGACTTATCTCTATCTAGTTTTCTTTTCCTTCTTTCTGGGTTCTTTATGTTATTGAACATGTCAAAAACTGGAAGACTTTTCCACAAGGGAGGATCATTCAGAATTTATGTAACTCATGCTCATTATGGTCTGCGATTCGTTCATCTGAACCAGCTGAGAGAAAAATCATGAGGTATTCGTGGACTTTTGCAGTTTTCATTCCCAGCCTCAGCCTACCGGGAGATGGTATTGTCTTCTGTTTAGTATTTTGGGCCTCTTGAGTTGGACCATATAGCAGCTGAAGAGGGAAAAGGTAGTGAGTTATTCTGCTTAACTGATAAAAGTTAGAGAAAATAACCAAGGAATTTTATAGGGCTTCTGCTTACTATGAAGCCTTACTGGAAACTTATGTAGTAACTTTCTAATTTCAGTTTTTTCAATATTTGGTACTATATTCTAGCAAAAAAAAAAAAAAAAAGAGAGAATGCGTTGTATGAATCTGGAACAATTTTTACAACATAACTTCCAACTTATGGAATTTGCACAATTATAAAAGAGAAAATTACACTGTATGTTAATTGGGGCAACGATGCTATCAAAATTGACCCCTTTTTTTAATTCTTACAAAAAATGAGCCAAACTTTTTTCTCACTTTCTCGCCCTCTGCCTTCTTATATGTTGGTATAAGTGTCTGTATATGTTTGTATATTTTGGGGTATTTTTTGTAATGTAAGTTTTTGGCTTTTTTTTTGCATGTAAGTAACTAACTTGTATCTTTCTGAAATTTTCCCGTTTGAGGGCCTGTTTATGTATTATGCCATTAAAATATCATAAAATGTATCCCGTGTGGTTTGCGAGCTATTGCACAGGAGCTGGGTTTACCCTGTGCGCACCCGAAGGGTAGCGGCTGAGGGTTCCCATGTCATCAAAAAAAAAAAAAAAAAAAATATATATATATATATATATATATATATATATATATATCATAAAATGTATAAAAAGCATAAATGCAAGAAAGCTTGGAATTCTCATCTTGTTCGAACTCATGTTTTATTCAATTCAACTTCCTTAACTACATCACCTATTTGTATCAAATAAAGACTGATTCAACTAATGCTGATCCAACTATTTGTGTTCCTTCTAAGATCATACGACAAATAGGGCAAGAATGACTTTCATTTAAACAGGGTTTAACACAATCTCCATGAAACAAATGTGAGCAAGGCATACACAACAAAACTCTCTCCTCTCGAAGTTCTTCTAAACAAATGACACAGTTATCGTTGACAACACTTTCATCAACCTCCATTCTCTTCAGCAACTGCAACATGGACGACATACTAGCACATACCACCGCGTTGAGGTGTAACAACGTGTCGTATGACATGTATACAGAAGGGTCGAGTTTGAGACGAAGTGATTTGGTGATATTGGAGTTGTTCAGGAAGATCATGAGGTGGTCTATAATAATGTAGGTCATGGGTAGTAAGATGAAATTCAAGGGACAAAAATGGGGGAGCTGGAGAAATATTATTAGTACTATTACTTAATTTTTCTTGTGGTAATTGAGATATTGTGACTCTAGCAGAGGAGGAGGGATGGTCGTATTCGGAAACAGTTTCCTCCATAATCAAATAGTTGAGATATATGGTAAACGAAGTGGTATTAACTAATAGTGTGTTTATAATTATACTAGTTGAGATCCTAGACCAACTCAGCTTATGAACCTGGATTTGACTAATTTTTCTTGTTCAGTTTGGAAAATCAAGAGATATTTTATCATTTCATACCTATTTTACCCTTTTTAGTAATTACTACTCCCTCCGGATCAAAAAGAGTGTCCGCTTAGTCATTTGCGCACTCCTTAAGAAAATACTAACTCCTAAAAGAAAGATAGGTAATTTGACTAAACTGAATAAGTATTGCGATTTGATTACATAGCAGATCACATAGCGCTTAATAGGGGCAAATCTGGCAAAATATGTTAATTCTTTCTTGATTTAATTAGTGGACACTCTTTTTGACTC
The DNA here is from genome assembly GCF_019175385.1 of Lycium barbarum. NCBI lineage: Eukaryota > Viridiplantae > Streptophyta > Magnoliopsida > Solanales > Solanaceae > Lycium > Lycium barbarum. The sequence continues at coordinate 4,034,496 of NC_083337.1, read as the reverse complement.
AAGATAAAAAGTCTAAATGGACACTCTTTTTGATCCGGTGGGAGTATTAGGTTGCAAAGTTCAAAGAATTTTTAGTGTCTCCGTAACTTTTAAAGTATGTTTTATTGCTTTCGATCATTGGTTGACTTAGTAATAATTATGGGTTATATTGGTTGTTATTCTATATATGTCTCCGTGTATGAAGTCAATACATGACAAGTAAAAATAGACAGAGGGAGTAAATCAATACTTTTTTCATATGGAAGATGGATTGTCATAAATAAGGGGTGTTCATGCATGATTCGATTTAAATCAATAAAGTTGATTTTTCAAATATTGAAATCAAACCAAATCAATTAAGTCAATTTTTTATTGAATTGGTTTTTTTGGGTTTTTATCATTTTCTTAAAGATGCGACATGTTAAGATACCTTTATAAAATGGCATTATCTTGATGAAAATGTTATTTATCAAGATATCTTGATGATAATTGAACAAAAATTAATAATTTAAGAACTCAACAAAAGACAAGTTATTTTTAATATGAAACAAAATTTTGGACTTATCAAAATAAAGACACAATCAGAGTAGAATGCCAAGACAAATTAAGGAACTAGACTACAAACCAAATATTAATATCTGCCGTAACATTCTAACTTTTTTAATATATAAATATATGTATATATGTGCAGCTTTATTTTTTTTAAAAGGTATTTATATATTTTTGAAAGAATTTAATTTTCAAGTAGCTTTAAAATGTGTGTCTTAGAGTGTAAATAATTGCACATTTAGTTATGAATTTATAATATTGTATTAATTTATATATTTATTTTCTAATTAGTGAAATATGCATGTACTAAAAATTATTTTTTGAATAATTTTATCTATAATAGCCTAATAAAGTTTAATCTCAAATATTATTATAGGTGTATCACAATCAATAACTATAAGAGCAAAAAGCAAAAAAAAAATTGTTGGAACAAACGACATAGTTATAGAGATTTGACTGTAATATGTATTGGCAAGGGAAAGTCTAACTTGATTTTTTTTTTTTTTTTATGTGCTTCACCCGACACTTGAATTGTGAGACATTTTTTTATCTCACAAATAAATGAATCCAATTCTTACACTATGGGGTCCGTAAATTTTGGATCCACTTTTTCTGTGAGACGGTCTTGAGCTTCTTTTCTCAGAGAAGAATCAATGATGCATCTGCTAACTCGATGCCAGCAATCGCGGAAATATAGAGGATGCAAGCATTATCCGGAGTGATTGAGCATAAAGCGATTGTAGGTTCATTGAATAATAAATAACTGCAAGTGATCGAGACAGACTATTTAAATAACGAAAAATTTAATATTTAAAAATTATATCGAGTATGACTGAAAAGGTGAAAACAAAACCAGATATAATTTAATAATTATGAACAAATTCAAAATCTCTATAATTAGAGTCGATCATTAAAAAGATGTCTCACATCACTTATACATGTAATAAAAAAGTTTCGTCTTAACTTTGAGTAAAGCACTTTTGCTCCTTTTTTTTTATTTGGAAGCCCCAAACTCCAATGTGGTGTTGACGATTCAGCTATTTGCATCATGCTACATGCTTCCTCATCTTCACTCTTTCTTGAGCACCCTAATATTTTCCAGCTTTCTTATAGTAAAAATCAACGATTTTAGATCCTGTATTTACTATATTAGAAAATTTATTAACTATATTTAATTATTTAATTGCGGATTCAACAATTAAAATGAGCTATGTGTTCTATGGCAACTACATTAAATCAGATTTGGACACATATTTGGAGGAAAAGTTGTTCCCTAGATTATTATTTGATTTATTGCATGTGCCTAGTCAAATATAGACAAGTAAACGTGGAGTATATTACTCCCTCCATCCTACAATAAGTGTCACTTTAGCTAAAAAAATTTATCCCATAATTAGTGTCAAGATATAAATTAGCTAGTTTTTTTTTAATTTTATCCTTGAATAATAAAGTAACATCTAAATGATAATTGAAAAAGTCACATAGTAACTTGATATTATTGAATTTTCAATATCAAAAGGTTTACTTCTTGTGCATGCTTTATTCAAGAGATAAAAGTAATTGTTTTTATTATATAAGAGTAATTTGGTAAACTTTACATTGCATCATTGATATGTCAATATGCGTGTTTTTGGCTAAGCTGACACTTATTTGGCTAAGGTGACACTTTTTGGCTAAAGTCATCATTGATATGTCAAACTTTTTTTTTTTTTTTTTTCATTCTTAAATTCTCGTGAATCGGTAAAGATAATTTCAGTCACTATATTATAATCATGGCACATGCTTCCTCATCTTCATTCTTTCATAAGAAACTTAATATTTTCAGGTGACTTATAGTAAAACGAGTCAACGACTTTGATCTCTCTATCAACTTGGTGCTTTGAGAAATCCAAAAGATTTAAAATGTTTTCAGGTAAGCTTCGTGATTTTCATCTATACACTGAATCTTAATTAGTCATGCAAAAATGTCTTGTCTTAATTTTTTTGAAAGGTCCTTTTTTTCTTTTTTTTTTCTCTTCACTATTGGAGAGAAGCTGCATTAACTTTTATTTAGATCTTGTATTTGTATTAAGAAATTTATTAAGTAGGCGTTTGGCAGTAGATTTCAAATATTTTTTACTTTATTTGGAATTTATGGAGTTGGAGTTGAAGATGGCTATATGTTTTGCAAAGAATATTTAGAATGATGTTCATGCTTGAATGTACTTCAGTACAATTTCAAAAGTGAAAAGTGAGTTGGAAAATAGGTTATAGGTTGTTTACAGATTTGAAATACAACTTCAAGTTAGATTTGAAATATTTGTGGTCAAACACTGATTTCAAATAAAGTGAAAAATAATTCCGGAAAAAAGCGAATATTTTTTTATGGCCCAATGGGTCCTAAATAGGTATAAATATATGACCTATGGATTCATGTCAAGTTCAAAAACTCATAAACTCCGAATTCTGGTTCCAACTCTATATTTGTGAATTGACTAAAAAAGTGACATGAGCTGATCTTCAATAAAGGGGTTTTATGCAGTATGGGTAGAGGCGGATTCAAGAATTTTAAGTTAATGGATTCAACATTGTGCATTCCTTGAAAATATGGAGTTCACAACTTATATGTCAAGCTAAAAATGGTGGATTTAACTGAACCCATCCTTGTACAAATACCCCACTGATCATGAGTTTGGTGTAATGTTATATTTGGTCTTTCTCTTCTTCAGTGGATGTTTTTTCTTGAAATCTTTATTGAAGCATATGTTTAAAAAGATTGATTCTTTACATGTTCAATTTGATTATTTTTGTCAGTATAAAGTAAAACTGGAGTAAATTGATTTTATCATAGATAATGAGATAGAGAAACTTATTTGAACAAAGTCATGATCCACATATTTTGTGTTTCCATGGGATTTATCATTCATTTGTTAACTTGAACTGTGAAAGGGAAGTCTTGAAGCAACGGCAAAATTCTCTGTATGACCTATAGGTCACGAGCTTAAGCCGTGGAATGCTTATATTAGGGTAGGTTGTCTAAGTCGCACATCCCTTGGGGTAATGACCCTTCCCCTGACCCTAGGTGAATGCGGGATACTTCGTGCATTAGGTCACCCTCTTTTTTTTTTGGTGGTGAACTAGAACTGTACTTTTAACCTATTCTTAAGTTGTCTCCAAATGTATGAGAAAATAATGGTCCTGTTGTTTTCATTGTTTACCAGGCATGCTCAATCGAGGAAACAAGATACTAAAATTACCAAATAATGTCCAAAATAAACGACTGCCCGTTTTACTTGTATCTCTACTCTTCATTTCTGCTCTATACTTGGTTTTGTATCGAGAAAACGGAGAAAAATCAGGTTCATCATCTGGGATACTCAAACAAAATTGGGATAGCTTTAGCTCTGTGGTTAAGTTAGACCCCACAGTTGAGTTCGGAAATGGAACAGATATAATATGGCAAATCCCGGATTCTCCAAAGGCAATTCTTTTTCTTGCACATGGTTGTGATGGTAAAGCAGCTAACTTTTGGGACAAATCAACTAAGTGCCCGAATTGTGTTGGTCTACCTGAAGAGAGACTTATTACACTTAATGCTTTAGCTAGGAAATTTGCAGTTATCGCGGTATCAAGTGCTAAGCCATGCTGGTCGTTCAAAGAGGAAAGACTTATAGTTAAAGATATTATTGAGTGGTGGATCGCGAAACAAAAGCTTCAAAATTTGCCTCGTGTTGCTTTGGGTGCTTCGTCTGGTGGATATTTTGTTTCGATTCTTGCGACTGATTTGAAGTTTAGTAGCATTACGGTTATGATTATCGAAGGATTGTACGATCAAATGGAGATTCCGGAGAGTTACCCGCCTACACTTTTTGTGCACATGCCCAAAGATAAAAGCAGGATGCAGAAACTAGAACGATTTATGATACTCCTAAAGGGGAAAGGTGTTGATGTTGCGGAGGTCAAATGTTTAGAGTTTCCTTTGTTTCCTAATTTCTTTGCTGATAGGATTCCGCATATTGATGTTGCTACCTCGGCGAAGTTGTTTAGTCTATTCCAGGAAAATGGTTTCGTTGATAAGAACGGTTTCATGACGAATGACGGGCGTGATATTCGCTGGAATGAGACTCTCCAAGAGAAAGAGATTATTCTCCCAGATAAGTCCTTAGTCAATCACATTCAAGAGGAAATGAATCTTGCATTTGCTTTTCATGAAATGACTAGCTTGCAGTCTATGCAAATCTTCAACTGGTTCGAGACTCATTTGAGCTAATCAGGACGAAATTTCCTCCAAATGCATGGGAAGAATGCCACTCCGCTCTGCTTTCAACAACTGACAAAGGACCTAATAATGTTGTTTGAGCCTTGGTGGATAGAGTTATGTGGTACCTGTGCTGGTAGGAGATAAAAGGTACCACATGGAATTAGTCGAGGTGCTTGCAAGCTAGTGTAGACACTACGGTTATTAAAAAAAGAATAATATTATTTGGTGCTAATAATATGTTGACCACGTCCAATCCACATCCTGTGTTTGCATTGTGATGTAAAACAATGTGTAGACATTCATACTGTTTGGCTGTTGAGTGTCCATTTAATATTGATGGACCATGATGCATCTAATTTAGTATGTGCAGTTGTACTGTTGGTTTGATTTGCATTTATAGTGATGTTACATAAATAGTACTGCACTTTTTAAAGCGTATAATGTGGTGAGCCAAAGGTCTAATGTTGTACTACAATTCTTTTCCGCTGCTCATAATCAAAACATTCATTACAATGTTTCATTGAGCAAGGTTTTCAAGATCTCATGAAGACGACTTGATTAGATCTCATGAAGACGACTTGATCTTTTATTTTTTTTGGTTACCCTTATACATTGATTATTATTTGTCTGAAGCCATTGATGCACTTAAAAGAACCAGAATGAAACTGGTAACTTGAACTCTAAAACTGAAATCTGATATGCACTCACCAAACACAGCCAGACAGGTTATTTTTTACTGGTTTCAACTTTTGTTGTTTTAGCAGATAGAATAAGCTCGTCAATGTAGTAAATTTATTCATTTTGGGCTGGACATGTTGTGATCTACTTGTGTAAGTTAAACATGAATGAAATTTTTGGAACACAAACTGACATGTTCACTCTGCAAGTCTTGGATTATCATCCGGACACAAATAGTGCACATTCAATGATGGATAAATCTTTTGGAGTTCGGTTTATGAACGAACACTATGATGGAGAGAAGCCATTTCATTGGTCTCATGTGCTCCTATATGCAGGTATTCATCATCAATTCCTACTCACCTTCAATGTTTGTTAGCAATGGTACTGCTGTTATATATCTGTGATGGGGGGAGGTCGGGAGGATGTGTGTTAAAGCCGTGGGAATAGACTCTTACATAAATGCAATGTAAGGTTGTGTATAATAGACTTAATGTGGTTCGACCCTTCTAGTACCCCATGCATAGTGGGAGCTTAGTCCACCAGGCTGATCGTTTTAAGTTAAGTGGCCCTACAAAAAAAATATGATATTGTTTATTTGGATATATGGTTTCTTCACAAAGGAGACAATCTAATGTTACTCAAATCTGGATACAGAATTCACACATGTAAAACATCAAAGTAATATTTTACATATGCCTGAACATAAGTTAGTATCCTGTTGAAACATGAAAATTAACCCCTAAATTAAACTCACAGGAAATCATAATGAAACTGGACATGAGTGCAAGATACAAGGTGATTTTTGAAACATGTGTTTCAAACTCTAGGCTTTACTCGACCCTCATTTGCTAACTTGAATCGCTGTGCCTGAGCTGCAGCAGCCTTGTTTGAACTAAGTGCTGCAACAAAACTATCCCTAACTTGTTTAGTAGTGTAAGGGAACTTCCTGCTCACCATGGAGTTCAACAATGAAGCTGTTCCTTCCCTGTAGAGTTCCCCGAGGCCATCAGTACGAGGGTTTGAAAGTGCTTGCAGCAGGTTGAAGTTTGACCCGAGCCCCGGAGCACCTGCAGGCACACCAAATGCACTACCAACAGTTGCCCACCATCCAAACAAGCCCCATATTAAATTTGGGTTAGTCGTCCAGTAACTGCAATTCATAACATTTCACATTAATACTACCAAAAAAAAAAAAAAACTGGATTTAGCTACGAATTTCAATGGCTAATCCGTCGCTACCAATTTTTTTGATAATCCGTCGCTCATTCATCGCTAAATAGTCTTAGCAACAAATTTTGTTGTTTAGCTATAGCATTTGTCCGTCGCTAATTCCTTTTTTTTTAGTAGATGCATACTCAATTTTATCGGATGTCCATGAAGGGACTTCATAATTCAATTGACTGTATGTAAAGCTGATTAGCCAATTCACTTACTTGATCGGGAAAGGTGGTGAGTTTGGATCGAATAGAGGTGGAGGTAAGTAGATACCGGGAGTGCTTGGGATGCCTGGATTGATGATAGGAGTAGTTGGTGGGAGAATTATGGGTATAGTGGGGGTACTAGGTGTAGGAAAACTTGGAGGGAAGGGAGAGTAACCACCTCCAGAAGGTGGTGAATTGGGGTCAAATGGAGCTGAAGGTGTGGATATATCGGGAGTGCTCGGAGTGTCAGGGCTTATGATAGGAGTAGTTGGTGAGCTTCCACCGGAAGTTGGAGGGGAGGGATAGTAACTACCTCCTCCAGAAGGTGGTGAATTAGGGTCAAATGGAGTTGAAGGCGTGGATATATCGGGAGTGCTCGGAGTGTCAGGGCCTATGATAGGAGTAGTTGGTGTGGAAGGGGTACCATAAGTTGGAGGGGAGGGATTGTAACCCCCTCCAGAAGGTGGCGAATTGGGGTCAAATGGAGCTGAAGGTGTGGATATATCGGGAGTGCTCGGAGTGTCAGGGCTTATGATAGGAGTAGTTGGTGAGCTTCCACCAGAAGTTGGAGGGGAGGGATAGTAACTACCTCCTCCAGAAGGTGGTGAATTAGGGTCAAATGGAGTTGAAGGCGTGGATATATCGGGAGTGCTCGGAGTGTCAGGGCCTATGATAGGAGTAGTTGGTGTGGAAGGGGTACCATAAGTTGGAGGGGAGGGATTGTAACCCCCTCCAGAAGGTGGTGAATTGGGGTCAAATGGAGTTGAAGGCGTGGATATATCGGGAGTATTAGGAGTGTCAGGGCTTATGATAGGAGTAGTTGGTGCCATTCCACCAGAAGTTGGAGGGGAGGGATAGTAACCACCATCTCCAGAAGGTGGTGAATTGGGGTCAATTGGAGGTGATGGTACGGAGATATCCGGAGTGCTTGGTGGGGTGGAGGGGGTGGTAGGTGTAGTAGGGGTACTTGATGTTGGAGTACTTGGAGGACTTCCAGCAGAAGTTGGAGGGGATGGCGTAGAGTAACCACTTCCAGTTCCTCCCGAAGGAGGAGTTGGTGTGGGAGTCTGCCCGCCCGCACCTGCACCCCCTCCACTTGGGGGATTACCACAGTTAGCTGGTGGTGTTCCTCCATGGCTACCGCTTCCATGTGAAGGCGATTTTCCAGAGCCACCTCCTGAGCCATGTGATGGTGGTGTTCGCGAATCTGTCATAAAAAAAAAAATATATGGAATTTGATTCAGAAATTTGACAAGTGTAAGTAATAAACTAATAAAAAGACTGAAACATAAGTGTTCTGAGAAAAGATTTATCATCCGAAAAGAGGAAAAAACGGAGTCTTTGTCTAATTAAATGCATTCAGAAAGGGCATATAGAAACTTCCAACGAAATAGTGCTTTTTCAACTCTCAAAAATGGAATCAAAATTGTGAGATTGATGAAAAGAGAGGTTTGCATGAACCTGTCGACAAGCAAAAATCTAATACAAATATGGCAAGACACATTATTAGCCTTAATATCTAGGCTCAGCAAACATTTAGTAGTACCAAGAACATTTCTTATTTGTTCTCTTTGTAATTAGTTTTCCCTTTTTAAGTTATTCTTACAGTATCATAGCAAATATTAAGCTTGTAACTAGTTAAAGATAGCAGCTTCTATTACAACAACAACAACAACAACCCAGTGGAATCCCACAACGTGGGGTCTGGGGAGGATAGAGTGTACGCAGACCTTACTCCTACCAATGTAGGACGGCTGTTTCCGAAAGACCCTCGGCTCAATAAAAAAAGCATAAAAAGAGGTCAGATAAGGCTAAGAGATTCAAAGCGATATGGAAATGAAGTAACGCAAGCGACACAGATAAGTAGCAGCTTCTATTAATATATTTGAAAACAGCTAGTGATAAAAAGACTTGAGGCAAAAACTGCATGAGATAGAGAGGTAATAAGGAGATACTTCTTGGAGGACTTCTGCAAGAAATTACAGGAATGACCAAATTCTGCAAGAGTAATGCAGCAACTGTAGCCCACAGGATTAGAGAAGTCCCTTTGCTTCTCTTCTTCTCCATCTTGCTTTGCTCTCAAACTGAAAGAGAGGAGACTGAATAAGAGAGGGAGAAAGGGGAAGGGGGGTGGGTGAAGACTTCAACTGATGCATATTGATACAAGAGAAGAGTTGTATATAAAGAGTAACAAGGGACGCACCTATGTTGGTTGAAGGTAGCGGATACCCTGTGAAATGCATGCAAACTGGTTCGGACGGTACGATTAAAGAGATTAATTGATGCCTAGTGATACAAGAGAAGAATTGTATATAAAGAGTAATGAAGACGTACTTGTGCTAGTAGGAGGTAACAGTTATCCCGTGAAATTAGTCAAGGTGTGTGCAAGTTGGCTCGGACGTGACAGTTAAAGAATTTAATGATGCCTGGTGATACAAGAGAAGAGCTGTATATACAGAATAATGAGGACATACTTATGCGCTTATGCTAGTGAGAGGTAGCAAGTACTCCATAAATTTAATTGAGGTGCATGCAAGCTGGTCCGGCCAAGGCCAATACAGGTTGAAAAAATATTGAGAGTAATGAGGACGGAAGTTAATATAAGCAGAGGTTAAAGAGTATGAGGTGAGCTGCATATGTTGCAGGTTACATTTAAGGCGTCATTTAAATCTCACATAGAAGAACATGGACAAATGCCCTTCATCACTCTAAACCTATTCAAGTTATGTCATTGTCACTAACTCATACTTTTCATAATACCAGTTATGAAGTTGTGAAAAAACCATATTAACACTTTATGTCTAGGAGAACCTTATAGAATTGCCTGTATTATTATGTGGAATACTGGAATGTGTTCAAAGTCTACGTTGTTCAGACTCTTTAAAAATTTTCTCAAGTGCGTGTCGGATTCTTCAAAGGTTGTGCATTTTTGGATGATCCAATATGGATGTAGCAGTATTTTTGAAGAGTCTGAGCAACATGGGTCCAAGCGACATGCTTTATGCTGTTACTTGTGAAGTCAATCTCATTATATATGTAGAATTTAAATGTATCACTCATAGTGGTGATTATTTGAAAGTTCGAACCATACTACTAAGCCTACCATCCATTTCTCTTCACTTGATACAAGACAATCAAAGTATCTATCACCCTACTGGTTTCAATTTAGCGACGGCATCTGGAACCTATGTTGCTCGGACTCTTCAAAAATGCACTACTTTTGGAAGATCCGACATGCACCCGTCGATATTTTTTTAAAAAGTCTGAGTAACATAGTCGGGAACCCCACTACTGTAGCTATCCTTCACACATGCCTCCTATAATTATCACTCACCTAGGCTCGTCCAGCAAGCTTCTATCGTGCAATACGGTGAAATATATCTTAGAGAATGTCATGGTTCTCAAGATTGTAGTGGCATTCTATAAGTTCCTGTCATTTTTTTTTTCTATTGTGAAAAGAGATTAAAATAAAAGGTTTTTTTTCTATTTCCTTTCAACAATAAAACAAAGTAAGCATGTTCTCAAGTGTGTATGCGTGTGTTTTAATTTTATATTATAATTAACATTTTTAAGTAGTATCAGTGCCAAAGCCAAAGGTATGGGACTTTTGAGTTTCCACAAAGGAGACATTTGGAAGAAAAGTGCATGAGTAAGACTAGTTTTGAGCTGACATGGAGTAATATGAGACTTTATGCCTTCTCAGTTAGGTAGGTGAAAGTATACACATTGAATTGCTGTAGTAAATGAGATAGCATCATTACTGTCCCTCCTCTTGGGACTTTGAGCTTTTAAATTCACTATTTTTGTGTCAAAGGCCCCTTATGACTTACTCCCTCCGTTCACTTTACTTGTCACATTTTGTTTATCGAGAATCAAAATATATGGACTTTGACAAATATTTTAATATTTATTTCTTCATCATATTAATGTGAGAAGAATTGCAACTTATAATATCTTTTATATAGTTTTCGAACATCAAAATTTTAATTTTAAAATATTAAATTAATCTGATGCAATGCAACTTCAAAGATAGTCAAGTTCTCTCGAGAAGGGGAACATGACAAGTAAAAGTGAACGGTGGGAATTTGTTTTTCGGATTTTTTTTTTAAATGTTGAGGGGTAGAGGATCTGACACTGGTGCGACATTATTTTAGTAGAGTTCGAGCAACATAACTTGTGACTATTGTGGAGGAAGGAGAAGCTTGGTTTGGTGAATTCAAAAAGAGTGTAATCTTATTATATTAGTAATATATTTTATTTCATTTCTTATATATACATAGTTTGAGTAGAAAATATTTTTTGTTGAAACTACAAAACTCATCTCAGATCTCTCTTATTAATGCTGCTAGAAAAAGGAGCAACACAGGCTGCAGAAGATGTGCATAGAGGACCTGGACTCAATGGAGTTGTAATGAATGCATAGAGATGAGACCATCATTAATATGAGGAGACACCCATTTTCCTTGGCATTATCTGCACCTGCAAAATAACCCAATGTGGCCTGCTTATCATTTATGTGAGCTACTTACATTACTGTTTCTATTTCATTTTATGTCACTTTTTTGGTTATTATGTTTCAAAAAGAAGTACATATTTCTTTTATTTGAAAATCATTTAACTTTAAACTTTTCATTTTACATCTAACGATGTATGTTTTTATTGTCACAAAAATTGTATGGCATATTTAAGAGTAAATTCAGAACACAAAGATGAGGGACACCGGAAAAACAGTCATTGATTGCAATAGAATTAGGAACCATTGCTTGATAGAGGTTTGATGGTGTGATGAAGTTACATAACTGCATAGGTCAAGCTTGAGCAGGTACAGTTAGGAAATGCTGTAACTGCTCAAATAAAATTAATAACATATGTTACTACCTTTATTACTTACCAACTTTTCTTGCCTCCAAATCTCTCTTTTGGCTTTAGAAACTTCGATTCGTGACAGCTACTAAGTATTGCATCTAATAAGTGTTGCATATTCGTTACGTGTAAAAGAGACTTCCTTCCTTCATATACCAAACACTCGCTAATAAGTATTGCATCTTCAGAATTGTACTATATGAGTTCGAGATAATTGTAACATTGGAATTTCCGCAAGGGTTGAAAGCCAGACGGAGCAAAGAAAGTGTTCAATAATGATTCCATAATTGAAGAGGCTTTGACAAAATTTTGGCATTCTCGCTTATGTTATTAAGACTCGCTTGTCTTCCATGCTAGGGTCTAACAGAGATCTCACTAATATGGTAGGCCCTAATGATCTCCAATATTTCTTCTTATTACAAATCAAATCGCGTTGCCTATGACTCATTCAAAGAGAAACACTTCCTACTGTAAATTTTTTCTTTTTTTTCATTTCCATTACTCGAACTTAAGATTTCTTATTAAGGTTAAAATAGATCTGATCCGTCCCTCCACACTTTTCAATGGTTAATACCATCAAAAATGTGTAAAAATGACCAAATTTTCCCTTCATCATATTACCAAATCTGAGACATTCAATGTTGTATCAATTTGAGTAATTGCTTGGGATTGATGTCAAACAAGGACTACTTGGTACATTTGACTTTGAGAGAGTATTGGAAGGGGGTTTTCTCCTGCATTTCAGTTACCAAGGTCCAAAATTTCAAGGGCAATAGGTGCAAGATTGGAAATAGAGAAAAAGGTTCTTGAATTTGTAAGAGAGAAGAAAAGGGAAATAAAAGAACATGTGAAAGAAGGAAAATTGGAAGACACATTATTTCTATATTATGTCTCTAACACTTCCTTTTATGTGTGGAACCAGTTCTCGTGGGTCAAGTATGTGAAAATTTTTTACCTTCAGTAACGGTGGGATTTAAGTAGGCATTTGGCCATGGAAACCAAATAATTTCACTTTATTTGAATTTTTTGAAGTTGGAGTTGATGATGGAGTTGTGTATGGTAATAGCTTTAGCAAATAATATTTAGTTGTTTGAATGATTTTTTCTAAAAAAATATGAAATACGATTTATAACCTCGATTTTTTAAAAACTAGCAAAATCACCCAACTTGACTAATTTATCCGACTTTGTCATCCTTATTATTTTCTTCCTTTGTCCAAACCACATTTGTTAACTCTATCCTTATTATTTTATGCAATATATAAAAACCACATTCGTTAATTCTAATGTTTATTATTTTTTTCATACTAATCAACTCCCAAAGAGTGTCAAGTTATTCTCTATGAAGTTTAGAATATTGCGTAATGGATATTAGAGCATGCAACAGTTTGGTGGCTAATATAAACGGGGTCATTTTTACAAAACAAAAAGCTTATGATAAAATTTGAAAAAGAAAAATAAATGTAATGGACCAAAACTGAAAGTGAAAATAGAATTTTAGGTGTTTTATATTTTCACGTCCAAACGCAGATTTTCAAATAAACTTAAAAAAATCCGAAAAAAAGTATAGCTTAAGCCCGGACGTATTATTAGTTCTTAATTATATTATCTCCATACAGAAAAGCTACTTTCCGCATGTACCATCTTTTGTTTTAGCCTTCAAATTGAATTAAATTTAATCTTGGAAACTGGATTTAATTATTCATGACAGAATTCATATTAATATCATGAGCTCTAGTCTATATGATGGAAAAAAATTACAAAATAAAAGATTGTGTCTTACAAAAGAATACAGAACTTTCTGTTGAGAAAATGCAGTGATTTATTACAAAATTTTGATGCCCTTCTCCAAATTTTACCTGTAAAGGGTCGTTAGGTTGGAAACAAGTTATCCAGGATCCCGGGATTAATTATTTCACTCTTCCACAGGGATAAAATAACACTACAATCGTGGGATAACTAATCCCAGATTAGTTATACCGCGATTTTATCCCAACCAAACGTGGGATAAAAGCATCTCAAATATAATCCTAGGACTATTTATCCTTGTCCCTCGTACCAAACGAACCCCTAAATAGACAAGGGAACCCTTTTCTTCGAAGTCTGTTGCTTTAAAATAATTAGTATTGTGGTTCAAAAAATGTCTGAAAAAAAACAATTTTGTCTAAATTCCAAGTTAAGATCAGTCATATGACCAAACAGGGTAGTGGTGGGATGCATAGGATCCTCCACCTTTAACTGGAGGTCTCGGATTCAAATCCTGAATATAAAAAAAATCCTGTTAGGGAGTACTTCCGCCTTAAGTGGGTCTTACGCGGCGCGAATCCGAATTAGTCGGGATCCCAATGTGGGTAAAGGGCACGGATGAGAAACCCAAAAAGAAAAGAAAAAAGAGATCTGTCGTATGAATGTCTTAAAACAACTATGTTTAAATTCCAAGTCGAGATCACCTATATAAATCCCCACTGACAATCACTCCATTTAAACTCATCTCAGACACAATTTTAGGAAGTATTTCAACATCACATACAAGGGGAAAAGAATCCTAAAATCTTAAATCCGAAAGAAAATCCCGTGCTCCTGTCTTAAAAGATATTTAAATCATCCACAATCTGCCTGCAATTTTCACATCTTCTCCAGGGAAAAACAATTTTAAGTTTGAGAAAATCTGTACTTTATTGTTGATTATGCTTTTTCACATTCAATCAGATAGCAAATATAATATACTCATGTCAGCTATCTTGCTCAGCCACTACAAAAATGTCACCAGGGCGTGTCAGATCCTCTAAAAGTAGTGCATTTTTGTAGGATCCGATACGGGTGCAACAATATTTTCGGAGAGTCCAAGCAACATAACATGTCAGAGTGAAAATAAAAGAAGACTAGTCCCTAATATAATACACGTTAAATATCCAATGACCATAGACATTCAAGCTAATTGAGCCTTAGATCTTCTTTGAAGTTTGAAGGAAAATATAAACCTGGCTAGTTTATATATGCAAAAAATACTTCATCCACTATGAATCATTGCTAGTAATATTGTCAAAATATGATACAAAGCTTGATATGCTTCGCGGACCGATGGCTTCATTCCCTACTTAAGGAACAATGTACTTACATTACAAGTTCACATGTTCCAGAAAAGCACAAGGAACAGAAAATTCAACCAGGTTTAACAGTCGAACACCTCAAAACCTCGAAAGCAAGCCCGAGTCCTACTTCTCTATCTGACCTGCAGAAGATATAGCAAGAACCAGTAAGAAATCAACCAATTGGAACAGCATCTGGTGGAAGCACCACAGGGATTTAAAAGTTGAAAAGGGACCACATTATCTTCAAGAAGAAAAAATAAAGAATTGACCTAAATAGCTATCTACCCAAGCTTAAACTAAAATAGCAGGTGGATGTATAAATAGTATATAATCTATGTCTAATATGTGCATAACCGTGTACAATCTATGTATGGCGGCTAAGAGAAGTAAGCAGTGAATCTGGCCGGCTATTGGTGTAAGGATCCCAAAAATAAATGGGTCAAGCAAAGAACGAGACTCAAACCAATATGTACACCCTTGCTCCAATTCTGCTATCTAATATCTCTGCGCTCTCTCCCACCCCAGTTTTTAGGTTTCTCCACACCAAAATCTAATAATAATTACATAAAAAAGCATTTATCTCCAAGTCAAAATAATGGAGTAATATAATATTACAATTTATCTTTAGCATTCATGTTCTATTGAAAACCTCAGGAACTCAGCACCTTTTCGGCTTCAACATGGACAAAAATAACCTCGGGCATTCTAGTTATGCTTTGAAAATAACCTCCCAAACCATATCATAAAGATGTGTCTAGTTCTCCGGCTCCACCTCCCATGAGCAGAGGATTAGTTAATTATTTTTATGCCTCTTTTTTGGCCTCCTTACTCTTTTCTTCATTCCTGGCAAATTCTGTAAAATTATAAAGACTAGGTTACTCAAGTGGCTATGCCTATCCCTCCAATCACCAGTATAAGAATTCTAATTTTCCTTTTATCTGAGCTCCTAAACAGAACCCACCCTTTATCATTTCTTGTAAAATCCAAGCTCTTCCCCTTCATTCAGCCGGACTACCTAATATAATCCTCATTGCCTAGCAAAAAAGGTTCGGCTTCTCAAACAAGAGAAGTACCTCTGAATCCTCACTCTCACTGGCAATGAAAGCTTGATCTAGTCCACCAAAGCAAGACAGTACAACGAAGCGAGAACGTTTATGCCCCTTATATTTGTCTGTGAACTTTATACTTTCCTCTATATTCCAAAGATAAGTTTCTTGGTTTCAAAGACTTACCAATCTATATATATATATATATTGTCTGCGGACAATACAAATGAAGTTATTGTTTCATCCTCCTGAGTTATTTGCTCAGCTTTTGATTCCACTCCAAATAATAGTATCATATTATCTTTACAAACAGAGACCATATGTTTCCCATCACTAATTATCCCTAAATCTGCTATTCTACTAATCCGATGCCCTTCCCAACACTTCAGCTCTTTCCCTTCAAGATCCCACGTGTCTAGATGACTTCTTCTATTCCCAGAATAAATAATTGAATTTCCAAAAGTAAGTCAAGTATACAGTGTGTAGCATTATATGTTTTGCATGTCTTCGAGGCCTTTTGATTCTAGAATTAGACTTGCAGATAAGCAAATATTAAACCCATCAAGAGCCACAATAAACTACAGAGATTAAAATGACTACGAAGTCCTTTGCGACTTAAGGTTATACACACCAGAAGAATTTTGACCTTCAGCAAGAAAAAATTTAACCTCAAACATGAGCTCTACCCTTAATTATTAATATCATTGAACACTCCAATATCCTCTATAAATGAAATTGTGAGAAGTATTCACCCCGAGATCTTTGAATAACCCAATAAGCTTGGTTCCCCTGGGAAGAGGGAGAAGAAATCCAACTCAAAATTACAGCTTGAAATCATCCCAGCTTATATATCTACTAGGAGTTCCATTTACTACATAAGTGGCTGCTCTCAGCAAAAATTGGTTAAAAAAAAAAAAATCAATCTTTTAGCCTACGAGAGAGTAGCTTCAAGTATGTACAGCAGATACAGGGTTAAATAGAGAATTCTAATTTATAAAGTGCCATAACATGTGACAACAACAACATACCCAGTGAAACCCCACAATGTAGGGTTTATAAAGTGCCATAACATGTGAGAAAAAGTATAATGCCAGGGCTAACATAAGCTCCTCAAAATTTCCCATTTCACAAAATGAACAGACCATGTTGGCAAGAACAAAACAACACATGAAAAGGAAAGAAAAAAAGGTGGGGTTACACGATAAATCGATACAAAATCAAGAAATATCCTACTCAAATTTACACCTTCAGATCATCCAGCTTATATATCTACTAGGAGTTCGATTCACTACATAAGTGGCTGCTCTGAGCAAGAAATATGTAAAAAAAAATTAAAAATCAATCTTTCAGCACAAGAGAGTAGCTTCAAGTATATACAGCAAATACAGGCTTAAACAGAGAATTCTAATTGGAAAAGTTCCATAACATGTGAGAAAAACTAAAATGCCACGCCCAACAGAAGCTCCTCAAAATTCCCATTTGACAAAATGAACAGGACCACGGTGGAAACAACAAAACCACACCAAAAGAAAAAAATGGGATTACACAGACGGTCTATACAATATCAAGAAATGAGCTTTTTGGTTCTGTCCATATTACTCCTTCAAATCATCCAGCTTATATCCTAATCAAAATAACAACTTCAAATCATCCAGCTTATATCCTAATCAAAATTACACATTCAAAGTTATAAATCTAAATAGTTTCATTCACTA
Organism: Lycium barbarum; assembly: GCF_019175385.1. Lineage (NCBI taxonomy): Eukaryota > Viridiplantae > Streptophyta > Magnoliopsida > Solanales > Solanaceae > Lycium > Lycium barbarum. The sequence continues at coordinate 4,016,911 of NC_083337.1, read as the reverse complement.
CATAAGTGGCTGCTTTGAGCAGAAAATATGTATAAAAATTCATATCTTCCAGCCTACAAGAGAATAGCTTCAAGTATATGGAGGGTTAAATAGTGAATTCAAATTGGGACAAGTGCCATAACATGTAAGAAAAAATAAAACGTCAAAGCCAACAGAAGCTCAAAATTTCCCATTTCACAAAATGAACAAACCAACAAGGAAAGAACAAAACTACACAAAAAAAGGGTTACACGATGAGTCGATACAAAATCAAGAAATGAGCTTTACATCATCCAGCTTATACATCTACTAAGAGTTCCATCCACTATATAAGTGGCTGCTCTGAGCAAAAATATGCAACACAAAAAAAAAAAAAAAAAAAAAAAAAAAAAAAAAACAATCTTTCAGCCTATATGAGAGTAGCTTCGAGTATATAAATTATAATACAGCATATACAGGATTAAATAGAGAATTCTAATTGGCAAATTGCCATACCATGTGAAGAAAATAAAATGCCAGAGCCAACAGAAGCTCCTCAAAATTCTCATTTGACAAAATGAACCAGACCAAGTCGGAAAGAACCCAAAAAAAAAAAAAAAAAAAACCCCAAAAGAAAAGGAGAGGATACACGATACGTCAATACAAAATCAAAACTACATCTTAACATCATCCAGCTTATATATCTACTAGGAGTTCCATTCACTACATAAGTGGCTTTTGTGAGCAAAAATATGAATAAAAACTTCAATCTTTCAGCCTACAAGAGAATAGCTTCAAGAATACAGAGGGTTAAATAGTGAATGCAAAGCGCCATAACATGTAACCAAAAAAAAAAAAAAATGCCAGAGCCAACAGAACCTCCTCAAATTTTCGATATGACAAAATGAACCAGACCAAGTTAGAAACAACACACCAAAATAAAAGGGGTTAACACACTTACACAACAAGTCGATGCAAAATCAAGAAATGAACCTTATGGGTTCTGTCCATAAATTACCCCTTCAAATCATCCAGCTTATATCCTAATCAAAATTACACCTTCAAACCATCCAGCTTATGTATCTACTAAGATCCCATTCACTAATAAGTGGCTGCTCTGAGCAAAAATATGTAAAAAGATTCAATCTTTCAGCCTATAAAGAGTATCATCAACTATATACAGCAGATACAGGGTAAATTTAGAGAATTCTAATTACAAAAGTGCCATAACATGTAAGAAAAAATAAAATGCCAGACCAACAGAAGCTCCTCAAAATTTCCCATTTGAGGAAATGAACAGACCAATTTGGAAAGAACAAAACAACACAAAAATGGAATTACAACATAAGTGGATACAAAATCAAGAATTGAGCTTTAACATATATCTACTTAGAGTTTCATTCACTATATAAGAGGCTACTCTGAGCAAAAATATGTAAAAAGATTCAATCTTTCAGCCTATAAAGTGTATCATCAACTATATACAGCAGATAAAAGGATTAACAGAGAATTCTAATTACAAAAGTGTCATAACATGTGAGGAAAACAAAATGCCAGAGCAAACAGAAACACCTCAAAATTTCCCATTTCACAAAATGAACACAAAATAAAAAGGGGTTACGATACAAGTCGATACAAAATCAAGAATCAAGCTTTAAATCATCCAGCTTATATATCTACTACTAAGAGTTCCATTCACTACATAAGTGGCTTCTCTGAGCAAAAATATGTAAGAAAAATTCAATCTTTCAGCCTAGAAGAGAGTAGCTTCAACTATATACAGCAGATAAAGTGTTATATAGAGAACTCTAATAGAAAAAGTAACATAACATGTGAGAAAAATAGAAAGCCAGAGCTCCTCAAATTTCCCATTTGACAAAATGAACAAACCAAGATGGAAAGAACAAAACAACACAAAAAAAAAAAGGGTTACAAGATAAGTTGATACTCTACAAAATCAAGAAATGAGCTTTACATCTTCCAGCTTATATATCTTCCTTTCACTACATAACTGGCTAGTCTAAGCAAAAAAAATATAAAAATATTCAATCTTTCAGCCTACAATAGATTAGCTTCAACTATATTCAGCAGATACAGGGTTAAATAAAGAATTCAAATTGGAAAAGTGCTATAAAATAAAATGCCAGAGCCAACAGAAGCTCAAAATGAACACACAATAAAAAGGGGTTACACAACAAGTCCAAACAAAATCAAGAAATGAGCTTTAAGGGTTTCTATCCATCTTCAGAACCTTAACAAACAACAAGAACAACAAACTGAAAAAAAAAAAAAAATTATGCAAATTACAAAAAAATGAAAAATGAGAAAAAGGGTGTTCAGTAATTTACCTTTCTTGGTGAAAAAACCACCAGCTGGAAAAATGTAGTAGTAGCAATGCCATAACTTGAAGTTGGTCCAAATAAACCCTAATTAGTCAAAGGGTTTTCACAAGAGTTAGAAAATGCATTCAAATAAATTTCAACACACACACATATACATATGCACACACAGTCACACACACACACACACACTCTTCTTGAAAAAAGATTTGTTTTTTTACTTTACTTTATATATAGTATTTGTCTTCTAACCATTAAAGGCCCACTCTATCTCTCTCTCCAGAGAGTATTATTTGTATTTTTTTATTCCCTATGACATTAACTTTAATCTTATTTATGTCTAACTGTTTATTTAATTAGGCTTAGAGCCCATTTGGATTGCCTTATAAGTTGCTATAAGTTGCTTATAAGCTATTTTCAGTTTTTTTGAGTGTTTGGCTGGTTAGCTCAAAGTCATTTTGTGCATAAAATAAGCCCAAAAAAATAATTTGGCCCATTTGGCTTAGCTTATCTAGAGCAGCTTATAAGCTGAAAACAGCTTATAAGCCAAAAAAAATAAGTTAGCCTATCCCAACTTATTTTTTTATTTGCTTATAAGTTGTTCTGCTTATTTTAAGCCCATCCAAACAGGCTCTTAATGCATATGCAGTCCTCTAAACTTGTCCTTTTTTTCTATTTTGGCATCTTAATTAAGTGTTGTTCTTATTAAACCCTGAACTCATTCTCAAATGTGTCTGTCAAACCCTTTAAATTTAATTTTTATTAGAAGCAAAAGCTAAATTGTGATAATGAAGGTAAAGTAATATTTTAGACGTGTGGTAAGCTATTCTTTAGGTCATGAATGTGTTGGTTTCTGCTGGTTCTGTTCTTCCACTGTCAACTTAATTAAGAGCTTACCCCTTTTTTCCCTCTCAATTGCTGCTAATCTTAGCTAAAATATGACATAATTAAATTAGAATATATATTAGCATATTGCTACATTGAAGATAAAATACTATATAAGTCAGATTGTGTTTGATAGACACACTCGAGAACGAGTTCAAAGGTTCAATAGGAACAACACTTATTTAAGGTGCCAAAATGAAAAAAGGGACAAGTTCAGGGCTGCATATGCATTAAGCCTTTTTATTTATATGTCCATAATTACAAAATTTTACTAAGGATAAAATGGAGAAAAAATTAATTGTGTCTTGAATTTTTAAAATGATAAATAATTTGAGATAAATATTTTTAGTAACCACGATAGATGATTTGAAAATAATATATTATTCCCTCCGTCCAATTTTACTTATCCTATATATATTAGAAATAGATACACTTTTACTTGTCCAGTTTAAAAAATTAAGAGATAATTTACCGTTTCATACCTATTTTACCCTTATTACTAATTGAAAACTTCAAGATATTGTTATTGACTATACAATTTTTAAAGAAGGTTTGATTGATTTCATCCACTAGATGATTTAGTAATAATTAGGAGTGATATAATAAAATTATATTCTATTTTAGACTCCTTATACATGTGTCAAGTTAATATATAACTAGTAAAAAAAATGGAATTTTACTTTTATTTATATCTAAATTATAATCTTTATCCATTAAATATTTTATTTTATTATATTATCTCTGTTAATGATATAAACTTAATAAGGATAAAATGGTAAAAAATAATTAATTATGTCTTTAATTTTTAAAACATAAAATAATTTAAGATAACTATTTAAAATCACGATAAATAATTTGAGGCGAAAGGAGCGTATACTGCTGTTTTATCAACGTGTGGGTATAAGAAGGGGTTTTTCTTTTTCCCAAGGTGCACGAATTACGAGGAAGGAAAAAGGAGGGGGCCAAAGTGCATAGGGAATAAGTTCGAAACGGCTACACACACATTAGCAGGCTAGCAAGGCAGCAGCGCTCGTAATTTTCAAAAGTTGTCAGAAACTGCTGGTTTTTTTTTTTTTGTTTCATCCGTGTCCGGTAATGACATTGAAGCCCGACTAAATTTAAATTTATGCCGGATAATCTCACATTAGAGGATAAAGCATTTCCTAACAATAGTAACTTCGTACCAAGAGAGCTCGAACTCGAGACCTCTTGGTTAAGGTTAGAAACTTGCTTCACTTTGTGGTAAACTCCCTCCAATTTTATTTTCTTTTAATGAAACACCCTTGACCTTCCAATGTGAAATTTGCAAGACCATGAAACTATAATGCGTAAATTATTTACATCTAGTGAATAATATGGAAATTTCTTCGTAACGGGTCTTCACTTTGCGTCAAATTAAATTGGGGAAGTGTACAAATATTCATTTTTGAGGTCGCTATTTAACTTTTACCCAGCATTGTATTTTTTTTACAAATTTATTCGCTTCGAGTAAAATTTCAGATAGTCACGTCTGAGTTTGACGAAACATTAGCGTCTCAAGTGTGGCTATTGTGAAGGCCAAACATCAAAGGTTTTCGCTTGAGTCTTGTGTCTAAATTTTTCATGTACACAGGTAAAAATAGGCTATAATTTCAGTCATGTATGTCTGAAATTCTTTTGCCAAAGATAAATAAATTGTTTTTCGAATTTCAACAATCCAATGCACGAACTGCATGTAAAAATGGGCTCAAATTTTAGTCGCGTGGGTCTAGAATTCTTTTGCCAAAAAACAATAAAAAAAATTCGATTTACAACACCCAAATCTACTCCAAAATAAGCTCAAATTTGAAACATAAGTTTCATATATCATAAAGAACAAATTTCAATCACCAATTCAAAAATAATAACAAATCTAACAAACTCATTTAGCACCCCTTTTCATTTTTTCATGTATGCGTCGTTTCAGTCATACATCCATGAAACACATGTTAAAATGAGCTATAATTTCAGTCGTGTGCGTCTGAACAAGAAGAAGCGAGAAGAAGCAGTCGCGAATGTCTGAAGTTATCTAATAAGTGCGTATTCATGCAGGAAAACAACTCAAAGTGGATGCTACTTAAAATGGGGCGACCAAAAGGGCGTCCCGCGAAAATTAACAATTAATTTCATGTTCTATTGTTTGTGTGGGCCTTCATCAATTCCTTTGAGATGCATACTTCCTAGGTGGATACCTAATGCGTATTGCACTGAACAACTCAATACGCACAACGCCTAGTATACAATCATTTACGGTTAGGATAGCTAGGATATCTAATTTACTGTGTTCTCCTAGACTACATCTCTCGGTGTCAGTATCGCTCCAAAAAGTGCTTTCTCTGTTAGTGCTTTTTTTGATCTTTACGCATTTCATTGCTCCACCGAAAATTTCTACAGTCCGTACTGTACTCCAGCTTGGTAATTTCCATTATCCTTCGAGGGTTGAGCACTGAGAGTTGAGAATAGACTTAAAAAACCGCTTATAGATGCTTTACACCCAATCATTTCGGATAACGCTTGCATACATGTCTTCTCTGTGTGTCTATATATATAAAAGTATTCTTTGAAATTACTATTTGTTTACATATATTTTTGGAGTTGAGTACAAGGGAGTGAATGCTCGCACATGCTCTTAGTAAGATGAATTTACTTCATTGCAAAATATAGATGGCTCTGTACTCGAATAATAGATTTGGATTGCGCGATTATTGACATAAACATGGTTTATTTTAATTACAATGAATCGTCGAAACTAGATTGAAATAGAACTATATGAACATTAAAAATCTGTATGACCGATCCAACTAATTTAGGATTTAGACATGGTTTGATTTTATATCCTTAAATCAGAAATTTTACTCATCCATAATTTACCAAAAATCATGTTGGCAATTCCTTTAACAACAATCGCCTCGATATAAAGTCCATAACATTAGAATCCTGTAAAAGTAATCTATAAAAGGAACAACATTTATAAACATTTGCCTTGATATTCAAGCAAGGCCAAGGGTGTCAGTTGCAATTAATTGCTTGATTTCACAAGACTAGAACTAGCAGCTGCTATTTATTGCCTAGGCCAAGATTTGCATGGCTGGCTTACAACTTCGAGCTAGATCCATAACTTAAACAGCCTAAGGTTCAACCAAAAAGAAAACTTAAATCCAGTCTAGTCTAATCCCAATTAAATAGAAATAGTGCCAATCGGTCACTTTTCGGCTCTATATTTTTCAAATACATGAGCTAACTGGTGACTATTTGTGGCCCCTTACATGTTGAGATGTAGATCCAGAATTTTAAATTTATGCATTTTGAATGATGGAACAATAACCGGGTTCAGGATAAGTTATGTACACACATTACGTGGAATACAAATACAGGGTCTAAACCAAGGCTTTGAATTTTGCAGAACCAATAACTTTCAACAGTAGATCCACCCGTCAGCATGTTACCCTTCAAATTTTTAAATACCAAGCTTTGAGTTAGTTCAACTTATCATCTTTTTGGCAATAGTAATCAACAGTGTTCACTAGAAAATGATGTGCTTCAACTACATCAGTTATCACTCTCTGTACACCTCCTCATGGGATTTTCATTCAAGAGGAAAGTTATAAAGCATGTAGCACTATAGCAACAACAACGATAATGACTACGCCTCAATCCCAAACAGTTGGGATCGACTACATGAATCTTCACTTCCATTTCAGCCAATTCATGATGAAATAACCTTCCCGAGAGAGGCCCCTAAGCCAAAACCTGGTACATAATTTAGCAAATGGGAGGATGAATGACAAGAAACAATCAAAAACATTTGAAGGGAAGTACAAGAACATAAACAAGTTAAATCAAAAAACATTTGAGGATGAATTTACTTCATTGCAAAATATAGATGGCTCTGTACTCGGATAATCGATTTGGATCGCGATTATTGACATAAACATGGTTTAATTACAATTTACAATGAATCGATAAACGTGGCTTAATTACAATGAATCGTCGAAACTAGATTGAAATAGAACGATATGAACATTTAAAATCTGTATGATCGATCCAACTAATTTAGGATTGAGGCATGGTTTGATTTTATATCCTTAAATCAGAAAATTTACTCATCCATAATTTACCAAAAATCATGTTGGCAATTCTTTTAACAACAATCGCCTCAATATAAAGTCTTACAATCCTGTAAAAGAAATCTATAAAGGGAACGAACATTTATAAACCTTTGCCTTGATATTCAAGCAAGGTCAAGGGTGTCGGTTGCAATTAATTGCTTGATTTCACAAGACTAGAACTAGCAGCTGCTATTTATTGCCTAGGCCAAGATTTGCATGGCTAGCTTACAACTTTGAGCTAGATCCATAACAAACAGCCTAAGGTTCAACCAAAAAGAAAACTTAAATCCAGTCTAGTCTAGTCCCAAATAAATAGAAATAGTATCAATTGGTCACTTTTCGGCTCTATATTTTTCAATTACATGAGCTAACTAGTGACTATTTGTGGCCTCTTACATGTTCGGAAGTCGGTTCAGGATTTTAAGTTTATGCATTTTGAATGATGGAACAACAACTGGGTTTAGGATAAGTTATGTACGCACGTTACGTGGAATGCAAATACAGGGTCTAAACCAAGGCTATTGAATTCTGCAGAACCTGTAACTTTCAACAGGAGATCCACCCCTATCAGCATGTTACCCTTCAAATTTTCAAATACCAAGCTTTGAGTTAGTTCAACTTATCATCTTTTTGGCAATAGTAAACAACAGTGTTCACTAAAAAAGGATGTGCTTCAACTATATCAGTTATTACTCTCTGTGTACCCTCCCCATGGGATTTTCATTCAAAAGGAAAGTTATAAAGCATGTAGCACTACAGCAGCAACAACAACAATAACTACGCCTCAATCCCAAACAGTTGGGATAGACTACATGAATCTTCACTTCCATTTCAGCCAATTCATGATGAAATAACCTTCCCGAGAGAGGCCCCTAAGCCAAAACCTGGTACATAATTTAGCAAATGGGAGGATGAATGACAAGAAACAATCAAAAACATTTGAAGGGAAGTACAAGAACATAACCAAGTCTGAGTTATAACAACTTAGCAAACATAAATCAGCAAGCTATGATATATCACACAATGTGCAACGAAAGGTTTCAATTATTGCCATGGTGAAGCAAGAATTCTTGAACTAACATACACATTTGAATGTAAAAGCCATGAATCTACAAAATATCCAGCAATTGACTCAGATGAGAACTTCAAGACTGGTTTGCAGGAAGACGGTCAAGCACGAGAACTTAGAGACCTTAAAATTTAGGGCATTTCAGAGTAGAGATAACTTGTTTAAAATTATTGGAAAGAGCAGTAAAAAGTTAAAACAGGCAAATCCTCTGAAAACCCCACACATGATGACCGCAGATATTACTCAGTAATTTCATAGCAGCAGCTCGGTTATCAGGTCAGAGTCACTTCATCAAAGAAGATACAAGACCTCTACAAAAGACACGTAAAAATACTGAAATAGAGATTTTTTTCTAGTTTCCCCAATACTAAAGCGATTTTTCAAATTAGACAGGCACCAGTAGTTAATCTAATCAGAAGGAAAATCACCACAAGATTGTAATATAATTGCCAAAGCAACACTCTGGCTTCAAACGAACATAGAGCGCCAACACTTTAGGTAGTCAAAATAATAGGCTAAAGGAGAGTTATACACGAACTCAATTATTTGAGACAATTCAGTACTACATATGAATTCAGTACTACATATGAATTCAGTGCGATACAAATACTTTCTTTTAATGGTTATACACCAACAAACTTGTTTAAATGAAGAAAAAAATGGTTGCAATAAAAACTCCCACAGCCGAGAGAAAAGTACTAACAGAAATATGTCACCTAGTCCACTTTAGCAAACAAAACGTAGTTCATGGCCACTAGCCAATCAAGATAACACATGGAATTCTAGTATAAGGTGAGAGCCAAAAGCTAAGTAAGGTAGCCCAACATAACTAAAAGCGCTATCAAAAAATTGTAACGTCCATACTTGGTCAGGTAAAAAAGCTCGACTTTATGGTTTTCTTGCATATCGAAGATAGCAGAAAATGCCAACTACAGCAGCTGCAGCAACGGAAGATGCAGCCACCGCCGTTAAGTTTACTTTGCCACCCAGAGATTTAACCTTATCCTCTGCTGAAATACCGTTAATATTGCTGTCGACGTCTCTTTCAGTAATCAATGCTTCCTTCTCCTCCAACTTCTTCTCCAACTCGGTCACTCTCCCCATCATTTCTTTTACCCTCTTCTCCAACTCATCTTTCACCGTGCGAAGTGCCTCCTTCTCCTTTTTCCACGCCTCGTTGTTCTTCACAGTAGCTTTCAAATCCTCGATCTTTTTGTTCAAACCCCTAATTTCTTTTTCCTTCCCTTCTATTTCAGCTCTCCGATCTTTTTCACTAGCTTCCAGTTTCTCGACTTTCAACAATAATAAATTCCTTTTACTCTCAATAGCGCTCAGTTTCTCGCTCTTCTCATTTTCGCTACTCTTTAACCCCTCTAGAACCGATTTCAGTTTCGATAATTCAGAATTCGATTCTTCCAGATCGTTCATCGCAGTTATGAGATCGTGTTGCAGTCGAGAGTGTTCACCCTCGAGCTCTGCTGCTCGAGCAGCTACTGATCCAAAAGACTTGTTTTCGGATTCAAGCCTCTCCGCCTTCTTCTGCAACTCGATTTTTTCATTCTGTATTTCTTCAATCGAGTGCTTCGATTTCTCCATCCTCTCTTTGATGACTTGGTTCTCATGAAAAAGTTGATTATTTTCTTGCTCTAATGCGGCTATTTTCTGCGTCAGTGGAGCGGTTTTCAATGCAGCATCCGAATCTTCCTCTCCTTCGATCTCCACTGCATCATCGAAAACATCCCCATTGGCAGCGTTCTCATCCGCCATATTTAAACCTGAAATTAATCCAACAATACTCAACAACAACAACAACTACTACTACTACTAGTATGCCTTAGTCCCAAATAAGCTATGTTGCACGGACTCTTCAAAAATATCGTCAGGTGCGTGTCGGATACTCCAAAAGTAGTGCATTTTGGAGAATCCGACATGGGTGCGGCAACGAAAGTGAAGAGTCCGCGCAACTTAGCAAATAAGTTGGAAATCCAAGAGAATATGCCTGTAAATCAATAAATCCAGAAAAACAAAACTTCAAGAAAATTTCGAGAAACGCCAAATTCACCAACCCAGAAATGAAAATTTTCAAAATTAGCCAATGATGAAAAACTAAATTAATTAGCTCTATTACATGTTATTCAATTTACAAATACATAATTTCCCTTCCTAATCTGCATTTTACAATAATAATATCAACCCTTCATTTCAAATATGTAACTAAATTCTACAGTAAATCCAATCAACTAAAAGACTTTTTTTTTCTTTTTTTTTTTTGTAAAATATGAACTCTGACCTGAGAAATGAAAACTAAAATTAAGTTTACACTATTACATTAAATTCTATTTTGCACATACAATATTTCATTTCCTAATGTTTATTTTATAAAAATAGCATCTACCCTTCAATCCCAAACTAACAAGATCTCAATATATTCATTTAATTTCAAATATTTAATTAAATTCTGCAATTTCAAACAATTTTTTTTAAGAAAAAAAATTCCCTAAATTAATTGGGAAATTAAGAAACACCGAATTCATTGACCCAGAAATGATTTTTTTTTTTTTTTGAAATTACCATATGATGAAAACTATAATTAATTAACTCCTAATCCATTAAATTCCATTAACAAATACATAATTTCACTTACTAATTTGCATTTTACAACAATAATAATATCTACCCTTCATTTCAAATATATAACTAAATTCAACAAAAAATCAAATCAACAGCAAAAAGAGAAAAAATAAAAATCTAAATTAAATATTTGAAATCACCCAATGATAAAATAATTTATTTAAAAAAAAAACTAAATTAATTGTAAAATTTAACAAATAACAATAACCCAATTCACTATCCCAGAAATGAAATATTTTTTAAATCACCATACCCTTAATACTAAATATGTAACTAAAAAAATCAAATTGTGGAATGTGAAGGCTAACCTTTGGAAATTCGATTTGGAAATTAGGGTTTTGGTTGTTTTACTGTATTTTATTTGATTCTAAAAGATCAATTTTTTTTATTTTTTTATTTTGTGGAATAATATCAAATCTTAAAAAATGATGGTTTGTGAAATTGTAAGGTGGCAAATGAATGAGCAAAAAAAAAGAAGGGATCTGAATATGAAAGTTTTTTATTTTAGTGGGCCAAATGTGATGTTAAAGGGCTCAACTTTTTTGTTGGATAATATAAAGCCCATTTACAAATTGGGCCTAGATTTCTCTCAGAAGTGTCAGAATAATTACACGGTTTGTCCTTCAAAATCGAACTTATGCCTCGTAGGTATGAGTTCTTCAAGAGAACGGGCATAACTTGTGGATATTATGAAGCGTCACTATGCCCTCTAATATAAATTCGATTTTAAAAGTCAAAAATTAAAGAGCGGCAATAATAATATATACCATTCACTTCAAAAATGGAATTGGATTGGGAAATACTCAAACTCAGTTAAACAAAGCTGCCTTGAATTTTTTTTTTTTTTTTTTTTACTTGTAATCGTTTATTAACTGTGTTGGTGAATAACCTTGAAATCCTACCGGATTGGTAAGATTTATCTGTGTTGTTCAATTATTCACAAGTTCTATCATATTGTCAAGGTTTATTTGTTATTATTTGCAATGTGTGTTGTTGAAGTATCTTGAAGTCTTACCAAGTTGTCAAGACTTACTTGTAGCTCTTTACAACATATGTTGTTGAAGTACCTTGAAGTCCTACCGGATTGTCAAGATTCACTCGTAACACTTTACAACGCATACTATTGAGTTGCCTTCAAATCCTACCAGGTTGTCAGACGTACTTGTAACCGTTTGCACATGTGTTGTTGAAGTACCTTGAAGTCCTACCAAATTGTCAAGACTTACTTAGCAATATTTTACAAAGCATGTTGTAGCAATATTTTACAACACATGTTGTTGAGTTGCCTTCAAGTCCTATCGAATTATCAAGACTTATAACGGTTTACAATCTGTGTTGTTGAATTACCTTGAAATCCTACCGGATTGATAAAATTTGAGGCTTGTTCAATCTTTTAGAAAATCTCCCGAATTAACATGACTTCAAAACCTTAAAACATCTTTTATCTCCACAAAGACATAAAGACAACTGCTTTATAAGGAAAGTGCTCTTTGATCCTTTTTTTTTCAATATTAGTTATTCAAATTCATTGAACACTAATGCTTATTGTCTATGAAACTTGAGAATGTCTCTCTTTCACACTCTATTGCTTCTAGTTAACATCCTTCATAAATTGATATCTTATCTCGAGGTCAAAGAGAATATTTGTCCCCTAAATAGTTCCTTATAAGGTCTCATGATGTTAAAAGCTACCTTTTTCATTTCCTAAATAAGATTTCTAACTTTAGACAAATTAGCATTTTGCTCTAAAATACAATCCATTCAAACAAAATGACTTAATAAACCCAAATAATTAAGTATGGTATTGTGGGTTTAACTTCTATACATTGATAGTGTAAAATCAAATCAATAGTTAAAGAAGTCATTTTAAATTAATTGTAAAATTTGACAAATAAGAATAACTCAATTCACTATCCCAGAAATGAAATATTTTTTAAATCACCATACCCTTAATACTAAATATGTAACTAAAAAAAATCAAATCAACAGCCAAAAAAGAGGGGGAAAAATTGTGGAATGTGAAGGCTAACCTTTGAAATGAAGAATGTAAATTCGATTTGGAAATTAGGGTTTTGGTTGTTTTACTGTATTTTATTTGATTCTAAAAGATCAATTTTTTTATTTTTTATTTTGTGATTTGTGGAATAATATCAAATCTTAAAAAATGATGGTTTGTGAAATTCTAAGGTGGCAAATGATTGAGCAAAAAAAAAGGAATCTGAATATGAAAGTTTTGATTTTAGTGGGCCAAATGTGATGTTAAAGGGCTCAACTTTTTTGTTGGATAATATAAAGCCCATTTACAAATTGGGCCTAGATTTCTCTCAGAAGTGTCAGAATAATTACACGGTTTGTCCTTCAAAATCGAACCTATGCCTAGTAGGTATGAGTTATTCAAGGGAACGGGCATAACTTGTGGATATTGTGAAGCGTCAGTATGCCCTCTAATATAAATTCGATTTTGAAAGTCAAAAATTAAAGAGCAGCAATGATAATATATACCATTCACTTCAAATATGGATTTGGATTGGGAAATACTCAAACTTAGTTAAACAAAGCTGCCTTGAAATATTATCTTTTTTTTTTTTACTTGTAATCGTTTATTAACTGTGTTGGTGAATAACCTTGAAATCCTACCGGATTGGTAAGATTTATCTGTGTTGTTCAATTATTCACAAGTTCTATCATATTGTCAAGGTTTATTTGTTACTATTTGCAATGTGTGTTGTTGAAGTATCTTGAAGTCTTACCAAGTTGTCAAGACTTACTTGTAACTCTTTACAACATATGTTGTTGAAGTACCTTGAAGTCCTACCGGATTGTCAAGATTCACTCGTAACACTTTACAACGCATACTGTTGAGTTGCCTTCAAATCCTATCAGGTTGTCAAACGTACTTGTAACCGTTTGCACATGTGTTGTTGAAGTACCTTGAAGTTCTACCAAATTGTCAAGACTTACTTAGCAATATTTTACAAAGCATGTTGTAGCAATATTTTACAACACATGTTGTTGAGTTGCCTTCAAGTCCTATCGAATTATCAAGACTTATAACGGTTTACAATCTGTGTTGTTGAATTACCTTGAAATCCTACCAGATTGATAAAATTTGAGGCTTGTTCAATCTTTCAGAAAATCTCCCAAATTAACATGACTTCAAAACCGTAGAACATCTTTTATCTCCACAAAGACATAAAGACAACTGCTTTATAAGGAAAGTGCTCTTTGATCCTTTTTTTTTTCAATATTAGTTATTCAAATTCATTGAACACTAATGCTTATTGTCTATGAAACTTGACAATGTCTCTCTTTCACACTCTATTGCTTCTAGTTAACATCCTTCATAAATTGATATCTTATCTCGAGGTCAAAGAGAATATCTGTCCCCTAAATAGTTCCTTGTAAGGTCTCATGATGTTAAAAGCTACCTTTTTCATTTCCTAAATAAGATTTCTAACTTTAGACAAATTAGCATTTTGCTCTAAAATACAATCCATTCAAACAAAATGACTTAATAAACCCAGATAATTAAGTATGGTATTGCGGGTTTAACTTCTATACATTGATAGTGTAAAATCAAATCAATAGTTAAAGAAGTCATTTTAAATTGAGATTGCATAATATACATTCAAAAACTCTTAAACTGGAAACACGAATGACTTAATAAATTATATTGTGTATTCTATTTTGAAAGGTTCATAAAAAGTTACTAAATAAATAGGGAATTTCTAATGTTTAATTTTTTTTTTATTTCATCTCAATGTATTTGATGAATTACGTATAAATTTTATGTATTTCAAAATTAATCACTTAAATTTCTTATTTAAAAAACCCCATAACACAAAATATCGTATATGATCCCCTTTGAAAATGGGGTTTAGTTGTTTGATTTTAATTATATGCAAGTAAACAGTGAAAACTTATTCCTATCACATTAAGTCAATAAATATCTTATCCGCACTAGGTGTTTACACCGAACCAATATATGTAGGACATATATATCTTTGCATATAGACTTGTAGAACCTAACCATAGTTAATTAATATATATTTTCATCTTATCAAATCATTTAATTATGATAAACTTACATGATTTTGGTGTAAACATCGAGTGCGATTAAATATTTATGATGGTTAATTAATATGGATTCTTGCCTCATTAAATCACTTAATTATGATAAATTTGGTGTTAACACTGGGTACAAAAGTATTTACAGCATATAGTTTGCTTAGATTAGTTTACTCTTCTTATAGAAACGTCTTAGACAAGAAATTCCCAAATAACTATAAATATTGGATAAGGTAGTTGCCAAGTCTTATACGATGTGTGTTAAGCCAAAGATAATTATGGGGTTGCTTTCGTCCTAAAGTTTGACAAGGATATCGTACAGCTCCTATGGCTTATAATGTTGTCATTTTTTATTATATAAGCAAGTGGTCCATCCATATTTTTATGACCTAATTTAGTTGCAAAAAATAATAAAATAATTATTATGATTGTGATTGTGATGATATACCTAGATAAAATTTATCAAAATATGTTATATTAAGAGGGAGAGAAATTAAGAAGGTTATGATCATTTCACAAGAATTTATCAAAATATGTTATTCTAAATATTAAGAGGGAGAGAAATTAAGAAGGTTATGATCATTTTACAAGCACTTGTTAATTTATTTACGTGTACGTATTAAAGATGTCTATAAGTTACTAGACGGTCTAGGCCCGTGCGCACACTTTAGATTATAGTGCATTTATGTGTATGTAGTTGTCTTTGAATATTGATTATATATATATATATATATATATATATATATAGAGAGAGAGAGAGAGAGAGAGAGAGAGAGTATATATATTATGTTTAAAACATGATTAATATAACATTGTAGTTTGTGCTCCATATCTAAAATTTTATTATATTAATGTTTGCTATGAATATAAAATCGGCAAATTTATTAATATTTTTTAAAAGAGAAGACTTGTTTAAAAGGAAACTATTTTCCTCTCTTTGAGATAAAACAATAGCAATATTTAAGCATACTTTCAATTTTAATTCGATTAATTTAAAGGTGTAAAATACTTATTATTTTTTATCAAATTTTGATTTGGATAATTCTAATTCTAATTATTAAATTAATTTTACATGTTTAAAACGAAACAAAGTAGAAATTGATTTTCTATTTAAACGAAGAAATACTATTTTTTAATTTTTGGTAAATATTCTCGGTGTAGCTCATTTTACTTGTCATGTTGTCTTTTGCATTAAATTCTATATATTTTAAGTATATTTATTTTAGTGAACATAACAACTTGATTATGTCAATATGAGATACTATGTTCAAAACACGATTAATATAACATTATAGTTTGTACTCCGTATTTAAAATTTTATTATATTAGTGTTTGCTACCATGGTGCTTAATATGGGGCCCACATTTTTTTTTAACATTGTTTGGTTTTTAAATATGGGATTCACTTTTGTTTTTCAATATTGCTTGATTTTGTTAATATGGGGTCCACTTTTTTTTCCCGTGAGTTTGGATGTGGTGAGTTCCACTTTTTTTTTAATACTGGATGGTGTTTAATATGGGACCCACAATTTGGGATTCATTTTTTTTATATATATATTGCTTGATTTTGTCAATATGGGATACTATGTTCAAAACACGATTAATATAACATTGTAGTTTGTGCTCCATATTTAAAACTTTATTATATTAGTGTTTGCTACGAATACGCATGGTGTTTAATATGGGACTCACATTTTTTTTAACATTGTTTGTTTTTTAAATATGAGATTCACTTTTTTTTTTCAATATTGCTTGATTTTGTTAATATGGGTCCACTTTTTTTTTTCCCGTGAGTTTGGATGTGATGAGTTTCACTTTTTTTTTTTTTATATATATATTGCTTGATTTTGTCAACATGGAATACTATGTGCAAAACACGATTAATATAACATTGTAGTTTGTGCTCCGTATTTAAAACTTTATTATATTAGTGTTTGCTACGAATACGCACGGTGTTTAATATGGGGCCCACAAATTTTTTTAACATTGTTTGTTTTTTAAATATAGGATTCACTTTTTTTTTTAATATTACTTGATTTTATTAATATGGGGTTCACTTTTTTTTTCCCGTGAGTTTGGATGTGATGAGTTTCACTTTTTTTTTTTGTTTTTAATACTGGATGGTGTTTAATATGGGGCCCACATTTTTTTCAATATTAGTTGTTGTTTAATATATATGGGGCTCACAATTGTTTTTTTACAATTTTGTTTTTTTATGGGCCTGTTTAATATGGGACCCAATTTTTTTTTTTATATATACTATGTTCAAAACACGATTGATATAACATTATAATTTGTGCTCCGTATCTAAAATTTTATTATATTAGTGTTTGCTAAGAATACAAAGTCTACATTTTTTTTTTATATATTGCTTGATTTTGTCAATATGGGATACTATGTTCAAAACACGATTAATATAACATTGTAGTTTGTGCTCCGTATTTAAAACTTTATTATATTAGTGTTTGCTACGAATACGCATGGTGTTTAATATGGGTCCCACATTTTTTTTTAACATTGTTTGTTTTTTAAATATGGGATTCACTTTTTTTTCAATATTGCTTGATTTTGTTAATATGGGGTCCATTTTTTTTTCCCGTGAGTTTGGATGTGGTGGGTTTCACTTTTTTTTTAAAAACTGGATGGTATTTACTATGGGGCCCATAATTTTTTTTAATATTAGTTGTTGTTTAATATATATGGGGCCCACAATTTTTTTTATGGACCTGTTTAATATGAGGCCCAAAATTATTTTTTTTATTACGGGGAGGGGGGGTCCACAACGGACGACGAAAAAGAGCACCAACCGGTGCTTCTTAATAGTAGTAAAGTGTTACAAATCAAATATAGCCAAAACACATCAGTTGATAGTTTATATAATGATTTTTTAACTTATAATTTCTTATTTTTTTTTGTAGTTTCGCCAATACCCTTCGCAAAACCAAGTTATTAGAATTTCCTCCCGTTCCATTTTCAACGTTTGTCATTTTTCATGTCAAGACACTTTTAAATTTTCACAATTTTATAAAGTAAGTTAAACACCTTTAATGACATTATCTTTTACTAATTTAACAGGAAAAGTGTTTATCATTATTTTTTGGGAAAAGGGTCAAAAATAATCTTCTACTTTGGAAAAAGAGCTAAAAAAAATCCTCTGTTATGATTTTGGGTCAAAAATATCCCTCCAGTCATTAAAGTTTTCAAATATACCCCTATCTTAACGGAAATTCCCAAATCCCCCAAAATAACCCGATTTCATTTTTTCAACCCGCTCTATCATTAAATCCGTTCAGCTCCAGCAACATGGTTAGACACACTTCTTGAATTCGACAACACTGAAACCAACGTCGTTCTTAATTATCCCTTCTTCTCCTATTCTTCACACACCCAAAAAATTAAACCACCACTACCTCACCCATCAACTACTCACCCAGGTCCAACAGACCTTAAACTCGCAATTGGTGAACCCATCGGCGATTCGGGTCTATTTGAATCATCTAGTGGTGGTAGTAGTAATTTTCTAAGGCAGAACAGTTCACCGGCGGAGTTTGTTGCACATATTAACTCTGATGGTTACTTCTCAAGCTATGGAATTCCGACCACTTTGGACTATCTTTCTCAGCCCACTAAGCAAGCTATAGAGGGTGATTTGGAAAGTTCCCCTAGAAAATTATCATCCCACTTGGTTAGTATATAGTTGGGGTGGGTTTAATGATGGAGCGGGTTTAAAAAATGAAATCGAGTTATTTTGGAGGATTTGGGGATTTCCGTTAAGATAGGGGTATATTTGAAAACTTTAGTGACGGGAGGGATATTTTTGACACAAATTCGTAACGGAGGATATGTTTTGCCCGTTTCCCAAAGTAAAGGGGTATTTTTGACCCTTTTCCCTTATTTTTTATGAAACACATTACTTGTACATTATCAATTCGAACACTTCTATCTACACATATACTGTTTATTTAAGATCGATTTTAGCACTTAATAATATTTTCCAGCTATATTTTTAGTCAATTAAGCTAAATAGGCTCAAAAGCAAGATAAGATATAATCCATTTTTCCTTTTTTCCCTTTCTCAGTAATAACTGCATGAATAGAGTTTATGCATATCTGCAAATGGAGTCAACTTAGAAAATAAAAAGAGCTTCTAAAATTTTCAATTAATAGCATCACATTAACTATTAATGTACTTTAATTAGTTGACATATAGAAAACCACTTTGATAATTTCTGTTAAAAGACCGCATATAAAGTTTCTCCTCACAATCAACAGTTACTTAAAGCTATCATCAAAGGATGTGGTGCAGCGGATGGAGCTGCTCGATCCTCCCTTAGCCAGAAGCCTCGAGTTCGAGCCTTGGTTATGGAAAAATTCTTAGTAGAGAGCGCTTCTACCGAATGAGCCCTACGCGGCGCGAACCTTGATATAATCGGGCTCCAATGCGGGTACCGGACACCGGGTGAGAAATAAATAATTTTAAAAAACAGTTACTTAAACCTAGTTTATATATTCTTAATTTTTTAGTAGCTACTATTACATCATAACTTCAAAAGCACGTAGACTTATACATATAGCTTAATAATTGAATTCATGTCTATTTTAAAATAATTAGTCAAAAACTCAACGTTGTTCGTTATTTGTTGATACCATTATGAGTTTATTTATTCTATAATAATCAAGTAGAATGATCTTTCTCGTTTGATCAATAATGAGGATATGACATCAATTCACAATGATTCTATATACTACATTCATAATAATGTTCTCCATGCCTAAATAAGCAAAAAAACTACTGTACTGTACTATATTGCAATTAACATTTTCAACGACAAGCTGCATGATATCAAAATGACTGTAATTGACAAGACTCTACATTTAGTATGTTTACTATACAAGTTAAGTTCCATATTAGTTACTATTAATTTTCAATAATTGTACTATCATTTTTAAAGGAAAAAAGGTGTCACCTCATTAGAACTTAGAAGGCGTTTTATCCTCTTTAATGAGCCCACTCGACATGAATTCAAATTATTCGACCAATGTGTTTTAGATATTAAATGGTTAAATTGAAAAAGTCATCAATTAAGTCAAAACATATGGAAAAAATCCTACTCATATATGGTACCAAAACAACAAATGCGTGAGATGCATCATTTTCATACTCTTTTTTTTACTTAATTGCAGTAGATTAATTTGCATTTTTACTTTAATTTATTGCTTGACCAAAACAAACTCATTGATTTACGCCAAATATATGTAATTTTTTCTGGAAAGAAATTCCCATCCATTTTAGCCTAATTTCTATGCAATAATAATGAAAGAATTGTTAACGTACGCTATCAATTTAAAAGTCAACCATTGATAATTAGATATAATATAATATTAAGTATTTGTGTAAACAACATGAAAAACAAGCAACATGCTACACGTGTAAAAGACTTAAACATTTTTTATTTTTTTATTTTTGTGTGTAGAAATCAGGTTTCATCCATATTAAACCACAACCTAATCAATTGTCAGTATCGTATTAAGGAATTCAACTAATTTTTCTATAATAATTCTTCTAAACTTCTTTTAAATTCCTCTTAACTATAAACAAATTATAGTTTTTTTTGGAGTACTTCCATAAAAAATGTACTTGAATTAATAGCTAAATGTAGATAAATAATTGATCATTAAAGGACCCAAACTCCATGTATATATTTAATTTAATGGACAAGTGGAATTTAGCAATGTTTCTCATGTGGGTGAAAAAATAACAATCAAACTTTCTCATCCACGTTGATATGCACATTCTTATCCACTATTTTTGACTTCTGAGATGAGTAATATGTGTATGATTCACATTCATTCATATACTAAAATACAATCAATTCAATCTTATCTATGATCTACCTAATCCTTGTTTGGTTAAACCGTAGAAAACCAATCCAAACATATTAAACAAATGAAAAGAAAAGAATATATACATAACATAGCTTTGTGTAACAATATTTGACTTTATACTGACTTTTAAAAGTAAAAGAAAACTTTGTACACATAAACTAAAAATATATGTTCATTTATAGCATCAATATTATATTGTCCTTATTTTTTTTTTTTGAACATTTGGTATTAGAAGTCCACTGTTTCGATTAATTTAGATTCGTAGAGCCTATTAAAAGGGACATTATGATGAATTCTTAGTACACTGGGCATGAAATCAAATATCGGATTAAGGGTAAGAAAATTTCACCCATTTCATCGTATCACATTCTTTAAAATCACCTTATTAGTAATCATTAACCAACAATTAAATAAGAGAAAGCCCCATATGTAAGTTCAAATTTCTTTATCCCTCATTAAAATAAACCTTAACATCAAGTGCATTCCAGCAAAATCATGATATCAAGAGTAGCATAAAATTAATAAGATCAAATAGTTTCAAGTAATAATACTAATTATCGGACAAACTAAAATGAAAATTAGCCGCATAAAACGAAACAAAAAGGGAAATAAAGATTTCTTTTTTGCGGTCATGCTAGATATGTCTTCCTTAAAAAAATTATTATTGTTATAGCTGAGTTCCTCCTCGTTTGCTACCCTATTTTCTTGGCGGATCTTTTTATAATAAAATAATAGGGATCCCTACTAATAATGATGCTCAAACACCATTAAAAAATAATAATGCTCAAATACCAACCACAAGCAAGTGACAAACGAGGCTGTTTCAAACTGATGTCAAGGACAATATTGTCATTTTCAAGATTGCACTCAACAGATGCCAAACAAAATTCAAATGCATCCAAATAGCAGAAAAAAAAAAGCAAATGAAAATAAATAAAAAAAAAAAACTCAAAACATGGAGAATGAGGATGGAAAATTCATACTGGTGTACTAATATCATTCTTGTTCCTGTCCCCTTGCATTTCTTTCTAGAGAAATTTCCATTTATTTATAAATCAATTACAAATATAAGAATATAAAGGCAACTCGGTGCATGAAGT
The DNA here is from genome assembly GCF_019175385.1 of Lycium barbarum. Classification (NCBI taxonomy): domain Eukaryota; kingdom Viridiplantae; phylum Streptophyta; class Magnoliopsida; order Solanales; family Solanaceae; genus Lycium; species Lycium barbarum. The sequence continues at coordinate 3,994,849 of NC_083337.1, read as the reverse complement.
ATTTCACGTTCTCCTAAATTTTGATGGTCGTAGTTCAAGAGGATGTGATCTAGGAAGTCTATTATAACATATATATCAATGGTTGATACTGCTTCTCAAACGTTATTATGGGTGATTTGCACAAATAAAAATATTCAGTGTCATCATTTAAGCTTTGGCCTAGTAAAAAAATGGTGCAACAATAACCATTTTACCATAATATGGAGCAAAATCCCGACGGGTGCCTTAACAAGTTATGGTAATTATTAGGATTTTGGCCACAAATTCTGACTAATCGCGTTCTATGATTCTAGTCACAATACTTGCGTTAACAATAAATTACAGTCACACGTCAAGATTTGACTATTATGAATTGTCATGATTTTGGCCACAAATCCTGATAGATCACCAAGATCTTTTTAGTAATTGTGGTTGCAATCCTATCGATCGTCAATATTTATTGTCATAACCTTGAATCAACATAACTTGTTACGTAAAAATTTCAACTATACATTTTTACTTCAAAATCGATCTAAATTATTCTAAATTGACTCCAAATGACTCTGTACACGTGAAGAAGGAGAAGAAGAAGCAGCAGCTGCAGCAATATTATTAAAAATAGAAGGAAGAGGAAGCAACCAAATAAGTGTTAACTGAGATTTAAATTATGGAATCAAATTTAACACCTTGAATACTTGATAAAACTTCTGATTGTAAAGAAGCATCATGCAAAAAATGCTCCTTTTATAAATGGAATAATATCAATATTCATTTTAGAGAAAAGAATTTGAAATTTATTCTCAAAAACTTGCATGTTTTGTTAGTAGCGGAGTTGTACCTTTTGAAGTTCTGCAAGTTCTTTTATTAGTGATAGATAAAAGTATATGGAAAAAAAAATAGATAAAGTATATTCTTTTTTGATTCAAAAGTAAATGGAAGAAAAATTATCAAGGACTTTTTTCAAAATCTTCTCAATCTTTTTTGGAAAATTAATCACTTCTTAAATATTTTAAAACTTTAAAAAATAATCGCATTGGATCCGATTAAATTTGAATTCGCTCCGTGCAGGGCTCATTCGGGAATAATCGTATTGGATTTCGATTAAATTTGGATTCGCGCCGAGTATGACCTATTCGGGGAAGCGCTTCCTAACAATTTTTTTTCATATTCAAAACTCGAAACCTCTAATTAAGAAAGGAGCGGCCCCAGCTGCTGCTCCACTTCCTTTAATGCTACGGAAATTATATGTTGATCATTTATCGAGTTCCCAATTACATTAATGCTTATCATGAATCTTACCTATAATCATTAGTACTTTATAAGATTATGATTGCATAAATATCAGTTATATCAATTAAGCTATTATCTTAAGTTATATTTTCAGTTGATAACTATCAAATATGGAGTATAGTAAACTTTTTAATCGTTACTAAAATATTTTGAGTTTACATAACGTGAATCAAGTCGTTTTTAGTAGAAACCGCATTATTCCTTGAGCGAGGCTTTCCGATGCAAATGCTGAAAGTCTTGAGTTCTCTTGATAATAAAATTGCCTTTAGTAGAGTGCGCCTTTTATCTGTGCAGTTTGATGTTTCAATACGAATTTGAATTAATCGGACTCCAAAATAAACACTTCTTCTGTCGCAATTTAAGTGGCAAACTTTCATTTTTAGTCTGGCAAAAAAAGAATGTCTGAATTTCAAGGTTTAGAAATAATTTAATTTTATAAAATGAAATATAGCCACACAAATATCTAATGTTTATTTTGGACTATAAATTTCAAAGGTTTTCTCTTTTAAACTCCATGCCTAATCAAATGATGCCACATAAATTGAAATGGAAAAAGTATTAAATATCGGGTATAAAACAAAAAAAATATCATTATTTTTCTTTTGACCTTTTTATCCAATGTTCGATTCCGACTAAATTTATATTCATGCCGGAAAGTCCAAATAAGATAAAGCCCCTATTAACAAAATCTTATATTTATTTTTCTTTTGACTTTATCCGATGTTCGATATCCAACTAAATTTGTATCTGTGCTGGAAGTCTCAAATAAGATAAAACCTTTACTAACAAAATCTTGTATTTATTTTTCTTTTTGACCTTTTTATCCAAGTTCGATATCCGACTAAATTAGTATCCGTGCCGAAAAGTCCCACATAAGATTAAACCCTCACTAACAAAATCTTATGTTTATTTTTCTTTTCCTTTTTATGTTTTTATCCGATGTTCGATATGCGATTAAATCTCGATCCGTGCCGAAAAGTCCCACATAAGATAAAACCCTTTCTAACAAAATCATACTATTTATTTTTCTTTTCCTTTTATGTTTTGGTGTTCTATTATTACAACAATTATAGATACATATACTTTCTTGAGTTCTGTCCCTCTCTAACCTCCAATCATTCTCTCCCCTCCTTTTGTGTCTCTCTCCTTTTGGTCCAAATTTTGATTTCTTGGTTTCTCTCTCTCTCTCTAATAACTCTCTCTCTTTCAAGAACTTCACTAAGTGTACAAGAAAACAATTCCTAATTTTAATTTACAAAAACTGTTTTTTTTTTTTTTTTTTACTTTCTTCTTTGCTGCTACAATCACCTCAATTGAGACTTTTTTTTTTAATATATTAGTTTTCTTGATTTTTGTACAATTGCTACCCTTCCATGAGGTAATTCATTTTTCACTTTCTTTTTTTGGATACCCTTTTGGCTTTTTATATTTCTAGTTTGGGAAATTTAAAGTGGGGGTTTGAGTTCTTGATTGAATTATGTGTGTTTGTGTGGTTGATTGTGTTATTCTTTGGTTTTAGGTGATAAAAGATTACTTTTTATTTTATTTTTGGATTTTGGGTAATTTCAGTTTATATGAGTTTAATAATTTAAAATTCAGAGCTTAATATGCTTATGTTTTTTTTTTTTTTTTTTTTTTTTTTTTAAGTTCAGTAGAATATTTCTATTTTTGGAAATTTTAAGGGGGTGTTTGAGTTCTTGGTTTAATTCATTGAATTTTGTGTGTTTTTGTGTCTGATTGTGTTATTTTTTGGTTCTAGGTGTATAAAGTTGTAATCTTTTTTTTTTTTTTGTGGGTAATTTTAGTTTTCATGGGAGGTATTAATGGTGAAATCAATTAAAGTAAATTCAGATAACTTAATGTGCTTATGGGGTTTGATTAAGTTCAGTACAATATTTCTATTTTTGGAATTTTAAGTGGGTGTTTGAGTTCTTGGTTTAATTCATTGAATTTTGTGTGTTTATGTGGCTGATTGTGTTATTTTTTTGTTCTAGGTGTAAAAAGTTGTAATCTTTTAGGTGTAAAAAGTTGCAATCTTTTTTTCTTTTTTGGGTTTTGGCTAATTTCAGTTTTCATGGGAGTAATAATGGTGAAATTAATTATCTGTTTAGTATTTCTTTGTGAGTTTGCTTATGTGTTTTGATTGGTCTGCATTTTTAATATGGGGCATAGTTGACCACCAATTAAAGTAAATTTAGAGAACTTAATATGCTAATGGGGTTTTTAACCAAAAAAATGCTTATTAGGCTTTTTTAACCAAAATAATGCTTATGGGGTTTGATTAAACTCAGTAAATATATCTATTTTTGTAAATTTTTAGTGGGTGTTTGAGTTCTTGATTTAATTCATTGAATTGTGTTATTTCTTTGTTTTAGGTGTATAAAGTTGTAATCTTTTTGTTGGTTTTTGGCTAATTTCAGTTTTCATGGGAGGTAATAATGTTGAAATCAAAATGGTTTGTTTGGTGTTTCTTTGCTAGTTTCAGCATTCTTGATATGGGGTATGGTTGATCAGCACTTAAAAGTAAATTCAGAGAACTGAATATGCTTATGGGGTTTGATTAAGTTCAGTAGAATATTTATGTTTCTGGAAATTTTGAGCGGTGTTTTCGAGTTCTTGCTTTAATTCGTTGAATTTCGCGTGTTTGTGTGGCCGGTTGTGTTTCTGGAAAGTTGTAATTTTTTTTGAGTTTCGCCTAATTTCAATTTTCCATGGGTGGTAATAATGGTTAAATCCTTTTATTTTTAATCAAAAGTAATAATGGTGAAATCAATTGTTTGTTTAATGTTTCTTTGTGAGTTTGCTTATGTGGTTTGATTAGTTTCAGCATTTTTTTGACACGGCGTTGGGTGACCAGCAAGTAAAGTAAATTCCAAGAATCTAATATGCTTATGCGGTTTGATTAAATTCAGTAGATTTTTGGTTAGGTTGGGGTCGACTAATAAGGAAAGTAAATTCCAAGAGTTGATCTTTTTCTTCTTTTCATCTGAAATTGTTGGTTCTATTGTTCTTATTCAAAAAATAGAAATTGTCGGCTCTATTGTTCTTATTCAAAAAATAGAAATTGTCGGTTCTATTGTCGTTTTCCCAAAGCTTTGAACTTTAAGTATAAGTTAGTAGCTAAGCTTTATAACGAAAGCAATGGTGTTTTTTAGTGTTTGTTTCTTAGCGTGGCAATGGAATTTGATAAATTTTAGTTGATTTTCGTTTTGGGTAGGTTTGACCAGTCGGGACTGTAATTTTCATGAGCTGATCTTTTCCTTTTTGTCTGAAGTTGTTTCAGTTCTATTGTGGTTTACCTAAGCATTGACCTTGTAGTTAATATTCAGTACTACAAATTACAAAATAACTACTTCTCAATTCCAACCTAGTTTGGTTCAACTTTATAAAATCCTCTATTTGAGCCAATTTCATTCATGTAGTCAATAACTTGTCTAGCTAGAGATTACGCATTTTCTAAATTTAGTAGCCGAGCTTGTTCACTTCCTGCTACAAAAATGAATATGTATTGAGCTTGTTTCATGCTTTGGGTTCTAAGGTAAGTTTTGCACAGGACTTTTTCCCATATACAACTGGTCCAAAAGACCTTTCTTAATATGTAGCTCTTCTATATAAATTCATACTACATATTTATTGAACAAGATTTGCTTACTTCTGCTCCTCGCCAACCATCTTAATGCTCTTTGTATGTTTATTATATGCTATGTCGCTTGTTTGATATTATTATGCAAATTGCAATGTATAGCATTTAACATATTAGTTCTAGGTACATACCCTTTTCGAATCATACTTCTCATGGCATTTTATTTTTCAGTCGTATTTGCAAGAACTGACTAGATGGAGAAGCCTTTAAAGAAACCTATGTCAGACGGCTCTGAAGGTAAAACTAGTCTTTTAGCCTATGAAAGGTATACACCAGTTTTGGTACAATTTTGTTATGCTCTCGATGAATTAATGTGTTTCATTCTTTTATGATCCGAAAAGCTGCTTCAACAAAGACGAAGAATGCTTGGGCCATTCCCCTTGGATCTGCAGCATATCATGCATCAACTGATACAAGCTTGTTTTCTAGCTCGTTGCCTGTGCTACTACATGCGAAATGTGAGTATAATCTTATTTTTCATTTGTCTTGGCGCCTGTTTAGCCATGATTTTAAATCATTGATTTGAAATCAGGTTGATTTGCAGTGGCAAATTTGTTTGGACATACAATTTGGATCTTAAAAGTTGGTACTTTTTTTCATAGACATGAAAACCCCAGAATTAGTGAAAACTATCAAAACTTCCCCAATTCTTACAACCTCACCAAATGAGAAAACCATAGTGTTAATAAACAAGGCATTGGATTACCCTAAGGCCCCACATTAATAAATCGCATATCTCCATGCTCCTTTTATAAATAAATGCTTGCGATTATATGCTATGACAAACTTTCAAATTCACATAATTTTACAAAGATCTACTGGTTCAATAAATCGACAATAGTAGTAATTAGCTATTCTATAATGTAATCCTCCTACACGGTACGGACAATCTCTTCACGCCAAGTATGAGTCTTTTTCTGCAAAATTTAAAATTATAGGTCTTTTTTTTGCAAATATGAACTTACGGGTCAAGTTTTGAATGTTTTAGAAATTGTTAATTCTACCTTATAGGAGAATTTGGGATTTGAAATCAAAATTTTAAATTGAAGTTGAAGTTCTGTCCAAATGTCATAAACAAACGCTGAATTGTCTTGGTGTCCTTCAATTTTGGATCAAATCCTTTAACTTGTTTTGCTGATGTGCAGTAAACTTCAATGAGTCCGAGCAGCACGGTCAATCCATTGACGATAGCTCACCTAGCTTAAGCAAGCTTCAATTGGAAGATAACATTAAAGATCCGTTAGAAGAGGTTGAGTCGAGTCCAGCTGGGTTCTTGCTTCCAGGGGATGAAGATGAGTTACTAGCAGGCTTAATGGATGACTTTGATCTTAGTGGATTACCAACTCAGCTGGAGGACTTGGAAGACGATTTTTTTGGCAGTGGAGGACTGGAAATGGAACCTGAGGATCAAAATAATTTGCTTAATGGTGTTGCAAACTTAACCATGTCTGGACATTATAATATCCCAAATGGTGCTGGAACTGCTGTTGTGGGGGAACACCCATATGGAGAGCATCCATCAAGGACATTATTTGTTCGAAATATTAACAGCAATGTAGAGGACACAGAGTTGAAATCTCTTTTTGAGGTAATGCTTAATTTGCCTCTGTTAACTGGCTATCCCTTTTAACGGGCATCCTTTATTGCAGTTGAAATTCTTGTTGTTCATTCTGTTTGTGCAATGGATATTTTCTTTCGGAACGACTTCATATGCTTGAACACTGTTGCCATAAGGAATATTTCTTTTTCCTTTTTCTGACCGGGGTTCTCTGATCACCTATTACTGGGCTCAGAGGTGTCGTGTGTTTTGCTCGTATGGAATTAATAGCCTGTTTGGCCGAGCTTCTCCAAGGCCAAAGTGCTTTTTTTTTTGTTTCTTAAAAAAGTGTTTTATTTCCAACTTGAGGTGTTTGGCCAAGTTTTTAGGAGAAGAAAAAGTGCTTTTGAGTAGAAGCAGAAACTGTTTTCGAGAAACTGAAAAAAGTAGCTTCTCTCCTTAATTATTTTTTTTGAAAAGTACTTTTGAGAAAATACACTTAGAAGCACCTTTTAAAAGCGGGGCAAACACTAATTGCTACACAAAAGTGCTTTCGAAATTGATTAGCAAACACACATTGCTTCTCACTAAAAGTACTATTTTGAAAAGCACTTTTGGAAAAAACACTTTTCAAAATAAGCTGTTTTTAGAAGTTTGACCAAACAGGCTATAAGACAGAATAAAACAGATGACTGGACTTTATTCTGGTTAGGTTGGGTGTTTATTTATTTTGTAATTCTTTTGGCTAAAGAAAAGAAAAAGTTGAAGAATTTGACCAGTAATCTGCTACTTTAGCCTCTGTATGACATTCATCCGATGCTTCCGTTTTCAGAGCTTGTTCCCTGTGTCTTTTTTGTGTGTCTGCTTTGTGTTTGTCTGTTAAATTTTTTAAAGAGGGTTTTCATTTCATTCGTCACTGGAGTCCTTGATCTATATTGATTTTGATGGGATATTCTAACCTAGTATTTCTATACCTTTTTTGCAGCAATATGGTGATATCAGGACGCTATATACTGCATGCAAGCATAGGGGCTTTGTAATGATATCTTACTATGACATCCGAGCTGCTCGAACTGCAATGCGTGCTCTACAAAATAAGCCCTTGAGACGAAGAAAGCTCGACATTCATTTTTCCATTCCTAAGGTTTGAATCCATATTATGTAGACATATGCGAACATGGAAGGACAATTCTAACTAATGTTCTTTATTGCTGCATCCAGGAAAATCCATCAGAGAAAGATGTTAACCAAGGAACTCTGGTCGTGTTCAACTTGGATCCATCGGTATCCAATGAGGATCTTCGGCAAATCTTTGGAGCATATGGGGAAGTCAAGGAGGTATCAATTTTACTTAATTGTTCACCGTTAATGCTATATTACTTTGGTATTTTGGTGTTTATCCGCAATTCTAGAATTTTTTAAGCCTCACTAAATCATGTTGTTTGAAAATGCAGATCAGGGAAACACCACATAAACGCCATCATAAGTTTATTGAGTTCTATGATGTCAGAGCAGCTGATGCAGCTCTTAAAGCATTAAACCGTAGCGACATAGCTGGAAAGCGGATAAAGCTTGAACCCAGCCGGCCTGGTGGAGCCCGTCGAAAGTATGTTCTGTTTCTGCTATGAAGAACTTGCCTTTGTTTTCACCTTCCGTGTGTAAGTTTGTGATGAAATTTATGAAGCTAGCATTTTTTCCCGATTTATTAGTGCTTATGGACAGACATGCATGAGAAAAAAGGAAGAAAACTTGATGCAAAAGAAAGAAAGAAAGTAAAAAGCTAAAAATGATCTCTCAGGAAATTTAATACTGATAAAAAAGAATACCAATTCTCCAGTTATATGGATTTTGGACTTATCTTAATGTCAAAGTATAGCTGCGAAAGTGGATTTCTGCTGCAAATATGTTCGGCTTTGTTATGGTTATGTTTCTGTATCAGGTATTTCAGGGTTTTAACTCCCTCCTTCACAAAATCTTATACCCTCACCAAGTTTTGGCCTAATAATTCTATGGATGAGTTATGACAGATGTCAATGCTGCAAGCCACATAGTTTTCTTTGCCCTACATATACTACGATGGTGCTGTAATAATTTTTCTGTTAAGTAATATCTGCTGTTTGAATTTCACTAGTGACTCTACCAAGTTTAGGTTCCCAGGGATAAGTTTTTTTTTTTTTTTTTAACTTGTAGAATGTCCTATAGACTTTTCATCTGCAGAGGCTTATTATTAATGTGCTTGGATTGGGAAAAAAGCATGTTCTATCATTCAGATGGATGTAATATGTCATGCAAGTTTCTGACAATTTTGTAAGAAAATTAATCTTCTTTTCATGTCTAGTTTGATGCAGCAACTAAGTCAAGAATTGGAACACGATGAAATTCGGTCGTTTAGGCACTCAGTTGGATCACCGGTGGCCAGCTCTCCTCCAGGTATTTCCATTGTCGTAATAGACGTTTGTTCTTAATATTTATTTAATTTTTGATTAAGTAACATAACAGCTGATGTGATAATGGTATTATATCCTACAGGCAGCTGGTCAAACTTTGGCAGTCCAGTTGAACCGAACCCATTGCGAGGTTATAGTCAATCACCTGGTCTGCGAAATCTCAGCCCTGTAAATGGTAATCTTATGCCAGGGCTGGCCTCTATTCTTCCTGGACACCTCTCAAGTCCGAAGATTGCACCCATTGGTAAAGATCCTGCAAGGGTTGGCCATTTCAATCTGGTAACTACTAGTCCAAAGTCGGTGCAAGGTGTGAGTTATCAGCATTCTTTTTCAGTCCCTGAGCAAAAACCAGCTTTAAGCATGGGATCTACGTCATTTGGTAACTCTACGGCATCCGGTACTGGAACACTTTCTGGTCCACAGTTTCTTTGGGGTAGTCCGCCTATTCACTCGGAGCGTACTGACTCTCCTATCTGGCCAACAACTTCATCAATGGCACATCCGTTTGCATCAAATGGACAAGGACAAGGCTATCTCCATTCGCGTAGGCAAAGCTCTTTCCTTGGATCACATCACGTGGGGTCTGCTCCATCTGTAAATCCTCTGGATAGGCATTTCGGTTTTTTCCCGGAATCTCCTCAAAAATCATATATAAATCCACTTGGGGCAGTGAACATGGGTGTTGGTCTTACTGGGCACTTTACTGAAAGTGGTTCTCCTAGCTCTAGAATGATGCCATTGACAAGGAATGGACCTATGTTTTTCGGAAATGGTTCTTACGGAGGAGCAGGAACAGTTAATGTTGAAGGACTAATTGAACGTGGTCGAAGTCGAAAAATTGAGAGTGGTGGTAATCAGATTGACAACAAGAAACAGTATCAGCTTGATTTGGAGAAGATCATGAGGGGAGAAGATACTAGGACCACTTTGATGATTAAGAACATCCCAAACAAGTAAGAACTGTCTAAATTGTAAATCAGAAACTTGTGCATTTTGGTGAGATTTTTTATACTTAATAGTTTGTGTTTTCCTTCTTCATTTGAAGGTACACTTCAAAGATGCTACTTGCAGCAATCGATGAGACTCACAAGAGTACATACGATTTCCTCTATTTGCCAATTGATTTCAAGGTAGTATATCTCTTTCATTTGTTAACATTTTTCAATAAATTTATTGCTTCTCTAAACCCTAAACCTTTGAGTGACTAGCATATATTAAAGGTAGAACTAATCGTTTCACTGTTTTACTGCTTCAGAATAAATGCAATGTTGGTTATGCCTTCATCAATATGGTGTCTCCTGCACATATCGTCTCCTTTTATGAGGTTTGAGTTCTTTCCTAATTCCTTTTGATTTTTGTTTTCTGGTGTGTAACAAGTATAAATAGTAATAACCACACATTTGTTTGTTGAAAATTTTGGCAACCATTTTCTGTTTTTTCATACTCCCTCCATTCCAATTTACGCGAAGTTGTTTGACTTGACGCGGAGTTTAAGAATGATAGGTCTTTAGAAATTTTAAAACAAGCCATATATATTAGTGTGACTGTAAATCATCTCATTAAGGGTAAAATAGGAAGTTTGAAGTTAAATTATTGCTAAATATAGGAATATGTCATTCTTTTTGAGATTGGCTAAAAAGGAAAGAGTCACATAAATTGGGATAGAGGGACTATAAATTAGTTGAATGTCGTGTATTTTTCTCTTTCAGGAAATTTTTGGCACGTGTATATTTTTGACTCCAGAACTAATCTGGATATTCGATATATTTTAGAATGGCTTATAAGTTTAGAAACTTGTGCAGGCATTCAATGGGAAGAAATGGGAAAAGTTTAACAGTGAAAAAGTGGCGTCGTTGGCTTATGCACGTATCCAGGGAAAAGTAGCTCTGGTTACTCACTTCCAGAATTCGAGCTTGATGAATGAGGACAAAAGGTGCCGACCAATTCTTTTCCGGTCAGAGGGCCAAGAGGCAGCTGATGAGGTACAACTAGTCATAGTATATCGTTGTATAACTGAATAACCCCCTATACCTGAGGTGCATAGTCTTGTTGGGCTACAAAAACAGAGAAGACAAAATGGTCCTTTATGTTTGAGGGTAGGTTTCAAGATAGTCCCTTAAGTATGTATTGAACAATTTTGGTCCTTTGCGTTTGTCAAAAATCAACAGTTTTAGACTCCGTCAATTATTAACGAACTTTGTCTATGAGATAAGAGTTTGCTGCAAATTTTGAGGTGTAACTTCTGGTATATTTTATATCTTTTAGTGTCTAGGGGCTTTTTTTTTTTTTTTTTTGATGACATGGGAACCTGCAGCAGCTACCCTTCGGGTGCGCACAGGGTTTACCCAGCTCCTGTGCAATAGCTCGCAAACCACACAGGAGAGATAACCCGCACTAGGTGTCTAGGGCCTTTTGTGTTGCATATTTTAGATTTGATGAGACTTTTTAGTGTTTATGGTTGTCTTTTTTCCCCACTGTTTCCACCAAATCTAAAGAACACAATGTTAAATATTTGACGGAGACTAAAGTGTTTTAACTTTTGGCAAACTTAAAGGACCAAAACTGTTCAGTACATACTTTACGGACTATTTTGAACCTACACTCAAACATAAGGGACCATTTTTGTTATTTTCTCTACAAAAACATCTAGATTTTCTGAAAACAAGTCTATCCTCCATAATTGTTGTTCTCGAGCAGCAATGACATGATGTCATATGTTTATTAACTGATTGCTTTTTTGGTTTGTCCAGGAAAAGTTGCCATCCAGCAATCTGAACATTTGTATCCGTCGGCCTGATGGGTCATATTCGGGAGATTCTCTTGATAGCCCAACAGGCGATCTAGATGGGAAACCAGAGCTATTCACCGGAAGCAGCTGACCTTAAACCGTGGCAATGAGTTCTAACTGTGAATAGAAATTCGAGTACATAATTTATCAATGAAAACCAGGAAACTGCATATAGTTACTTATGTGTGCTAGTAGTGTCTGCTTTTTGGATGAAAGACACTCTAGAGCATGTAAGACGAATTTTTACCGAGGGTAAGAGCATTTTGTCTATATGTAGAATGAATGATGTCAATTGATCTATTTAACAAAGGGAGTAAAAATAAGGTTTAAGCATTCAGCCAACATGTGAAGTCTCTCTCGGCCGATATGCTTTGCCAGTTTGGCTGTTATGCTTTTTGTTGTGGTGGGGTTCTCTTAACTAATGCATGCTTTTTTATACTTGTGGGGCTGTTTCATAAGTGTATAGGATGGAGATTAACAGACCCTGCATTCTTTCTTGAATCGTGTAATGACTGGCTACTGTTGTATTTATCACATTTGCGGTTAAACTAAAGCGTCTATTTGTCTCTGGAAATCAGTGATATGTATTATCGTGGTTGCTGGTCAGCGTAAAGATAGTTAATTATGATGAATCCTCATTGTAATGAAAGATGGAACGGGATATACAAGATCTGTATTATCGATCTTGACTAGCTTGGTATTGAGGTATAGTTGATTGATTCGTTATGGTTCATCGGAGAAAGAACCTTTGAGGGACTGGTGGAGTCTTTGGGTTGTATCTAGGGGATTCTACCAGCAAGTATTGCTACAGACTTGGAAAATAGAAGACAATCATTTTCAAAATATATGCCTACTTTCAAGTTTCAATAATAAGTAAATCATGTTGCCAACTTATTGAGACACCATGAAAATGAATGATAGAAAATAGTATAGAAGACTGATATTTGCGGTAACAATATGGCTTATTTATTGTATGGGTTTAGGTATCAGAATTAGGTTTGTGTTGATGACAACATTGTTTGTCTGATGAATATATTTTGATTGCTATAGTGAAATGTTGTTATAGCAAAATTATAATATAACACAACATGAAAACTTGGCTTAAAAATATAATATACTTAACAATTATAGTGAAATGTTATAACGATATTTCTTTATCTTTTGAGTTGTTCTGCCGGATCGGTCGCTCAAGATCTTTGGTCTTTACCCGGACCCGATGAAAAAAATGGGATCACTTCTTATGGACTCGTTGAGAATGATTCTGATCTAGTTCATGGCCTATTAGAAGTAGAAGGCGCTCTGGTGGGATCTTCACGGACAGAAAAAGATTGTAGTCAGTTTGATAATGATCGCGTGACATTGCTTCTTCGGCCTGAACCGAGCAATCCCTTAGATATGATGCAAAAGGGCTCTTGTTCTATCCTTGATCAGAGATTTCTCTATGAAAAAGATGAATCGGAGTTTGAAGAAGGGGAGGGAGAAAGAGCCCTTAACCCGCAGGAGGATTTATTCAATCACATAGTTTGGGCTCCTAGAATATGGCGCCCTTGGGGCTTTCTATTTGATTGTATCGAAAGGTCCGATGAATTGGGATTTCCCTATTGGTCCAGGTCATTTCGGGGCAAGCGGATCATTTATGATGAAGAGGATACGCTTCAAGAGAATGATTCGGGGTTCTTGCAGAGTGGAACCATGCAGTACCAGACACGAGCATCGTATTGTGCTTTCTCAAAATCTCACTCAAAAGGTAATGAGTCATTGCCCTTCTCCGACCCTGACTGCCCAACCTGAGAACGGACAGCTAATGCGTTCCACTTATTGAACAGGGTTATATGGTCGGTCCGTGACCCCTGGATGCCAAAGGCATCCTTAGGGTGATCTCACAGTTCCTACGGGGTGGGGATGATAGGGTCGGTCCATGGATTTTCCTTCCTTTTCTTTTGCCGCATTTCGCTCAAAGGGTTGAAGGGAGATAGTGCATCAAGCTGTTTGCAAGGGCTAACTTGATCCTCTTCCAGAGGAACAAACATTATAGAAACTTGTAACATATAGTTGTTATAGTAAGGTTTGACTATATATTTGTTGTGCCACTTATGGGGTCATAGGACAATTTTATGTTATATCAACCCAGAGCAAAATCAATAGTTTTTATGTAACGAAGCCATAACTTCTGATTTAATTGCTTGTCAACTGTACTTATTTTTTATAAAACCGAGGCAAGTTAGCACACAGTTTGAAACTCACTTGATAATAGGACCCTGTTCTACTCTTCTTCACCTAAATACCAATCTTTTGTCAACATACTTGGATTCAAATCACGCCTAACTCAGACATCATGTGTTGCATTCTTACCTCGAACCAAAGCCCTGTGGGCAGTTGCTACGGAGCTATTCTATCCTTGTAATTTGAGGTTGGCTATAGTGTTGATAAGAGTTCATAACATATGGCAAACAGTGACTGTTTATTAGGAAACCATCAGTTGACATATGTTAGCAACATAGCAAATTTCTGTTACATGTCAGTGAACAAGTTTTCTCAAACACACTTCCAATATAACTGATCCTGTCTAAAATTTCTCAGATTTGAAGAGCATCAGCTATTGATCCTGCCAAACTAATAACTTCAAATGGAGCCTTATTAGCAATGGCTTTCACAGTATGAGGACATGAATCCGTGGTCCAAAAGTAAGTGAATGCTTTCTCCGAACCTTCACAACAAAAACATTGGTCTGTCATAAACATAGATAAGAAGTAGCGGGGATGCTGAGCGGAAAGGCAAATAGATACAATTTCAGAGAGTTACCATCATTCTTGTGAAGAAATCGCTCCCATGACTGCTTTGGGAAAATTCCATGGGTCACATAAGCACTAACTTTCGATGCACCATGAGCGGCTAAAACTTTCTGGGGTTAACCAAGCATTAAAGAAAAACAACATTAGCAACTTGTCATATGAACAATGCATTAAATGGTGGAGGTGTGGATAAGACATTCTTCATGTCATTAAGACCTTAAAAGGAGATATCTGTAATCCAAGAACATTATTAGTTTTGAAGTGAATGACTCTTATTGTGCACTTTATTTGTGCACTTTATAGCTTCCTACCTCCACAATTATGTTAAAATATTGGTGAGGGTAATGGTCATTTGTCCGTTGTAAGCCATTCACGGCCAAAAATCACGTGTTGGCAGATGATTGAAGAATAAATGGATCAGTTAAGACTTTAAGCCAAAGGAAGGAATATTACCAAAATATAAGATTTTTATTAACTGAAAAGAGAAGGCACCATGACAAGCATCCTTAGAGGGTCCAACAAAAAAGATCACGCAAGCCGAAAGCTAGAGTTAGAAGGATAGCTTGAAATTCTTGGGTAAGCTTAGATGGAGGGCTCATTTGAGGATTTACGGGAAAGAGCCAGATTTTGCCCCCTTCCCTTAATCTTGTTCTTGTGAAGAAATCATCTATTTGGGTTCAAAACTATAAAATCAGTGTGTGCTATCACACCAAAAGAAAGGAGAAAAGCAAATAAGAGTTCACAATTTCACAAAATATAATTCCTCAGAATCTCCGTTTCGAAGGTATAACCCCAAGAATTTCCTCACTGCTGAACGAAAGAAGGTAATAAATGACACAGAGCAATCAGAATGATTACTCACCAACCCAAGACAGATCCTTTTTACGCCCCCCTAAAAATAAAATAGGAGTAAACAATACGGGAAAACCAGAGTTTCTTGGGACTAGAATTTGCAAAACAAGAACTAAACAAGCCAGACAGACCAAGAGACGTTAAAAGTTTCAAATGATCGTCACATACTGGGGAGTAAACACATTTAAGTACTCGACACCTAGAACCCTTATCAGATATACTCCCTCTGTTTCAATTTATGTGTCTCAGTTTGACTAGGCACGGAGTTCAAGAAAGTAAAGAATACTTTAGAATCTTGTGGCCTAAAACGATAGGTGTGTTATATACCAGAATGCCCTTTGAATCTTGTGGTGTTAAACATGCAATGTGAGATGTTGAAATTAAAAAGTTACTTAATATATAAAGTATCACTCTTGTTTAAATAGACTAAACAGGAAAGTAAGAGGCAGCGTTACCTGGCATTCAACTAGGGTACCTCCGGACTGGACCAAGTCATCAACAATGACCACATGACAGCCAGCAGGATTACCCTCTTTTAACCTCACGATTCTCTTATCACCTTCACGCACTTTAGTGCAGATAACCTAAATAAGATAAATCCGCTGATTAGAGAAAAGTTCAGGATTTGGTAACATACAGAAATCAAAGTGGGAAGTTCTAATATTTCACTAACAGTGGGATAGTGAACTAATTGCTTGTGAAACCTCTTCCAAGCGCCATCATCAGGAAAGGCTATAACTATCTGGAAAATAAAAAGACAATAAGATGTCACTACATCTCAAGGTAATTTTATTGGAAAAAAAAAGGATAAAAAAGCTCACGTTTTCAGAGTCTGGAAGCTGCTGAAGCCGTCGCTGCAGCAATGGAATTCCAGTCTCAAACAGAGGCAGCACATTATCTCCAAAATAGAACCTCTCCTGTAGAAAAAAGAGAAGTTTGTTCAACAGAGATGGATGTGGATATCTTGAAAATCTTTAAAGCGCCTATATCACATAAAAAAATTTGACTTCAGAAGATAAACAAAGCACCATTATACTCTTCAGAGGCATATATTGTTGGCCACTAATGTTCACAAGAGAAAATGACAAAAATGGTCCCTTATGTTTGAGTGTAGTTTCAAAATAGTCCCTTAAGTATGCACTTAACAGATTTGGTCCTTTAAGTTTGCCAAAAGTTAACACTTTTAGTCTCCGTCAAATATTTACTGATTTCTGTATGTTAGATTTGACGAAAACAATGGAAAAAAGATTTAACCATAAACACCAAGAAAGTCCCATCAAATTCTAAAATATACAACACAAAAAACTGCACTAGAACCCCCCCCCCCCCCCCCCCCCCCAAAAAAAAAAAAAAAAAACCCCCGGAAATTACACCTCAAAAAAGCTACACTAGACTACAACAATAACAACATACCCAGTATAATCTCACAAAGTGGGGCCTGGGGAGGGTAGAGTGTAGGTAGAGAGGCTGTTTCAGAAGATGCTCGGCAAAAAGTTACAAGACTCTAGAAATAATAAGAAATAGCAGAGAATACATAATTTGTACCTTTAAATGTAAGTTCCCGCTAAATTTTTTTTCCTACTGTTTAGTGCATACTTAAGAGACTATTTTGAACCTACCCTCAAACATAAGGGACCATTTCTGTCAATTTGTCTTCACAAGAACAACGAAGATATAAGGTTATGCTCTTCATTAGAAAGCTGAAATTTGCAGTATACCTATGGACATTTATGGGAAACCCAAAAATTGTAACCTAAAAGCTAAAATAGTCTATATAACATGAGTACGTGAAAGAAAAAAGAATTGATGCTTCTGAATGATCGCAAACTCAAATTATCGATTAAATTAAAGAATCTTACATACAAATAGCCAAAGCGACCATCACATCAAATAAGAGAGCAATGTGAATACAGTCAAACTCTTTTTTTGATGAAAATGTGAATACATTCAAACCATTCTATTAACAACATCGTTTGTTCACATATTTTTTGGCTGCTACAGCGAAATATTGTTAAAAAGAACACATAATATAACATAACATAAAAGATCGGTTCCCCAAAAAACATGGTTGTTATAGATGATGGTTGTTATAGAGAGGTCTGATTGTACAAAACGTATAAATGGCCAACTATTGAGTGGAGAAATAAATCAACCTGCAATGCATGTATGTCATAGATAACTAAGCTGGTGGGACCACCCCTAGACATTGGAATATTTGATATTATTCTGGCCATGGTAAACGCAGTAGCCACATCTCCTTCTTCTTCCATCCTCTCAAAAGTACCAGTTGGAAAGAAAGGTAACACAACTGTAAATGAGGCGACAAACAGCCTTGGAAGTGCGAATATCACAGAAAGCTGTTCAAAGATGACTGCAGGTGAGCTGAAAGATGCTAGAAAAGCAACATGCTGCCCGCGGATATCATGTGCGTTGTTTATAAAGAGATTCGGGAAACCATCTGCAAAACTCCTGGCACATGAATCCGTATTCGTTAGCATTTGTCGCAGGAAAGAGTCAATGCCAACTATCTTACAAATAATAGCATCATTCAAGGTTATTAGTATACCAAGTCAAACGCTCTAGAATACAAATTGCCAATTGAAGATCTGATTATTTGGTCAATTACAGAATAGCCAGGAACCTAAATGTCGAACTTTTCTGCAACCAATGCAAAAATGATGTTATAACTTCCTCTGCCATGAGTATTGTTTACAACTTTCGTCTTCTTTTACCACTAAAACAAAATTATTCATCTTTTTTTACCACTAAACCTCAGCCAAATTTAGATCCCCTTTTTTATAACCAGGTAATCTCGAGGGCCTGCTGGTGCACAGTTCGATCAGTGCGTAATGGGCTCACCTCTCCCTTCTCCACTTAAATACCACATTTTTGGTCCCTTTTCCACTTAAATACCAGCCTTTTGGTCCGCAGCAGGATTCTAACTCGGGTCATGCGCTCTAAGAAAGACCAAATTTTAGGTCTTGTTATGCCATTCCTCAAACTTCAACCTACACAAGTTTAGGAAAGGATACCCAGTCTAAAACCAAGATGAATGAAGAGGGTTGCGGCAGGGTGATGGTTATCAAACATAAATCAATTATGAGAACGAAATAGGCCTAAATAGAGCAGAATTGATATAGTGATTGATTTAGGTCTTTCTTAGCTAATTTTACTACTCAAGCGTCTATGTTTCACAATCCACTAAAAAATGAGGTCTATTGGCAAACATCCAAATTAAATTTCCTTCATTTAACCCATTTTAACATGAAGCTTTGTCCATCACAATACAGAATTTTAAACACCCCAAAAAAGAAGCTTTCAACAAGCTTTCAGCAAGTGCACAAATAGCCTATTTTGGGACCCACTTAATAATTCGCAACACCCAAATCATATTTCCTTCATTTTACCCTTTTAACATGGCAGCATCGTCCATCGCAATACAAAATTTGAATCAACCCTCCCCCCCACCCCACCCCAACTTTAAAAAAAAAAGCATTCAACAAGAAAAAGGAGGAACCTTGGTTCGATTTTGGATTCGACCCATTTAATTTTTTGCAACACCAAATCATTTTACTTCATTTATCACTTTTAACATGAACTCATCACATCCCAATACAGAATCTGAATCACAACCAATTTTAATAAGAAAAGGAGGAACCTTGGTTTGATTTTGCATTCGACAAACTTAATTTTTTGCAACAACCAAATCATAAATCTTTCATTTCACCCTTTGTAACATGACAACATCACAATACAGAATTTGAATCACCCTTCACAAATAAAAGCCTCTAGCAATAAAAAGGAGTAATCTTGATTAATATTGTCATTACCCACTTAACTCTTATACATGAAATTCAAGTAAAGCTTTCGAATTTGCGTATATAGCAAACTGATGATACAAAGACATAATAAGAGATATAAAGGGGTGAAAGAGAAAAGAACCTCCAGTTAATAGAATGGAGCAGAATAGAGTCAAATCAAAAGCGAAAATAATTTATCAAGACCCCAGTAAGCTACATTTTTAAAAATCCAGAACCCATAAACTCAAAATCCTAACTTCACCTCTCGACTCATTTTGTTTTCGACCCAATTAATTTTTCACAACACCTAAATCATAGTACCTTCATTTTACCCTTTTTAACATGATCTTGAATTACCCCCCAAAAAACAGAAACTGAAAAAAAGGAGAATCTTGATTCAATTTTGCCATACCCACTTCATTTTATGCAACATGCAAATCATATTACTTTCATTTTACCCTTTTAACATGATTTTGAATCACCCTTTCAAAAATAAAAGCCTCTAACAATAAAAAGGAGGAATCTTGATTACTTTTGTCATTACCCCACTTAATTTTTATACAGGAAATTCAAGTATAGATTGTGTATATGCATATATAGCAAAGCTGATGATACAAAGACATAATAAGAGATATAAAAGGGTTGATAGAGACTTCATTTTATGCAACACCCAAATCACATTTCCTTCATTTTACCCTTTTAACATGATTTTAATTCAATTTTTCTATACCCCAACAAAACAGAAACATCTAACAATAAAAAGGAAGAATCTTGATTAATTTTGCAATTACCCCACTTAATTTTTCTACATGAAATTCAACTAAAGATTGTGTATATGCATTTATAGCAAACTGATGATACAAAGACATAAATAAGAGATATAAAAGACTTCATTTTATGCAACACCCAAATCATATTTCCTTCATTTTACCCTTTGAATCATAATATTTAGCTGTCTTATTTTTCTTGCAATCCTGTATTGACTACATTTCTTTTGAGTCGAGGGTCTATCGGAAACAGCCTCCTTACCCCACAAAGGTAGGGGTAAGGTCTGCGTACATCCTACCCTTCCCAAACCCAACTTGTGGGATTACACTGGGTACGTTTTTGTTGTTGTAGTACCCGGTATACGTACACTCTACCCCCAAAACCCACTTGTGTGATAACACTGGGTATGTTGTTGTAACATGATTTTGAATCACCCCCAAAAAACAGAAACTTCTAACAATAAAAAGGAAGAATCTTGATTAATTTTGCAATTACCCCACTTAATTTTTCTACATGAAATTCAACTAAAGATTGTGTATATGCATATATAGCAAACTGATGATACAAAGACATAATAATAAGAGATATAAAAGGGGTGAAAGAGAAAAAGAACCTCCAGTTAATAGAGTGGAGCAAAATAGAGTCAGATTCAGAAGCAATTTTGTGAGCAACATCTTCCATTTCAACACAGTAATAAAGAAGCACTTGCTTATTCTTCTTTACTGTTGAATTCTCCATAGTTAACACAGTAGCAAGAAAGAATAGAGACAAACAAATGTTCTATTATGTGTTTTTAAGGTTTAATCAAGCAGTTTGGTGCATTTGGAGGAAAATGATAAAAGTGATCCCTTATGTTTTGAGAGTATGTTCAAAATAGTCCCTAAGGTATGTCTTTGGTCTTTTAAGTTCGTCAAAAGTTAACTTTTGGCATAGTCAAATCTTAGCGAACTTCATCTATTAGATTTGACGAGAATTGTGACTTTTTTAGCGGGATTTGGTTTTGCTTTTTTGGTGAAATTTTTGGGCTCGTTTGCCTCCTAACTCATTATACATTTTAGCCGTCCGATCAGGATTCTACATGATATCCATCTAGGCTTTGGAGAAGGAGTCTTCAATTCAGGAGTCGTGGACACTTCCAAGCCCAGGAGAGGAGCCCATGATCAGTTTATGATAGCCTATGGTCTAGCCTTAAGTGGCCATGCGTGTGGCTTATACTTAGGCTAAGTTTCATTTGCTTTACAAGCTAGGTAGGTTGTTTCTTAAAAGTCATATGTGGCTATGTTTTAAAGACCAGTGTGTGGCTTTTCTATATAAGCTACACTTAGACTCATTTTAGAAGAAGGCTGCTTATGATATATATCATTTTAGAAGAAGGCTACACTTTTAACAAGACTAGGGTTTCATTCATATATCATAAGCATCCTTCTTCTAAAATGAGTCTAAGTGTAGCTTATATAGAAAAGCCACACGCTGGTCTTTAAAACATAACCACATACGACTTTTAAGAAATAGCCTACATGGCTTGTAAAGCAAATGAAACTTTTTCTAAGTATAAGCCACACGCATGGCCACTTAAGGCTAGACCATGGGTTATCATAAACTAATCGTGGGCTCCTCTCCTGGGCTCGGAAGTGTCCACAGCTCCTGAAATGAAGACTCCTTCTCCAAAGCCTAGATGGATGTCATGTAGAATCCTGGTCAGACGGCTGGAATGTATGATGGCCAGTTTGGCTTGCATCATCCTCCCCTTCTTCGAAGGATTTCGTCCTCGAAATCGCAGCATCATCATCCTCGACCGCATCATCATGGCACAGACGGATCATCATCAACATGGCTCTATAGACCATCATCATCATTATGGCTATTTAGACTACATAAGGGAAGGTAGTGGGTTCTCGTATTTGGCGGGGTTTGCTTTGGCCTTACAACGTTGGCATTTTTTTTCGGATGGTATAGTTTTGTGTTTTTTAGGAGTTGGTGAGACTTTTCTAGTGTTTTTGATTAAATCTTTTTGTTCCCGCAGTCCCGTCAAATGATAGAGTTTGTTATATTTGACGAGATCAAAAGCGTCAACTTTTGACAAACTTAAAGGACTAAAACTGTTCAGAACGTACTTTAGGGACTATTTTGAATCTACTCCCAAATATAAGGGACCATTTAATAGAGTGGAGGAGAATAGTGTTATGTCCCGTGTTTTCGAATAATTGGAAACCGAGAAAAACAATTACGACTTGTGTGTTATAAGGACATAAATTTAATTTTTGTGAATATGGCTATGTGGTTGTGAAATCTTTAATGCTAAGACCTCGGGGAAGGCCGAGGATAAAAAAATTGGAATTTCGGAAATTAGTTTCGGGAATTACAAATCGGGACTTTTCAAGAAGTGGGCCCAAGAAATAAAAAGATTACAATTGAAGCCCAAGCAAGAGAAGGGGGCCGGCCAAGCCCATTTTTAAAAGGGTCATGTGCTATGCACATGACCCCAAATGGATATATACTAGGGAGCCTTAGCAATTCAAGAACAAAAAAATCAAAGAACTCACAAAAAGGGGGTTTCGGCCGAAGTGCAAAGGAAAAGAAAGAAAAACAATTCCAAGCTTCTTTGTGATCCAAAAATCTTGTTCTTCTCATAGTTGTGAAGTGCTCAAGACCCTCTTCAACGGGGTATAATTAGTTTGGCACAAGAACTACGTTTGCGACAAGTCGGAAAATCAAGAAAAGGTAAGAATTTTGCCCCTCTAATGTTATAGAATTGATATGAATGTGTTAAGGATTGGAAATAGACGAGAATCCCGTGATTTTGATATAAATAGAAAGCCGTGGGTGTGTGTGTATAGTGTGTATTGGCCGTGAGCCATAGAGAGGAAATTGATGTGAATTGATCTTGGTTAAGTTGGTATAATGTGTTGTTGTGACCTTTATGTCGTAAAAGATTAATTGATAAATGGAATTGGCGTTGAAAAGTGATTTTGGATATTATCGGAAAGTGTATACCCTTGGTATCATTATGTATATCATTGTATATTTAGGGTGCTAGAGACTTTAGATATGAACTTATAATGATGTTAATGAATTCGGAATGAAACGACGTGAGTTAGAATGTTCGTCGTGAACTTTTGATTGTTTTGAAGAATTATGGAACATAATGGATTTTGGTGTAATTTCGGGTATGGCTTGTATTGTAGTTAGGTTGTAATTATATAAGTTTGAATGTGGAAATGAATACAATTATGTAGATGTAGAATTGGAGTTTTGAAAGTTTGAATGGAAGTTGCCAACTTAGATAACAAAGTGGAATTTTGAAGCTAGAATGGCTTGATTGTTGTTTGTGTTGTTTGTTGATGTGTGGGCTGTTGTTGTTGTTGTTGTATTTTGAGCCGAGCTACGCCTCGGGGATGTTAGATTTATAGGGGAAATGCTGCCGAAATTTCGGTAGGCAAATATGGAGTTAAAGGCATTTTTTGAGCCTAAGAATCTCAATTGGTAACTTTGACCATTTGCAGATTTTTGAAGAAACGGGGCGGGACTTTTGGAAGGGCTTACGACGTCTGTGAGGTATGTAAAGCTTCCCAATTCTTTATTTGGCATATCTTAGTGTGTTAGTTGAATATGAGACCTTCCGGAGCATTTCTGCTCCTCGAAACCCGATCCACAGGAAAGTTACTATTCATTCAATTCGATTGAAGCCTAAAGGCTCCCTTTTGGCTAGAATGCCATTATTCGTCCGAAACCTATCGAAATGTGGTCGGGTAACCTAGAAATGATTATGTATGACCTTTGGCATATTACTGCTCGAAAAAGAATATGTTCGCCACCTCACTTCGACTCGAGGTGGGTCCGCTACCCCAAAATGCCCGATTTGCCCTTCGGGCCATCTTTGAGAATAGAGTTGAACGTACCACTTCTGATCTTTGGAACATCCTTCCACGGGGTATGTTTGGACTATTCGATGCACTAATCCAGGTTTTGAACTATATGGACCATTTTGGAATCGTTTTGCAAAATGAAACCTTATGTCGACTAAGTATTCGACTATTTTGTAATAGGATATGATTTATGAGTTTACTTTGTTTTGAAACACTATTTTGAAATACGATTTGCATTTGGTTGCTCACGACTCCGCTCGTGCCTTATTATGACTTCGTTCACCGGTTCCCGGGCCGGTTTTGATTCGTGCGTTTTATGACAATTCGGCCGTATGCTGTGTTACGGTTCCCAAGGCTTCGCCATAGGGCCGGGTTCCGTTTGGAGTTATGCTGTGATATGGCTCGGGATGCGATACGCTCACCGATGATTATGATTATGTTCGGGGATGTACGAAGATTTGAAACCTTCTGGTGTTATGCTGTGTGTGGTGCCAGCGTCGGAGTGGCGACCACATTCTTAAGCGTTTGCATGATTTTATTTGCATAAAATATATGTATATGATTCCGATACAGATTTTGACATACCAGTTTGTACCCCACTTTGACATTTGATTTGCTTTCGGTTTTGACCTATAATTCTGTACTCCGTGCTTTACATACTCAGTACATATTTCGTACTGACCCCCTTTCTTCGGGGGCTGCGTTTTATGCCCGCAGGTGCAGATACCGGTGATCCTCCGCAGTAGGCTTCACTTCTTGCTATTCCGGAGTTCTCCTATTTGATCCGGAGTCCACTTTTGGTACAGACTCTTTTTGCTTTGTATATACTTTGTATATTTGACAGTTTGGGTATGGCGGGGCCCTGTCTCGCCTTATGTTATGTTTTGAGTTCGTAGAGGCCTGTAGTCATCTTTGTGGGGCGAGGGTCCTATGTGTTTATGGTCTGATTTTGCTATCGGGTCTTAAAGCGGTCTGTTTGATATGATAGCCCCACATGGCCCTTTTGTATATATTTGTATTTTGACCGGCGATGTCTATTCCGCCGCTTTGTTTGAGTTTGATTTGATATGACCGCTAAAGACATATTTTCGATATAAATTATGTTTGATATAACTTCTTGAAAATTCTGAAATAAGCTTGGATTCGGAAATGAATATGCGATTTAGTCTGGGTACCCAGGTAGGGTGCCAGTCGCGGCCCACGGGGCTGGGTCGTGACAAAAGTGGTATCAGAGCGGTTTGTCCTCGGAATGTCTACAGGCCGTGTCTCGTAGAGTCTTGTTTATCGATGTGTTGTGCACCACATCTATAAACGGGAAGCTACAGGGCATTTAGGATGTTACTTTCTTTGTAATCTTAGATCGTGCGATAGAGCTGTGCTATTAGGATGATTTTGATCTGACTCGCCTTCGTGTTTGCAGTGATGCCTCCGAAGAAGGCAACGGCAGCCCAGAAGGGCAAGGCGAGGATTGGGGAGACTAGCCAGGCACAGCGAGCTACCCGGGCTCGTGTATATGATTTGCCTGAGGATGTGCCACAGTCTGAGGGGTCTGCTACACCCCCACTAGTACAGCCTGGAGCAGGACCTTCAGCAGCTCCAGAGGTCCGTGTACCCGCACCTGAGACTCCAGCTCCTCAGCCAGGGGCGGAGGATAGGACCCTGAGGGAGGCTGTACAGCTGTTGACTACACTGGTAGCAGGACAGGCTCGCAGGCGCGGGCGGAGGGACGACGATGATGATGACAGGCGGGACAGCCTGAGAGTTCGGGAGTTTCTGCTATGTGGCCCTCCAGAGTTCTTCGGGTCTAAGCCCGACGAGGACCCCCACGACTTTATTCGGGGGATGCGACGCTCACTGGACTTGGTCAGGGCTTCAGAGACCGAGTCAGTTGAGCTGGCTTCGCACCGGCTTCGAGATGTGGCTACCCACTGGTACGAGACTTGGGAGCTGTCTAGGGGAGAGGGTGCCCCTCCAGCCACTTGGGATCAGTTTGTGACAGCATTCACCCGCCACTTTTTGCCCCCAGAGTTACGGCGGGCACGGGCTGATCGATTCTTACGTCTGCAGCAGAGGGGTCGGAGTGTTCGCGAGTATAACCTTGAGTTTGATTCTCTGGCCCGATATGCACCGGCCGTGGTAGCAGATATGTCCGATCGGATGCACAGATATGTTATGGGATTGGACCGGTATTTGGTTGATAGTTGTATGGCAGTGTCATTGCAGGCAGACATGGACATTTCCCGGCTTCAGGCCTATGCGATGGGTATGGAGGACCGTCGCAGATCTGATCCTGCTGGCAGAGATCGAGACAGGAGGCCGCCCAAGAGGGCTAGATCCGTGGGTTATTCAGGGGATTCTCGAGGCGGACAGCCTCAGCAGCAGCAGCAGTCTGACAGATATTTTCCTCCTTCCGGCCGGGGTACTCAGTCAGGTAGCCGGAGATTCGACAGTACGGGACCGTCTGGGGCCGGTCAGAGCTCCAGAGCGGCAGGATCGCAGGTATCCAGGGGTCCCAGTCAGGCCAGACCACCTAGACCCCGTTGTCCACATTGCGGAAAGTCTCATCCCGGGGAGTGTTACCGAGCGACTGGAGCTTGCTTTTCGTGTGGTGGTCAGGGCCACTTTATGAGAGATTGTCCATTGGCTAGCGGTTCTGGTAGTGCTGCTCAGCAGACAGGGTCAGCCGCCGGTTCTTCTTCTGCTCCATCAGTTGCACGCCCTGGAGGGCGAGGTACTTCAGCACCGGCAGGACGCGGTCGAGGCCGCGGTGGCACTTCAGGTTCTAGCGGTCCCTCGAACCGCATATATGCTTTGGCCAGCCGCCAGGATCAGGAGGCTTCGCCAAACGTCGTCACAGGTACATTGCTGGTTTTCTCCAGATCTGTATATGCATTGATTGACCCTGGTTCTACTTTATCGTATATTTCCCCGCTCGTTGCTAGTAAGATTGGGATAGTGTCTGAGCCTATAGAACCGTTTGAGGTAGCTACGCCAATTGGGGATTTTATTATAGCGAGACAGATTTATAAGGATTGTTCTGTGACCATTTATGATCGTAGCACTAAGGCTGACTTGATAGAGTTAGACATGCTGGAGTTTGACGTCATTATGGGCATGGACTGGTTGTCTTCCTGTTATGCTAATGTCGACTGCCAGAAAAAGGTAGTCCGTTTTCAGTTTCCAGGAGAACCAGTCATAGAGTGGTTCGGATCTACAGCATCGCCGAGGGGTAAGTTTATTTCATACCTCAAGGCTAAGAAGATGATCCAGAAGGGTTATATCTATCATTTGGTTCGTGTGCACGATACTGCCGCGGAGGTACCTACCCTTCAGTCTGTTCCGGTCGTCAGCGAGTTTCCAGATGTTTTTCCTGACGAGCTTCCTGGCCTTCCGCCTGAGCGGGAGATTGATTTTTCTATTGAGTTGATGCCGGATACACAGCCTATATCTATTCCTCCGTACAGGATGGCACCAGCTGAGTTGAAGGAGTTGAAGGAGCAGCTGAAAGATTTGCTGGATAAGGGTTTTATCAGGCCCAGTACATCACCCTGGGGGGCGCCGGTATTGTTTGTCAGGAAGAAAGATGGGTCATTGCGGATGTGTATCGACTACCGGCAGCTGAATAAGGTGACTATTAAGAACAAATATCCCCTCCCCCGGATTGATGATTTGTTTGACCAGCTGCAGGGTGCTAGACATTTTTCAAAGATAGATCTGCGTTCTGGTTACCATCAGGTGCGAGTACGGGAGTCAGATATCCCGAAGACTGCTTTCAGGACTCGGTACGGGCATTATGAGTTCAGAGTTATGTCTTTCGGGCTGACTAATGCTCCAGCAGTATTTATGGATCTGATGAACCGGGTATTTCGGCCTTTCCTGGATATGTTTGTTATTGTGTTTATTGACGATATTCTGATTTACTCGCGATCAGTCGAGGAGCATTCAGATCATTTGAGGACGGTACTTGGCATCCTCCGTCAGCAGAAGTTATATGCTAAATTCTCTAAGTGTGAGTTCTGGTTGACTTCTGTGGCATTCTTGGGCCATATTGTCGGCGCAGATGGTATTCGGGTTGACACGCAGAAGATTGAGGCTGTGCAGAATTGGCCCAGGCCTACTACACCGACAGAGGTGCGTAGTTTTCTTGGATTGGCTGGGTATTACCGCAGGTTCGTGGAGGATTTCTCTTCTATTTCAGCACCACTGACGAGGCTTACCCAGAAAGCAGCAAAATTCCAGTGGACAGATGCTTGCGAGCGCAGCTTTCAGATGCTGAAGGAGAGATTGATTACAGCACCAGTTTTGGCTCTTCCAGAGGGATCTGACGGGTATGTTGTCTATTGTGACGCCTCTGGTATTGGGATAGGATGTGTATTGATGCAGCACGGTCGAGTCATAGCCTATGCTTCCCGGCAGCTTAGACCGCACGAGAAGAACTATCCCACTCATGATCTTGAGTTGGCCGCGGTGATTCATGCTTTGAAGATTTGGCGGCATTATTTATATGGGGTCCATGTTGATATCTATACGGACCATAAGAGTCTCCAGTATATTTTTAGACAGAAGGAACTAAATTTGCGGCAGCGGAGATGGCTTGAGTTACTAAAGGACTACGACGTTGATATTCTGTACCATCCGGGGAAAGCCAATGTGGTAGCTGACGCGCTTAGCCGCAAGTCCGTGGGCAGTCTGGCTGATGTTCCATCTGATAAGAGAGATTTGGTTCGTGACATTCATCAGCTGGCCAGCCTCGGAGTTCGTTTGGTGGATTCTGGAGATTCTGGGATTTCTGTCCGTCCAGTTGCTGAGTCATCTGTTATTCAGGAGGTAAAGCAGCGCCAGTTTGAGGATCCTCTTTTGATTCAGTACAGAGATGTGGCCCTTAGTAAATCAAAGACTCAGTTTGAGATCTCGCCTGACGGAGTATTATTATATGACGGCAGATTCTGTGTACCGGACGTTGCGGGCTTACGGCGGCAGATTATGGGCGAGGCCCATAATGCACGATATTCTGTCCATCCTGGTTCCACTAAAATGTACCGGGACCTCAGGTGTTTGTATTGGTGGGACGGCATGAAGAAAGATATTGCTGAGTTTGTTAGTCAGTGCCCGAACTGCCAGCAAGTTAAGATCGAGCATCAGAAGCCCGGTGGATTATTACAGGAGATGGAAATTCCAGCCTGGAAGTGGGAGATGATTAATATGGATTTTGTTGTTGGATTACCGCGCACTCCACGCAGGTACGACTCTATCTGGGTTGTTGTTGACAGGCTAACGAAATCTGCCCATTTCCTTCAGGTTCGGACTACTTATTCGGCTGAGGACTATGCCACATTGTACATCAGAGAGATAGTCAGACTTCACGGAGTCCCGATATCTATTATTACTGACCGAGGTACCCAGTTTACAGCAAATTTCTGGAGGTCATTTCAGGAGGGATTAGGGACTCAGGTGAGTCTCAGTACAGCTTTTCACCCTCAGTCCGACGGGCAGGCCGAGCGCACTATTTAGACGCTCGAAGATATGTTGCGGGCCTGCGTTATTGATTTCAGGGGCAGCTGGGATGATCATTTGCCGCTTATTGAGTTTGCCTATAATAACAGTTATCACTCCAGCATCCAGATGGCTCCGTACGAAGCCCTGTATGGCAGGAAATGCAGATTTCCTATTGGTTGGTTTGACGTGGGCGAAACTAAGCTGATTGGGCCAGATGTGATCCAGGAAGCTGTAGATAAGGTAAAGCTTATTCGAGAGCGATTATTGGCTGCTCAGAGTCGACAGAAAGCTTATGCAGATAGACGACGTCGACCGTTAGAGTTCCGGATTGGCGACTGGGTATTCCTGAAGGTGTCGCCCATGAAGGGTGTCATGAGATTCGGTAAAAAGGGTAAGCTGAGCCCCCGGTACATTGGACCGTATCAGATCGTGCGAAAGATAGGCGAGGTCGCCTATGAGCTAGACTTACCATCCGACTTGGAGGCCGTACACCCGGTGTTTCATGTGTCTATGTTGCGGAAATGTATTGGTGATCCTGCCAGGATATTCCCAGTAGATGACATTCAGGTGATGGAGCAGTTATATTATGACGAGCAGCCTATATCTATTCTGGATCGACAGGTGCGGAGACTACGCACTAAAGAAGTGCCCTCCGTCAAAGTCCTGTGGCGCAACAATAATCGGGAGGTGATGACTTGGGAGGCGGAGGACGAGATGAAGAAGAAATATCCCCACTTGTTCCCGACATCCTCAGGTAATCTAATTTTCTTTTTTTCAGTTTGTTGTGTTGAGTGATAAAATAAATTATGTATGTCATTAAAAAAGGGACACTCCTGCCTTGATCATAAGACCCTATAAGATTAATTTAACATTCGGGGACGAATGTTCTTAAGGGGGGAAGAATGTTATGTCCCGTGTTTTCGAATAATTGGAAACCGAGAAAAACAATTACGACTTGTGTGTTATAAGGACATAAATTTAATTTTTGTGAATATGGCTATGTGGTTGTGAAATCTTTAATGCTAAGACCTCGGGGAAGGCCGAGGATAAAAAAATTGGAATTTCGGAAATTAGTTTCGGGAATTACAAATCGGGACTTTTCAAGAAGTGGGCCCAAGAAATAAAAAGATTACAATTGAAGCCCAAGCAAGAGAAGGGGGCCGGCCAAGCCCATTTTTAAAAGGGTCATGTGCTATGCACATGACCCCAAATGGATATATACTAGGGAGCCTTAGCAATTCAAGAACAAAAAAATCAAAGAACTCACAAAAAGGGGGTTTCGGCCGAAGTGCAAAGGAAAAGAAAGAAAAAAAATTCCAAGCTTCTTTGTGATCCAAAAATCTTGTTCTTCTCATAGTTGTGAAGTGCTCAAGACCCTCTTTAATGGGGTATAATTAGTTTGGCACAAGAACTACGTTTGCGACAAGTCGGAAAATCAAGAAAAGGTAAGAATTTTGCCCCTCTAATGTTATAGAATTGATATGAATGTGTTAAGGATTGGAAATAGACGAGAATCCCGTGATTTTGATATAAATAGAAAGCCGTGGGTGTGTGTGTATAGTGTGTATTGGCCGTGAGCCATAGAGAGGAAATTGATGTGAATTGATCTTGGTTAAGTTGGTATAATGTGTTGTTGTGACCTTTATGTCGTAAAAGATTAATTGATAAATGGAATTGGCGTTGAAAAGTGATTTTGGATATTATCGGAAAGTGTATACCCTTGGTATCATTATGTATATCATTGTATATTTAGGGTGCTAGAGACTTTAGATATGAACTTATAATGATGTTAATGAATTCGGAATGAAACGACGTGAGTTAGAATGTTCGTCGTGAACTTTTGATTGTTTTGAAGAATTATGGAACATAATGGATTTTGGTGTAATTTCGGGTATGGCTTGTATTGTAGTTAGGTTGTAATTATATAAGTTTGAATGTGGAAATGAATACAATTATGTAGATGTAGAATTGGAGTTTTGAAAGTTTGAATGGAAGTTGCCAACTTAGATAACAAAGTGGAATTTTGAAGCTAGAATGGCTTGATTGTTGTTTGTGTTGTTTGTTGATGTGTGGGCTGTTGTTGTTGTTGTTGTATTTTGAGCCGAGCTACGCCTCGGGGATGTTAGATTTATAGGGGAAATGCTGCCGAAATTTCGGTAGGCAAATATGGAGTTAAAGGCATTTTTTGAGCCTAAGAATCTCAATTGGTAACTTTGACCATTTGCAGATTTTTGAAGAAACGGGGCGGGACTTTTGGAAGGGCTTACGACGTCTGTGAGGTATGTAAAGCTTCCCAATTCTTTATTTGGCATATCTTAGTGTGTTAGTTGAATATGAGACCTTCCGGAGCATTTCTGCTCCTCGAAACCCGATCCACAGGAAAGTTACTATTCATTCAATTCGATTGAAGCCTAAAGGCTCCCTTTTGGCTAGAATGCCATTATTCGTCCGAAACCTATCGAAATGTGGTCGGGTAACCTAGAAATGATTATGTATGACCTTTGGCATATTACTGCTCGAAAAAGAATATGTTCGCCACCTCACTTCGACTCGAGGTGGGTCCGCTACCCCAAAATGCCCGATTTGCCCTTCGGGCCATCTTTGAGAATAGAGTTGAACGTACCACTTCTGATCTTTGGAACATCCTTCCACGGGGTATGTTTGGACTATTCGATGCACTAATCCAGGTTTTGAACTATATGGACCATTTTGGAATCGTTTTGCAAAATGAAACCTTATGTCGACTAAGTATTCGACTATTTTGTAATAGGATATGATTTATGAGTTTACTTTGTTTTGAAACACTATTTTGAAATACGATTTGCATTTGGTTGCTCACGACTCCGCTCGTGCCTTATTATGACTTCGTTCACCGGTTCCCGGGCCGGTTTTGATTCGTGCGTTTTATGACAATTCGGCCGTATGCTGTGTTACGGTTCCCAAGGCTTCGCCATAGGGCCGGGTTCCGTTTGGAGTTATGCTGTGATATGGCTCGGGATGCGATACGCTCACCGATGATTATGATTATGTTCGGGGATGTACGGAGATTTGAAACCTTCTGGTGTTATGCTGTGTGTGGTGCCAGCGTCGGAGTGGCGACCACATTCTTAAGCGTTTGCATGATTTTATTTGCATAAAATATATGTATATGATTCCGATACAGATTTTGACATACCAGTTTGTACCCCACTTTGACATTTGATTTGCTTTCGGTTTTGACCTATAATTCTGTACTCCGTGCTTTACATACTCAGTACATATTTCGTACTGACCCCCTTTCTTCGGGGGCTGCGTTTTATGCCCGCAGGTGCAGATACCGGTGATCCTCCGCAGTAGGCTTCACTTCTTGCTATTCCGGAGTTCTCCTATTTGATCCGGAGTCCACTTTTGGTACAGACTCTTTTTGCTTTGTATATACTTTGTATATTTGACAGTTTGGGTATGGCGGGGCCCTGTCTCGCCTTATGTTATGTTTTGAGTTCGTAGAGGCCTGTAGTCATCTTTGTGGGGCGAGGGTCCTATGTGTTTATGGTCTGATTTTGCTATCGGGTCTTAAAGCGGTCTGTTTGATATGATGGCCCCACATGGCCCTTTTGTATATATTTGTATTTTGACCGGCGATGTCTATTCCGCCGCTTTGTTTGAGTTTGATTTGATATGACCGCTAAAGACATATTTTCGATATAAATTATGTTTGATATAACTTCTTGAAAATTCTGAAATAAGCTTGGATTCGGAAATGAATATGCGATTTAGTCTGGGTACCCAGGTAGGGTGCCAGTCGCGGCCCACGGGGCTGGGTCGTGACAAATAGAGTCAGATTCAGAAGAAATTTTGCGAGCAACATCCTCCATTTCAACACAGTAGTAAAGAAGCACTTGCTTCTTCTTCTTTACTGTTGAATTCTCCATAGTTAACACAGCAGAGAGAGACTTTTGTTTGTGTGTGTGTTTTTAAGGTTTATGCTCTGATGGTTTACTAAGACAGAATGACAATAATGATCCCTTATGTTTGAGAGTAAGTTCAAAATAGTCCCTTATATACACCGATATACTTTTAGTCTCTGTCAAATATTAACATGTCTGTTAGATTTGGAACAGTTGGGAAAAAAAGAAAAAAGATCTGACCATAAATATCAATAGAGTCCCATCAAATCCTAAAATATGGAACACAAGAAAATGCACTAGACATTGTTGTTTGGTTTGAAGATAAGTTATGTTAGGATTAGTTATGTTGGGATTAGTTATACCGGGATTAGTTATGTTGGGATTAGTTATCCTGGTATAATTTCTTGTTGATTGTTTGATTTGTTGTGATAAAGTAACATGCATTGTATGATTTCTAAGAAAAAGTTGTGTATTTGCAAAAATAACCTTCATCGTAATCAGTAGAAAAAAGGTTTCAGGGCCTCAATGCTATTTTTGTCATCTTCATTGTTTTATCCTGGGATAACTAATCCTGAGATTGTTATTCCACCCTCTGTCAGGATTAACTTATCCCAGTACTATTTATAATACTGGCAGAGGGTGGAATAATAATACTAAATTCTTAGTCCAGGACTATTTACCCTTATCCATCATACCAAATGACCCCGGGATGATTTTGAGTCTACCATCATACATTAGGGGCTATTTTGCGAGTAACATCTTCCATCTCAACTCAGTAGTAGAGAACACTTGTTGCTGCTTCTTTGCTATTTCCTTTTCCATCTTAACGCAGTAGCCAGTGGCGGACCCAGGATTTTATACAAGCGGGTTCAATTACTGAATAAGGATCGATGGTGATAACTAATAAAGTAAGCAACATCAAGCATAACACGCTAGATTTATCAGCTGGTCTTTTATTTGTTCTTTTTTGTTAGTAATGTAACATAAAAATAAAGTTATTTTAAACTCCACTCTTTTTTATTTAACAAAATTGAGAAATATTTTTTGAAAATAATCACAAAAAATATTTACATTTATTATTAAACAGATCTATCTAATTTAAAAAATTTACTTCACCAAGAATTTAAAAATTAATAGCTCTATGTAATTAACAAAATCATTTATAATTATCAGTGTTATTTATGAACGAAAAACAATATTAAAATGTTTTAAACAAAACAAAAATAATATAAAAATTAACTAAATTAAAATAAACTACAAACTATATATAGTTTCAACAAATATAGTTGCATGTTGTAGCAAAAAACTATGAAACAGAGTACCAAAATTCCATTTATAAAAAGTTTAATTTTTGTTTGAACTAAAATAGATTTTAGAATATTATTATTGAATTTGAGTAAGAAATCAAAATATAAAAGATGAAATAGAATAAAGAAAGACAACATAAAAGTAATAAATTTCACTAGCTAGCAATTGACTAGCATTAATTGAATATAGTTGGTCTAATGGTCAATTGTTTTGTTTTCTTTCCGTAAAATGGTTGGCCAATTGCCATGCCTAGGAGTACTGACCCAAAAACAACAAAAAACAGCCTGTGCAATGTTAGAAAAGAGAATCGATCCCCCATTGTCACTGTGGTATGAACCCACTTGACCATTGCTCCAGACCCAAAGCTTGTACTAAGTGGATTCAATTGCTTTTATATACAAAATTTAGTAATATTTTTCCTTCTATGAACAGTAAATTTCCGGACGAAGTGGGTTCAATTGAATCCACTTGAAACCACGTGGGTCCGCCCCTGGCAGTAGCAGAGTGTGTGAGAGTAGGAGATCGCTATGAGTTATTTTAGGAGGCGGGTCGGCGCGAGTAAAATATGGGAATGGGTTATTTTTTGTGAAATTGGGTTATTTGAATTAATTTGGGGATTTCCGTCAAATGAGGAATATATTTGTAAACTTTCATAACGGCAGAGACATAAATGATCCAAAATTGTAACAGATGATATTTTTAGCCATTAAAACAAGTGGAGGGATTTTTTGACCCTTTTTGCACAAATGTCCCTATATCGGGGTAGTCTTTAATTTTTTCCTCTCAAATTTGCGGTTTTTTATTTTTGTCCTTCAACACTTTTGGCACGACATAACTTAGCTTTTGCTCATGAAAGTTTATGTTTAGCTTCGGCATATGCATCATAACATCTCACAAGTTATGCCATACAAGACAAAACTTTCAACACTTAACATAATCTGAAAATGGCATAAGTTTAGATTTCGCTCGACAAAGTTTACATTTAGCTTTGGTACATGTATCATAACAACCACACAAGTTATGCCGGAAAAGACAAAACTTTCAACGCTCAGCATAATGCCGCACAACTTAATTCCTACAAAACTTATATCGAGCGAGTCAAAAGTTCAGTTTCCGAAGATAAAAATATTACAGAACTTATGCCGGGTGAAACAAATTTGTATATTTTCATTAAAAAAGCAGAAACGACAAAAATTAAAAGCCACAAGTATGAGAAGGGGAGGGGGGGACGGTGTCATGACCCAGCTTAAGAGGAAAGTCCCACATCGGTAAAACACAAGAGAGATGCTAGGTATATATAAGTAAGCATGTCTTACCTCTTAGTGGCGCGTTTTAAAGCCGTGCGGGCCTAGGACCAAAACGAACAATATCACTAGCAGGCTGGGCTGTTAAAGAGGGGGAGGGAGGATTAAAGATCAGTGCGTTTGAAGGACAATCCGTGCAAAAACTACTTTGATTTTGCCTGGAACTCCTTGTTGGAGTATAACTAGTCTCTCTGTCCCAATTCATTAGGTGAAGGGCTTCCGGGCCACGAGGGTCAAAATATTTAATTTTGATTATAAATTTAATTGCATATTTTTGTAATTTTTTTTATATATTTAAAAATTATATAAAAACTTTTAAAAATCAACTTAGATAATAATTTTAAATATTTTTAAAAAATTTAAGAAAGTTGTAGTTAAAGTAAAAACTATCCGACTCCTCAAACAATAACATCTTCACATAAAATAGGACGGAGGGGAAAAAATCATCAAATATTATGATGGAGCGATAAGTACTATTAAATCTTACTATAGAACTAATAAAGTTGTCTTTGTTGTGCAGTTTATCTCTAACGAGCGACTTTTCAATATGAATTCGAATTAGCCTACTCAAATAGAACCGAACACCACATGGAAATCCAAAAAAGTATATATTAGAAAAGATTAATTATTTGGTGTATTTGAAACTATACTACTCCATCAGTTTCAATTTACGTGATAAATTAGACTAAATACAAAATCTAATTAAAAGAAAAAACGACTTGACTTGTCCCCCCCTCATTCGATGTTCGCTATCTCTTTTGGAGCCTACTAATTTGGAATTGTACCGGAAAGTCCTCTTTGTGAATAAAGGACTTCTTATCAAATAGAATTTAATTTTTAGAACTCAAATCCGAAACATTTGGTCAAACCGGTCTACTTGACTCAGATTTAGGTAGATGAAGTAGTTGCATGATGTTTTAAATTTATCCTTAAGACCAAAAGAAATATTGTAGCATTAACTAAGATTCTTTCAAACTTTATGTCGTAATCATCCAGATGAAGTAATTTTGCTGGAAAATTCCTCATATTCCAATTTTGTCACTGAAAAATGCATTTTCCAAATATTCTGTGTTGTCATCATGTGTAGGAAAGGAACATCACACTCGCATGTAACCACATGAAATAGGATTATGTATTCCTTTTATGTTGAAGATTGATTGAATGATTGCCACATTGCGCCAGTTTTATCCGTACATATTTTTAAGTGATCTGATAGTATTTTTTTTAATATATTATTAGTATATATAAACTATATATAGTGAGAAGGGTACTTTTGAGCTACTTGAATTGTGAAAGGACATTTTTAAGCTATTTAACTAACATCAATGCATTTTTGTGCCAAAAGCAAAACAAATGACAAAAGTATCCTATATTTTGAATAATCCATTGACATTTTTGACATGGTCAATGCTCAGAATATGATAACCCTCCAACATTATGCCAATGAGGGATGGTAATAGAAAGCCATATTCATTATAAATATAATCTTCCATATATCCTCAATCCTTATAAATATAATCTTCCATAAATCCTCAATCCAAAATTTTATGTTCGAACTCTTGGAATGAAATATTTATCAATATCAGCAAGAAATACGGTGGGATGGTTGAGAACCTTCCAACCTCAGCTAGATATTGGATTCGAGCATTTAGAATTAAAAATGAATTGATAGAGAACGTTTTATATCTTTAATGGGCTACTTGATGGAAAATCATTCTTATTAATCAGGCTAGGGTATTTTAGAAACAGAATTTAACCCTTACTTAGCCAGTATACTTAAATTAGCAGATATTTACACTAGAAGCTGGAAAGAGTTAAATAATCAAATGAACAAGATAAATATCACTCGTACTACATATAAACAAAGAAAGAATCACCATACAAAATAGTTGGCCAGAAAAAAAGGATATAAAGAAAAATAAAGCAAGATAAAGAATCATAAAATGATTCTGTCAATTATCTGAAAAAAGAAGATGGAAATTGATGCCCCAACCCCACTTCAATAAATAAAAATTAATGAAATAAAAAGACCACTTCAATTTCTCTCGTTTACAACCATGTTCTTCTGTTGGTGCACACATATAGGGGCATGTCGTAATGTTGCAATCCAGAGTAATAGCTTGATCGTAACAGAAATAATTAACACATATTGTGGCAGTTTCCAGATGCCATATTCTCTTTCACTTGAAGAATAATTAATTTTTTTCGAATCCTTTTATCCGCGAGGAGCTGAATAAGAAGAAACTCTCAAGGCCGGTCCTGGAGTAGAGATGGAATTAAAAAGCATTCATCAGCTATAACTCCAAAAAGAACCAAATTCTGAAGGGGCCGTGGTGACGAAACGTATAACTTGTACTCCTATAAATCTTTCCATTTTTCAACTCGATTTGATCCATTCATTCATAAAGTTATGTACTCGATCATAAACATTTTTAGAACACTTCTTTATTATAAGTTTCACATAGATGCCAAGCTGGCATTCCTAATACATCATCAATCATGTTCTCATGCCAACCATTTTTCATCTCTTTGTTCAATCTTCTAACAAATCCTTCTCTTCTCCCCTCACAATAATTCAATAACTTTACTATGGTCCTTATATCCTTGCTCTTCCAACACCTCCGGCCTAAGGCCACTGACTCGACTAGTTCAGATTCTGACGTAACATGTCCGGATGAACTAGCCAAACTAGTAATATAATCAATCATGCCATTTACAAGATTAGACGGGGCGTTACCTTGACCATCCCATAGCCATATACGCGCCACGCCTTTTTGCAACGCCAAAAACATGTCATGCTTATAATTTGGACCTTCCAAAATTGAAGGACTTATATGTAGAACAAACTCATCGTCATGTTGGGACGACTTAACAATGATCGGACGAGTCAAATTCCGGCTAGATAGCCGGAGGCTGACATGTTTGACTTGCTTCTTGATCTGAGGTTGGTAAGAGAACTGATGATCACTCATAGGATAAAGAATATTTTCAACAAATTTACTAGTCTTCAAGATTAAACGTGTGGCCTCATCGTTCGACACGAAAAAGAGATTGAAACGCTTACTTGCAAATGTACTTTGATCGTTGTCTTCATTGACAATGGTTATGGCAAAACCTTTGGAGGCTTCATAACTTGCCCATAAGGAGATGACTCCTACAAAAATGACCAAAACAAGCCTAAGGATTACAATTGCATTTGAAGAGGTGATTTTGTAGTCATTTTCAACTGAATTTGTGGTGGTTGTTTGTATGAGAGGTTGAAGGAGATGTTGATTCTTCTCTTCAATATATGAAGAGAACAAAAAAAGATGAAATATGAAAGATTAGTGTAGAAAGAACAAGAAGTTGGAAAATAGTAGAACAATATATAGAAGGGAACATCATGTATATTAAAGCCACAATGAGTGGCTACTAATAGACAAAGGGTCCCTTTTATCAACTTCCTTTTTGTTTTCAAAATATTCTACTTCTTGGGTATAAATTAGGAGTTAGGAGTTTAACTATATATTTTCAGTGCAAAAATATTTGTACGCCAATTTTTGGTCGTACAACTATGGAGAATCATCCATAATAAGTAAAGCTAATAGTAGCTTTAAATGAGATATGTAACATATTATAACATGTTAAAATATACTTATATAAATTAAATCCGATTAGGAGACTCGTGATATTAAAATAATTGAACGGCATAATTATGATATTTATAAATACTAACACGACATTGTGAGTTGTACGCAACATCAAGTTATGTCATGCCATGTTGGCATGTTCTATTTATTTTCTTTTTTCATTCATCTAATCTATAACTTTTTGTCCTGTTTTTTCCAATTTTTTTCCTCTTTTACCTCGCGTTATCTTTTTTTTTTCTTTTCTTTTTTTGGGTTCAATGAGACAAT
Source organism: Lycium barbarum (assembly GCF_019175385.1). NCBI lineage: Eukaryota > Viridiplantae > Streptophyta > Magnoliopsida > Solanales > Solanaceae > Lycium > Lycium barbarum. The sequence goes on along the minus strand of NC_083337.1, from coordinate 3,955,196 downwards.
AAAAATATACTTATATTAACTAACACTATGCAAACTTGACTCAAGTTTAAAAGAGAACTAACATAATTCCCTCCATCTGTTTCAAAATTATGACACTTATTACCGTTATTAGTGAGGTATAATATTTTTTTATGTAACTACTAATTTTCATACACATGTTTTCAAATATTATAAAACCATAAATATATGATTTATACATTTTTGTAGCTTCTAAATAGTACGCTATATTTCACAAAAAAAAATTACATTTAAATTCACCTTAAAAATTAAATACGTATAAATGTTAACCTTTATAGAACAAAAGAATATATTGTGCCTCTTGCCAAACTCTACCATGAATAACAACCAAACAGTAACCATCAAGAATTGTGGTTGAATGAATGAGATATCTTTATTCTTAGTAAGAGATTTCATATTTCAAAAGCTTGCTTCCCTTAGAGCGAGGAAACTTCATGTAGGGAGAAAGTTCCCCTATGGGCTATTCAACTCTACATGACATGAATTTGAATTAATCGGAGCTAGTTTATTTCGAATACGAGATGATTGTATTGTAAAAATACAACCAAATAGTAGAAAAAATCTTATCATGGGGGTGAATTTGGTAGTAAGTGGCCTTCTTGAAATTCTGAAGTATTATACATCCATATTTTTTTTTTGTAAAATCCATCTTCTCATGCTTTAAAGTCTAGGAATAGCTTTAACTGCTTTTTTTTTTTTTTGGTAATAACCTGTAAAACAATTTATTACCACCAACCATCAACAAAACAACTAGAGAAGAGCACTTGGATTCCTAACCACCTTGCCAGGAAGGTTGTCAAGAACACCATGTCTCTGTCACTACTAATTACATAGAGCCTCTAAATATCCTATACATTTCCTTGCCTGCTTTGTATCTATAAACATTCCTATTCTTCCTCGCACTATAAACTGTATTTGTTGCACTATTGAGCTCGTGTTGATAGTAATTCCTTTGAATATCCTCCAATTGCTAGCTTGCCAAATGAAGTATATTCTTGCACCATGGATAGCAGCTATAACTTCCTTCTTCATTCTGCACCAATGTTTGTTTTGGATAAACTGCAACACCATATTGCCCTCTACTTGAGGAACCTGAACCCCCAGCCACTGTTCAATGCCGCTCCATACTGCCTTAGACCATTCGCAATCAACAAACAAATGTGTGTGGTCCTCCAATTCATCTTGATCACAGAGAACACACGCTGCTTTATCACATCCTATGCCCATACCAGCCATCCTATCTTTTGTCAGCAATTTCTTTTGAGCAGCCAGCCATCGTACGAACCTATGCCTAGGTTGGAGTAGTTTACTCCATATCAAATCATGTGTCTCAAGTGTTACTGTATTAGCCAATAGTGTGAGGTAGCTCAGCGTGACAGAGTAGTTGTCATCCATAGTGAGCATGCACCTTCTCTGAATAAACCATTGTTGCATCCCTAGTTTAATTTTGTTTAGGTTCTTCTAGTACCAGCTACAATCACCAGGTGGAGTATGACTCCAAAAATCCACATCAGATTTCATATAAATGCCATGAACCCATTTAACCCACAGAGCCTCGTTATCAGTCACAAGTAGCCATATTAACTTACCAACCGATGCCAAATTCCACTTCCTACAACTTCTAATATTCAACCCACCGTGTTTCTTTGGTTTACACACCTTCTCCCATGCTACCAGGGCTATTTCTTAACATTTTCACTGCTGCCCCATAGATAGGCATTTCCTGTCGACATCCTTCAACACACTTTGGGGCAAGATGGATACTGCCCCCCAAAAGTTGTGAAGAGAAAAGAGAATTGAATTACAACTTGTAACTTTCCTGCATAAGAAAGATGCCGTGATGCCACAGACCTGATTTTCTCTGTAACTTTCACACTAAGTTGATGGCAATCAAGTTTGGTCCACTTTATACATCCATATTTTCTAATGAATAATTGCACTTTAATTAATGTGTCGGCGAGATTTAGTTGCAATATTATTTAACGAGGAAAATGCACATGGTGTTTATATATATATATATATATATATATATATATATATATATATATATATATATATATATATATATATATATATATATATATAAGTCATAGATAGCCTCTTAAATTTTACCACATTTTCCTCATGGCTACCTAAACCGAGGGTTGTACCTATTGGGTACATAAACTACTTTGAATTTGTACCACATAAGCACCTTTTGCCTACATGGCAGCTCGTCTGTGCTGCACGCAAAATGGACGCGTGAAGGGTTGTTTTGTTGCTTACATGGCAACTCCCAACGTTCATTTTTTTTAATAACCCCAAATCTAAAACCCCAATTCCAAATTCTTTCCTTTCTACTCACCCGTTTCTCTCTCTCATTTCTCCTCCTTTTCCCCCGTTTCCCTCTCTTCTTTCTGTTCAATTTCTTTCTTCCTTCTCTCTTGTCTCTCGATTTATAGTTGTTGCTGTGTGTATTCTCTCTTATTTTTCTCTTGGTTATCTCTTCTTTATAGCAATGTCACAAAATTCAGGGATTATAGATGAAAATGTTATTTGTAATTGTGGTAATTCTTGTAATGTAAGAACTTCGACAACAGTTAACAACCCAGGTCGTAGACTTTTTGGTTGCAAGATGCCAAAAGTGAGTAGCTATTTTAAAAGTTTGATTTTTTGAAAATTTGATTTTCGGCCATTTTTTCGAATTTGTTTGTGTTCATAAGTTTCTTTTACTTTTATGTAGGATAACGATGGATATGGCTATTTTAAATGGATTGATCCATCTCCAGAGGTTGAGCTTTTGAAGGAGAAACTTAAAGAGGTTGAAGAAGAAAGAGATACATTGAAATATAAAATGAAGGAACTTGGAGGCAAGTTTGATTCATTGAAACAATAATTGAAGGAAATTAAGCAAGAGAGGGACTGTGCAAAAGCCAAATTCAACAGGCTTGTCGTTGTTGTTCTATGTTTTTTACTTGCAAAAATTATCTTTGGGTAGTCTAATTGTTTCCTAGTTACTGTTTGTAATGTTCCTACAAAGATTTTCTTATATGTTTGTAGTAATGTTTTAGTTATTAGATTTTGTGAATTACTTGGCTTGTGTTTGGCGTTGTGAATTAGTCTCAAATATGACATGAATAGAATCTGCAAATATAAACCAGCAAAGAAACATAGCAATTGTTCATTAAAAGGTGAGCATCATATATAGAAAAGAAAATAGAGACCCAGTCAACAACTATGATCTCTTCTTATTCCTCTTCCTTCTTTTGAACATTGAATCCTATGCCCTCCAGGCACTAACACTCGCAGACCCAAATACAGAATGTATCTCCCTCCATCAATTGCTCGGATTCCATAAAGTCTTTCCACCCAAGACAGAGGCACGCGTGTTCTCCAATTTTATAAGTCATAGTGTAAAGTTTTTCTCCATAAGCAACAACGGCATGAGTTTTTTTGGTTGGTAGAATGTTAAGTATATTACTAGGAAGCACCTGCAAAAAAACATGAAAAATTACTAAACTATTGCAATAAAAATAGCAAATGAAACATGGATGCTAAATTAACCGTACGAAATCATCGCTTTCTACGTATGACCGTGCTAATTTCTTCTCGAAATATGCCAACATTTTGAGGTTGAATGAACTTGTTTTAAGAAGTGAATGGGATAATTTGAATGGGATGAAGAGCATGGGGATGAAGTTAATGGGTTTTATAGATGGTTGAAATGGAAGATTAAGTGAATTGGATGGAGTTGGATGGGGTGAATTCAATGAAGTGAATTGAATTAACTTGATGTGGTCTTTGATTTATATGGCCTAGTTAGTTGTATTTGATTCCAACCGTTTCATTTATTTGGTTGTTGAGTATTTTGACCCATTTATTGTGTTTTTTGTCTTGAATCGGCGCAACTGCCACGACTGCCTATATTCTAGCACAAATGTTAATCTGCCCCGTGCATGTTTGACTCAGTGGCAGAAATTGAAGAGTAGTATTGGCACAAATTTGATTAGCACAAATCAAAGAGTACCATTGCTAATATTATTGGCACAACAGTAATGCATAATAATAAGTCTAGCTAGACAGCACTGTTGCAGTTTACATATATTAAAGACATTGTTTCAAATACCCTAAATGTGACAAATTTCCTACATTAACTACTTGTTGGAGTTTCCTTCTACTGACGATCTGCTTGCTACTGATGCAGGCTTTTGGTTTCTCTTGTGGGCTCTCATTAGGGATAATTGTGATGTGGTCATTGCATCTTTTCCTTGCCATTTCAGTCCACGAGCTTTATAACCAATATCAATATTTGTTGGTGAAGCACTCTTCAAGTTTGTTGCACTATGTAGAACCCTCTCACTTGTTGTACCAGGCTTCAATTAAAATGTGAAACATTAGTAAATTGTGTTGAACAAAGATAAACACAAATCATAAGGTGAATTTACATTAAAGACTTGTGCTCCAGTAACAGGATTAGAGTATACACCAAAACCAGTTGTAGGCCTACTTTTATTTCCAGTAGTTGCAGCAAAACCAGCAGTAGTATATGCCCTTTTGTGGCCTGATAATGGTGGCAATTGACTTGAAGAAGAGTCTTCTCTTGCACTCACAAATGGTACCCCTCTTGCATTTGTGAATTTTTTTCTGGCCCTTCCCCTGCCAGCTTCAACTTGAGCCCTCTTTTGTGGAGCTATTGGGACAGCCCTTGTGTCACCACAAATTGAGCTTGATTATGTAGTTGCATAAGCTGAACTAGCAGTTGGATATGCAGGACCCTTCATTCTAGACTATATTACATAATTAAAAATATAAATGATCCAAAGTGTATACCTTGTACAATTTAAATGAAGATGTAAATAACTTGTACAAGATATACTTACTGCTGGTGTTGGAGCAAGAGTTTGGGCATCTCTTGGCACAGAACTTGTGTCATTGCAAACAAAGCTGGATTGAGTTAGTGGAGTTGGTTGAGATTGACTTCCTTGCCTTTCAGTTGAGGGTGTTGGTTGAGAAGGACCACCCATTCCATGCTAGCAAATAGAAACAATTGGATGAAAATTAGAGACTTATATGTAAGAAGCTAACTTTAAGAATATGACAAATTCAATTGTACTTACTCTTCTTCCACAGGCGGTCTTGTTATGGACAACTTGTTTGCACAGTGAACAAGTCATCTTCACACCCTTCTTTGATAAATTTCCATATTTCTTTGGCTCATCTTTATCCTTCATTCTTTTCTTCTTTGATCTCCCAGGCATTTTTCTTGGCATTGGAGGCCCATTCCATTGAACATGACACTTATTAGACAACTCCTTGTTTCTCTTCCAATATTCTTCTTGCCATAGGGGCAATATCATCAATCCAAGTTTCAGCAAATTTGATCATGTCTACATGCCTATTAATCATTTTATGCCTAATTTCCTCTAATATGGTGATAATAGATTTATGTCTAGCAGCTAAGATCCAAGAATTATAAGTCTCACACATGTTATTTTCCCAACATCACACTTGGAATGAAACTTGAAATATGCCTTACAAAAAGTAAAAGGCTCATAATGCATAAAATCTTCCATTATCTTTGGCTTACCCAATTTGGCCATTTTATCCATCTCCTCTTTAAACTTGACTTCAAAGCTAGCCTTAGAGCATCTCCAAAACTGCTTCCTTCTTTCTTCTCCTCTCCACTCTTTGTGCCAATTACTCCAAACATGTCTAGCACATCTCCTTGTCTCAGCATTTGGTAGCAGCTCCAACAAGACAGGAATAAGTCCCTTTCAAAAGTGTGTAAAGTACAAAAAAAAAAAAAAAAAAACAGGTAAACAAATGTCCTCTACTAAATTGAAATTTTAAGTAAATGGAACACAAATGGTACCTTTTGCATGTCTGACATTACAGTCAACCCTTCACCATTTCCCAAATTCAGATCAGCAATCAAATACTTTATGAACCAATTCCAGTTATGTTTAGTCTCTGTATCCACCACTGCCCAGGCAATAGGATACATTTGTTGTTCCTATTCTTTCCCACAGTTGCCAATAGCTCACCCTTACAAGCTCCTTTCAGGAAACAACCATCGAATCCTAGTATTTTTCTGCGCTCATCCAACCAGCCTTGCTTAAATGCCTGGAAGCACACATAGAAGTACACAAAAAAGTTTTTCCTAGGTTTAGTCTCCTTATCAATGTTAACCCAACAACTACTTCCTGGATTGGTTTGCTTGATCATGTCAGCATAGTCACATAATCTGGAAAATTCCAGATTCCAGTCACCCATATTTTCTATCATAACCCTCTGTTTTGCCCTGTGGCAAACCGTCCTACCAACATAAAGACTAAGCTTGTTGTAACACCCCGTATCTTAAAATAAAGGTTAGACTCATATCGTTAGAGTTCCAAAGGAAATTTGAAGGTTTGAACGTTTTCCGAAAATGGTTGACAGGCCTACTTTGGGGAATCATAAACCCTTTATTAGTTGGGAATTTGGGAAAGTACCCCAATGAAAATTGTAGTACTTAGAAATACCTTTTAGGCATATAAGGATCAAGCCAATCGGGTTCCGGATCAAAGAGGTATGATCATCTCAAAATGGCTAATAGAGGAGAGCTCAGATTTCAATAGAATCGGCTAAGTTTTGATACGTCTGCTTTCCATCCCAATTTTGTGAAAATATGTTCTGAATTTAAGAAAACGTAAAACATGAAAGTTGTAGCCCTTTGAAATATATTTCCAACGGTATATTATGGAGCCAAAACAGAGTCTCGTGCTAGAGTTATGCCCATTCTACCAAACGCTGTCAGAATGGCCCAGGGGCGCCGCCCCAAGCCAAATTTGCAGAAAACATATTTTTTTATCAGGGCCTGTAATATAGGCCTAGTACCCCGCCTTGGGCGACGCACCAGGCCAAATTATGCCTGAAACGTCCTTTTTTGAATTTTATATGTATCCAACTCCGAAAAACTTTTCCCACTTCTTTCTAAATCGTCTTTTTGGAGAGAAAACACTCTAGGGCTTCCACAAAGCATACAAGGTGAGTTCTTACTCAAACCCCATTGACTATTACACCAATCTAACAAATATTAACGCTAGAATCCTAATCTATTCCATAGATTATCGATTGAATCTTCGTCTTGGAAAAAGGAACCCTAGAATCCGAATTCAAGAGGATTGAACTTCAAAAGATAATACTTCTACTCTCTACTTACTTATAGTTGTGAATTGATGAGTTCTTGGGAGAATCGTAAATGGGTTTAATAAAGAGTATCATATGAGCTATGCTAGGGTTTTGGATTATTAACTTAGGATTGTTGTAGTCATATGAGTGATGAAGAATGATGTTACTTTCATCGAATTGAGATTGTAGAATCACCTAGAAGTAATAGAATGGGAACTGGGTGAAGAAATACCATTAATGGAGATTGTGGAGCTTTATGCCCACCAAGTGTTTGATAAAATGCTTAGATGACCAAAGCATGAATATTATTGCTAATATAGAATCCCCATGACTTGTATTGGTATAGATCAAAGTTGAAAAGATTGACGAACGTTGTATTACGCTCAAAGGCTGGAATTAAGGTATGTGAGGCTAACTACCTACGTTAGGGAATGTTCATGATTCTCCCTACGCCTCATTTTTCATATTTGTCAATAATTTGACTCAGAATATAGTTTATCCCTAGTTTCATAATATGATATTGAACTGTTATCTTCTAGGGTTACAGTTACAAAATTCGTCATGGTTGTCACTTTGAACATCATGAACTCAACACGTAATCTTTATAGACTTATGCATTATTATCACATGAGTCTCAGTCAGTGTATAACCAGTTATTTGCATGAGTCCCATAATCAGAAACAGTTATCATGCTATCAGTTATAGCCAGTCTCAGTCTTATAAATTGTTAATATTGAACACCTGTATCTGTACCCTAGGCCACAATTTATGTATACGTATTTCTTGGGCCTGAGGCCACAGTTTTTGTGCACATTATTTGAGCCCTAGGCCATATTTTTATTTACAGTTTTACAGGTGATTCTTCATCCAAAACAGGGAGTACTTCAGCTTCTTGCTTTCTTGTTTAGTTCAATTTCAGCTTCAGCTCTAGTATTTTATTGCTTTTGTTGCTTTATATACCAATACTGTTCAAATGTGTTGATGTCCCCTTTTATTGCTTGGGGGCTTGCATCTCGCGATATAGGTAACGACATACAGGTTGACGATCCAACTGCTTAGGAGTGTTCGTATCAGCTACTGTGGTGAGCCCTAGTTTCTTTCGGGGCGATATCAGTCGTACAGTTCTTACAGCTTTCTAGACAGTTACTTTTTTGTATTCTTTAGAGGCTTCATAGACACAGTCTAGATAGTCAGATATTTGTTATGTTAGCCTTGTAGACAATTATACTCAGTCGTTCAATTGTTTTGGTTTAGCCGTGTTGGCTACCTTCAGATATGTTCACATTGTCTAAGTATTTTCGCATTATGATATTTCAGTCAGACTTTTAGTCAATCAGCATGTGTTAGTTTTATTTTATAAATTAGTTATGTTTTGGTATCACATGTTGATTCAGCCAGCCAGTTGGTTCGCTCAGTCACATGCAGTCAGGCACCGGGTGCCGTGTTACGTTTAGGACCAGGTTCGGGGCGTGACACTTATCCCTTACCAATTCCTGAATTTCCCATATCCTTATGTAAGGTTGAGAAATAATTATGTCCTTAAACTTCCTTGCTATTAGCTTAGAAGTGCACATCTTGTTTTTGTTTAAAGGAATACACTTGTGAATGGGATGATAGGTAATCACCATAAAATCACATGTGTCCCTATTAAGCTTAGCTGCCAACAACCACTTACACTTGGTATTTTTACCCTTAGCCCTCACCCCATGGCTATCATTTGGTCTTACCTTTAACTGCCTCCTATATTCTACAACATAGTCTGCTAGAGCCTTTCTAAATTGTGTTACACCATCAAAGATCATTCCAAGCTCAAAAACAGCCACCTCACAATCTTAATCATACCTAACTTTTTTACTTTTCCTTCTAGAAGGTAAATCTACCCCCCTTACAACATCTACATCAAGTTGTTCTTCACTATCTTCACTCCAACAATCAGAGCTATCAATATATTCCTCACCTCCACCCAATTTCCCAGCATATTTGTTAGACTTACCCAATATCCTCAAACCCTCTATCTATACTACTAGCCTCTCCAACTGGGGTTTCTTCAGTTGCAGCAGCCTTTTTTTCTTTTTTTGTTTACTTCTTCTTTCTTGTCTAATAGCTCTCAACTCCTCATCTATATCTGACCCATCTTATGGTGGTATTTCTCCTAGATTTGAATCACTACTCACACAATCAGATATATTAGATGCTTCTTCACCTAACTTGTCACTAGCAGCCCCATATACAAGCTCAGGAGTAACCTTAACACCCTCCTGATCTAGGTTATCATAAGCAGACCAAACACCCTCGTGATCTAGGTTATCAGTAGCAGCCCTAACAACCTATTTATCTAAGTTATCAGCAGCCCCAACCCCTTTTGATGACCTAGTTTGACTAGAAGAAACTTCTGGGCGTTTTAAGAGACCAACAAGCCCATCAGTTTCAGCAAAGGCAGTAAGTATCCAACGAATGAAGGATATATACATGAAAGGGGTCCTCATTTTTTAAGTCTTTTATTAGGTGCAGTAGATGTTTGTCAGACTCAATAACATTGAATTCTCTAGTATTTGCATCTTGGTAAAAAAAACATCAACTGTTAAATAACCTAATTCTCTAGTATAATGAAGCAATTCCATTAGGGAATAGTAGCCTTTCTCGATATACCTAATGACTGGCAATAAAAAGGAATGGTAATTAGGGTCAGGATTTTCTACAAAGGTCCCACCGTAGTGAATGTGTGTAAATATGACCTCCTCCATGGTCAATTAGTAAGGTAAACCTGAAAAAAAAATCACAAAATGAATTAATTTCAGCAAAATTACCAAAAGGGCACACTTTTAAGGTACATTTTACAGAAATGGAGCAGGGAATATTCTCAAACACATAACCTCAAATTTGGAAATTAAAAACCTAACTTTCTACAAATATAGTAACGGAAAGGGAACGGAAACGGATGGAATATACTAACTTTCTACAAATATAGTAACGGAAAGGGAACGGAAAGGGATGGAATATACTAACTTTCTAATCCCACTCACCACCGAGAAACAACTACTAAACTACAAATATAGTAACGGAAAGGGACAGAATATTCTAAAAAGCAAAAACCAAAATTAATCTCAAAAACTAAAAACCTAGCAAGTTTAAACAACCATTATGAACACGATTAACAGCTAATCTAGAAAGATACAAAGGTTTAAGATACTTACACATAAGATATTATTCCTCAAACACCTTTAATCAACGGTGATGCTCACCGTCGGCGATATCGCCGTGAGAGAGAGAGGGGTCGGGGAGAGAGAAAACGAGCAAATTGGGAATTAGGTTAGTGGTAGGCCCATTTACTTTAGGAAACCGTTTAAAAAAAACACGTGGATTTTATTTTCCATGTGGGAGGCGTTAAATGGAGCGAAAGTACACGTTAGCGGGGCGTGTATACGCTCCCAGATGTAATTAAAAAAAAAGGCAAAAGGTGCTTATGTGGTACAAATTCAGAGTAGTTTAGGTACCCAATAGGTACAACCCTCGGTTTAGGTAGCCATGCGGAAAATGTGATAAAGCTAGGGGGCTATCTATGACTTTTGCCATATATATACACTTTTAAAAATATATATAATTTGAGAAATCGCACAAGTCTTACATATATTTCATCTTTTTCTTGTTGCTTGTAGGTCAGCTTTTCTGTGCTAATTCATATTTATCATATCATTCATTTGTTTTATTTCCCGTCATTTTGAGAAGGGAAATATTTGCAGTACCTGTTTTTTTTTTTTTTGGCCTAGAATGCCTTATAACAACAAAATAATTGTCTTGATGTTCTAAGCAAATATTCATGGACAGCAGAGGTAGCTTAAGGGTGAGGCTAGCAAAGCCTTTGCTTTAGGCCTCCAAATTTTGAGGCCCTAAAAGTTTTTTATGATAAATTTTGTAAATTTATTTTTCTCTTGGATAATATTGAAGATTGTAAATATATATATATATATATATAACTTATATTAAAAAGAGAAAGAAAGAAAAAAAAAATATTTTTTAACAGAAATATTTTACAACTTTGAACTAAACTATTCAAATCTTATATTACTATGAAGAAAGTTTTTACAACAACATCCAAGGCAATGTATTGAAAACACGTGGCTAATATCTTATTAACTTGAATTAATTCGTACTATTATAAATAATAATATTACAATGTGAAGTATAAGGCTCTATCTCTTTTAAGAATACTACTCTAAAACAATAAGTATGACAAAATAAAAAGGACAACACTAAGCACCCGGCAAGAGGAGGCTGTTTAAGCCTTTAAGACCAATGGCTGCTGCTAGTTCATCCAAGTTGACCCTAAAGAAGCCAGCTTGTCTTCCATTTTGTTTAGTAAAAACGTCACATTCGATGTCCTTTGACTGAACTTCTGAAGCATGCTCTATTTACACTGTCACTTGAAAAATAGAATATTTTACCGTTCTTCTCCAACTCCAAACTCTCTTTAGCTTTTTTCTCATGTCATGTCACAATATGATGAACTTCCTGTAGAAAGGAAATGAGCTTTGCGTCAAGATGAACCCACGAAAGACAACCCCAGATGTGACTTTTTAGGATGTGAAAAGAAGCATGCTAGCACGAAGTAACTCAGAGAACACTATGAGCTTTCTCACAGGAAAATCAAGAGAATAAGAGAAAACCAGTGTCGCAACTGCAAAATTAATTCAGCACTGCCAGTGATAAGGCTGATTATGGAATGCACATAGTTATATATATGTCATCTATCGTGGAAGAGGGTATTTGTTCTTAATCTTAACTTTATTGAGCTGGCCAATGCACATGCGCAAAGAACCATCTTTCTTGCGAACGAAAAGGACTGAGGCACCCCATGGAGAGACATTGGGTCGGATAAAACCTTTTTCTAAAAGATCTTTGAGTTGAGCCTTAAGCTTGCGTAATTCAGCTGGAGCCATCCTATAATTTCCCTGGGAATAGGTTAATTGCGAAATCAATTTCCCTATCATGAGGGATTCCGGGAAGATCCTCGGGAAAGACTTCTGGAAACTCATTAACAACAGAGACTTACTGAAGAGTTGGGGTCTGCGAAGCTGAATCCTTAAACCGAACGAGATGATAGATATAACCCTTAGACACCATTTTTCTTGCTTTAAGGTAAGAAATAAACCTACCCTTAGGACTTACTGAATCACCCTTCTACTCTATAACTGGCTCATTAGGAAACTTGAAATTTACAGCTTTGGTTCTACAATCAACTGACGCATAACATGCATATAACCAGTCCATGCCCATGATTACATCAAAATCTACCATTTCTAACTCACATAGGTCAGTTGGAACAACATGGTGATAGAATCTGACTGGACAGCCCTTATAGACACGTCGAGCTATGATTGACTCACTAACTGGAGTAAACACTTCAAAAGGTTCTTTTAGCTTTTCAGGTCATAAGGGGTGGCATAGAATATGGTGGATCCAGGGTCCATAAGAGCATAAACATCAAAACTGAAAACGGTGAGTATACCTGTGACAACATCAGTACGGGCATCGATATCCTGACGCCCGGTCAAAGCATACAAACGGTTTGGGCCACTGCTTGTGTTGCCAGATCTAGCTGGTGCACGTCCTGCCTGAGTCAGGTTATTATGAAGAACTGACGAATTTACTGACTGAGTTCGATTACCTCCTGTGCCCTGTCTGATTGAAGAGCAATTTCACTGAACATGGCTCGGTTGGCCACACCCATAGCAAATATTCGATCTAGAGCGGCACTCCCCAGGATGCCTCTTCCCACACTTAGCACAAATCGGATTGGTGAAATTACTCTAAGTCACGCTGGCCTGAGACTGGGAGCCTGTCGACTTGAAATTCTGCTGACGGCTATCTTTCCTAAACTTGGAAACTGGAGCACTTGCTGTGGACGGAGCAAGTCCGGCTGACCTGTTCTTAAAGAGCTTTCTGTTTTCATTACGGCTGAACTGTCCGGTAGACTTGGCCCTCTTGTTGAATTCCTTGTCTTTCTCTTTCTGCAAGGCTTCCTCCTCCTTCAGCCTTGTCTCATTTCCTTGTACGAATGCAACCATTTTGGAGTAGTCATCCCCCCATTCTGTGCGGCAATATTGGCCCCATCATACAAATAGGGATCAAGACCCCTAACAAACCTCTTCACTCGTGCCCTCATGTCCGGTACCATATTTGGAGCACGCTTAGCCAGACTGATAAATTCTAAATAGTAGTCCTGAATTGACCTACCATTAGCCTTAGCTTCTCTGACTTCTATTGGCATGAAGTGGTCCAGGAATGCACTTGTGAATTCTATTGGCCGTGTGGTCCACTAAATGGTCCCACACATTGTGTGGCCAATTTTAAATGGCCCAACACATTGTGTGGGCCATGGAGACTTGGACACCACATATACAATTAAAAGATGACTTCTAATTCATCTTCCTCACTTTACACTTGAAAAATATCTAGAGTTGAAGACACTCTTCAACCTCTCTCTCTCTCTCTCTCTCTCTCTCCATTCTCGGCTAGGAACCAAGAAAACCAACCCCCATTTTAGCCTTCCTAAAAAATAATTCCATGGTGTTAATCAACTAGTTAGAGGTCCCTAAATAACGTGGAAGCATCGTTGGAGCGATCAAGTCTTTCATTTAAGAGATTTGCAAACCCTAGCTATTTGGTGGAAGTGAAGAACAAAGGTAAGTTTTGCTCTTGTTTATGTGTTGTGGACGTTTTATTCATGTTATGGTATATTAATATGGATGGAAATCATGAAGTATAGTATGTTGGAAGTGGGTTGTGTGATGGGTGTTCTAGCCGTGTATATGGGTGTGGAAAATGGAATTGATGAATTAATTCTTATATCATGTTAGATTGTTGTAGAGTGGAGAAGAGAATAAAAATCATCAACATATATATGTATGTGTGGTTTAGCCGAGTATATAGCCTCTAATGCGTGACGAAGGATGAATTAATGTCGTTTAGCGTCGTAATGGTTGTTGTGATGACTTGTAGGTTGGAAATGAGAATTTAATGTCCCAAATTGACATAGTAAGCGTTGCGGACTGATTTGGAGAACTTTGTGCATTGAATGAAATTCGTATATATGAGAACCATTAACATATATATATATATATATATATATATATATATATATATATATATATATATATATATATATATATATATATGTGTGTGTGTGTGTGTGTGTGTGTGTAGTGTGGACGAATGTGAGTCTTATAATGTGTCGAAGATCGCATTACTATCGCTTAGTATTTTGGTTGTCGTCGCTACGAATTCTAGTTGGAAATAAGTGTTTAAGTGACTCAAGAATGATGTTGACATTTGTGGGATGAATTGAGGATCATTGCGCGTTTGATGTAATTCGTATATTTATGAAAAGTATATCGTTATATTGTCAATTGTTGAGACAAAACATGACTTGAAAATGAGGAAAAATGAAAAGAGGGCTGCTCGGTTAGGGACTGGTTTCGGCCAGCTTGGAATTTTTTTTTTTTGGATCGTTGGAAAAATTATGTGAATGGTTTAAAAGTCCTCTAATATTGTGGGAAAGGATTCGGGTTAATAATCGAATGTACGAACGATGTCGCGGCTTGAAGCAGGCCATTGAATTGAATAATTGGAAAGTTGTCGAATGGTGAAAAAGAGAGCTACTATTATTATTTTGCCTTTCGAATTGATTGTCGATGTTGCTAGGTTGGTTATTGTGGTTGTTGTTGTTGATTTTGAGCGAGTTAAATTCTCGGGATGGCCTATTTACAGGGGAAATGCTGCCGAATTTTCTGTAGAATTTAATGATTAGTGGAAAGAATGGCTTAAGTGCCCTTAGCTAATGCTTGGTATTCGTTGGCGTATTTATAGACCTTAGGGAGCCCGAGGCGTAGATTGGATATTTGCTTAAGATTGGCCATCTTGGAGTGCGTACGAGGTATGTAAGGCAACCTTCTTTCTTTTGGCATGCCTTAGTTTGTATAGGCTAGATTATAAGCCTTAAGGAAATTCTAAATTCGAAATCCGAGCATCTTATGATCCGTATATGTTCCTTGGCACTCTTATGTATGATTTGATGAAATATGAACCTTTATGTATTCGAAATAATCGCTTTCCGAACTTTGCGCAAAAAGGTTCGCTTTAAAGAACTTCGAAATTTTTGAAGGCCATACCTTTCACATAAATGCTCGGATTGCTCCAATATTTTTATAAAGGTTTGCATTATGTATAATGAGTACGTTTTCCATGAGCGGGCCCGACTTGGGTAAATTCCCGCCCGCGGGTCCCGCGACTTTCCTTTATGTAATTCGGGAACTTTTGAAAGAATTTGTTAAGACTATTATTTCGATTTTCAAATATGATCATTTCACTTATGTTTGAATTTATGATAATGATGTTATGCATATGACTACTCACGACTCTATTCGTGCATATTGTTATTCCCTTCGCCGAGTCCCGGGCCGGTTCTGTTATCGTGCGCGCTTTGATATACTCCGGAGTTATGCTGTGTTTATGGTTCTCCGAGCTACTCGCTAATGAGGGTCGGGTTCCACTTATGTTTGGTGTTATGTTGTATATGGCGTTATGTTGGGTTATGATATGTGACGGGGATTCGGAGAATTGAAACTTACATCTGGTGTTATGCTGTGTATTGGCGCCGTTGACAGGCGGGCGACCATATTCTTCTGTACCCTATGCATGACTTACATATTTTTGAAAGCAAATAAGTTTTGATATGTTGGATTTGCGCTTATGTTTGATACTTCCATTTCGCTTATGTCTTATAATTGCTTTTTGTACATTCTGCTTTGCATACTCAGTACATATTTCGTACTGACCTCCTTTCTTCGGGGGGGGGGGGAGGGGGGCTGTGTTTCATGCTCGCAGGTACCGACGCACAGTTTGGTGATCCACCGGTTTAGGACACCCCCTTTTGCTGTTGGAGTGCTCTTCTCCTTTCAGAGCATATCTTTTGGTATATACTTTTGTTCGCTATGTATGCATGTATTCGTTCAGGGGTACGGCGGGGCCCTGTCCCGTCATATGACTCGTTTGGTCTGTTTAGAGGTCTGTAGACGTATTTGTGGGTGTGTGTGCCTACTTCTGTACAATTGTGTTTATATGATCTCTTTCGTTATGGCAGCCTTGTTGGCGTGCGTTTTGTATATGTTTTGGGTCGTTGTGCCATTTGATAGCCTTGTCGGCTTTTGACATATTTGACAGCCTTGCCGGCTTTTCGTTATATATATATATATATATGTCCGCACACGGTTGCGTTGAAATGTGTTTGAAACAGTTTGATATAGTTTGAGACGACATATAGTATTTATGGCCGTATATGTTATTTGTCTGTGAGTCGATTGAATAGGTACGTCAGGGTGCCCAAGTAGGGCGCCAGTCACGGCCTACGGGGTTGGGTCGTGACAGTTTACTTCCTTTTCGTAGGCATTTTCTGAAAATACGTACACGCACGAATTAGAAAGGCATCCTGAAAGTACTGCTTTAACTGTACGATCTAGAGTATGAAGGAAGTGAAACAATCCTAAATGTCTTGGTGGCCAATTATTTATATGTATGGGACCCTCACACGTATAAAAGTGACCCCACTGGACACGGTTTCATAGACTCCCTAAAGACACTTGAACTTAAGCTCTGATGCCAAGCTTTGTCACGCCCCGAACCATGGCCTAGGCGTAATATGACACTTGGGCCTTGCTTGCATGTGTCCGAGCGAATCTCATGGCTTGCTTGTCAACATGGGCATCAAAACAATATAATCTATATGATGCAATTTAAATGAATCATGAAAATATAATTGCGGAATAAAGTCTTGAAATTATCTCATAGCATGAAAAATCATGAAAACGTAATAGTCTGCAAACATAAAAGCATAACTGACTCTGTGGACTAATATTTATCTATGAAACCTCTAAAACATGTCTGAATACTAACTACCAGGACATGGCCCTGGATTACCATAAACTAAATACTAGTGCAGACTCCATGTTGAACCCCGAGAGAAGTGGGGCTCACCAATAAGCTGATAACTGAGGTGATACTACTGCGCAGGTATATGCTCCTTAAAACCTGTGTCTACACCGTGAAGTGCAGGCCCCGGGCAAAAGGGACGTTAGTACATGGTGAATAGTACTAGTATGTACAACCTGCTGAAATAAAGAACATGGCACAACATAGGTATAGGACATGAACTGAAACTGAATATGACATGAGTTGAAACTGAATATGGCACGAAACGTGAGTAAAGTCTGAAAACAGTAAATCAATGGAAATACATGTATATAAAATTGTTTGTAACGTGGGGAATGCTATAGTATAACCAACAACATGATTTGGTACTTGCGTCCTACCAGCAGAACACTCACACCTTGTCAGGGATATGAGATTTAAGTAATAATAAGCATGTAAGGATCCAAACTGCATAATGAAAATGTTGCCTCCTTGCTGACAATCCTTATCCTACGGTGGCTACGTAGTTTCAGACTTTACTGAGCCTTCTCGGTTAACTAAGAAAATCCCAAAAACATGAACATGATATAGTTGGCTAAGAAGCCCATGATTTTCGTGAAATAACTTGTAACATGGTTTCATGAAATATCTTGTAACATGGTTTCATGAGATAACTTGTCATAATCTTGCAAATATATTCTTGATTCATGAGTTATAGCAATAGTTTATAATTATATATATAATTGACTTGAAAACATGCTTGTAACTTGCTAGATAAAAATCATAAACATAATGAGAACACATGAGGAAGAATTCATGATTCATGGATTAAGCTAGGGTTCCTAATAACCGTAATGGAAGATTAGGAATACAATAACGAATATAGATACAGAATTCATGTACATAAATACGGGCTACCGATATGTTGGGTTTAATGTCCTAGGATTTGAACTTCATGGATATCAAGAAACTGAGCATGGGGAAGAACGTAGAGATTCCCACATGTGGATAGAAGTTCTACATACCTTAATTGCTCAAAAACGTGAATTAAAGACTTGAATTTTGGAGAAGATTTCCTAAATCTTGATTCTTGAATCTTGAGATGGGTTTTCTTGAAAACCCTAAATTAGGAACAATAATTTCTTGCTTAGATTATTAGAGTATATGTTAGAATTGAGTTGGAAAGGTTTGGATTGACTTATCTTGATGTTTTGGATTGTTGATAGGGCTTGAAATAGTGAATAATGAAATAAAAGAACTCAAGGCTTGAATTTATACAAAAGTGAGGCGGAAATTATATGGACATATTATACGATCCGTATAAAGTTATACAGTCCATATAATATGATCATATTTTATCATGGCACAAAACAGAACGTCGAGTTGAGGTTTCATGAAGTACGGACGAGTTATACAGTCCGTATAACCAGTTCGTATACTGCTCTGTAATCCTTTAGTAAAATAGCCATAATTTTTTGTACAAATGCCCCCTTGACCCCCATAATATACCGTTGGAAAGATATTTCAAAAGACTACAACTTTTTCCCAAATTCCTAATTAATAAAGGAGTTATGGTCGTTAAAAGTAAGACCCTCTACAAACTCACTTGCAAACATGTCCCGTAGAGTGGCTTCCAACTTTGCTTTGCCCAAAGACATTTCTTATGACTTGATTAGTTTTCAAAACACTTCTTATAACCCTCATATTGGTTTCATTATATTATCATCTTACGAGTCAAACCTTCGCCCGAAGCTACAAGGTGTTGCACCTTCATCTTGTAGACAAGGGCATTTTTTAAGGTGGGAATGTTATATCCACAAAGATAAAGGGAATCAGTCCCTCAAGGGTGGATAGTATTCTCACAGGTTGGATCATCCAACAACTGAGATGTTAAGAGGAACTGATTTCTTGACATAACTAAGACAATTGATAATCTTCGGTGTTCTTTTCTTCTCTCTGTTTCTTCCTTGATTCTTACCCAGTTTTCTACTCTCACTCACAGGTGGAGATTGCTCGACTTACTTGCAATCGTACTGAACTATTGAAGTAGTAATAAGGATCCCATTTGATTACTTCATTCTCGGCGATTCTTGTTTGATTGTACAGGTTTTGACAAACCATAATGGATATCCCTATTCAACACAAAGTTCCAATCGGCATTGGACATCTGCACTTGAAGGAAAAGATGCACCAAAACTACTACTGTAAACAAAGTAATCACAATTGTCTCCTGGTAGCTATCATTCAAAATTTTCTCTGTACAGACAGATTATGTAACTTTATTACATACAGCTCTTGATTCGTTAAAAAACAACTACTTTTCTCCAAAATTTCAAAGATCCATCATGTCAGCAGCACTGAGGTCAAGTAGTCCAACTTTTGATGATCGTCTAGACGACAGATAAACTCAACGCACAAGAACAGCTCACACTCCAACAAACTTAGTTAAGGCGGAGGTATCAAGAGCGGTGAACTCTTTCACGGCATTAAGCACATCATGAGCAAGTTTTACAGCATCCTCATTGCTTGGTGCCTAAAATTATTAGATAGTATATATCAGATTATTGTAGTTGCAGAAAATTGCAAGAGCTTAAGAAATAATCAAAAGGAATAGTTCCAACCTCAATATTAAGGGGTAGAACGGGGTCATGTAGTGAAAGTCTTAGAAGGAACCACCCGCCATAACCAGAAACTCTAACCTGTCATCAAACAAAATTGATTGTTTGACTACTATTCCCAATATATATATGTGCAGATGTCTAAGGATTAGCAAATGATAGTAAAAGAATGGCAGACCAACAGCAGGATACATATGCACATGCAGCTACTACGACTAAACAAATGAAATATGCTGGCCATAAACAGTTGCCATTCACTATGCTCCAATTTGAAGGAACTTTTAATAAAAAATCAATGATATCAACGAGAATAACTTCATCTGCTTCTGCCTGGACAAAAGCTGTTAAAAGCTTACCCCTTCATAGTTAACGGGTGCTTTCAGAAGCCTAGCATCCGAGTCCACTGTATTCTCAAGTTGCTTTAACACTGCTTCACCATAATCACGGAAGGATCTGGAGGCACAAGCATGCTCCTCAATTTACAGAAATACAATAAGCTCAGCCAAATTAAATTGCAAGGGACACCTTAGCATACCTTCCTTTAAGATCTGAGTGATTCAGATCAATCTTTAGTCTAAGTTCAACAGCAACATCTGGTTCTTCGAGACCCTCCACCATGTCAGTCAAGACTTTGCTGCCGCCGCCTAGTCCTGATGTTCTAGCTGATGCAAGCTTATTCAGTAACTTCACCTGCAAGTGATGAAAACCAACAAACGAGTTCTAGAAAATGTACTGAAAACAAAAATCATAGATAGAGCCCAGAGACTGGTTTTGGCAGAAATGTACCATAAGATATGCACCATCATCAAGCCAATGATTCTCCTTGAGAGCTCCATGGCCACTAGTTTCAATAGCCAAATGTGCTTCTTCACCAACTGAGTTCTGTTAATATTCTACTATTAAGCACAATCTATCTCAGAGAAACTTAAAGGTTGGCAACAAAGGTTTGAAGCAATATTAGAAAAGCAAAGAAATTGGAAATGGCCACAGTTTTAGAAGTTCAAATCTACTATACTAGACTTACTCTAAGGTCATTGAGAAAAAGAAGATTAGTTATCGTAGGATTCCAGTTTGTCTCAATGCTCAAGCCTGAAAGTTTGTGATTGTATTCAAGAGAGTGCTCAATTTTAGAAATAAACCCACAAGTTTGTGTTGCTAGCTTCTCTCCTAGATTGATAATTTTCAGGTTGCTTCATCACCCCAGGTGAAATGAAGTTAAAAAATTTCAATAGAAGCAAGCAAAAGTTTAAATGACAGCAGTCTCTCCTAAAACTAGTCACGTGTTTGTGTAGTTGAAGAATTCATAAAAGGACTTAGCACAATGCATCAAATTCTTGGTGGAAACCAGTAAATCCATGAATTATAAACAGAACGTTACAGTTTGAGATAAGTTATTAAATTAGAACGGAGGTCAGGGATCAGAGCTCACCTTTCTCTTTACTAATAAGCAAAAGAGTTTGCAAAGAGCACAAGTGGTCTCATACAACTTTCTGGAGTCATAAATTGTTTAGAATATTAGGTAAGGAGTAAAGTTTCCTTTTCAAGAAAGAGGACGTCTTTTTCTTTTTAGGGATTGGTGGAGATTATTCAACACAATCCGAAATGTGAAGGACATTAGATTCGGAGAGATGGTACTTTTTTCACTGGAGAAAGGTGAGTAAGATAATGCTATGACATGACGACCAAATGCACATGAAACAGAATCCAAACTGTCCTATTCAAGACAGCATGTTGCTATCTGAGACTAGGCAACGGCAACCAAATAAGACAACAAAAAGATCCATCGTATGACGGACATGCTTATATTATGTTTACAAAGATGAAGGGACCATCGAGATGCTACAATCAGAACCCTGCATCAAATAACCAAATCGTACCAGACGAATAGCCTCATCAATTACATTCTTGTATCCTCTTTTGAACCTGTGATGCTTCCCTCCTGAAATAATATTATTAAAATTAGCAGCCATTCTCACCACAAGGATATCACAGGTGACTTTGACTTCTCATCTGACCTAATTTCTTCCCAATAAATGCTGTCAGCCCATCTGATGTTACACTGTCTGTGACAATAGTGGTCCCAGGATGCTGGTGAAACATTAACAAAAGTAGCAAACAGTTGAGATGCTTGTCACAACAGAGTTCTACAGACGCTTATCAAGAAGAGATACTCACTTCCTCCAAAATAATTGCAGACATTAAAGCAATCAAACGATTTCGGTTAAATTCACGACCGCTCGAATCCACAGCCGCAGACCTGACCAAAACACATATCAGAAAAGGTAACTGACCAACGCCTACCTCCATTGAAAGCAAAGACTTGTATACGGCACGTCACCTGTCAACGTCTGTATCAAAGATGATTCCCAGATCAGCCCTGTAATCAAGTACTGCCTTGGTGATAGCTTTCATGGCTGTCTTATCCTCTGGATTAGGTATATGATTGGGAAACAAACCTAGCATGAGAATCAAATAATTAGTAAGAGTCACTTAGAAATCTGTATGTGAAAATTGCAGGTTTATCTTACCATCTGGCTCCAAGAACTGACTGCCAGAAGTAATAGCACCCAGAGGCTCAAGCACCTTTCCCTGAAATTCCAGAAAAATAAAATATGATCAAAGCATCTAAAGAGAAACAGTGGAAAAAGATAACAGTGATATACACAGAGCTCCTACAATCAGGTGTTGAAGCAATCCTATTACTTTAATATATTGTAGATAAGGTAGAGAGAAAGAGAGATATCACTAGATGCATCCTTGATTGAACCTTACTGAAACAATAGTATTCAGTAGAAAGAGGCAGATTTCACGACAATAATTTGCTGTCACCTATCAAAAGACTGTCGAACTTGCCACCAAATTAGTAAGCCATTAGGCTTCCATGGAGTCAACTTTCTCTACAGATAACTGTGGGGACAAGAAAATTTTCCCAGTTTAAATTTTCATCAAGAGTTTTAGTCTTCGTCTTGGAGGCCCCAAGAAATTATTTTTTCTTAAAAATATCTCTTATGTACACCACAATGAAGTTTACTATACAAAGCCGTTTTGATATAAATGTGTACTAGACATCCCAAAAGTTTAATCATCCATGTATACAGCATGGAATTTCCCACTGACATTACAGATACAAGTACAAAAGATCTAAGTTGCTCGGACTCTTCACTTTCAGTGCTGCACCCGTGTCAACACGACATGGGGGTGGTGTGGGATCCCTACCGGATTTGGTCAACTAATTTTGGGTACTTAGACCAAAATCGACGGAGAAATTCAGGACAAATACAATGATTTTGGTATTCAAAACAAAAAACGAAGGTGAAATTGAAGAAAATGGAACACCTTGTATATAGAAATTTCTATGTCAGTCCTTTTCCTTTTATCTCCTTCTGGGATTCTCCTCTTGATCAATATTTTCTCCTCCAATACCTTGTAAGTTTTCCATATAATGTCTCATAACTTAATCATATAAATCTATTTTTAGATATTTGAATTACTTTTAGCCAAATCCCCGCACCCATATCCATACCCCCGAACCTTATGGATCCGACCTCTAGATCCACAGCTGTATCGGACACCCACACCCAAATCCAAGCAACCTAGCAAAAGATACCACTTTTCACTCTAATTGAATTCCCCACTCCTTCAAAGGTCCTACTGTTGCTTTCCCTTGATAGCTACCAGAAGATACACAAAGGAGTGCATATCTTTTTTTTTTCTTGGGGTCCATGTTGTACGTCGTCTAACTTCTCCTTTCCACTTGCAACTTTGGTTGGATGAGTTATTGTAGTGAGATTAACTTATCAAAGAAAGTTGTTGCCAGATCATTAAGTTGCTCTTTATTCCTAGAGATATCAAAACCATCTAATCTGACAATGATAATGGTGAGAGACCTAATCGGTGATGTGATTGGGCCATGGAGGTGGGTGTGGACCAATAAATTCTGGTAAGGTTTTTCTGGAAATTGATAAAAATAAAAAGGTGTGGCTAAGTATGTTAAGTTATGGTAACAATACACATACACATATATACAAATGGATACACACATCTTTTTCTTCTTCTTGGTTTTTCTTATAAGTTGTAGCTAGTGCTTTTCTTGGTTCAAAAGGTTTTCATGAATAATAAATTAGACTAGAAACGACATCGTTTGGCCTTTCAATTAATCAGCTCATTAACAGAATTAGGGATATCATTTAAAAGTTAGTTAAGTGATCGTGCGGCTCAGATTAGAAGAGAATGGAGGGTGAGATTGCTTGATGGAGCCAAGTATAAATACTCCCAAGTTACAGATGAGGAGCATGTGAAAATTTGGTAAATCTCTCACCCTTATCTCGTGTTCTTCTCTCCTAAAACCCATAATTCTTTTCTCTCTCTCTCTCTCTCTCTCTCTCTCTCTCTTCTAAATTCCCTTCTTCCCAACCAATTCTGTTGCTTTGTATCTTCTCTAAGTGAATGGAAACCATTATCAAGTTCAGATCGCGTTCTAATCTTTAATTTGCTCTCCATTTCAGGTATGTTATCTAATGGAGCTGGAATTGCTAAGTTGATCAATTGAGCTAAATTAGTAGTTGGTCTAGTTTATTTTAGTCGAATTATTAGTATCTGGTTGTATTGAGTACTGTGACTGAGTTTTATTGCAATTTTGAGATTATTAACTTGTAATTTGACTATTGAATGCATTGAGTATTGTGGAGGTGACTGATTAGTTGATAAATCTATCTCGAGTTTATTACATTTGGTATCAGAGCAACGTTCTTGACCATACCTGTGAGGATGACGGGGGCAGAAGGCACTAGATCTAAACAGAATGCGGAGTTGTTTAAGAAACTAGAAGGTCAGATTCAGTCTAATAAAATGGAGTCTGATTCAAAATTTGGAACTATTGATGCTAAGTTGAGCGAGATGGGGGCAACCCAAGCTGAGATGAAACAAATGCTAGAAGACACTCATGTAGCTCTTAGAAGATTAGTTGATAGGGGCAATGGGAAAGCTACTAGTGAACAAGTGGAAAGTAGCAAGGGAGATGGACTGTTGCCTAGACCAAGATCAGTTGAAGTTCTAGAACAAAACACTGGTGTGAATAGGGGAGATCATCAGCCCAAACTCCATTTTCCTATAGACAATGGGGGTGAACCTAGAGCTTGGTTAAGAAGGTGTGAAAGATACTTCACTGTGTTTAAGATCACTGATGTGGTCGAGAAACTAGAAATGGCAACTCTGCACTTGGAGGGTGATGCTGAAGCTTGGTATTTCTCTTCACTCTCACTAGGAGACAGGTGAGGTGGGAAGAGTTCTGTGAGGAGCTGACTAGGAGGTATGATGATGAAGGCAGTGAAAGGGTAGTGAATGACTTCAAGTCGCTAGTCCAAACTAGTACAGTTAATGCCTACTTGCAAAAGTTTGAAGATCTGAGAGCCTTGGTGTTGATGAAGAATCCAAGAGTTCCAGAAGATTTCTCGTTGGAATGTTTCATTGGGGGCCTTAAGGAAGAGATTGGTGAAACTGTGAATATGCATGAACTTTACAACTTGACTCAAGTTGTTTCTTATGCAAGGAAGCAAGAGAGAATCATCAATGCAAGGGAAAAGAAGAATAAATGGATGCATAAAGGGGTGGTGGTTCCTACTAACAAAATGAATGATAGAAGTACTTTTACTCCAAAGAGGCCTCCTCATGCTGTTTCTAAGCCAGAAATGAAACCTGATTATAGGAAGATTCCAGGAGCATGTTGGAGATGTGGTGAGAGGTACCACCCAGGGCATGTGTGTAAGGACAAACAATTGAATGTCATGACTGCTATAGAGGAAGAACCAAGTTCAGATGTACCAGGAGGGTTGAGCAAATCCCTCAAACACAAGAAGAAGTAGATATAGAGGAAGAGAGAGTTTGCCTGAATGCCATGTCAGGAACTCCTGAACCAAACACCTTTAAGTTGAGAGGTTGGATCAAGAAGAAATCAGTCTTGCTACCGGTAGATTCAGCTAGCACTCACTGTTTCTTGGATAGTCAAACTGCAAAAGAGCTTGGATTAATAGCTCAGGTTGCTACACCCTTGAGAATTACTGTAGCAAATGGGCAACAAATGTATAGTCACCATAGTGTGACTCTGGTCAAATGGAAGGCAAGTGGAGTAGAATTCTGTGACAGTTTTAGACTACTAAATTTGGGCAGTTGTGACATGGTGCTTGGGGGTGATTGGATGAGGGCGCACACACCTGTGACTTTTGACTATGAATTGTATGTCCTAAGGATCAAGCAGCGTGGGAAGATGGTTACATTGAAAGGGGATCTGGGTCAAGGAGAAATGCAACAGATCACAGCCAAGACAATGGGTAAAATACTTAAGAAGGGACAAGCACTTCTTGCTCACTTATTCACTACTATGGAGGGTGTAGTTGCTGGTAATGATAGGGACATGCCCCCAGGGGTGCAAGATGTAATTGATTACTTTAGTGGGGTGTTTGAGGAGCCTAAAACTCTACCCCCAGCTAGAGAGTATGATCATGCCATTCCCATAATACCAGGTGCCCAACCCTGTATCACTCAGACCCCATACATACAATCATTATCAGAAGACTTAGTTATAGAAGCAAGTAGCAGAAATGCTGCAGTTAGGCATCATCCAACCAAGCTTAGCAGAAATGCTGCAGTTAGGCATCATCCAACCAAGCCATTCACCTTACTCATCACCAGTCCTCTTGGTAAAGAAAAAGGATGGTAGTTGGAGATTCTGCATAGATTATAGAGAGCTCAACAAGATTACTGTCAAGGACAAATTCCCTATTCCTATAATAGATGTTTTGTTAGATGAGTTGGGAGGATCCAGATTTTTTTCTAAGTTGGACTTAAGGGCAGGTTATCACCAGATAAGAATGAAACCAGATGATATCCCAAAGACTGGTTTAGGACTCACCATGGACATTTTGAGTTCAAGGTAATGCCATTTGGACTCACCAATGCACCAGCTACATTTCAAGCACTCAAGCACTGATGAGCTCCTTGTTTGGTGCTTACTTGAGGAAGTTCATACTAGTGTTTTTTGATGACATATTAGCGTACAGCAAGTCCTTGGATGAGCATGTTGAGCACTTAAGAATCACTTTCAAAATATTAGAGGAGAATGCACTCTATGCTAAGAGGTCAAAATGCACCTTTGCTCAGTCCCAGGTAGAATATCTTGGTCATATTATCACATCAGAAGGAGTTACTACTGATCTAGGAAAGATAGAAGCTATGCAAAACTGGCCTAAACCCAAGAATCTTAAGGGGTTGAGGGGATTCCTTGTCTTAACAGGTTACTATAGAAGGTTCATCAAGAATTATGGTAATATTAGCAAACCTTTGACCTCATTATTGAAGAAAAACTCCTTTAATTGGGGAGTGGAAGCTGAAGCAGCATTTGATCAACTAAAAAGGGCTATGAGTACTGCCCCCATATTAGCTATGCCAAATTACACTAAAACTTTTGTTGTTGAGACTGATGCAAGTCACAGGGGAATTGGAGCTGTCCTTACTCAAGAGAACAAATCAATAGCTTTCTACAGCAAAGCTTTGGCAACAAAACACTTAAGGAAATCTGTCTATGAGAAGGAGTTCATGGCTGTGTTAGCAGCTGTGGATAAGTGGACACACTATATACAAGCAGGACATTTCATAATCAAGACTGATCATTTCAGTCTCAAGTACTTGATGGAGCAGAAAGTCACAACAGCCATCCAACAGAAGGGAATCACCAAGCTTCTTGGTCTAGACTATGAGATTCAGTATAGGAAAGGAACAGAGAATAGAGTAGCAGATGCTCTCTCTAGAGTACAGAAGATGGGGGAGAAATGAATGCTATCACTGGAGAGCAGCCAGACTGGATGCAAGAGATTGAAATGAGCTATGAGAATGATGACCATGCACAGGACTTGATCACCAGTCTTTCAGTGGATCCTGCTGCTCATGATGGATACAACTACTCAGCTGGAATACTAAGATTCAAAGGTAAGATTTATGTGGGGAAAATTACAGCACTCAGACAACAGGTACTACA
Organism: Lycium barbarum; assembly: GCF_019175385.1. Classification (NCBI taxonomy): domain Eukaryota; kingdom Viridiplantae; phylum Streptophyta; class Magnoliopsida; order Solanales; family Solanaceae; genus Lycium; species Lycium barbarum. The sequence continues at coordinate 3,927,419 of NC_083337.1, read as the reverse complement.
CACTATGCACTCATCAGCCTTGGGTGGACATTCAGGACAGCAAGGAACATTTAGAAGGTTGCAGCTATATTTTTTCTGGCCTGCCATGAAGAAGGATGTACAGGAATTAGTATCCACTTGTGATATCTGAAAGAGAAGCAAGGATGAGAATATAGCTCCACCAGGTCTACTACAACCCTTAGAGATTCCTCAACAGGCTTGGAGTGACATTAGCCTAGATTTCATTGAGGGATTGCCAGAATCTCATGGTCAGGATGTGATTTTGGTGGTGATTAACAGATTCACCAACCATGCACATCTTCTAACATTACAGCATCCTTTTACTGCTGCTCAAGTTGCTGATCTGTTCATTAAGGAGATTTATAGACTCCATGGATTTCCAAACACCATGGTGTCTAATAGAGACAAGGTTTTCACCAGTTCTTTCTGGCAACATCTCTTCAAAGCAGCTGGCACAACCTTATGTATGAGTTCTGCATATCATCCAGAAACTGATGGTCAAACTGAGAAACTTAATAGATGCCTTGGAGGTTACTTAAGAGCAATGACAATGAGCAGGCCCAATGGAAATCGGAAATCTTGGTTGCACCTGGCTGAATGGTGGTACAACACAAACTACCATACAGCTTTGCAAAGTACCCCTTTCTTTGCTCTCTATGGTTACAATCCTCCTCAACTACCACTAGGACCAATGATTGACACCCTGTCCAATCTGTACAAGATCTTATTCTACAAAGAATTCAATTTCAACAAATACTGAAGGATCACCTAGTACAAGCTCAAGCAAGGATGAAATGGTATGCTGATAAGAGGAGATCTGAGAGGCAGTTATTGGTTGTTGATTGGGTTTACTTAAAGCTACAACCCTACAGACAAACATCTATAGCCTTGAGAAAAAATCTCAAGTTATGTCCCAAGTACTATGGTCCATAATTGGTTGAACAAAAAGTTGGGAATGTGGCTGAAAAGCTGAAACTGCCTGATACTGCATTGATACACCCAGTATTTCATGTTTCACTTCTCAAGAAGAGGGTGAGTCCTAATGTTGTCCCTCAACTGGAATTACCCTTGGTGAGTTCTGATGAGCAGATGTTAGTCAAACCAGCAGCTATACTACAGAGGAGAATGGTGAAAGAGAATAATGGTGTCGCAGTCAAAGTCTTGATTCAGTGGGCAAACTTAGCACCAGAGGAAGCAACTTGGGAAGATTGGATCTTCATCAAGGCTCAATTTCCAGAGTTTATACAGCAGCAGCAACAGCATTCTTGAGGACAAGAATGTCTTGAAGGAGGGTGGAATGTAATGACCTCTGAGTCATTAATAACAAATCAGACTACAAACAACATCGTTTGGCCTTTTAACTAATCAGCTCATTAACGGAATTAGGGGCATCATTTAAGAGTTAGTTAAGTGATCGTGCGGCTCAGATTAGAAGAGACTGGAGGGTGCAGATTGCTTGATGGAGCCAAGTATAAATACTCCCAAAATACAGATGAGGAGCATGTGAAAATTTGGTAAATCTCTCACCCTTATCTCGTGTTCTTCTTCTCTCCTAAAACCCCTAATTCTTTTCTCTCTCTCTCTCTCTCTCTCTCTTCTAAATTCCCTTCTTCCCAACCAATTCTGTTGCTTCGTATCTTCTCTAAGTGAATGGAAACCATTATCAAGTTACAGATCGTGTTCTAATCTTCAATTTGCTCTCCATTTCAGGTATGTTATCTAATGGAGCTGGAATTGCTGAGTTGATCAATTGAGCTGAATTAGTAGTTGTTATAGTTTATTTTAGACGAGCTATTAGTATCTGGTTGTATTGAGTACTGTGACTGAGTTTTATTGCAATTTTGAGATTATTAAGTTGTAACTTGACTATTGAATGCATTGAGTATTGTGGAGGTGACTGATTAGTTGATAAATCTATCTCGAGTTTATTACATCATGCAATGTATGGAAGGCAAAAGCTGTTGAGACACAATACAAGGATAAAACTTACCACAAAGAATCCGCCTGCTCCATTACCTGCATCAACAACGATATGGAACCCTTCCAGTGGCTTTTCTGAGAATTGAACCACAAAAAGAAGGAAAGGAAAAAAAAGGTGAATGAGCAGTAGCAAGAGCCTGAACAAGATGGGTCAGAGAAACAATTAAGGTAGATATCTGAAGAAGTTCGGGATATTTTCATTAGATTGGAAGTACACAGAACTCTTCACAAAAAGAGATTCTTAATCACAGGTCAGGTCAACACCACAGGAAAAGTTCCCAGTTTGATTGGAGTACCATCACAAAAGTATCCTTATGATTTGCATCTATTTCCTCAAAACAATGATATTCTCATTAATCCAGAAACATGGTAAAAGTACCTATATTCCCTGCAGCTTTGCGGACTGCTGCTACAAGATTAGATGCATAAACAGACATGTAATCCACTCTTTTCACAGATAGAGAAACAGCTGTTTCCGCCCCCTTAGAATCATTATTTGCAATATTTTTGTATATATCAGCAGCTCGCTCCAAGATATCTTTGATGTTGGATTTTCCAAGTCCTCCTGCACTTGTAAAGAACTTGAACCCATTCCTGTTGTAGGGAAGATGGCTTGCTGTTGGCAAACAAAATTATCATATAGAAGAATTATCCAGCCAGCATTAAGCCAAATTCTATTAATATCAAACTGTATGAACTCCCACAGTGAACCAAGCTAGCATACAAGAGAAGCAGCAGCCCCTCTCCACTTGCAAGTACCAGATGGTAAAAACAAGGGAAAAAGCATAAGTACCCTCTCCCCACCAACACACACCCACCCCACAAAGGCCGAATTTCCAATTACACACATTATCTTACACTTTATCTTTGTGGGGGACCTATTACACCCCCTGAACTACTTTAAAATGGAATAAATACACCCCTAGGTGCTGAGGTGGCACAGAGAGTGTCTCATTCTCTTGGAAACATGTGAGGCGAAAATAAGTTAAAATCTGATCAATATCATTTTTTAATTGGACACTATACAGTTAATTAGTACACATAATTAATAAACATTGAAACTTAAGCTGATATATTTTTAATTATTTTCCTTTCTTTCTTTGTGAAATAGAGTCAAATCTTATAATTTTTGCCTTTTCATGGAAATACAGTTAATTTTCTCCAACGAAAATTTCACCAGCAGCAACCGGAAAAATCATCAAAAACACCATTAGAACCCATTTCCTAACAACCCTTCCATCACCTTCTTCACAATCCACCGTTGAAAACCATTACAAAAATCACTGAAACACCTGGTCCAGTCGATTACACAGAATTTGGGTTTCCTTGTTTCTCCGCTGCTGAACCCGTCGCCGCCACCAGAAGTCGATATCACTTTGACGCCGATGATGTAAAACCACCCCCAAAAGAAGAAGAGATAAGAAGAAAAAGAAAGAAAAAAAAGGAATAAATATGGAAAAAAGTAAAGGAAAACGTAAAGAAAAAAAGTAAAGGAAAACGTAAAAGAAGAAGAGGACCATTTGGAGTTTGTTCGTCGCTGGCAAGCAGCAGACGGAAGAAACTAAAGGCAGAAGAAAACAAAGAGAAAAAGAAAGAATAAGAAAAGAAAAGGAAAAGAGTAAGAAAAAAATTGAAATATACATTTGGTAGTTGCGTTTTATTCACTGCATTGACATAGAACTGATTATGACTTTTCAGGCAGGTATTTATTCGGTTTTTACAAAATTCGGGGGGTAATAGGGCAAAGATAAAGTGTGTAAGTAGAAATTCAACCTTAGTTCAAGGAGGTACTTATGCCTTTTCCCTAACAACAATTTACATCCCCAAGGATAGAAGTAATGTTGAATTACATCTCAAGCCGAACTAGAGAAAAAATTCATGTACTCACCCGTTATCATTATGGAACCATCCACTGGACAGGAAAATTCTTCATTTACTGTAAGAGTGCTATTGAACATGGCTGGTGTGGACGCCAATCTACCTTGGGGAATAGGGGGAAACAAAGAGAGGCGCAATCGTTAGGCATGTCATCACTTGAATGAACCAATGCTTAGGAAGATCAAATAACCAATTTAAACCAAAGAAAGATGATATGCACCTATATCTCTTCAATCTCATAGATTTTGAGAAAGAAGAGAGGTTTTTTTTTTTTTTTTGAAATTTTAAACAATGGTAACATTAAGCTTCTTTGTATTTCAGTATGTCTATACATCCCATGAGAAGGGGTATTTATACAATGAATACTATAATTAATTAAGGGCAGACAATCAATTACAATAAAAGGAAATATACTTTCCTATAATTATGCTAGGAGAAATAATGTCTCCTAAAATCATGCTAATTAGTTAACACAATCAACAGTGCCCCCCAAGTTGGAGCAAAGATGTCCCAGCTCAACTTGCAAATCAAAGAATGAAAAGTCTTTTTGCTGAGGCCTTTTGTAAGCACATCTTACTAGTTGCTTTTCTGACGTTGCATGAAGTGAACTCAAGGTACCACTAGTAACTTTCTCTTTGATGAAGTGCCCATCAATTTCAATATGTTTTGTTCAGTTATATAGAATCCTCAGCTATACCTACTGCATCTTTGTTGACGTAGTACAAGGAAAGTCTCCCTTTTTTCAACAACTTCCGTTCTTCCAATAGCTTTCGTCGCCAAAGAAGCTCACAAACACCCCGTCATATCTCTATATTCTGCTTCCGCACTAGATCTGGCAAGTAACTAGGTTCCCTCCTGCGAGTATAGAGTATCTAGATGTAGATTTTTTATCACCTAAAGATCCGACACAATCCGGGTCAATAAAAATTTATATCATGTCGGGACCATGTTTAGAGAAAAACAAACTTTTCGCTGTAGCAGACTTTAGATTCCGCAAAATGTTAAAGACAGCTTGCATATGAGGATCACGAGGATCATGCATGAACTGACTCACCAAGCTGACCAAATAGGCTATGTCTAGTCTAGTGTAAGAGAGATAAATGAATCTTCCAACCAACCTTTGATATCTCTCTTTATCAACCGACTCTCCAAACCCTGGCTTGTAACTTGTAATTTCTTTCCTTAGGTGATTCTGCTAGCTTGCAACCTGTCACACCAGTTTTTCCAAGAGATCTAGAATATACTTCCTTTGAGAAATAAAGACTCCTCTTTTTGAAATATCAACCTCAATCCCCAAAAGATACTGGAAGTTACCTAGATCTTCTGTCTCAAATTCTTGTGCTAATAGCTTTTTCAATTTGGTCATTTCTTTTCATTACTATGTCATTAACATAAACTATAAAGATCAAAGATCAAAGATCAAAGTCCATCAGGACCTTTTGGAGTGAACTGAAAAGCAAAACAAAGATCAAAGTCCTGGACGGTAACAAAACTAGCTTCTGGGAGGACAACTGGCATGAAATAGCGATTCTTAAAGTACACTTCCCTGAAATATTCAATCTTGTGCTTCACCAACAGAAGACTATAGCAGAAATGTGGACAACTCAAGGTTGGGATATAACTTTCAGAAGATTACTTGATGATTGGGAGATGGACAGAGTAACTGAATTTTACAGCATACTTGCACAATTCAGTGGTGTACAGGCAGGTGAAGATGTATTGAGATGGCAAGGTAACAACAGTGGTGATTTCAAGGTCTATGCAGCATATAGGTTGATGAATCGGTCTAATCAGCAGATTGATAATTGGCCTTGGAAACATATTTGGAGAACTAACATCCCACACAAAGTGGCTTGTTTTGTGTGGCTCTTGGCAAAGGAAGCTGTCCTCACCAAGGAAAATTTAATGAAAAGACAGATAACATTGTGTCCCAAATGTTTTTTGTGTGGAGATAAAGCAGAGACAGTTAACCATCTATTCCTACATTGCAAAGTGACTGAACAGCTGTGGAGAATTTTCTTTAACCTTAAAGGCATATCCTGGATCATGCCTGGAAAGATTACAGAAGCTTTACAGAGTTGGGAGGAAGCAGGGTCTATGGCAAAGAACAGAAGTAGATGGAGAATTGTCCCTGCTTGCATCTGGTGGACAATCTGGAAGGAGAGGAATTCAAGATGTTTTAAAAATATAGAGAATAGTATGCAGAAGATCAAACTGAATTGTCTTTTGCTATTATGTTTTTGGTGTAAACAGACATTTTCAAATGATACTGCTACCATAATTGATGTGCTAGATTCAATATGAGGTAGATCAGTTTAGCTTCTGAAGTACAATTGTAAATATGGTTTCAATGCAGCCCATGTACTGTGTTGCCCACTTATACATATATATATATATATATATATACACACACAATAGTTACCAGTTTCAAAAAAAAAACATAAACTATAAAGAAGAGCGAGTTCACCATTTTGATGTCTTATGAAGAGGGTCTGATCGAAATTACTTTGTTGGTAACCGAAAAAAGATCATCGCGTTGTGCATAATCTGTCCGACCACGCTCTAGGGGATTGCTTCATTCCGTACAAGGCTTTCTTCAGTCTGCACATCTTTTCCTGACTTTGCTAGGTATCAAATCCAAGAGGGATCTCCCTATACACCTCTTCTTCGAAGTCTCCATGAAGAAATGCATTCTTCATATTCAAATGTTGTAAGACCTAATTGAAATTATCTGAAAATTGAGGGTTTCAAGTGGCATTCTGCCTATACGATAGGCAACAATTAAAATGGTATCCCAGTAGGTTTGTGGTAAATTCATGGTAAACATAAGAGATCTTGCCACTTTTAACATATGTTAATTTTTTTCTTGCAGCAATCCCATTTTGTGCACTAGTGTAAGGAAAACTAGTTGAACTCCAGATAAACACTAAATCTTTTATCCATGTATTTTTGTGTTGTTGTCCCGTTCACAAGATTTTTATTTTAGCCTCTAATTGAGTACAAATCATCTTATGAAGCGACTGAAAGCAAGAGAATACCTCACTTTTGGCCTTTAACAAATATACCCAAGTCATTTTAGTGCAACAATCAATAAAGATAACAAGCCAGTCCATCTTCAGACAAAGAAACAGTTTTAATAGGACGCCATCCATCAAAAAGAATAATCGTAAAAGGAGTAATACTTTTATTATAACTCAAAGGGTAAGAGTTTCTAGTATACTTGGCATATAAACAAGTATCACAAATGACAAAACGAATAGTCAAACGAGTTCTAGAAAACAAACTAAGATATAACTGCTGACTGCTGTAAAACAAAAAGGATGGGTGCCTGAATCGCCTATGCCATTGTATTATTTCTTGATTGACATCCTTATTTCCTCCACAAACATTCTTGACCAGTCCTGAGTCCCATCAAACATGTACAAGCCATCATGCACTACCACTCCCAGTCCTCTTCCTTTTATAAAGATCCCCGAAAACACACTTATTGCGGAAGAACTCGATACTACAAGTTAGTTATTTGATGATGGAGGTGATAGATAATAGGTTAACAGAAACTCAGGTACGTTAAGCCCCCGTTTGGCCATAAGAATTATACACTTTATTCCGGAAATTTTTTTCACTTTTTTCCGGAATCAGCGTTTGGCCATGAGAATTCCGAATACAACTTGAAGTTGTATTCCGGAATACCAAAAACTCAAAAAACTTGTTTTTCAAAAAATTTCACTTTTTTCACTTTTTTACAACTACATTTCACCAAAAACTATGGCCAAACGCAACTCCAACTCCAAAATTCCAAAAAAAAGTGAATTTTTTTTTTGGTATCTATGGACAAACGGGGCCTAAGAATGGATGATAATGTAATATCAGGTGTACAGACAACAGAACCTGTTCCGCAGTCAAGGCTCAGAGAGCCATTGCTTATTCTGACATAGTCTTCTTTGAGACTAGGAGAGTAGTTTTGTAAGCCTTTAGATGAGCCTGTCATGTGTCTTCACACCAGAATCAACAATCCAAGAATTAAGGTGAGCATAAAGGTAGTACCTGACTGCACATGATTAGATGTGGCAACAAAGGGTGTGTCAAGCTTGATCAGGAGTCAGCAAAGATGTTGAATTCTATCCGAAGACAATGTTACTCCTAAAGCATTTACCTGAATATCTCCAAGAAATTTCTAGATTTAACATAACCAAGCAAATTGTTTGGTCAAGGTCGAGGTTCCTCTAGATTAAATCTATAAAATGCTCCCAGGCACCTTTCCCAAGAAATTTCTCTCTCCTACTTTTTAGGAGGGGGAACCATCCTTTCTCTGGTGACATCCCACCAGATTTCTCCTCTCTCTTCAGCCTCTCAAGCTATTGCCTTCTGCGGTTGCTTTTCCTTTCTTTCTCTTCAGATCCCTAACATCGACCTCCTCTGTTCAAAATGGGGGAGAATAGGATTTATTTCAACGCAGGTTTTAAATCTTTTGACATTACGAAATGGTCTTCTGGCAACTCTGTATGGTATGAGTGGGTAGAGGGAAGCAGAAAGATGATGAGAAGGACATCCATGAGCAGTAAAATCATGGAGTGGATTTGTTTCACTCTGAAAGACAAGCACCTCTCCATTAATATAACCAAGCAATTTATAGACTTAATCTAGAGCAAACAAGACCTTGACCAAGCAAGATACATGTCAGCCCCATATATTTTCACAACACTAATTTGTGAAAGAGAAAGATCATTCACTGCCTTTGTATCCCCCAATCGGACTCCAAATCAGAAAATAGAATTTTCTTCTAGAAGAATAAAAGCTGAAAAAATTGCAGAAGTTAGATCTGCCTCGCCAGAACCCTAGCTCCGATGGTTGGAAAAAGTTGAAACTAACTGGGTGCCAGAAGGAAAAATTTTATTCAAAAAAGTCATCGAAAAAGGTCGCACTCGCTGGCGCGTGAAGCTGATGCATCACCCAAGCTGCGACTGTTGGTGGCGCATGCGGCAGTCTTTGGCAGATTTGTTTTCTGGGTCTGGTTACCGGAGGAATGGGAACCTGTGGTGGTATTAGTTTTCCCACAACACTAATAGAGGGCTCGGAAAGCTACTGTAACAGTAAGGGAGGGAGAAACTCGACCTTTTTTTTGAGAAAAAGGAACCCCTAGTGCTGCGAGGGAGAAAAACTCACCTCAAAAGGGGCAATAGCTTTGATAACATGTAGATTTCAAAAGAAGAGAAAGCTTCTCAGTAATTCAGTATGTCTTTACATCCATGAGAAGGGGGTATTCATACAATGAATCCTATAACTAATTAAGGAAAGACAATCAATTACAATAAAAGGAACTATTCAATTTCTATAATTACGCCAGGAAAAATAATGTCTCCTAAAGTCGTGCTAATTAATCAACACAATCAACAAATCTTAAAACAGCACTTTCTAGACATATCTTAATTGTACACGAATAGTAAGCTAACACAAATTCCTTGTTTCCCAAACCCAATAAGAAATGATGAGGTGGGAATGAAGCAAGTTGTCTCCGTAGAGATTTGAATCAAGCTATTTCTAATTGGGTGGCATAATTCAGCATTGTGTTGTATATTAAGGACCAAATGTCCCGTTACAGCTGTTTTAACCCGAGATATTTCAACCAATCATATCTATAACATTTTCTAGAAAAACAAGAAAACAAAAAATGGGTTATTAGCTTTAGAAACGATTAACTAGTACTTGCGCAGAAATTTTCCAAATCAGCACCTGAAGTTAGAGCATAGAACAAGCTCTATAGGTTATAGATTACAGCACACACAACTACACCAGTTATGAAGATTCATTATGAATTTTTTTTTTTTTTTTTACTTTGGGTGTGGGGAGGGGGAGAATATTCGAACTTCTTGGATCTCTTTGAAATTATACTTCATATTAAGGACTCCCCTATAGGCCCTACAGCAACCAACAGAACATAGAATCAGATACACCTCAATATGATTTAGATTCCCATCCCTATAGGTTCTGGGTTATATGAGCAAAGAATCTCTAGTCTGCAGTTTGCACATATTAGTTACAAATAGGATCTAAAGAAAAGCATCACCCACCCATACTGGATGACTTCAACTCCAGCTCTAGTAAGTCCTCGAGAAACTGCATCCTGAAAGATAGCCAGGCCTTAATCAAATAGCAGAACAAGTGTACAACTGCAATGTACCACGTGAATGATAGAATAATGCACCAAAGTACGAGAGAATGGATGCCACTGAACTAAGAAGTCCTCAAAAGCAACAGTCCACAACAGGAAATATTTTCATTTTGGTTTTTTCATAATCTCTGGGTGGATTCTTCTGTTTTGATTTAACATATAGTGTACAACTGCCTAACTTTGTTTTCAAAAACTCCAGGTAAATTCTGCTGTTTCAACTTAACACAGTGTAAAGCTGCACCAATAAGTCCTTAACAACTGTAACAGTCCACATCAAGAAATTGTTTTCTTCGCCAGTTTCAAATTAAAGACGTGAAGGATGCCTTACCTATGTTTTATCCTGAATGAAGATGGATTTACAGCGAATGATTGAAATATACAAACAATCATGGATTCATCATTATATCAGATAGGGGTAATAGCATATTTGGTCCCCAAATTATTAGTAAATTCTGATTTTAGTCCTCATAATATCTGACAAAGCACATACCTTCAATTACTTGAAATGTGTGTTTTTGGTCATTCTATGTATCAAGTATGTTACATTTGGACTATTTTTAGAACTATATTACGTCAAATATGGAGTAACAATACAAGGTTAACGTAAAACATGGGTAATTAAATGGTGGAATGGTTAATAGTTATGGTAAATATATGAATATCCAGGAGCAAAGGGATCAAAAGTGCACATTTTATTAATTGAAGGTTAAATATGCTTAGTCAAAAATCACTTGGACTAAAATCAAATTTTAGCAATCATTAAGGGATCTAAATGCTATTAAACATTGTTTTAAACAATGCAAGACCTCAAAGGCATCTCGTATTTTTCTTGGCCTGTTAAGAATTAAAGAAGCTGCTAATAGGAAATGAAACTTTGGATGCATCTCATTCCTATAGTCACTATGAACCAGAGAGGCAGAGACAAGGACAGACCATGATTAAGCGTCAACCCCTGTAGTTAAGCCAAAGTGCACAAACTTATAGAAAATACCCCCATGTAGAAGTAACTAGGAGTTTCTCCAAGAAGCAAGAGATCCAACTCCCAAGTTGTTTGCCCTTTGTTAAGATCCTTTTGTCTTCAGATTCTTTGATCTGTTTGTTTTTTTTTCTTTTTTTTCTTTTTTTTGTTCTTTTTTTCTTCTGTTTCCCCTTTGCTTATTCAATATCCCATTTTTCCTTTTACACAGGAACTGATAATAGGAAACAAACTGAACTATAGGCTTTCAAATACCTTTGCATATATTTGATCCCCGCAATCACTAAAAGGAGTGACACGAAGAGCAATTGATGAAGTTATTACATGATGTAACAAAGCAAAGTGAACAAACTAAAAAGACGATGATCCAAATTGTCTTCATGTTGAAGCAAAACAACGAATACATATAGTAGCAATTGGAGGCAACCACTATCAGGTTTCTCCTTTATTGTGTTTCTATTTTTTCATTTTTTGAGCTGAGAATCTGAGGAAAAGAAAGGTTACTTATTCCAGTAGGTGCTTTATGTGCAAGGGCTTGAGTGAAGATGTCAACCATCTCCTCTTACATTGTCTGGTAGCTTCGAGGTTATGGTGAGAAATCCTAAGATGGTTTGTAATACCTCAAGGCACTGTGAAAGTGGTAATGTTCAGCTGGAATTGTGGCAGAAGGAGAAGATGCACGACGCAGAATATTGCTCCTCTAGTACTTATGTCGGTGGTTTGGAGAGAAAAAGAAATAGGAGAGATTTTGAGGGTGTAGAATTGATATTTGGATAATTGAGGAGTAGCCTCTTATCCATTATTTCTATTTGGTGCACCCATGATGTTCCTTTATGTTAGAAGATTGGGTTCGTGGAAAACCATATTTTTGGTAGGTTTTCTACTTTTTGGTATATTTCGTATCCAGGCACTTTTTGGCCCAAACATTAATAAAACTTGTTACTTTATCAGAAAAAGTTATGCCAGTAAAATGCTAGAAAGAGAGTGTATCCAAAAAGTATATGAGCATTTGCAGGGAGTGTAATTAACAGAGAAAGTTAAGTATGGCCACCTGGCTCTAATACATTTTCCACTGCCATGTCGCAACAAAAACTACGCAAGAATATACAATTGTTTTTTAGCTTAATTATTATCATTCTTGAAGAATTCTAGCATTTCTTTCTTTCCAAAATTCAAATAATCTAAGCATACGAAGGTAGGTATGCTGTTCCAAGAAGTAAGAAAAGGTTTAGCAATGGCTTTCATTTGCCATGCATAAAATTCTAAAATAGATCTTGGCATGCACAATTACTACCCAAAATGTTGAAACCAGATTCCAAAGTTGACATGACTCTTTACGGTGAAGGAAGAGAAGGTTTACAGGACAGAAGCTCAAGTACAGTACTCTCTCCACCCAGCTTTATGTGACACCATCCAGAGTACGAGGTCAAACTCCTTAATTTTCGGTGTGAATTCAGACATAGAATCTTCAAGTTTTTTGAAACCAGTGTTATCAAAAGCGAAAAGCGCAACAAAGCTCTAAGGTCAGCTGGGTCTTTAAGCGCAAAGCGCAAATAAAGCGTGGGCTTTAATGAAAAAAAGCGCAATGGTGCAAAAATACAAATATATATATATATGTTTAGTCCAAGATTGAAAATAATAAGCATGAATAACAAATATATGAACAAAGAAATTGTAAAAATATTACGATAAAGTGAAATATCAATCCTCTAGTGTCACCTCTCCAAGAGAGACTCACTGGCAAAGAAAAGTATGTCTTAGAGCCTTTGATGATGACACTGAAGCGCACATAAAGCGAGGCGAAGCGCTCAACATGTTTTGAGCCTCGCTTCAGGGCTTAAGCGCACTTAAAGCGCGCCTTTGATAACACTATAACGCAGCCAACGAAAAATTCCTTCGAATCACCAAATAGTAATTGTGTCACATAAAGTGGGGCAAAGGAGTTTCATTTTTGGGCTTTTATTTATTATTATTATTATTATTATTATTATTATTATTATTATTCTCAATCATATGTTTTAAAAGTGTAGAAGATCATTGTTTTCCTTTTTAGTTATCAATTGTACCAACAAGACAAGGGGACACAGAAGACTCAGAAGGAGGGGCCCATCCTCTCCTTGAGATAGCCCCCCAACTCCACATTTGTTCCCATTTAAGTGTTCAAATCTCACAGACTATAGCAAGAAGACACAGTGGAGAAGGCACGAGAGAGCAAGAAGAGTGAGGAAGTGAAAGATTTAAGTGTCTAGCCCTTTATCCCCCACTCCGACTGTATCTCCCATTCATAGTTGTCAGCCAGATCAACTTGGCAAATCTACTTAGAAGGAGGACATAGAAGCGAGGGTATGGGAAGGCAGAAAAAGTTATGAAGTAAAAGGGGATAAGCTTACCCCCTTATCCCCTCAATAAGAAGAATCCCAAAGGAGGACATAGAAGTGAGGGTATGGGAAGGCAGAAAAAGTTATGAAGTAAAAAGGGATAAGCTTACCCCCTTATCCCCTCAATAAGAAGAATCCCACCCCATTCAAAGTGATTGCTTATCCTCATATATGCGGAGACCTTACATAATAATGGCAGCAGGATTCCAATAAGAAGTCAAATAGATCACCATCCAGAGCTAGCATGCTTTCCCGGAATCCTAAAATATGAGATAATGAATTCTTTCCCCAATTTTGATGAAGGAGAATTGTTCTATCTATTAAAAAAGTAAATACTGCTGCGAGGTTCTAGCAGTTGTGCTAAGAAATGTTAGCTGCATCCCGAAAAGATGCAAAGAACATGCCTTATTTTAATGAATAATATTGGCGAAAAAAGGACCCACAAGGCTATTATCTATGGCAACTTAGACAACCAAAAAGCAAGAAGGAATGTTCTCCCTTCATAATAGTTGAAATTACATGATTTTGATAAGTAATGAGATACTAGTGTTAGATCAGAAAAACCAGCATAAAGAAAATGTTGGTTGGTATGTACAGCCCAACTACAAACTGTGCATTGTACTAATAAAATCTATCATGGCTGTATACGCCATTGAGATTGATTCTAGCCATGTTACACCAGAAAAGGAGCAAACATAGACATTTCTTCTTAAGGCTGAAATTACATGATTATGAAAGGGCTACAGCTTAACTTTCTTATATAAGGTTAATACCTGTAACTTCTGTGCAGAAATTCGTGAGTCGTGACCGATGGAGACTCTTAAACATTTCGAAGAATCATATCTCTTTTTCTCCAGCAACCAACCAGCAAAACCTGCTGCTATTGCTTCGGTAACTGGCTCTGTGAGAGTAAGAGGTTCTCCCTCAACTCCATCAACAGCTACTCCACGTATATCACTGGGTAAATAAAGAGGAATAAATCATGTTGGAACTTATTATGAATAACTGTTTGTTAGCTACATCATAAATGGATGGGTATCCATGGTCCTGCATAGCAGGTCATCTTAGATGGATTCCGTATTAAAGATGATACTGTTGATAACCATATCAAAGATGATACTTGATGAACGTGTCTTTTAAGTTCTCAAACAAACTTCGCCGTGTAATGCTTCTGTTACAATTACCAAATATAGTTGAACTCTATATAGCATGCAAACCTTGATGACCTACAGACAAATGATAAAAACAAAGAAAAGGTGGATTTTTATAGAAAAGCTAAGGTTCACCCACAGGGAGCTAAAGATCAATAGGAATTCACACTTATCTTAATTCGTGTCTAGACCACCATTCTTCCAATTAAGTCTTTCAAGTTTTTGTTCTGATAAGGATACCAGTTTTACAAATAAAAATGCTGAGAAACTTCAGTTACCAAAATCTTTTACCTGCACTGAGAATATGCAAATGATTCGCTAAGCATGGTCAGATTCTCTACTAAGCATAACAGATGTATCAAGACTGACAACACCAGGCTATCAAACAAATTAAAAAAAAAAAAAAAACAAGAAAGCAATATCAGTTGTACTTTGAATTGTCCTCTCTTTTTCATGTAAACTAACCAGTTTATTTGCTTTTTTAGAATAAGAGATTCACTGCTTCCAACTCATATAGTATCTATTTCGCTAATCGAAACACCAAGCTATGGAGAGGCAAAAAAAGAAAAGTACAATTGGCTATTGTTGCATCATCCTCTCTTTTTCCTCCACACTTGGCAACTCAATTGCTGTACAGAATGAAAAATACAAGCTAGCAAATCATCCATTATCTTTTTCACCATCCATTGCAAAACAATTGAATATTACATCCATACAAGTAACCAATTTTGAAACTTATCAAAGAAGACAGAAGCATGACAAACTATCCACCTTAAAAAAGATGACAAGTATGAATTAGCAAGAACCAAGTACCTTCCATTCTGAAGCTTAAGAAAGTCTTTTTTCTCAACAGATGGAATTGTAGTGAACGATGAGGCAGCTGCACAAAGATCCAAGATTTTAGCATTATTTATGATATATGAGATGGTTGCTTATATGCAGTCAGAGAGATACTTAATCGAAAATATATATATAGGAAAGGTAGACATTTGTTGTGGAAAAATCAAACGACTACCAATTTAAGAACAAAAATAAGCACTGACAGGAAGTGTCACTGAACAATAGGTATGCTAAATATTTTTTGGAAAGTTCTGGTTTAATCTGAGATCAACCTGAATAGTAAGAGTCTAGAACAGACCATTGCAATAAACAATTCCTCGTTTAAAGTTTGATAAGGCGCCTAGTTGCATGGTGGAGTTGCTATTCCATGCCAACTTCCCTCCTACAGGGAGAAGCAAATTGCGCCTATTAAGTTTACAATAGTGCAGTCGGTATTTTGTCCTATCCTGCTGGCAGCACTTTGCTACCAGGTAATGTTGGATAATCTTCCCTGATATTGCTGCATGATTGAAGATTTCAAGTATTATCAAAGTAGCCATCTATAAGGTCTCAATGAATAAATCACAGTTTTTCAATTTCATCCTTACACCATCATGTCTTGATACACTTTATCTTACTCCAATTTTCCAAATATTCCATTATTACCTAGAGATACTCATATGCATAACTATAGCTATAACCTAGTTCATCCAATTTCTACCCGGAAATACTATTTAGTCAGCCAAGCAGCAAGCAGAAAATAGTTCACTAAGCAAAACCAATGAAGAAAATAGTAATTTTTTTTAATCTAGTATTTAACGAAAACAAAACCCAAACCCAGAAGCAGGGACATATATAGGGGTGATTTCTGGGTTCCACGTTGGCCTCCCTAGATTATGCATACTAGTGGTAATAAATCTATGTCGCATCTTCAACTATACAATTACTAAATTAGAGTAACTCTGTGTATGGTATTTATGAATATGGACACAAAATTCAGAGCAGACTTGATCTATTCTAATAGAAAAGAGCAGGAATTTGAAAGCAATAGAAGAATGAGTAATATTACCTGCCATTTTTGGGGGACACACAGATGTAGGATTTCGATTTTAAATTTACGATATATTGAGGGATGAGGGTGTTGGGCGGAGAAACAAAGAGTATACTACTATATTTTTTTAATATAAAGAATTGAGGCAAATGATATCAAAGGTGGCAATGAGTTGGTGGCGTCTAGGGACAACAGTTGCACATGATATCAAAGTTGGTGGCGCGCCGTCGAGCGCATACTCCCTTCTCTTGCATTTACTAGTGCGGGTCTCATTAATTTTCATTAAGATTAAGACCTCTAAATCTAAAGGCACGTCTGAATGATTAAGATGTTATTTCTAAATCCAAATACTGAATGATTGAGACTGTTTATTTTTCAACATCTGAATGTGCATAACATATTTTTTAAACATAATAAATATACAATTCAAATAAAAAAGTAACAAAATATTAGATAAGAAATACAAGGTTAATAAAATAAAAATATTATTTGACAAAAAAAAACATTTATGTTCGCTAGTAACGGTGGAGATGCTTTGTAGTGGTGGTGGGTGGGGTAAGTGCATGGTGGTGGGTGGGGGTGGGTGGTGGTGGGAGGGTTGTGGGGGTGAGTGGTGGTGGTGTGGCGGGTTTGGGGCAGGGTAGGTGGGTGGTGGGGGTTGGGTGGGTAGGTAGGGGGTGGGTAGGTGGGGTTGGGTTGGTATTGGTCATGAGTGGGGGTAGGGTCGGGGGTGGGTTGTGGGGATTGGTATAGGGGGTGGGGTGCCTGGTGGGTGGTGGGTGGTGGAGTAGAGCCGGTGGTAAAAATTATTCAAACAAATACCTCTTAATGATATTCAGACTTTGTTTAAGATCTTAATGATTAAGACATATTCAGACCAAATAAGTAGTTAGATCTTAATGTAAACAAATGCACTTAATGGCTTAAGGTCTGAACCATTCAGATTCAGACTTCCATTAAGTGCAAACAAATGAGGCCTTAGCCCGTATTACGCCTGAGTCCAAACCAACATTAAAATTTAAATTTGTAAATTTATTTTAAACGTCTTTTTACTCTTACTTGTTTATTTTTTAATATTAATTTGACATTTTCTAAGAATTTTAAGATATTGAAATACAAAAAAGTATCTGAAAGTTAAAGGAAAGTATTTTTCTTAATTTATATAATTGACTTTTTTTAAGTAAAAAATCAGACAAATGAAAGCTTTTCTAATTTCTATTTTACTGAAATTTTTTGAGATTATAACATCCAATAATCTAAATTGAGCTTTTCATATGTTAATTAATTTCATTTATTTCTCTGAATTGATTTATTGAGATTATAGTATCTGATAATCCAAATTAACATATATTTTAATTCAACAATTAAGCATATACTAACTTCTTAAGGAAAAATATAATTTGAAACAAGTTGTCACGCCCCAGTTCCGGAGTGACGTGACCGGCATCCGATGCCAAACTAGGTCCGAACGAACCACTCTAAATCTGAGACTCTGGGGAGTGACCCCCAACTTAAACTGATAATGTCTGATCTGGAGATATACAAAAGTATTAGTTGTGTTGCTTGAACTGGCACACACACCCACAATATATATATATATATATATATATATATATACACTACTGAGCAAGCCGAGGAGGCTACTTTAATTGTACAAACCATCAGAATCCAACAGACATATGTAAGCCAACAACGCTATCACATTGGTCATGAGTGGGGGTAGGGTCGGGGGTGGGTTGTGGGGATTGGTATAGGGGGTGGGGTGCCTGGTGGGTGGTGGGTGGTGGAGTAGAGCCGGTGGTAAAAATTATTCAAACAAATACCTCTTAATGATATTCAGACTTTGTTTAAGATCTTAATGATTAAGACATATTCAGACCAAATAAGTAGTTAGATCTTAATGTAAACAAATGCACTTAATGGCTTAAGGTCTGAACCATTCAGATTCAGACTTCCATTAAGTGCAAACAAATGAGGCCTTAGCCCGTATTACGCCTGAGTCCAAACCAACATTAAAATTTAAATTTGTAAATTTATTTTAAACGTCTTTTTACTCTTACTTGTTTATTTTTTAATATTAATTTGACATTTTCTAAGAATTTTAAGATATTGAAATACAAAAAAGTATCTGAAAGTTAAAGGAAAGTATTTTTCTTAATTTATATAATTGACTTTTTTTAAGTAAAAAATCAGACAAATGAAAGCTTTTCTAATTTCTATTTTACTGAAATTTTTTGAGATTATAACATCCAATAATCTAAATTGAGCTTTTCATATGTTAATTAATTTCATTTATTTCTCTGAATTGATTTATTGAGATTATAGTATCTGATAATCCAAATTAACATATATTTTAATTCAACAATTAAGCATATACTAACTTCTTAAGGAAAAATATAATTTGAAACAAGTTGTCACGCCCCAGTTCCGGAGTGACGTGACCGGCATCCGATGCCAAACTAGGTCCGAACGAACCACTCTAAATCTGAGACTCTGGGGAGTGACCCCCAACTTAAACTGATAATGTCTGATCTGGAGATATACAAAAGTATTAGTTGTGTTGCTTGAACTGGCACACACACCCACAATATATATATATATATATATATATATATATATATATATATATATACACTACTGAGCAAGCCGAGGAGGCTACTTTAATTGTACAAACCATCAGAATCCAACAGACATATGTAAGCCAACAACGCTATCACATTGTCATACTATATACAGGACTCGTCTACAAGCCTTTAGGAAATATGTGACGGTACCATACCATCAGAATCAACGGAGAGACTCCAAGGACTTGGCAACTCCAATAAAAAAGGGAGCTCACCAACTAGCTGATCCAATCCTGTCTACTGGGGAGTTTTATCGGTCTGTCGATCTATACCTGCAGGCATGAATGCAGCGCCCCCGACAAAAGAGACGTTAGTACGAAATAATGTACCGAATATGTAAGGCAAGGATAACTGAAACTGACTGAGGCAATACACTCTGGAGGCCAAAAGATGCCCGAATTATCTCACCTGACTAAGTGGTCAGGCAACCATAAAATCTCACTGGCCAAGTAGCCAGGCAATGTGTCTCATTGACCCGTCGGCCAGGCAATCTGTCTCACTATCCCGTAGGCCAGGCATATTTGTCTCACTGACCCGTAAGCCAGGCAATCTATCTCACTGACCCATAGGCCAGGCAATATAAAAATAAAAATGTCTCACTGACCAAGTGGCCAGGGTAAAGGAAAAATAAAATAAAATAAAATATATATATATCATGCAGTATATCATGTGTGTGCAGAAAAACGCTGATACTGTAACGTGTCTCTTCTGTCTCTCTATAAACTCAAGGACATAGGGAGGGGATATGGCCCATCGGAAAGAACACCACAATATTCAGAAACTATACAATAATACGACAAGCTCTATTTTGACACATCTCTAGTCATAACGGTTCTTTGCATTCCTACTATAGATGGAATCATGCCAAGAAAAGAAGGAACAACCTTAACATACCTTTTCGGTCTTCTATTACTTAACGTTTATTCTCCTGAGCTCATAAATCTACATTCAAGAGAAATCATACTATTGTTAGGCTTATCGTCATACGCATATCTTAGGTCTTTAAATTAAACTCCTTTAGAAACTACAAAAATTTGGGTAGCATCTCCCCTATTTATATCCCTAGCCCGAAATCACAATACCATACCAACATCAACAACAATGTTATCAACACCAATATGCTCCATAAATCATCCCTCACAATGTTTTCTAAATTTCTCAATTAACCAACTTGTTATACGACTATTTAATAACTGTATCTCCGTAAATAAACTTAAATCAATATCAATAAAGGGAGATTCATATCTTACCTTAGCTAGAACCGCAATGTCTTCATTTTCCACCTTGAATTCAAACTAAGACTCGCCGCAATACGATTTTGTAATCATAACTATACGCTGTCTGGACCAGAATTCGGAGATTATACTTAATTCGCGTTAAAATTTGATGATGGGAGATTGGGGGAAATTTCCATAATATTTGGGAAGTTTGGAGGGGTGTTTGGATGACAATTGAGGGGTTTAGCCCCTTTTTAAAAGGTTTTAGAGTTAGGTTGCATCGACCTAGGATTTATTCAGCGCGTTCACGCCACCTTGGGTCGCGTTCGCGCTGAGCTGTTGCCTGCTCCTCTACGCGTTCGCACCACTCCTAGGTGCGTTCGTGCAGGGTTATTCCCTGCCCTGATAGTCTGCCTTAGAATTCTCATAATGTTTGCTTCCGATGTCGGATTGATACGCGGTTTGTTGCATTGGAAACTAGACTCCACGAACTTCAATTTAGGCTTTTGCTTTACCTCAAAACTCCTCATATGCTAAAAGATATCCTTCCTCCAAGTTGAACCAAAATTGTCCCCCATCTTTTTTCCAAAGTTCCAACAAACTTAATTTCCTTAATCCACTTGCCCTTCAATGCTTCCCTAGCTTATTATATGATCTTAAACCCTCATAATCATAAGCTAGGCGCATACAATCTCATATATCCTCGAAAGTACTCCAGTATCCACAATTACACAGCTAACACCTAACGAATCTTAACTACGAGGTGTAACATTCCTCCCCCCTTAGAAACATTCATCCATGAATGTTAAACTCTTAGGAATTCTATGAAAATTTCGCTAGAGTTTCCCCTGTAATTTGTTACGCCTCTCGTTTTCGTCGTAGGAGAACTTATGATTTCCTATTCGGGTATGCCTTTGGAATAGAGACCCGAGCTCGAGTTTAGAAGATAGAAAATATCTTACCCCATGTAAACAGGTACCAGCAGGTATTCTTGGCAATTTACAGGATTAGAAGTTGAACGAATCGACGCAATCTGAACTAACTCAGGAAAATCTGCAGACACCAGTCATCGTCGACGAGTCGTCATTGTGCGGCGTCATTGTGTTTATGCAGCCTTGAATCTGCAGGCGCAGGTTGACGCACCGTCAACACGTCGATGGGTCGTCGACCCGCTTGTCGAACCGCACTGCCGGAACTTTTTAGTTCCACGTACAAATATATGACCCCACACTTTATTTCTCATTTTCTCTCTTCCAATCAGAGAAAACCCTATTATATTTTCTCCCAACATTTTTTTTATCATAATAGTGGAGATTTGGTAAGATCCGAGCCCCGTAAAACCCGAGCTTATGAAGAAGAAAAAGGTTGCACCTAGGGTTTCATAAAAGTTGTGAGGCTTGGGAAGTTGAAGTTGAAGCTAATCCTAGGAATCTTAGATCATTCAAGGTATGTAAATGATTTCTACCTTTGTACTTAAGTTAATTACTAAGAGCTTTAGTAGTTTTAAGTAAAGAGAAGGTAGCTATGAAAGTGGTAAGTTGTTGAAGGGTAAAATAGTGATAATGGGGTTGTTTTTAAGAAAATGATTGGGAAAGGATTTGAGTATATTTTGATATGTAAAGTGTTGTCATTGTTGTTGTGGATATTGAAGTTGATGTCGGATTGAATAGGAAGCTGAAGGGTTGTTAAGCTTACAAGGGAAATATTGTCCACAATTTGTTAAGCTCTTTTATATTTAAATAGTTAGTAAACAAGGTAAATAGTCTAATTAAGGCCTATGTTATCTTGATTGTAGGGCTACGAGTTCGAGAAGTAGAAGGTAGATGATTAGATATACTTCAAGGTATGTTAAGATTATCCTTTCTTTCTTTTGGCATGATCTTATGATATGAACCAACAAGTGAGTAGAAGAGCTTCCATATTACTCTACTCTTAGAAGCACTAGGAGTATTTCAGTCTTTGATGTTCCTATACCCCCGCATAATTGTTCCTTCTGTTCATGGGTCTTGAGATTTCTTATGTTGACGATGTTAGCTCAAAGGTTGTCTATCGGAGATAATATGGCCTTATGTCACTCTGAGCGTTCTATGTACACATTTCAGTTATGCATTGCATTCATATACATATGCATATTGACCCATGACCAGAAGGTGTTATATACACGTGTATTATATGTAAATGGGGTACGGGGGAAAGGGGATAGGCGTTATATACGCATTACCACCTGATCCGCTGGTGCACCTTGATGATATATATATATATATATATATATATATATATCATGGTGCTGGCACTATTATATGAGATATGGATCGGGCTGAACGTTCCTCAGCACCATGACATATATATATATGTGTGTGTGTGTGTGTTTTTTTTTTTTAAATAAATCTGTTTAGTTATGAATCTTTATTACACTGTTCATCTCTTTCTCTTAATCTAGGTTCTTAATATCCGTCTTCTTTAACCACACCCCGGGTTTTATCTATGTTTTCTGTACTAATCTCTCTACTATGTAAATTATTTTATGTTCAACTAAAATATTATGTTGATAATGTTTGAATAATTATTTACCTGTTGTTATGAATCTATTACTCTTAGTATATGGTTATTCTCTTAATTTCTTGATATACTCGATGGATTAACTTGTAAATTCCTAGGTGTTTGAAAGGCCGTTTTAATGTCCAAACGATAAGGGACGATGTTGGCCATGGTAACCGGGGTGTGGTTAAATAAGACGGATATTAAGAACCAAGATTAAGAGAAAGAGATGAACAGTGTAATAAAGATTCATAACAAAACAGATTTATTTTTTTTAAAAAAAAACATATATACATATATATGCATACATATATCTATATATATACATATATATGTACATGAGCACGATTATCATTTAGATCATGCATATTATGCCCCCACAGAGGCGTTGTCAGTTATACAGATTTTTGCAGGTACATACAGATACTAGTTCATAGGCGTCATATATGCGCGTATTATATGTATATGGGGTATGGGGGAAAAGGGATAGGTGTTATATACGCATTACCACCTGATCAGCTGGTGCACCTTGATGATGATATATACATATATATGTATATGTATATATACACACACACATATATATATGCCATGGTGCTGAGGAACGTTCAGCCCGATACATATCTCATATAATAGTGCCGTGAAACGTACGGCCCGATCCATATATATATATACACACACACACATACATGAGCACGATTATCATTGAGAGCATGCATATTATGTGCCCACAAAGGCGTTGTCAGTTATACAGATTTTTGTAGGTACATACAGATACTAGTTCGTACATTTATATGCAGATAGTCATTTCAGCTTATAAGTTCAGATTTTATTTATGATTCTTATATATACATGTTGTTCTTATGCCTTATATACTCAGTACATTATCCGTACTGACTCCCCATTAGTATGCCCCTTTTGAGATGTATATGCATATGGGTATGACGGGGCCCTGTCCCGTCCTTTCTACAGCTTTATTCCAGTAGAGGTCTATAGACAGTTGTATGTATTAGTCAGATGATGTAGCCTTGTCGGCCTCTATTCTTTTGTGTACCGTATATGTAGCAGCATATCCGTCTTGCACTGTATTTTCAACATGTATATGTATATACAGATTGTACAGAGTTTATCTTGTCACTCCCAATTATGAGGTAGTATGAGATCAGTTTAAGTAACTTATGGGCCCTTGATGTTCAGTAAGGTTCAGATATGTGTATAGGGGTGTTTGGTCGCTAAAGGTCAGACACTCGTGTCACGACTCATCGGGTTGGGTCGTGACAGAAGTGGTATCAGAGCATTTTCGTCCTAGGGTTGTCTACAGACCGTGTCTAGTAGAGTCCTATTTACGGGTGTGTTGTGCACCACGCTTATAAATAGGAGGCTACAGGACATTTAGGATGATGTCATTCTTTCACTCCTAAATCGTGCGATATAGCTATATGTTAAGAGTTCGCCTTCTAATGATTTGTTCTGATTTTAACGATGCCTCACAAGAAAGCTACAGCTGCCCAGAAGGGCAAGAGAGTGTCTTATGAGGCTACTAGTCGTGCCCAGCGGGCTACTCGGACTAAGGATGAGATTCAAAGTGAGAGCCCATCTCAGACTTCACATACCCCGCCTCCAGCACCTGCCCCAGTTCCTCAGCCAGCTGCACCGTGCCAGGATGTGCGGGATGCTGTATAGTTATTGACCAGATTAGTAGCCGCCCTAGCTCAGCGGCAGGGGGTTGGTGTTGATCAGGCAGATAGGGCTAGTAGTTCGAGAGTTAAGACTTTCCTCGGATTAGACCCTCCAGAGTTTTCAGTGATAAAGCAAAATATGGACCCTCACGACTTTATTGACGGTATGCAGAAGACCTTGAGGGCTATGCACGCGGATGAGGTCGAGTCTATGGATTGGCTTCGTATAGACTTCGTGATATTGCGGTACAGTGGTATCAGACTTGGCGAGAGTTTTTAGATGATTTTATCCGCCATTATCTACCTCTAGAAGTCCGACGAGCCCGAGCAGATAGGTTTCTGCGTATTGAGCAGGGCAGTATGAGTGTCCAGGAGTATTGTGTGTATTTTAATTCTATGGCTAGATATGCCCCAGCCATGGTGGCCGAGATGGAGGACAGAGTTCATCGTTTTGTGACTGGTCTAGGGCCACATTTAATAAATGCGTGTACGACTGCCCCATTACAGCCGGGCATGGATATCTCTCGTATACAGGCATATGCACAGAATTTGGAGGACCGCAAGGGTCAGTGAAGGACAGAGCGTGACCGTGATCGTGATCGGGGCTGGCAAGAGGGCCAGATCTTTAGATATCGGAGTTGAGTCTAGGGGAGGACAGAGACAGCAGTATCCTTGATATCCATTCCATTCGGCAGGGAGTGCACCTCCGCTGTTTTCAGGTCCGAGATTCGATCAGTCTTCTTATTCCGGAGCGAGTCAGAGTTCTAGAGCTTCAGGTCCTCAGCACAGATAGGAGTCAGGCCAAATGAGGCCCCCTTTGCCGCGGTGTGCCTAGTGTGGCAAGTTACACGTAGGTCAGTATCGGCTGGGATCAGATGTTTGTTATGCTTGTGGCCAGCCAGGTCATTGGATGCGGCAGTGTCTGACGAGAGGGAGTGGGGGTATGGTTCAGCCTAAAGAGTCTATGGCTGGTTCTTCTTCTGCAGTATGCCCTTCAGGGCAAGCTTTCCAGACACCAGCAGGACGAGGTAGAAGGACGAGCAAAGCATCCAGCTCGAGTAGTCCTCAGCACAGCGTGTATGCACCAGCCGATAGGCAAGATTGTGAGTCGTCTCCTGAAGTCGTCACAGGTATATTGTCAGTTTCCTCATATGATGTGTATGCACTGATTGACCCAGGTTCTACCTTATCATATGTTACTCTATTTGTTGATGACAAGTTTAGGATAGAGCCTGAATTGATTAAACCATTTGAGGTGTCTACGCCAGTTGGGGATCCAGTTATAGCTAGGCGAGTGTACCAAGGTTGTGCAGTGATAGTTTGTAATCACCGTACCTAAGCAGATTTGATTGAGTTAGACATTATTGATTTCGATATGATCATGGGTATGGATTGGTTGGCTTCCTGCTATGCTAATGTTGATTGCAGAACGAAGGTAGTTCGATTCCAATTTTCGGGAGAGCCAGTTCTTGAGTGGAAGGAAAAGGCTGCTTCGCCGAGGGGTAGGTTTATTTCTTACTTTAAGGCAAGAAATATGATTAGAAAGGGGTACATTTATCACCTGGTTCAGGTTCAGGACATACAAGTAGAGTCACCGATCCTTCAGTCTGTCCCTGTGGTTAATGAATTCACAGCGGTGTTTCCAGATGAGCTTTCAAGCATTCCGCCAGAGCGAAGATTGATTTGACTATCGATCTATTGCCAGATACTTAGCTAATATCTATTCTTTTTTATAGGATGGCACCTGCGGAGTTGAAAGATTTAATGGAGCAGTTGAGGGATTTACTTGAGAAGGGTTTTATCAAGCCTAGTACATCGCTGTGAGGAGCACCGGTATTATTTGTAAGAAAGAAGGATGGATCCTTGCGAATGTGTATTGACTATAGGCAATTGAATAAAGTGATTGTCAAGCATCAGTGTCCACTTTCGAGAATTGATGACCTGTTTGATCAGCTACGAAGAGCCAAATATTTCTCAAAAATAGACTTGAGATCAGAGTATCATCAGGTTAGGGTGAAGGAGGAAGACATTTCGAAGACGGCATTCAGAACCAGATATAGGCACTATGAGTTCTGTGTCATGTCATTTGGATTAACTAATGCTCTAGCTGTGTTCATAGACTTGATGAATCGTGTATTCAGGCCTTTCCTAGATTTGTTCGTGATTGTGTTTATAGATGATATTCTGGTCTATTAGCCGTCAGAGGCGGATCACGCAGAACATTTACGAGTAGTGCTTAGAATCCTTCTAGACAGGGAGTTGTATGCTAAGTTCTCCAAGTGTGAGTTCTAGTTGAACTCTGTGGCTTTTCTTGGCCACAATATTTCAGATGAAGGCATTAGAGTGGATACTCAAAAGATTAAAGTTGTTAAGGATTGGCCAAGGCCCATGACACCAACGAAAATATGTAGTTTCTTGGGCCTGGCTAGTTATTACAGAAGGTTCGTAGAAGGATTTTCTTCTCTTTCGGCCCCATTGACCAAGCTGACTCAGAATTCGGCCAAGTTCCAGTGGACAGATGCATGTGAGCGGAGTTTTCAGATATTGAAAGATAAGTTGACCTCAGTACTTGTCTTGACTCTTCTAGAAGGAACAGATGCCTATGTGATATATTGTGATGCTTCGGGTAGTGGTTTTAGATGTGTACTGATGTAGCACAGTAAGGTTGTTACCTATGCTTTTAGACAGCTGAAGAAGCACGAAAAGAATTATCCAACTCATGATCTTGATTTAGCTGCGGTGATTCATACCTTGAAAATGTGGAGGCACTATCTATACAGTGTTCATGTTAATATCTGTACTGATCATAAAAGTCTCCAGTACATCTATAAGCAGAAGGACTTGAACTTATGACAAAGGCGATGGGTAGAGTTGCTAAAGAATTATGATGTTGATATTTTTTACCACCCTAGAAAAGCTAATGCGGTAGCCGATGCTCTTAATCGTAAATCCATGGGCAACGTGGCATATGTGCAGCCAGAGAAAAAAGAGATAATACACGAAGTTCGCCAATTAGCTAGCCTCGGAGTCCGGTTGATAGACTCAGGTGATGTAGGAGTTACAGTTTAGAATACAGTGGTGTCATCTTTGGCAGCAGAGATAAAGAAGCATCAGCATAAAGACCCTGTTCTAGTTCACTACTGAGATACAACATCTCAGAAAGAAAAGACACCCTTTGTGATTATAGGAGATGGAGTACTCCGATATAGAGGTAGATTGTGCGAACCTAATGTTGCAGGGCTCCGTTAGCAGGTTATGGGAGAAGCTCATAATTCTCGTTATTCTATTCATCCAAGTACAACAAAGATGTATTATGATCTCAAGAAAGTTTATTGCTGGGATGGTATGAAAAGAGATAGCAGAATTTGTTGCTCAATGTCCGAATTGTCAGCAAGTTAAGATAGAGCATCAGAAGCCCGGAAGTTTATTGCAAGCTATGGAAATCCCCACATGGAAATGGGAGGTAGTTAATATGGATTTCATTACAGGGTTGCCCCGTACTCAGTGGAAGTATGATTCCATACGGGCCATAGTTGATAGGCTAACAAAATCAGCTCATTTCTTAGCTGCCAGAACTACTTACTCAGCTGAAGATTACGCGAAGCTTTACCTTAAGGAGATTGTATGACTTCACCGTGTCTCGACAACCATTATTTCATATAGAGGGGCACAGTTCATGACTAAATTCTGGAGATCTTTTCAGGATAGATTGGGGACTCAGGTGAGTCTTAGTACCACATTTCACCCGCAGACAGATGGACAGGCAGATCGTACTATACAGACCCTTGAGGATATGCTTAGAGCTTGTGTACTTGATTTTCAAGGCAGTTGGGATGACCATTTGCCTCTTATTGAGTTTTCATACAATAACAGTTACCATTCCAGCATTCAGATGGCTCATTATGAACCTTTATACATGCGAAAATGTATATCGCCTATAGGATGGTTTGATGTCTGAGAAGATCAAGTAGTCGGCCCAGATTTGATACAACAAACAGTTGACAATGTGAAAGTCATCCAAGAGAGGTTACTAACGACCCAGAGTCGATAGAAATCTTATGCAGATAACCGAAGGTGCAAGTCAGAGTTTGAGATAGGCGATTGGGTTTTCCTAAAAATTTTGCCTATGAAAGGAGTGATGAGATTTGGTAAGAAGGTTAAGTTGAGCCCTCGATATATTGGGCCATATAAGATCATTCATACTGTGGGTAAGGTGGCATATGAGCTAGAATTGCCTTTTGAGTTGGGGTCTGTACATTCAATATTTCATGTGATTATGCTTCGCAAATGCATCAAAGATCCTTCAAGAGTTGTACTGGTAGAGAATATCCAGGTGACCTAGCAGTTATAACATGAAGAGGTTCCAGTGGCTATATTAGACTGGCAGGTTCGTCGATTGAGAACCAAGGATATAGCTTCTGTTAAAGTTTTGTGGAAGAATAATAATGTTGAGGAAGTGACTTGGGAAGAGGAAGAGTCAATGAAGATTAAGCACTCGTATTTGTTTTCGGCATTTCATGAGGTGCAGTCTGAGGCATCATCTCCCCCAAGTATTATTTCATTTTCAGTTATCGTGATTGGTCGTGTGAGCCCACCGTATTGTATGTTGTAATATGTGGCCTTGTGTAGTATTATTTTGGGTCGCTGTGTGCAGGTTGGGTTGGTATAATTACAGGGGAAACTCTCCCGAAATTCCTGTAGCTCATGATTTGTTTGAACATTCGAGGATGAATGTTCCTTAAGGGGCGGGGGAATGTTACGCCTCTCATTTTCGTCGTAAGAGAACTTATGGTTTCCTAGTCGGGTATGCCTTTGGAATAGAGACCCGAGCCCCAGTTTTGGCGACAGGAAGTGTCTTACCCCGTGTACAAAGGTACCAGTAGCTATTCCTGGCAATTTACAGGATTAGAAGTTGAACGAATCGAATTGATACAACCTGAACTAACTCAAGAAAATCTGTAGAAACCAGTCATCTTCGACCGGCCGTCAACACGTCTACGGATCGTCATTATGCGGCGTCATTGTGTTTCTGCAGCCTTTAATCTGTAGGTACAGGTCGATGGAGCAAGTCGATGGACCGTTGACACATCGACGAGTCGTCGACCCGCTCATCGAACTCACCGCTAGAACTTTTTAGTTCCAAGTATAAATATATTGTTGACACCTAATTTTGGTTCGACGTGCTTAAAATTATCGTTTGGGGGGGGGGGGGGGGCTGATTAGTTAAAAAGCACGAAATACATTTTTACACATTTTTACATTTTTTCAACAATTTATTGATGATTATCCTTATTTTAGGAATTTTCTCAATTTATTGTCATTTTTTCAAGAATCATTATTTTGCACATGTACAGCGTGATACTACAATTTTTTGTGCAATTAATAATTATTTCTTAATTTTATAGCAATACATTTTCATATCATAGACATTAATGTTTATATTTTATACTTGCGTTATTATTTATATATGTATTAATTAACTATATTTTAGTACAGTCTGACAGTGCAGAGAAAATCGGAGTAATTAATTTTTAAACGCGGAGTAAAATCCGATCAAGTCAAGGTTTCATCACTTTTTTTTAAAAGGGATTAAAATAAGCATTGAGGGGACAAAGGGATGCATTCTTTTATTTTTTGGACAAAAGAGGGTGTTCATTGATATTATAAGAAAGGGTGGGGTTAAATTTTATTTTTTTCATCCTTTGTCTTCATTCTATACATCTACACAACACTTACACATACACACACAAGCACAACACGGATTTTTTCTCTCTCTCTCAAAACATTTTTTCTCTCCCCTCTCTCTTCTAAAAAACAAAACCCTAAACATTTCCCTCTCCTCACACCTCTCTTTCCAGCCGCCGCCGCTCTCTACGAGCTCCGGCGAACTCCGTCACACCCCTCTTCACCCCACTGCCCCACTTTGTTTCCCTCTCACTCCTCCCTCTCCATAAAAACCTAAACATTTTTATTTCCTCTACTTCACACAACAGCCGCCGCCGCCAGCCCCTCCACGCCGGAGCTCCGAGCTCCGGCGAACAGAAAACCCACCACGAAACCACCAGCCCGCACACCACGTTGCTGCTATCTTCCTCTCCTCTATAACGATTTTTTTTGTTTTGTTTTGTTTTTGTGTGTATCTTATGTATTTTGTTTTCTTCTTTTCGCTTCACAAATATCACTCGGAGTTAAAATATATGTAAAGTTTCAATCTTGGTGAAAAAAAAAAATCAGAAAGTTTGAATCTTTACTGAAAAAAAAATAAAAAAAAATGAGAAAGATTGAATTTTTACTGGAGGTTTGATTTCTTATTGATTGTTGAGTGTGGCTAGTATTGCAAAGAAATTTGAATAGAGGTGCTAGAATTTTTACATCCACATGAAGTTCCTTTTTAGGGTAATGTTGTAGTTGCTGTTTTACGGATGGATGGTTTACTGAAGTTTGGTGTCTTATTGATTACTGAGTGGTAGTATTTCAAAGAATTTGAATAGAGGTGCTAGAGTTTTGACATAAAAAGGAAGTCCTTTTAGGGTAATATTGTAAAATCGCTGGTTTTTGGATGGATAGTTAATGAAGAAGTTGGAGTTATCTATTCCAAGATGAGTTCTTGGTGGCGAAGAAATTGATGTTTTGATGGAAAAAGGGGTTTATTCACAAATAATTTTGTGGCTTTTGTGAAGTGTTACTGCAAATAACTTAAGGTTTGGTGTACTAGAACATGGCTTCTGAAATTGAAAAGTCAAAGAAAGCACTCATTTGTTGCGATAAGGTTAATAACAAGTCGACTCATGACTATTTGTTATGGCCGATGAAGAAATTTTCGTCGATTTCCAAGGCCTTCCATGTACAAAGACGGGTTTTTTATTTTAAGTTTATTCATTATTTCTTTAATTCGTCCGATAGTTATTTATTTTCTTACTAATATTTTTATTAAGTCTCACGCAGGTGTCCGAAGTTATTTCTTGAAGATGGCACTCGAAAGAAGTTCAAACGGCTTCTCGGGTTCTCTGTTTATTTTTATTTTTTACGTTCTTAAAATTCTGGAAAGCATAAAATAAGTGAAAACGCTACTCTCGGGTTAAGAGGAGGAGATTATATATTTACTTGCTCACTTATTAATTGTAGTAGCTAGTATTTTATAGTTAACATGTTTATTAGTTTTATTGCTTGGCACACTTTAGTTAATAATAATTAGGATAGTTTACCTCAATATTTACCATTCAGAATGTGATCTTATAAATAATTAATTAGTTAGGTGTATGCATTTAGCTAATTAAAATTAGTTGGCTCACGTTAAATCGAATAAACTTGGGCTTAGAATAGTGTCATGTGCAATCTTTATACCTTTTCCTATAATAAAGTTAATTGATTGGTAGATAACTTTTGATTGATTTTATCTCACATGTATTTTTTTTATCTTCTGTTTGTTCAAAAGCAAATCAGTTAATATAGAACAAATACGTTCCTGTTATATTCTCTTAAAGCTAGAGTTGTAAATAATTATTTTCATACTGGTTTACTCTTTAGTCAAAAATTTGTTAGCTATTTATTCATCAGAAGATTTGTTACATCCTCTGAAGCTTCTTTGTATATTATATTCAAATTATAAATTTATTCTTTTTTTTATTCTTTAAAAGTTAATTTTCAATATACATTCATTAAAATATTTGTTCATAAAAAAAAAACTTTTTTACATATTTTATTTATTGATCTTATAATACATATTTTCACACACATGCAAATGTTTATTCTCTTTTATTACATAAACATTCATGTTAGTTATTCTTTAGTCTAA
Organism: Lycium barbarum; assembly: GCF_019175385.1. NCBI lineage: Eukaryota > Viridiplantae > Streptophyta > Magnoliopsida > Solanales > Solanaceae > Lycium > Lycium barbarum. The sequence goes on along the minus strand of NC_083337.1, from coordinate 3,895,164 downwards.
ATTCTATTAATATATATATATTTTTTTGTAAATAATAATCAAGTCTTTTTACACATTGCTCGTATAGTTAAATTAGTCCAGCCGGGAACAACATTTGTGGATTCTGAAGGATGCCTAACACCTTCCCTTCGGAATAATTTGAACCCTTACCTAGAATCTCACTTATTTTCGTAGATCATGTTAAGCTGCATATATTAATAATCTATAGGTACCCTAGTATACCTTAAATGCTAGGTGCGACTCTGTACATAATTAACTATTTCAGAGCTCCATAAGTTGTACTTTGTTTAGCCTTGGTAAAAATGAGGTGCAACAACATGGTGACTGCGCTGGGGAAACTTAGGTTCTAACCATATGGACTCAATTTGTTATTCGAGGTATGTTGTCTTTATTTGAATTTTTTTTATTTTACTTGCCTGTATTTATTCGTCATGTATATCCTTTCCCTTGTTCCCTTATTTGTTTACGTACATATCTGCTTTTAATTTCATACACTGTATTATTGCCTTTTTTACTAGCAAGTTTTATTTACCATACTCATTTTTTAATTTATTGTAAATTATGCATCTTGCTTTTACTGTTTCTCTTTGATTGCTATCTTTTGGTGGTTTTATATTAATATTCATATGTGTTATCGGTTTATATAAAATGACATGCCGTTCATATTTCCTCCACTTCTGGAAAACTCACACTATCACACGTACACGCGAGGTGTGTTTTGCGCACCCGCGATTTTTTTTTCGTAGAATCCAAATTTTAGGAGAGTTGGCGTATGCGCGGGGTGCCCGAGTAACGGGGACCGCGTAGCCTTCTCACTCGAGTAGTCCGCTCGGGAGCCTTGTGTCATAGGAAAACCAACTCTTAGAATTCCTAGGTTACTGTACATCTCATTTTGCAGTTATTTTTAGTTAGGTTGAATTTTATCTTTTATTTCGAACATTTTTTTCATTTTTCACATACTCTTTATTTGTTACATGTTTTCTTTTTAAATAAATATTGTTGTTATTTGCTTTGCACTACCTTAGCACTTTATCTAACTATTTTTTAGTTGACTTGCGTTGAACCCTGCATTTTGTAAAATGTTTTTTCTTCAATCATGCATTTTATACCCTATCAGCAAGAACTACGCACACCTGATTCTCTTCTTTGATGAGATACGTAGGCAGCCCTTTTGGGTTCGGTATTCATTATTCATTATTCATAAAAAAAAAAATCCTTTATTTTGAAAAAAAAAAATCACAAAAATATTTTATTTCTTTCTATCCTATCAGCAAGAACTACGCACACCTGATTCTCTTCTTTGATGAGATACGTAGGCAGCCCTTTTGGGTTCGGTATTCATTATTCATTATTCATAAAAAAAAAATCCTTTATTTTGAAAAAAAAAATCCTTTATTTTGAAAAAAAAAATCACAAAAATATTTTATTTCTTTCTATCCTATTTGCAAGAACTACGCACACCTGATTCTCATCAAAGATGAGATACGTAGGCAGCCCTTTTGGGTTCGGTATTCATTATTCATAAAAAAAAAAAATCTTTATTTTTGAAAAAAAAAATCACAATTTTTTTTTCTATCCTTTCTGCAAGAACTACGCACACCTGATTCTCATCAAAGATGAGATACGTAGGCAGCCCTTTTGGGTTCGGTATTCATTATTCATTATTCATTATTCAAAAAATCACAAAAAAAATCCTTTATTTTGAAAAATCACAAAAATATTTTATTTCTTTCTATCCTATATGGAACGAACTACGCGCACCTGATTCTCATCAAAGATGAGATACGTAGGCAACCCTTTTTGGGTTCGGTACCCTTATTCAAAAAATACAAAAATATTTTTAGTCTCATATCTTTGACTTGGTTGGTACCAACATAGTTAGGAATGTGCATAGGAAAGAAACAAGTAACAATCAATATGATGGAGAGGACTGACTTCGTGGTAAACTATAGATTCTTTTGGTACCTCTCATTCACACTTTAAGTGACACTTGAAAAATTCTCTTGCATGCTTGTGAGACAAGAACAAAACCAATCTCATTGTTTCATATGCATTGTGTGGTGAGCTTTAGATAGCGTTCAATTGCATTGCATTGTGATCTAGAACTTGACCTGAATGTCTGTTGAGGCGAAATTATGAGTAACACTCAGCATAGAAAAGGATCGTAGGCCTTCTTTGACCCGTTTGAGCCTTTCTAGCCTACCAAATGACGTTATCCCTAGCATTCCCCCTTTGAGCCTAAAGCCTTTTCTTTTACCACCACATCATAAGCCTATACCATTTCTGAGTGCTTACATGCACTATCTCTCTCTTGGCCCAACCTCCCTAAGCGTACTAAAAAAACGTGCAACTGCGGATAGAGATTTGAGCTGAAGCTTCAAAAAAAAAAAAAAAGGATTCGATCGTCCCAGAAAAACAAAGGCTAAGAACGACCTCCAAAGCAAGAAAGAGCCCACACAAAAAAAAAAAAAAAAAACTCAGTCATTCGGGATCTCGGACATACAACCCGTTATTTCTTTTTATTTTTCACACTCAGGCATACAACCTGGAATTACTATCAAGACCTCGGGCACGCAACCCAGGTCAATTCTCTTAATCCCCACAGAGTCTCGGGCATGCAACCCTAAACTCAAAAAAAAAAAAAAAAAAAAAAAGGGCTTTAACTTGCAAAAGAGGCCGCACAAGTACAAAAGAAAGGGACAACAAAACAAAGTAGATCAGCGTCAGAGCACACAAATACTAAGCACAGATATAGTGCAACGCTTAGGGAAGGATTAGTCACTCCTTACCCAAATAATATCCTACCTTTTTCCCAAGCCTACATTACAACACCATAACAAGCCCTACGTGATTCTATGCTAAGGTTTCTCTCATTAGTGGATACTTACATGACGACCAAGCTTATGGTATTACAATTGCAAGCATTGAACATCTTTCTGAGTTTGAGTGTACTTCTCTAGACATCCCAAAGTTAAAAAAAGAATATATATTGAATATGTGTGAAAAAGGGACTTTCTTTCTGGTGAAAACACTTGAAACATGAGGATAGGTGTAGTTCAAAGTCTTTGTTTGAAGCAAAATGAACCAATCTTGTCGATCCTTAGGTATGTCTGAGCTACCACTTGAAGCTGTAGGAATTACCAATAAGTCAATCTTAGTTTGTTGGACGATAAATAATGGTGAATTCGTATGCACAATACTAATTGTTGGTACCAACTGAAGTCGAGGCAGGTTATATCAATCATTGTTATTATTCAAAAAAAAAAAAACAATTTTTCTGGATTTTGCTATCGTGATTTTGCTATTTTTCTTAATTTTTTTTTTAAATTTTTTTATTTTATTTTTATTTTTTTTATTGTTGCACAGTAAATAGAGTTCAATGTTGTTGTGTTGTTACTAACTCTACGAGGTATCGACATCTGGTCTTACCATGAAAGATCCTCGTATTTCTCCGCTGAAGCATGAAATTGGGAGAACATTTTTTGAGTAAAAAAAAAAAAAAAACCGCAAATGCACATCACATTTCGCGGGAAATATGCGAATTTTTGTTTGTTGTCTAAACTGGGACAAAATTTTTGAGGGGGCCCTCAAAAATTCCACCAATGGCACATTTCGAGAGAAAGGGCACGGGCTCGGCCAGCCCCACAGTAGGACACTGCATTGGCTCGTCCAGCCCCACAGTAGGACACCGAGGGCGTCATAGTCTAAAGTCATCATTCTCATCGCCTAAAGGCACCATTTCATGTCCCAAGGACCTTACCTTCTGCACTTCATTCGCGCCGAAACAAAGGCGTTACCCTCCACACCTGCATTGCTTTATTTATTTTTATTTTTCTCAAATGCCCCCGCGTATGCTCGCGGCCGCATTGCACTGCATCTGCATAAGGCTGCGCACCGCCTTCAATGCTGCATGGGCTGTGCACCGCCCTTTTAGAATTTTTGCATAAGGCTGAGCACCGCCTTTCATATGATGCATGGGCTGCGCACCGCCCTTTGCATCGCTTTCATATGTTGCATGGGCCATGCACCGCCCTTTGCATCGCTTTCATATACTTTCTGGGCCATGCACCGCCCTTTTAAATTTCTGCATAAGGCTGTGCACCGCCTTTCATATGATGCATGGGCTGCGCACCGCCCTTCGCATCGCTTTCATATGTTACATGGGCCATGCACCGCCCTTTGTAATTTCTGCATAAGGCTGAGCACCGCCTTTCATTGATGCATGGGCCATGCACCGCCCATTTAAATTTCTGCATAAGGTTGCTCACCGCCTTTCATATGTTACATGGGCCATGCACCGCCCTTTGTAATTTTTTCTGCATAAGGCTGAGCACCGCCTTTTATTGATGCATGGGCTGCGCACCGCCCTTTGCATCGCTTTCATATACTTTCGGGGCCATGCACCGCCCTTTTAAATTTCTGCATAAGGCTGTAAACCGCCTTTCATATGATGCATGGGCTGCGCACCGCCCTTCGCATCGCTTTCATATGCTGCATGGGCTGTGCACCGCCCTTTTAGAATTTTTGCATAAGGCTGAGCACCGCCTTTCATATGATGCATGGGCTGCACACCGCCCTTTGCATCGCTTTCATATGTTGCATGGGCCATGCACCGCCCTTTGCATCGCTTTCATATACTTTCTGGGCCATGCACCGCCCTTTTAAATTTCTGCATAAGGCTGTGCACCGCCTTTCATATGATGCATGGGCTGCGCACCGCCCTTCGCATCGCTTTCATATGTTACATGGGTCATGCACCGCCCTTTGTAATTTCTGCATAAGGCTGAGCACCGCCTTTCATACGATGCACGGGCTGCGCACCGCCCTTCGCATCGCTTTCATATGTTACATGGGCCATGCACCGCCCTTTGTAATTTCTGCATAAGCTGAGCACCGCCTTTCATATGATGCACGGGCTGCGCACCGCCCTTCGCATCGCTTTCATATGTTACATGGGCCATGCACCGCCCTTTGTAATTTCTGCATAAAGTTGAGCACCGCCTTTCATATGATGCATGGGCTGCGCACCGCCCTTTGCACCCCTTTCATATCTTACATGGGCCATGCACCGCCCTTTGTAATTTGCACCGCCTTTCATACGATGCACGGGCTGCGCACCGCCCTTCGCATCGCTTTCATATGTTACATGGGCCATGCACCGCCCTTTGTAATTTCTGCATAAGGTTGAGCACCGCCTTTCATATGATGCATGGGCTGCGCACCGCCCTTTGCATCGCTTTCATATGTTACATGGGCCATGCACCGCCTTTTGTAATTTCTGCATAAGGCTGAGCACCGTCTTTCATATGATGCATGGGCTGCGCACCGCCCTTTGCATCACTTTCATATGTTACATGGGCCATGCACCGCCCTTTGTAATTTCTGCATAAGGCTGAGCACCGCCTTTCATATGTTACATGGGTCATGCACCGCCCTTTGTAATTTCTGCATAAGGCTGAGCACCGCCTTTCATGTTGCATGGGCTGCGCACCGCCCATTTAAATTTCTGCATAAGGCTGAGCACCGCCTTTCATATGTTACACGGGTCATGCACCGCCCTTTGTAATTTCTGCATAAGGCTGAGCACCGCCTTTCATGTTGCATGGGCTGCGCACCGCCCATTTATTTTTCTGCATAAGGCTGAGCACCGCCTTTCATATGTTACATGGGCCATGCACCGCCCTTTTGTAATTTTTGCATGGGCTGCGCACCGCCCTTTTGTAATTTCTGCATAAGGATGAGCACCACCTTTCATATGTTGCCTGGGCTGCGCACCGCCCTTTCAATTTTCTGCATAAGGCTGCGCACCGCCCTTTTGTAATTTCTGCATAAGGCTGAGCACCGCCTTTTATATGTTGCACGGGCCGCGCTCCGCCTTTGAAAATTTCTGCATAAGACATCGCACCGCATCTGCCTTGTTTTATTATTATTTTCTTAATGCCCCTGCGTATGCTCGCAGCCGCATTGCACTGCACCTGCATTTTTTTATTGTTTTCAAATGCCCCTGCGTATGCTCGCAGACGCATTGCACCGTACCTGCATTTGTTTGTTTTAAATGCCCTGCGTATGCTCGCAGATGCACTGCACATACATTGCATCATTACTTTGCGAATGCTCGCAAATGCACTGCACATATATTGCATCATTACTTTGCGAATGATCGCAAACACACTGCACATGCATTGCATTATCACTTTCAGATACCCTTCAAACGCATTGCATCATGCCTAAAAAAAAAAAAAAAAAACGTCCGTTAGTTATCACCTTTCGAACTACATTGACCTGATTCTCGTGATTGACGAGATATGTAGGAAGCTCTATGCAGAGTTCGGTCACATCAGGGCGAGAATCATTCTTTCCCCAGCTAGTATACAATCCTTCCCTTTTTATCATTTTTTCTTTTTATCGCAACCTTGCCGACGGACTGAGAGTATTGTCAAAGCTCTACCAACGTCTGGCCTCTTTCTCCGTACATATCCTTTTAGCAATTCTTTGTCGAGCCAAAATAGGCTAAATGTCAACGTCTTCGTCCGAAAACTCTTTCATCGTCTCCGGTCGAAGAGGGACAAGTTGTTGACATCTAATTTTGGCTTGACGTGCTTAAAATTATCGTTTGGGGGGGGGGGGGGGGGGGCTGATTAGTTAAAAAGCACGAAATACATTTTTACACATTTTTACATTTTTTCAACAATTTATTGATGATTATCCTTATTTTAGGAATTTTCTCAATTTATTGTCATTTTTTCAAGAATCATTATTTTGCACATGTACAGCGTGATACTACAATTTTTTGTGCAATTAATAATTGTTTCTTAATTTTATAGCAATACATTTTCATATCATAGACATTAATGTTTATATTTTATACTTGCGTTATTATTTATATATGTATTAATTAACTATATTTTAGTACAGTCTGACAGTGCAGAGAAAATCGGAGTAATTAATTTTTAAACGCGGAGTAAAATCCGATCAAGTCAAGGTTTCATCACTTTTTTTGTTAAAAGGGATTAAAATAAGCATTGAGGGGACAAAGGGATGCATTCTTTTATTTTTTGGACAAAAGAGGGTGTTCATTGATATTATAAGAAAGGGTGGGGTTAAATTTTATTTTTTTCATCCTTTGTCTTCATTCTATACATCTACACAACACTTACACATACACACACAAGCACAACACAGATTTTTTCTCTCTCTCTCAAAACATTTTTTCTCTCCCCTCTCTCTTCTAAAAAACAAAACCCTAAACATTTCCCTCTCCTCACACCTCTCTTTCCAGCCGCCGCCGCTCTCTACGAGCTCCGGCGAACTCCGTCACACCCCTCTTCACCCCACTGCCCCACTTCGTTTCCCTCTCACTCCTCCCTCTCCATAAAAACCTAAACATTTTTATTTACTCTACTTCACACAACAGCCGCCGCCGCCAGCCCCTCCACGCCGGAGCTCCGAGCTCTGGCGAACAGAAAACCCACCACGAAACCACCAGCCCGCACACCACATTGCTGCTATCTTCCTCTCCTCTCTAACGATTTTTTTTGTTTTGTTTTGTTTTTGTGTGTATCTTATGTATTTTGTTTTCTTCTTTTCGCTTCACAAATATCACTCGGAGTTAAAATATATGTAAAGTTTCAATCTTGGTGAAAAAAAAAAATCAGAAAGTTTGAATCTTTACTGAAAAAAAAATAAAAAAAAATGAGAAAGATTGAATTTTTACTGGAGGTTTGATTTCTTATTGATTGTTGAGTGTGGCTAGTATTGCAAAGAAATTTGAATAGAGGTGCTAGAATTTTTACATCCACATGAAGTTCCTTTTTAGGGTAATGTTGTAGTTGCTGTTTTACGGATGGATGGTTTACTGAAGTTTGGTGTCTTATTGATTACTGAGTGGTAGTATTTCAAAGAATTTGAATAGAGGTGCTAGAGTTTTGACATAAAAAGGAAGTCCTTTTAGGGTAATATTGTAAAATCGCTGGTTTTTGGATGGATAGTTAATGAAGAAGTTGGAGTTATCTATTCCAAGATGAGTTCTTGGTGGCGAAGAAATTGATGTTTTGATGGAAAAAGGGGTTTATTCACAAATAATTTTGTGGCTTTTGTGAAGTGTTACTGCAAATAACTTAAGGTTTGGTGTACTAGAACATGGCTTCTGAAATTGAAAAGTCAAAGAAAGCACTCATTTGTTGCGATAAGGTTAATAACAAGTCGACTCATGACTATTTGTTATGGCCGATGAAGAAATTTTCGTCGATTTCCAAGGCCTTCCATGTACAAAGACGGGTTTTTTATTTTAAGTTTATTCATTATTTCTTTAATTCGTCCGATAGTTATTTATTTTCTTACTAACATTTTTACTAAGTCTCACGCAGGTGTCCGAAGTTATTTCTTGAAGATGGCACTCGAAAGAAGTTCAAACGGCTTCTCGGGTTCTCTGTTTATTTTTATTTTTTACGTTCTTAAAATTCTGGAAAGCATAAAATAAGTGAAAACGCTACTCTCGGGTTAAGAGGAGGAGATTATATATTTACTTGCTCACTTATTAATTGTAGTAGCTAGTATTTTATAGTTAACATGTTTATTAGTTTTATTGCTTGGCACACTTTAGTTAATAATAATTAGGATAGTTTACCTCAATATTTACCATTCAGAATGTGATCTTATAAATAATTAATTAGTTAGGTGTGTGCATTTAGCTAATTAAAATTAGTTGGCTCACGCTAAATCGAATAAACTTGGGCTTAGAATAGTGTCATGTGCAATCTTTATACCTTTTCCTATAATAAAGTTAATTTATTGGTAGATAACTTTTGATTGATTTTATCTCACATGTATTTTTTTTATCTTCTGTTTGTTCAAAAGCAAATCAGTTAATATAGAACAAATACGTTCCTGTTATATTCTCTTAAAGCTAGAGTTTTAAATAATTATTTTCATACTGGTTTACTCTTTAGTCAAAAATTTGTTAGCTATTTATTCATTAGAAGATTTGTTACATCCTCTGAAGCTTCTTTGTATATTATATTCAAATTATAAATTTATTCTTTTTTTTATTCTTTAAAAGTTAATTTTCAATATACATTCATTAAAATATTTGTTCATAAAAAAAAAACTTTTTTACATATTTTATTTATTGATCTTATAATACATATTTTCACACACATGCAAATGTTTATTCTCTTTTATTACATAAACATTCATGTTAGTTATTCTTTAGTCTAAATTCTATTAATATATATATATTTTTTTGTAAATAATAATCAAGTCTTTTTACACATTGCTCGTATAGTTAAATTAGTCCAGCCGGGAACCACATTTGTGGATTCTGAAGGATGCCTAACACCTTCCCTTCGGAATAATTTGAACCCTTACCTAGAATCTCACTTATTTTCGTAGATCATGTTAAGCTGCATATATTAATAATCTATAGGTACCCTAGTATACCTTAAATGCTAGGTGGCGACTCTGTACATAATTAACTATTTCAGAGCTCCATAAGTTGTACTTTGTTTAGCCTTGGTAAAAATAGGGTGCAACATATATGACCCCACGACTTTATTTCTCATTTTCTCTCTTCTAATCAGAGAAAACCCTAGTATATCTTCTCCCAATATTTTTTTTATCATAATAGTGGAGATTTGGTAAGATCCGAGCCCCATAAAACCCGAGCTTGTGAATAAGAAGGTTGGTCCTAGGGTTTCATAATAGTTGTGAGGCTTGGGAGGTTGAAGTTGAAGCTAATCCTAGGAATATTAGATCCTTCAAGGTATGTAATGATTTCTACCTTTGTACTTAAGTTAATTACCAAGAGTTTTAGTAGTTTTAAGTAAAGATAAGGTAGCTATGAAAGTGGTAAGTTGTTGAAGGGTTAAATAATGATTATGGGGTTGTTTTTAAGAAAATGATTGGGAAAGGATTTGAGTATATTTTGATATGTAAAGTGTTGTCATTGTTGTTGTGGATATTGAAGTTGATGTTGGATTGAATAGGAAGCTGAAGGGTTGTTGAGCTTACAAGGGAAATGTTATCCACAATTTGTTAAGCTCTTTTATATTTAAATGGTTAGTAAATAAGGTAAATAGTCTAATTAAGGCCTATGTTGTCTTGATTGTAGGGCTACGAGTTCGAGAAGTAGAAGTTGGACGATTGGATATACTTCTAGGTATGTTAAGATTATCCTTTCTTTCTTTTGGCATGATCTTATGATATGAACCAACAAGTGAGTAGAAGAGCTTCCATATTACTCTACTCTTAGAAGCACTAGGAGTACTTCAGTCTTTGATGTTCCTATACCCCCGCATAATTGTTCCTTCTGTTCATGGGTCTTGAGATTTCTTATGTTGACGATGTTAGGTCAAAGGTTGCCCATCAGAGGTAATATGGCCTTACGTCACTTCGACCGTTCTATGTACACATTTCAGTTATGCATTGCATTCATGTATATATGCATATTGACCCATGACCAGAAGGCGTTATATACGCGTGTATTATATGTATATAGGGTATGGGGGAAAAGGGATAAGCGTTATATACGCATTATCACCTGATCAGCTGGTCCACCTTGATGATGATATATGGATCGGGCTGTACGTTCCTCAACATTATTATATGATATATGGGTCGAGCCGTACGTTTCTCGGCACTATTATATGGGATATGGATCGGGCTGAATGTTCCTCAGCACCATGATATATATATATATATATATATATATATATATATATATATATATATAAGCACGATTATTATTGAGAGCATGCTTATTATGCGCCCACAGAGGCGTTGTCAGTTATACAGATTTGTGCAGGTACATACAGATACTAGTTCATACATTTTCATGCAGATAGTCATTTCAGCTTATGAGTTTAGATTTTATTCATGATTCTTATATATATGTTGTTCTTATGCCTTACATACTCAGTACATTGTCCATACTAACTCCCCATTGCTCGGAGAGGCCGCGTTCTTGTCCACAGGTTCAGGTAGACCGACAGGTGGTCCAGCTCAGTAGGACCTCTATATCCAGCGGTGGTCAGCACACTCTAATTGATCCGAAGCTGTAGTCAGTTGTGGTATGCCCCTTTTGAGATGTATATGCATATGGGTATGACGGGGCCCTTTCCCGTCCTTTCTACAGCTTTATTCCAGTAGAGGTCTGTAAACCGTTGTATATATTAGTCAGATGATGTAGCCTTGTCGGCTTCTGTTCTTTTGTTTACAGTATATGTAGCAGCCTAGCCGGCTTGTACTGTTCTTTCAGTATGTATATGTATATATAGATTGTACAGAGTTTATGATGTCACCCCAATTATGAGGCAGTATGAGATCAATTTAAGTCACTTATGGGCACTTGATGTTCTGTAAGGTTCAGATATGTGTATAGGGGTGTTGGGTCACTAGAGGTCAGACACTCGTGTCAGGACTCATCTGGTTGGGTCGTGACATAATTGTACGACCACCATCGTGTCACAACAACCCAAAATATACAGTGCCTCATAGGGCAGCAATAATAACGACAATAATGGCCCCACACGACCAAGAAACTATAAGAAGGAAAGCATTACGCACCTGAAGACAATGACGTCTCTATCTGAACTTCTTCTGGGAGTAGAAAAAAATGTGGTTACCTGGACTTCATATCTTTCTCAGCCCCCCAAGTCATTTCTTCCCTATTATTGTTTCTCCATAGAACTTTTACTGAGGCTACATCTTTAGTTCTTAGCCTCTGAACTTGTCTATCCAGGATTGCAATGGGAATATCTTCATAAGATAGTTTCTCGGTAACCTGAACATCATCGATGGGCACAACTCTCGAAGGATCTCTAACACACTTATGGAGCATGGATACATAGAAGACTGGGTGTACGGACTCTAAATTGGAAGGTAAACCCAACTCATAAGCTACCTTGCTGTCACGACCCGACTACGGGCCATGACGGGTACCCGGAGCTAACTACCGAGCACCACTCATTATGCTAATCATCGTACTCATCTTAGACACATATAATCTTGAAGGCAACACATGCATATATATAAACCCTCATGGCTGCAAAAATGATATACAATAATGTACAATGTAGTCATCATGGGAAATCTACTACCCACACATACGTATCTACGAGCCTTTACTAGAGTACTTTGACCTAAGAATGGGACAGGACACCATCATACCCAAAATATATACACAAAATAATATGACCATAAGTAGCACCTCCGGAGTAGTGGAGTGCTCCTGAGAATCCGCAGATAAGATAACCTCCTATGGATCTGCACCATCTCGCTGTCTACCTATGGGTATGAACATAACGTCCAAAAAGAAAAAGACGTTAGAATGAAAAGTGTACCGAGTATGCAAAGCACGAATAATACCAACATAATAAAGAAATGATGAAACATAAGGCGAAGACACATGCTATGCATATCAAGTATACCATCATCGTTAATCCGCGTCCGGGTAACTATCATACGCCACCCATTAGTGGTGTCATGCCCAACACCCTAGGCACGGTGTAATCATAATCCACCCACCTTCGCGATGTCATGCCCGACCCTCTATATCTTGACCCGACTAGGGGCCATGACGGGCACCCGGGGCTAACCACTGAGCACCACTCATTCTATTACTCATCATCTCATTATACATTCATTCATTATTCTCATATTCAAAATCATACGAAAACCATTCCAATTTTGAAACATATTTACCTTTATATACATAAGCCCTTTGGCTATCAAAATAATATATAAACAATGAGGAAATCGTGAGACCATACTACCCACACATACGTATCAACGAGCCTCTACTGGAGTACTAGACATATGGACGGACGGGACCCCGTCATGCCCAAAATATATATATGCACAACATCATAAGCAATGGCACCTCCGGAATAATGGAGTGCTCTCAAGTCTGTTGATAGCTCCTATGAATCTGGATCACCTCCTTGTCTACATGTGGGCATGAACATAGCGTCTAAAGAAAAGGACGTCAGTACGAGCATTGTACTGAGTATGTAAGGCATAAACAATAATAATACATCAATGAACTAAGGAGATATCAAATGAAGAACAACCTGTAAGTGACTGTCAATTTTGATAGAAATAAAACATACTAACTCACTTCATAAACATCATCATATCGTGTATGCATATCTATATAAGCTGCTCGACTATATAGGTACGGTGTGATCATCATTAGCCCGCGTCCAGGCCTCCCCCGTCCGGGGTAACTATCTCATGCCACCCACTAGTGGTGTCTGCCCATGCCATCTAGACACGGTGTATACACTGCCCGCCTTAGCGGTGTCTGCCCGGGCATGTGTAATATCATCATCATGTACATCTCATAGGCTTATCATGATCTTGTCATACTCTTATTATAATGCATGCATAGGAACTCAAAGACAACTATACTTTATTGGGGTGACATAAGGTCGTGAAACCCCGATTCCATTATAGAGCATTTATAAGCATTCTGCCTCACCTTAAAGGAATTAGCACATAAGGTGAGTGTATACTATAAACAAAATCAATGGATCATAGTTAGAATCATTAGCTTTAGTATCTTTAGACTTAACTCATTATCATCACTATCATATGCATGACATATCTCGTGTCTGCATTTCATGTTAAGCTCCTTATAATCATAGGCTCATAATTTCCGGAATGTAAGAAAGTCATGGGAAAATAGGAGAATTCATGCCATGGGATTCATGCCTTAGAAGGAAGGTACTAGCCTCACATACCTTTTCGTTTAGCTATTCTATCGCTTGAGCGTTCTCCTTCAATGCTCACGTTTCTACCTTCAAGAGAGTTCGTACTAACATTAGCTAATCGATTATATGAATGTGCTTACTAAGGCTAGAGAAAATTGGGCAGCATTTCCTTTGTTTATACAACTTTCCGCATACCATATACCAACTCTCAAACGTCTATAATAACATTTACAACATTATAACCAACAATCTTCATTCATCTACATTATCCACATTTCACACTTTCATTTCAATTCAGCCATAATTATGGTCATAATATACTACTACATTTACTCACAATATAGTGTTTATCCCATGTCCTTAATATCATCTATAACATAATCATAATCATAATATATCAAGAATCATGACTCATCCCAAGCTACTACTCAAAATCTCATTATTCTCTTCTTTGTAACTCATTTCTATCTCCTTTCATAATCTAAGTCTTTCAACCTCTCAATATCTTAAACAACATGGAATTATCATAAAACTTACCTTAGATAGTATGTGAATGAGCCTTGAGTGAAAAGACTTCCCTTGATCCAAAACCCTAGTACACTTCCAATGGAATTTCTTTACTTGGATGAACTCTAATGAGTTTTTTACACTTGATTTCCTTGGTTTGATGAAGTTGATCACAAATCTCTCTTGAGTTCTTGTGGAAGAAGTGTGGAGAGCTTTCTAGAGAGTTTTTGAAGTGTGGAGAGAAAGAATGAAATGAATTTAAAATCTGTCCCGACACCATTCTATGGACCAACATACGGTCCGTATCTTTTATACTGGCCGTATGTATGGCCGTAGATTTGGTCCAGTGGAAGACCCTTTCTGGGCAGAACATATACGACCAGTATGTGGGCCGTATAAAGCCCAGCTTTCAGAAGTTCGTTTTCGTCGATTCGATTGATCTCCAATATAAACTATAAACTCAAGCAAGATTTGATTGAAAAGATGCATCAAATTGTTAGAGGCCTCTCTCCCTCGAGTTCCCTTCTCCCTTTCTTCCTATCTTCTCCTCTAATATAATTCCCACTGACCCACCAGAAATTAAGAACAAAAAAAGTGAATATTCCATCACAATATATCATGAAATAAGAGAACAAAGTAGTAAAGAATAAGAGAACCAAAATCAGTGAAAGTCAAAGAATTACAATTTGCCATGATTTTCATCCATGGTGTTCTTTACTAGACCCAAAATATATATTCATGTCATGGTATTCTTTATCTTCAGAGGTGGAGTCAACTCACATAAAAGAAAGTCTTTTGATTGGAAGAAATTTAAATCACGGAATCCAACAAGCATAAGAATCTTGTTCGGTTATTCCCCCAAAGAGAACATATAGTAGCAAAAGAGTTGTGGAAGAAATCAGGTTTAAATGTTGGGCAAAAAACGTATATGTACGTAGTAAGAGGGTATATTTACAGAACATGCCGATACTTTTCAGTTTATAAAATATATCAATAGTTTTCTTACAAAATCTATACTAATCAGGTAAATTAAAAAGCATCTAATAAAAATTAGGCGCCAATCATGGAAATAACGTAAGGAAACTGATCTTTTCTTATTTTATCCACTTTTCTCTCTCCATTCATAATAAGAGATATTGTTCCCTGATTTTCTCTACCTTGATCTTCCCTTATTTTATCTACTTTTCTCTCCCATTCAAAATTATGAGATATTGTTCCCTTGTTTTCTCCACTTTTGCTCAAAAAGTCCATTCTAATTGGTAATTCTCAGTTGTATAAAATTTGTATAAAAATTATATTAAAATTCTATTCTTCAAATATATACAGCAATATACATCTTAAAAAAAATTCATAGAACTAATTATAAAATAAATAACTATAAAATACAATTTTCATACAACTCAACATACAATTATGATACAACTTTAATGTAATTTTGCTACATCTTCAAACATGGAGAAGAGAAGTAGCTTGCTGATGCTAGATGAAATAGAATTCAATTGTAACAGTGAAGTGATATCGCTTGAAAATGATTTTGTAAAATTTTGTGTGTGTGTATATATATATATATTGTTACACCCCGTACTTTTGTGCTTCATGTTGATCACGAGCTAGTCGACATAAGTACGAGAATGTAGGATATGAGGTGATATGTAAGTACGAGAATGTAGGATATAAGGTGATATGTAGATATACATAGTACGTATACAAGCTTGACCAGATACCCTAGTTGCCACCGAGCTACGGTCGGATGGGCAGGCATGCATCTCCAGTTACCACCGGGTCATAGCCGGATGGGCAGACACGTATATACCACCGGGTTATAGCCGGTTGGGCAGACACGCATTACCACTGAATTATAGCCGGATGGGCAGACACGTATTTGCCACCGAACGATGGCCGGATGGGTAGTTATACGCTCACTGCTGAGCTATGGCAGGCTGGACAGATATGTCACATGCATGCACCACGGGGCTACGTCCAGCTGGGCAGTTATACAGTTACCACCGTGCTACAGCCGGATGGGCAGTTACCACTAATCAATGGGCAGTCAGCGTCACGATGATGAGGTAGTTAGTACAGTAGCATAGTAGATATATATAGACATATACACGAGATTGTAGTAGTTCATGTTATGGCCCTCAGCGGCAAGTCAAGTTATAGGTTGATTCTTATCCCTCTTATTTATAGTATGTTATTGTTATGTTTTATTTCTTCCTTACATACTCGGTACATTATTTCATACTGAAATCCCTTTGCTTGGGGATGCTGCGTTCATGCCCGCAGGTTCCGACAGGTTGTCAAGAGGATTGCACCAGTAGGATTTTTCGAGTACCAGCCAGCATGGTATGCTCCATGTCATTCGGAGTTACCACAGTTAGAGTTTTATGTATATGAAGTATGGGTAGGGTGGGGCCCTGTCCCGACCATGTTACAGTTACACTTCTATAGAGGCTTGTAGACTCATGTTGTCAGTTTAGTATGTCAGTACGGAGGCCTTGTATATGTTTATTATGGGTTATTACTGCTTACAGAGACGTATACTGGCCTAATCGGCCAGATAGCTATTCATGTATGCGTTGGGATGGTCCCATCTTATGGAGTTATTCTAAAGTACAAATGTCACAGCATGAGGCCTCATCGGCCCAAATATGATATTATGTTTATAGGTTGGGCTCCTGGGCCTTATTTATCTTCCGAGACATAGAGGATACGAGTTACAGTTTGGTTCGCTTGGCCTTAGTAAGGTGCTGGTGTCAATCACGCCGCTACAACAAATGTGATATTTAGCTACGAAATTTTTTCACGAATTGTTCACTTTTAGTGACAAAAATTAAGTTTCGTGTTCAAATAATCGGCCCACGTACTTTTAGTGACGAAACACAAAAATTCATAGCAAAAGTTTTGTCCCCTGAAATTTCCCACCAAAAATGAGTTGGCGCCATTTTTTAAGTGACATTAGCTACGAATTATAAGTAATTAGCGACACATTATTTTGTCACTAATAATCTACACAATTTGTTACAAATCATTATTTGTCTTCAATATAGCTATATTTTGGACATGAAAAAGTTTCGTCACAAAAAATGCATTGTTACAATAGCGACAAATTAGAGCTTGTAGTTAATTGTTGCAAACTTTAGCTACAAAATTACAGATTTAATTGTGACATTAATTTTTGGCACTAATAATATAAACAATTAGTGACATTCATTTTATTGTCTCTAATAAATCTGGGAATTAGTGACAACAAAGTTTTGTCACAAAATATGCAATGTTTTAAATAGAGACGATTTAAAATTTGTAGTTGAATGATTCAAGTATTTGCTACGAAATAGATTCATAGCTAAATATAAAATTATCTTTGGCTACAATTAGAGGTGTGAAATGGGTTGGTTGGGCCGGGTTTTGACGGGTCAAAATGGACTAAGCTAATAAATGGACTAGAATAAAATTGAATAAAATATTACTTGGGCTGAAATAGATTGAACTAAATTGGGCTGGGTCATGACCCACCCAACTTTATATAATTTTATATCAGGAAATTGACGTTTTGATACAAGTAATACATAGTATTGGCATATTTTTAACCCAAAACATGATAGCATATTTGAGGCCTAAAAAGTTGGCACTAGCCAATTTAGTAAAGAGGCAGGTTAATAATAGGAATGTGGAGCAAAAGTAGGGATCCCATTATTTATTTCCCTTAATTAACGTTGAATATACCTATAATTAGGGATTCAGTTCTTTTGCTTCTCTTATTTTATTTACTAGATATCCCTAAAATTTAGATCCAAATGGTGCCAAATCTTCTACCATTGCTGCGGTAGTTGTTGACTTAAGTATAAGAACATAATGATAGTTTTTAAAGTTATTGTGGTTTTTTATGAATACAAAGAATGTTCTATATAATAAATTCTATCAACATGTATATAACCTTGTCAAGCTTAAATTGCGTTTTTTACGCAGAATTGTCAATCTGATGTTATACACGTGTATACATCATATTCAGATGGCAGAAAAAATCGTGTGTACCAATCTATAAAGCAGTTGGTATACATATGATGTATATACATCAGATTCATGAATACACAGAGCAATTGGTATACATATGATTTATACATCAAATTCATGAATATGCTATTTGATTTGTATACATATAATGTATATAAAAACTGTTTGTTGATTATTTATATACATCTATTAAATTTACTATGTTTATTTAATGTATATCAAATATGCAATTTGATTTTGTATATATATATAATGTGTATAAAAATCATTTGTTGATCATTTGTATACATCTACTATATTCATATCATGTATATTACGTTAAATAAGGGATAAATTAAAAATATTCATCCGCATTATATAGCCATACCAATTTATTAGGTGAATACAGATCAATGTATACCATTGCAAAAATATAAAGATATTAATGTAAAAAAATGTGTCTATATATATATATGTGTGTGTGTGTGTGTTAATTCACAAGATTTGTATCTGAATCTATATCTATTAATTCACAGAATATACATTATATAATGTATACATGGTACGTCACAATATATACATCAAAATGTATACATGATAATTTTTTTCTCCACCAAAACCTCCATAAACTCCGCCGCTCCATCGTGTGAAAAATTGGCCATTCTTCCCCCGGAAACACCAACAAAAAATAAATTTCTTAAAAAACGTGAGTCCTTTTTCATTGAACTACTTTGAGAGATTTCCAAATCTAAAAGTAGAGATTTTACATGAATAAATAAATGTGGAGAATATGAGTCCATTGATACCGGTTCTTCAAAATACGAGAACAACATGGGTAGAAATATTTTTTACAACCTTCTTCAAAGTATTCTTCTTCCCCATCATTTTTCATAAAAATCACCCAAATTGCTTCAAAAACTTGTACAATAATTAGTGTAAAAAGTCCTAAAAGTCATAACCAGATACATGGTATTAACTACTGATATGAAGGTATCTAAAAATCTACAATATATCATGATATTTTCGGTTTGATTGGAGAAATTTTAGGAGATGAAAAGAAAGAGAGTTGAAAAGCGAAGGAGAGGCAAAAAAAAAAAAAAAAATAGGATAAGTTTGAGGGTCATGTTATACAAAATAAATGACCCAAAACGTGAGTTTTGGCTGTTTAATGCCAACACTTAAAAGGTTTGTTATTTTATGCCAATTCTCTATAGAAGTTGATATACCATGCCATTTTCCCTTATTCAATATACCAGAATTATTTCAAAATATCTAATCAAATTATTACACTTTTATACCTTTTATATCATTAAATATTATCAATTAAATATGCAATATACTAAAAAGTATTTCTAATGGAAGTCATATTCTTGGGATAAATTAGGACGAGTATGCCTGAGAATTGAAAGATTAACATCCTTACAGGAGAGTTTTGATGGTTATATATATTTTTTAATTAGCATAAAATTATTCTGTTGCCAGTGAATGAAAAATTTCAATATGCTTCTAAGATTGTGTACTAATTTTTGAAAGCCTGCCTAGTTTAGAAACTTCCTTAAGAGTAAAGGGATTAAGCTAGTATTAGACTAAAATGGAGATCATTTTAAAAATGGTTATGTTAGACAGGATATGAAATTATCTTTGCCGCAATCCGTGAGATTTTGGGCGGGTTAGGACGGCCATCAATTTTTGGTCATATTTGACACCTCTAGCTACGGTTATTATGATTACAAGTGACAATTGATAAATATTTTTCCAAGAGCTATTCATGGGAGACAACAAGAAAAAACCATAGAATGATATGGTAACATCTAACTACATTAAAAAAAGCAAGTGTCTAATAATGTATATAATTCGATCACAGTTGAATGCAATTACCAATTTAAACTAGTAATGCTTCTATTTTTCTTAGTCAACCAATTTCTTATGAATTTAATTATTCCTAATGATGTAGCAATACGTATAACTAAACTTTAAAGAGCCGACTCGAGCTCGGCTATACTTTAAGAAAGCTCAATTAAACTCGATTCTGACTCGACTCAATTAGATGCAGTAAGAAGCTCGATTGAGCTCGACTCGATCCTAGGCCTATGTATAGGTAATAACTACGCATTAGACGGGCGACAATTACAAGATATATATATATATATATATTTATAATGTTGGATATTTTTGGTCGCTACAGTGATTGAGTGTTAGACACTCTAATAACATTTGATGTTAGATCTTATTTGTTTGTTATAGAATCTTTTCCACACTCTAAACTTATGATTTACATCTTAGATATTTTATATATTTAACTTTTATAACGTCAAAATTATACTCCTTCTGTCTAAATTTATGTGATACACTTTCATTGTTAGGCTGTGCCAAAAAGAAGGATACAATTCTATAGTTAGAAATAATTTAACTTAAAACTTCCCCTTTCATCCTTAATGAAATGATTTACAGTCACACAAATATTTATAACTTGTTTTAGATCACGAGTTTCAAAAGTCTTTTTTTTTTATTTCTTAAACTTCGTGCATAGTCAAATTATATCACATAAATTGAGACGGGGGGAGTAGCTGGTGTTTAAATAAATAAATGACTACTAATAGGAGTAGAAAATTTAGCAAAATCAATCAAAATTAGCACCATTATACTGAAAGGAAAATCAATAAATATTTGAATAGGACAGTCACAACGAGGTAATTTTACAAAAAATGTATCGATATAGTAATTGACATTGTTACTGTAAATATAATATTATTTCAAAGAGGTAGAATATAGTATGAAAAATCAATTCCAAAGAATTTTTTTTATAGTAAAATGTTGTCATATATAAATGATAATTTTATACATAAGTTGGATTGTATGTAATAACAAAATTAAGCACATGATTTTTTTTAATTCATCATAATAGGTGTGTTATGTGCAATAAATAACTTCGATAATTAAAATTTTGTCACATTTATCTAATATAGAAATTTTTATCAATAATATTATTGTCAAAAGTATTTTTATTGTTAGAAAAATACTTAATTTTCTCAACAAGGTACTATATGGTTCATTGCCTAAAATTCTACTATTACTACTTATTTTTGGCTCAAAAAGCCAACGCGGTTAGTTCTCCCTCTTTTTTAAAAAAAATTCCCAAATTTTTCCCCTCTTTTAATTCCATTAAGCCTCTAGATTTTCCCTTTTCGATCTAATTTGGTTAAGTTTGTTTAAGTATTATTCTTCTTATCAATTTATGGCTCCTGTACTAACTATTGGGACCACATATTACGACTTTTATTGCACCATTAATTTAAATTTGGAGGTTTTTTAATTCAGTTTTTAGGCTTGGGAATATGCCTTATTGGTTGTGTCTCCTAGTGTCTTCTGTTATTTTGCAGGGTTGTACCTATTTGGGTGAACCAACTTAAGCATTTCACTGCTCATGTTCAGGTAGTTTTCTTTTTTTCCCTCTTAATTCTATTTATTATTCTTATATCCGTAGCTGCATAATTTGGGATTTTCAGTTGCAATTGCAGTTATTACTTGAACAAGTCATGAAACCTCATGGACAATCTACCTTGAAATTTATTCTCTTTTTCAAAGATTGTTGAATTTCTAGAAAGACCATTCATTGGCAGATGTTTCCTCGTAAAACTTGAAGAATATGATTGAGTAAATCTTGTTAAATAAGCTTCAAAATCTATTAATATTTTGGACAAATGGTACCTCTACTATTAGATATTTTGCTTTTGGCTATAGATTAGTCAGCGAAGTAAGGACCTTTTTTATTCAATGCAAAAATTCCAAATATAATTTACTACCTTTATGATGTTTAAATTACTTAAACAGACTTATACATTAATACAACATCGGAGAGTTACAACATCGGGGAGCAAATGCACTTTATGAGCTGATTATTCAGTCAGGGAATTTGCTAATTGTTACATATCGGAGATTTCGGATCGTCGCATTGTGAGTAGACTAATGCGAGAGGTGAATATGAAGTCCTTACGGGATTAAGGAGAGTATTGGATAGCTTAAAGTGAGTACCACAAGATTTTGAAGTCATGTGAATATGTGAAACTAAGTTCGTTAAAGGAAGTGAAATGGAAATCGTGTTTGGAGAGATTTTCGCTATAATTGAGCTAATATTTATTTAGTAGTGTCTTGAGGAAGAGCTATAAGGCCTCTTGTTGTAACATCTCGTAAATTTGAGTTAGGTGTGAATGTATGAAAACCAGTATTAAGTAGATATTTTAGCCATATGAATCCATTCGGAATGAATTCGGGTGATAAACGGTCGTTTTGAAGTCAAACCAAAGAGTGAAGTTTCTAAGGCCTTCTAAATTCGTCTAAGTCTAAGATAGTCTGTACTTATGGCCATTTTTCGGGTATTTGCATTAGGAATTTGAGAAATCTCAAAACTTGAAAGTTGTAGGTCTTTGGAATACCTTTCCAACCATATATAATGGAGCTCAAACGGAGCTCTGTGCTAGTAGTTATGTCCATTTTACTAGATGCTACGCAGTCTACGCAAAGCGCCCCTCAAGTGCGCGATCGCGCACTAGAGGCAGTGTTTCTGCCTTCGCTGCGTGATCAGCTACGCGAAGTGGGCCTCCAGCTATGCGTCCGCGCACCGAAAACGACGTTTTAAAGCCCTAGCTTCGTTATATTCATTCCCACTTCGTTTTAAACCTATTTTTCTGAGGAAAAGAACATCAAAGAAATCTCTCTTACCCCAAGGTGAGTCTACACTCAATCTCCATCAATCATACACCAAAGTTCATCTCTTCTTGATCATAAATCATTTCTCTAAACCCTAGGTTCTTGAAAATTCAAGAAGAGGAAGAAGAGAGGCGTGTAGAATTCTTCTAAAAGGTAAGACTTCTAAGTTTTCTGAGTTATTGTTAAGTTTGGGTTAGAGTAGAAAATTCTACAAGATTAGAATCCGCTAGTGATTCATGGAAGTGTTCAAGAACACGTTGTAGACATGAAAACCCTAATTTTTCTATAAAAGGGGTATATGAGTAGAATTAGATTAAGGTTCTAATCTTTCTCATCTAAAACCGTTGTAGTGTGATTGTTGAATCTTGGGAAGTACGTTTGAGCGAGATTTGAGGTATGCCTTGATTTCCAAAAATCATTCTTGAAGTATGTCTATATTTCAAAAATTATCTTTTCGAGTATGTCTACTTTTGCAGTTCGTTTATATTGCGAAAGCATGAATTGTATTTGAGAATCCTTCCTTGATTGTTTGTATAAGTTGTAACTCTTGTTTGGTGGAAGTTCTTTTGGAATTAAAGATGACTTCTTTTAGACAAGGTCATGCGTGTGTAGGGTCAAGCCCGCATCGAATTTTATACACACTATACTACTTTGTGAAACTCGTTTTTCCCATTATTGGATGATTGAACTTATTTTTCTAAAGGTTGGACCTTAAACTTGTTTTGTTGTTGAATGGGTTTCTTGAACTTGAAATTGAATAAGAGATTTGAATAAGATTTTAAATCGGATATGACTTAAAATGCCTCATTTTGAGATGATGACTTGAGAAGTGAGATTCGGCTCTAAGCCATGATTGATGATTCGGTAATATGCCATGATTTGTATTTTGTTGGTGTTTAGGCCTGTATGGGCAAGCTGTGTTAATCCAGAGGGCGATTAGCCGTTATGGATCCTAATGTATTGATACGAGTATTACAGTGTCAGTCCAGAGGATGATTGACCTCCATTGCTTCCTAGCCCGGAGTATCCATTGTTGTCAGTCCAGAGGACGATTGACCTCCGAGGTATGTCGCCCGGTGCATCCGTTGCTGTGCTAGTCCAGAGGACGATTAGCCTTCGTGTATTCTTAGCCGGAGTATTGAGTGATTGATATTTTGTTGCCTGTGAGTGGATTGTGGTGATATTGAATTCGTAAGTGAAATACGTGGCATGGTAAATAGTAAGGATTTAAGTTAATGTGTCCTCTGTTGTTGGATTCTCTGATGATTCTTTAATGTTGCTGACTTACTTTATTCCTGGGTTTGAACTGTTATTTTCATTGATATCATTTTATTGATTTTATTTATTATATCTTATTTTGTTAACTATTGCCCCTTAGACACTCACTGAGTACCCGGTACTCAGGCATACCATTGTTGTTTTTTATGGTATGTTAGGTATCATTGAGGAGCAGGTTCGTGGTACACCTACGACTTAAGAGAACTTGCTGCTTTCGAGACCATTAAGTGAGCCCACATGACTGTTCGTGGGGCACCATTCTATCTTACTTTTCATATTTTAGTTTTGGGCTGCGTCCCGATGTCTTTAGGTAGTCTTTATTATCTTAGAAGCTCCATAGACAGTTGTCAGATTGTGGGTAGTTGTCGAGTTGTTTAACTCTTGGGCATGTGATACGTTTTGATTAAGTTTTATGATATTAAAGACTTCCGCTGATTTTATTCTTACATCATGAGTTGTAACAATTTATTTTATAAACTGTTGGAGGTGATTATTGAACCTGGCAGGTTCAAGTGATATTGTGCATCTTCTAGGTTCTTCTGATGTTGTTCATGACATCGGATGCCGGTCAAGTCTAGGGCGGGTTTTTGTTACACCTTGAAAATTTTTCTGTTGATGCACAGTGAATAGATTAACGAAGAGCACGAAGTATACGGTATTGCGATAAGTAAGGAATGACATTTGATGACCCTAGTTGAGATTTCAAAGACATTCGAGGTAAGAGAAGAAAGTTTGCCAAGAGAAGGCAAGGCATACGATATGTATCGGGAAAGATTTACGAGTAAAATGTTAATAATAATTTAATGATGTTTTGGAGAAGAGTTATAACGTCCCTTAGATTGTTAATGAGGTGATAAACAAGTGTTAAGAAGGTTTCATAAGGATTGAAGATCAAACGAGTCGACGAGAATAAGTTCGGAAGAACTGGGCATTATACGGCCAAACATACTGGCCGTATAAAAGATACCGGCCGTATGTTTGGCCTATAATTATCCCAGATGGCCAGCTTCACTGGACCAAATCTACGGCCAGACATACGGTCAGTGAAATTTATATGGACCGTATGTTAGTCCGTAGAATCTGGTCGGGACAGATGGAGTATTATTACTAAGGGATCAAGTTCATTTCATCTTATTTCCTCTTCACTCCCCTTCTCTCTAGAACTCTCTAGAATATTTCTCCACACTTCTCCCACAAGACTTCAAGGGATATTAGTGATCAACTTCATCAAACCAAGAGAATCAAGTGTAAGAAACTCATTAAAGTTTATCCAAGACAAGAAATCCAAGTAGAGGTGGAACTAGAGTTTTGCTCAAGTGAAGTGTTTCTACTCGAGGTTCATTCCTACACCATCTAAGGTAAGTTTTATGGTGTTTACGTGTTGTTTAAGGTATTGAGAATTTGAAAGACTTGGATTGTAGAAGGAGATAGAAAATGGGTCTTGAATGTGAGAATAGTGATGTTTGTGAGTAGTAGCTTGGGTTGAGTCATGATTCTTGATAAGTTGTGATTATGAAATAAAAAAACTTTGTGTAATGATCCCAAACTTTGGGGCAATACTTGCATTTTGTCCTCAATTCTCCCATTTTATTAAAAACACTTTGTGCAATGATCCCAAACTTGAGATGTTTTTCTATCATTATCCCCAGGGCTAGGGTCTCGACTACAAAGAGTTGTTCTTTTCTATCTTTTAGGAGGATTACCCACGGAAGAAGTATTAGGGCATTACCATGTGCTTGAGTTGCAGCAAATGCCGATGTTACTGAAGTATTTTCTATAGGAACCTCCAAATCTACAACCTCTGTCCTTTTCATATGAAAAATATTAGAAGTTTAGGACCCATTCAGACAAGAAAAAAGAAAGGTATAAATTCGGGAAAAAAAGAAGAAACAACCTAAAATCAAATGGCTGACAAAGAAAGGCTAAAAATTTAAGTTAAAAACATTTAGACTCTAACGTGAGCTTCTGTTAGTAGGTTTACACTTAACACTTAAAGAGTTAAAAGACTTAAAGACATGGGCTTGGACATATTCTTAAAAACATGGGTCTTAAACAATCATGTGAAATAAGTAGACCAAAAATCAAATTAATGATTAAAAGGTATAAAATATTTATAATTATTTATGAAAAACTAATATTATACATATAAATAATTATAAAATTTATGTATATAATTTATCGGTTTGGTTCGGTTATTTTTTAATATAACCATAACCAAACCAAATATTATCGGTTTTTAAAATTTATAACCAAATCAAACCAAACCAAATCAAATGTCGATTTTTTTATTCGGTTTGGTTAAATTTTCGGTTTGGTTTTGATTTTAACCAAAACCGTGAACAGCCCTACATGGGATAGACATTGTATATATGAGTGAATGTAATCGTGTGCTATGACCATGGATATGGATGATTTGAAATGAATTGAAGAATATGGATAATGTAGGTGAATAAAGATTATTGTTATGACGTTGTGAATGTTATTATTGATGATTGGGAGTTGATATATGATATGGAGTGCTGTCCAATTTACTCTAGCTTTAGTCAAGTATGCCAAGCTATCGATTTTCTAATGTTAATATAACTCTAATGAAGGTAGAAACGTGAACATTGAAGGAAAACGTTCAAGCGATAGAATAGTTGAACGGAAAGGTATGTAAGGCTAACCCTTATTTCGATAAGGCATGGTTCTTTGGCCATATATCTATTCTTTCATGAGCCTATGATGTCCTCAAAATAATTCTATCTTTAAAGCTACTAAAGCTCGTGATTCTCGCTGTGTTTATGATTCTACTAAACTCCTTATACGATGAGTGATCCTCTAAGGATAAATGTAATAAAACGATGATAGTAATGATATCAAAGATTCCTATGAGCTCCTATGTATATGTGTCTATGTATGACTATTATGTAACCCCGAGCTTATATGGTCGGGCGTGATATGTATTACACGCGCACCACTGCAGTTGGGTACGGATAACCCTGAGCCTTGGTAGGGCCAGGTATGTATAATCACTGAGCCTTGTTATGGCCGGGTATGTGAAACACCGATCCTTCATGGTCGGGTATGCTATGAATATTGATACGATTATGAATATGAATATGGCTATGAAATGTAAATTAGCACGAATATGAATACGGATACGGATATGGATGTATGTACACAATGACGCATTAGAAATGGAAGGTCCCTATGAAAAGCAAGTAAGTGTTTATGACGATGGTTCTACTACCTCACATCTTATGTTTTTTTCTTAATTCCTTGATTCTCTTGTACCGGTAATCATTGGAGACTTAAATTAGCCTCCATTCTTCTTTGGCTCCTTATCATT
Source organism: Lycium barbarum (assembly GCF_019175385.1). NCBI lineage: Eukaryota > Viridiplantae > Streptophyta > Magnoliopsida > Solanales > Solanaceae > Lycium > Lycium barbarum. The sequence continues at coordinate 3,867,639 of NC_083337.1, read as the reverse complement.
GTGCTTACACCATTTGTTGGCCATTTCATCACGACGATTGTTTATATGGTTCTACGTCATACATTCTCACAATTGATATAACCGGCGACTTGGAATTTCACGACTTACGAGGTACTTTCTAATCTCAGGCAAGACTGTCTTGCTATCCATATACACACTATCTTCCTTTCCTTTGAAGATTATTGAACTTCCTATCAATATTCCTCTTTTAAAGCTTTCATCTCTTCTAGTATTACAAGTTCTTTTTAGTAGTCCCGATTATCCCTTATACTTGTATTCAATACATTCCCATCTTTTTATTTTTTTGAATTTGGGAATATTATAATTCATCTCGGAACTGAATCTGTTCTTTCCCCTTTTTAAAGATGTCCTCATCTATATAGAAGAGGCTTGGCAAGCAGCTAGCCGTTTTCACGCCAGCTTGCCGACCAAAGCCTCTTTTAGTCATTTTCGGTTATATTTGTTATTATAATTGGTTTAGCTTTTGTGGTTATTGCAGTTGTTTTGATTCTTAGATGGTCAAAGACACTTTAGTCTTTTGTTGGCTCAGTTAATTGCTGTACAGTTGATTGGATAAAATCAACACATCACTTGCTCTTTTAAATGATGATTATATTACATTTTCTACGTAGCAGAGATATACTCCCTTCTTCATTTTCATTTGTATTCTTGATTAGATATATAGTTTAATAGTTACATGCTAAACTGTAAGTTAACGCACTAATTTGATTGCTCAATTTTGCTATTTCAAATTAAACAAGATGGTTGATCACTAAAATTGAATAGTACGTATATATTTTCAAGTAGCTAAATTAAAATCTGTAACTTTTAGATCAAATTGAGGTGAATATCAAGTGATTTTGTCAAAAAATTCATGACCCATTCATCACTACATGTTAAATGATTACTCGAGCAGCTATTCGAATTATATTATCTGAAAAACTTCGTCGAATGTATAATTGTAGATTATTGCTTAAGCTAGCAAACTAAATGCTTCTTGAGGTGTTCATTGACAAACATAGAATAAATATGAAAAAGAAGAGAATAAACCAAGTTATTGAAGAGAATAGCTATATTGCTTTTGTTAGCACAAAAAAAAAAATCACTTTGATCGAACTTTGATCAAAAAGTATATAATTTTTATCATATTGACATGAAAATAAATGCAACTTATAGTACTTTTCAAATAGTTTCTGAGTATGCAAATGTTAATTTTAAAATATTGAGTTGATATAATCTAATTTAGGTTTAAAAATTAGTTAAATTGACTCTCAAGAAATAAAAAGTGTCACATAAATTAAAAAGAAAATAACTATATTGCTTTTGAGATTCTTCTTTTCTTCACAAAAGCCTCATAAGACATTTTGAACTAGAGGTAATATTATACAAATTGTTGGGCCCGTGCTAGCATGGGCTACTATCATCTAGTATATTACTATTATATATACAAGGGAACGACGAGATTTGGTTGTACTCACGGGGTTAGTTTCGTAATTTTGAGTTTTTCTGTAAAGTTGCCACACGTCGTCCTCACTCACTTTCTTAGGGCATTCACACCTGGCCATCAGTTAAATCTCATTAATTGTTGTGTCTTTACTTTAATAGAAAGCCAACTTTTTTAGAAAATGGAGAGAGAAAGACTTTGAAAATCGGATTTAACAAAACCAATGTCGATTTTAATCCCTTTAAAATAGTTTTAGTCTTTGTAATTAGTTATCTCTCTTTCTCAAATTATTTGTGGTGATTTCTAAAAATGGTTATTTTAATATTCGTCATTTTAAAAGTCAAGGATAAAATTAGTTATGTATTTTTTTCTCCATTTCACTCTTAATAGTAATTGTTCTTGAAGACTACAAAATACCTCAATTATGGGTATACAAGACATATATATGGTAAATATTTAATAAAGAGGGATTAATCTTAAAACATAAACAAGGGTAAAATAGTTTAAACTCCTCTTAATCAATATTTTCTTAAGAAGCGTGTAAAAGAAAATTGTATAAATATTATCTAATAATATCCTTATAAGGTTATTAAGTTAATTTAGGTAAAGAGACTAAACGAAAATTGTATAAATAATTTCTTATTATGCTTTTTTGATTAAAATTATTATATTTATTTTTTGAGTAAACCCGGGCCTTCTGCAACTAGTCTATAAAATAAGGGACAATGCAAAGATTTTGTAGTCCTTAATTGGATCTCAACCATTTAGTTGTGTGCTTGCTAGCTAAAATGATTTTTTTCTTCCAAGTCTACCTTTGTACTTGTTATTTATTGCAAGATATACTAAAGTATGTTCCAAATAAATAGACAATATCCAAGTCTACCATTCATAGTGTAGTTATAATTCAGTTAAATTGTTTCTAAATGTAGAAAAATGACATTCTTTTTTGGACAGACGAAAAAAAAAAGTGTGCCACATAAATTGTACATAGGGAATGGTAACTTTGAAGAGCTCATTTGCTATTGAGAGAGAACTCTGTAAATGATATTTTCACTTTGTAAATTTTAGGATTATAGTTAGATTCATCCTGATCTTATCTCTTAATAATCTTTTTATTTTGCAAATATAAATTAGGTATGATATTTTAACATAATTTTGTATAGTCAAGAAAATCAAAATTTATCCTTCAGAAAAATAAAAGCGAGAAGGAACAAAATTATTAGATACGTCAGTTGCATTGAGACATGATTTACTTATTAAAATTTAGTTGATATTTATTTTATTATGACTTAAATAATGGTCCTGCAAGTGGCAATATGTGCACTTGCCCCTTTCAAAACCATATATCAAATTTATGTGGGTCATTTGCACGATTGCCCTTCAAAGGCAGTGGTCTTTAATTTTTGCCCTTTGCTAATTTTTTTTTTATTTCGGATTCGAATGCCCCGCTCAGTCAAAATTCAAAAATTAAAAAAAAAATCACAAGGTAGAGTTTGGATTCGCAAGGCAGATGCAAAATCTGCCTTGTGCCTTGCGAATCCAAACCTCTGTCTTTCGATTTTTTTACTGAGCTAGCGTTAGAACCCAAAATCTCGGAGTATTAGGCGAAGGACAAAAATTAAAGACCACCAATTTGAGAAGCAAAAATTAGAGATCAGTGCCTTTGAAGGACAATCCGCACAAAAAAAAAAAGAATTTATGTTGGTGTCCTTTGAAAGGGTCGCATTTAATTTTTGGCCCGACTAATTTTAGATTCTTGCCAGATCTCTTCCTTCTTCGCATATTCTTCTTCATCATTCTTCCAATCGATCCAACATATGCTTATTTGTGGCTATGTTGGATTGGTATGATTGAAGAAATTTGAGGAACAACATTGTTGGATTTTATTTAGCGTGATTATTGAAGAAGATAAAATGGGGTCTATTGATTTTTGAGGGTTTGAGAACAATCTAATAGTTGAAAATTGCTGTGATTAGTATTAGAAAACTAGATTTCAAATTAGAGTCATTTGAAGTTGCTTTGGAACAATTTGAGTCAATTTAAGGTGAAAATATGTTACTGAAATTTCTACACAACAAGTTTATGACATATCATAATATGACAAGTTTAGTGGTCAATTTCTAGCTGATCGTCCAGACGTATGATAAGATAACCTAACAAATTCAACTGTAATCTGCCAGAATCGTCAAGATTTGGTTGTTAATTTGTGATGATCTTTCATTGGTAATATGTTTTTGTAAAACCTTTTAAAACGAGGTCAAAATTTAAATAGGAGCAATGAGAGATCTTATTTGTGCAATATCACCCTAACCATAGAAGTCTAATTCACCTTTCGGCCTATTTTTTTGACCCAAAACTCGAGACATGTGCCTTCCCACTTGGATCAAGATTTTTAATTGGGAAAAAAGAAGTGTAACGGCTTATCATTAATCATTAAACAATAGTCATTAACCACTTGGTTCAAATTTAAGTCATTTGTGGTCTCATTTACAATAATTAAAAATGTCAAGGACTCACTTTCTTGCAAAGGAGCCCCACAAAAACATTTTTTTATACATGGACCCTAAGAACTTTGAGATTGATTTATCAAAAGTACTTCCCTTTAACTAGGATTTAGGAAGATACTCATCATTAGCTCTCAATAGTTTATTTCACTGTGGGGGCAGTTGCAGACTTGAATTTTGTTTTTTTTAAGGTAAAAGTCGTAAATAGCCTTAAATTTTGACACATTTTTCTCATGGCTATCTAAATCTAATCTTGTTTCAATTTGATACCTAAGCCACTTCAAATTTATACGTATTGAATACTTTTTGCTGATGTGGCAATGTGTGTGTAATATACAAAAAAATAGGGGCGTAAAGATTATTATTTTTAATAAATATTTTTTTTGGCTCATCTTCTCCACCGGTGACTGTCATTGCCGCCGCTGCTCGTTGCTGTAAAACACACCAATCACACTTTTTAACTCAGTCTAATGCCGTTGATGTCTCCCACTAAATTCGAATAAGAAACTTTGGATTTGGGTGTCAAAAATATTTCTGATAAAACTCCATTTTTATGCCCATGCTGGTTCTGTCAGAATATGTTAATATATCTATGTAATCTAATAACAATAGATCATCAAAGTTGAAAGGATCAAAACAAAAGAAAAGAAGTTCTTCAAGAGAAGAAATCAGATCTGGATTTCTAGAAAATTTCCGGCAATATTTCAATTTTTCCGGTGACGTTCATATGGATTTGTTAATACTTCAGGTGAATCTAAAGCTAATGACAGGTGGAGGGAAAGAGGGTGGAGTGGGTGGTGGCTAATGGGAGGGGAAGAAAGTTGAACGTAGGGGTGGCTAATGGGATGGCGGGGAATGTAGGTTGAAGGTTGAAGAAGGTTGAACGTGGCTGGGTACTGGGTAGGGGCTTTCTTCAAGAATATATTTTTTATTTTTTTGTTATTATTAAATTATATTTTTTAATTAATTCAATATATTTTAAATAGTTTTTTTTTCTCTTCTTATAATTAATTTTTGAGCCAAATGCCACGTGTCATTATTTAATTCGTCACATTACCATGTCATTCGCGAGTGTAGCACACACATTCTATACTTTTGGATGATTGTCAAAAAAATATTCAATAGGTACAAATTTGAAGTGGCTTAGGTATCAAATTGGAACAAGCTTGGATTTAGATAGTCATGAGGAAAATGTGGCAAAATTTAGGGGACTATCTATGACTTTTGCCTTTTTTAAAATAAAAATATCTTCCTTGATATAGCATAAAAAGCCATAAACAGAGCCGCAACTATTGCAAAAGATCATATTTACAATTTATTATATATCTTTAAGATTGACATTTCCCTAATAACATATGTTTCAAATTAATTTAAATAGTTGTGTGCAACTTTTTCCAATGTATAGAAGAAAAATATGAGATCAGAGGCGGAACTAAGATTTTATTGTTAAGAGTTTTGTGTTCTAAAAAAGCAGTTTATTGGATTCTAAAAAAATCATTTATACATGCTACGCTAATTTTAAACACAAAAACATGGTCTAGGCTAAAGCTATTGAATTATGTCGAATCCGTAAGCAGACATGTAGCTTCGCCCCTATCTGGGACAATATTGGATGATAGGTTTAGCATGGATTTCTACAAAGATGCATATCAAATTTTAAGTTTATGAGTTCAGGACCATAACTTTTTTGTTTACTGATTCTGGATGGTTAGATATTTTATACAAATTAAGTAAAGTTCTTAATAGTTAATACTAATATAAGGTTTGGTTGAAACTGTTAGAATTCGGCCGAACTCGTAATCTCAACTGTAAATCCGTCCCTCAATAGGTTTCTTCTGTGAGAAAGCAAGAAGTGGTAGGGTGGAAATTGGACTTGAGTGTCCTAACAAGAATCCACAAGAGCAGTTATATCAGATAGCCCAGTGTTCAACAGAACAGGCTACATGTTCCATCTGAGAAAAGGAAGTAACATATGATTAACAAAGTAATATAGTGTATATATAAAAAAAAATTAAAATCTAAATGGTGTAATTTTTTTAACAAATTGACATCTCTTGGATAAGGATTTTCGCGCCACTTCTTCCTATTAAATGAACTTTGTATGATAAGATGGTCTGGCTGATGCAGGAAAAGAGAAATTTGTTTTTTTAACTCATGTTTATATATCACTTTTTTTCCCTGATAGAGATGAAGTTTAGAGGATTCATCATAGTTAACTATTTAAGTTAATCAGCAACCTATTATGATCAATAAGAATCATTCTCTTTAAAAGAAAAAGAAACAAAAGATAAGTAAGTTTAAACAAATCATAAGGTACTTAATTTGGTCCTATGAAACAGTGAAAAGCTAGTGTCCCAAAAAGAGAAGAAAAAAATGCACATATCATCATTACCATTATCACTAACTTCAATTAACAACCCCACACTTAAATTCCAATTAATTCCCTCTTTCACTTTCTTGTCTTCTCCTTATCCCACTTCCCCTTTCTCTTTTTCTGGTAATATTTATCCATATTCCACATTTACCTGAAATCATATTGAATTATGGTTAAGTAATGAAAGTGTATATAAAGACATGTGTCATTATTTTTATTAAGTTGGTGTAAATATAGGATGCGAGTAAGATTATACTTCTTTGTCTTGCTTCCCTACCCTTATAGCCCTAATTCAAGTGAAGATTGGTGATAAAGTTATTCAGTACTTAAGATTGATGTGCGAAATAACAAGTACAATATTAGATAAAATAGTTAAGATGCGCACCGGGAAGAAGGGGTTAGATTTAGGGACCTTCATCAAAAAATTATATTGTGTGAATAAGCTAAAAACAAATTCTGTTTGTTAAATATAACTATTGAATGTCCTTGACGTAAAGAAATATTTTAGTATAGTGGCAAAGAAGGATAAAAAATAACTTTATGTCCCAGATGTGACATTGCAATATTTTCTTGAATTTTCCCTTATTTGAATTTTTTATTTGTTGCTCAAGTTAATCCGAACACCACCATTATAAAAAAAAAAAAAAGATTGTATTACTTTGGATATATATACACAAAATCATCTGCTTTCCCAAGAAGGTCATCATGGTTTCTTGTTTTTTGACATGAAAATGAGTGCAGTACTTGATTAAGGAGAATATGAAGATGAAAGTTAGAATTTTTGGAACAATGAGTACAAAGATATTCAGCAATCTTATATTTATTCAACTCAGTTCTCTTTGTATTATTATCTGTTCAGGTGAATGAAACTTTGTCTCTATCATCATAATTTTCATATACCGGATCTCCTATAATGACTGCATAAGGTTCTTCTACAACAATATTCTCTGTTATATTCTTCTTTTCTTCCTCTGCTTCACTTACTTTGAAATTTTGTTTTTTTTTTGGTTTGTCGTCTGGTGTTTGATATCTGCTTGCGCTCCCTATCAAAGACGATTCTATATTCAGGGCTCGAACTCGAGACTTAAAGATGGAGAGTACTTACCACTCCACATCAACATTTGGTGGTTAAAATTTTTGTTTTAGTATTTCGTTGGTCTATTTACGATTGAATTGCTCACATGTAGATCAATTAATCAAATCATCTAAAATTGTTACGTCTCTTTTGGTATATCTGTCTTTGTTATCTTATTTTATCATTGTCTGACTTTGTTAGCTTCCATATGATACCTGATAATTTCGATCCTAACAATAACTACATGAACAGAAACTTCATCCTCATAAACTATGTTGCTGAGAGTCTTCAAAAATGTTGAGGAGTGCATCTTGGTTCTTTCAAAAGTAGTGTATTTTGGAAAGATTTAACATAGATCTAGTATCATTTTTGAAGAGTACGAGCAACATATCCCATAGGTTGTTCATTGCAAATCACTCCACTACATAAAAGGAATCTTATTTCTTTCAAGTTGTAAAATCTTGTCCCCAAGTTTGAATTTTAATGCTCATTTGCTCCTTTCAGGTTTAAATGCAACCCCAAGAGAATTCATAGTGCAGCAGAAAATGGTAAATCAAAAGGATATAACAACACCTATAACAACAGTACCAACAGGAAATCCTACCATATCAACCCCTGTGCTGAATCCAACTATCTCTGGCCCAACTAATCCAGTTTCGACACCAGCAATAACCAATTCTCCAGTGTCTTCCGGTGCGAGCTGGTGTGTTGCTAGCCGAGCTGCTTCACAAACCTCCCTGCAGGTCAGTTGCGGATCTAGACTAGATGCAATGAAGGGTGTTCATGGTTTGAATTGAGTCGATCTTTTCGAAATTAAGTCAGTTTTTCCATTATATTAGAACCAGATCAAACCAATTGCGTCGACTTTTTATTGCTTTTTTTTTTTTTGGTCGTTTATTTTAATATGTGATGAGAGTGCAAGAGACTAATATGTACCATAAAAAATTTATATGAAAATTACACATATATGTGTATAATTCGTAAAGTGCTATTTATATAGTCAAGTTTGGTTCCTTTTTTTTTATTGTTATTTTTTATTTAAAACCAAAACCAAATCAAAATTAAAAAATCAAAACCAAATCAAACAAGAAAAATAACAATTATTCCTGGTTAGATTCAATTTTCGAGTTGGTTTAGTTTTTCAGTTTCCAGTAAACACCCCTAGATGCAACAAGTTCAAAGGAATACCTGGCGTCTAGCCCGGACTCTATATATGTGTGCGTGAGTTAAAAAAAAATGGCACATATATAAAAAACGTAATATACTGACTTTAAATTTTGAATTCGCATCTGCTGCAGGTTGCTTTGGACTATGCTTGTGGCAATGGTGGCGCTGATTGCTCGGCGATTCAGCCACATGGCAGCTGCTACAACCCGAACACTCTTCGCGATCACGCTTCGTATGCATTCAACAACTATTACCAGAAAAACCCAATTCCAAATAGCTGCAATTTTGCGGGCTCTGCTATTACTACCAACACTAACCCAAGTAAGCTGCATTTGTTATTAGTCATGTTTCATGTAATATGTCCGGGGTGAATTACACCTATTGTCACTGAACTTTATCCGCCATAACAGTAAAGTTACACAACTATTTTTCGGTCATATTAAAATAACAGAACTATATCTGACTTGCTAAGATTGACATATATCCCACATTTTGTATCTCCAATTACAGTATGATGGATTTGCAAATTTTCTAGAATGAAGGACTTTTATATTGTTATCCATATTTCTTCTATTTTCTTGTTGCATTGTGGATTTTCTTAGTTGTGTTTTGTTTTATAAAATGAGGAATTTGTCAATATTTCTGATTAAATCTTCTTGTTACTAGATCCTCTATAGGATAAACTATAGGAAAAAAACTGTTATTCCTTTTCTAATTCTCGTGTCGAAACCGGAACAAGCTCTTCTTTAGCAGCCTCGCTTTGTAGACCCGATAAACTTTGATTTTCGGCTAACTCAGCACCAATTCTTCAATAGATTTCTTGCCGGAGTTCCGTCCTTTAAGCCGGGGAAAGTGCATCTACTTTAGTTGATGATTTATCACATTTTCTATCGTGGAATTTATAGAGTGACAAAGCACTAAAATAGCGAGTGACTTGTCAAACCCCAACCGAAAATTTGATCTTCCGGTTTTTTTCTTTCTGAGCAGTTCACACAGTTCAGTTATTTTGATGTGATAAAAGAAAGCTTTGTGACTTTACTGTTATAGTGGATAAAGTTCCGTGAACCATACGTGAAATTAACCTTCGTATGTAGTTGATGACATGTTATTAAATGCTTATATGTCTGCAGGTAGTGGATCATGCCAATATCCATCAACAAGGTGAACTAACAACTCCAGTGTTAGTATCTTTTTTTAACTTAACCCTGTTAGAAGCAGAAAACTTGACTAATTTATGTGACTGATTGCAGCACAAGTGCATCTATTTTGAACACAACTAATGCAGGAAGATCAAGAACATTTGGTGCTGGACCAACCACACCATCAACCTCACCAGCAGTAGCAGCAAGTAGCTCTTTAAGTTATATATTCCACATCTTAACATACCTTGTGATACTGCTGGCCTAGCTACAGACTCTATTTGACAGAGGCGGATTCAGGATTTGAAGTTTATGGATTCTACAGTGATATCGAGTTAATATACAATATAGTAACTGAGCTCACTATCAAATATTTATCGTTACATATGTAGAGTTTGGACAAAAATTACTAGGTTCACACGTAAACCTATATGTTACATGCTAGATTCGTCTCTCCTGAGTTATCGATCAATGGTTACTTTCTGTGAAGCTGCCACACGCTGCATGATCATGTTGAGAGTTTGTGATAGGAGTTTACAAGCTCAAGATTTATTATAATTTAGTGAGTGATGGCAATTAGGTTGAGTTGCTTTGTTTTTCCAAAATGGAATCTTACCTGTTAGGAGAGGAGAGGAGGATTTCCATCTATAGTTTGTAAATGGAGGAAACTGACCAATTAATCTTGGTATTGTAGGTATTGCTCGCAAGAAACTCTACTTAATGCAATTATTTGGAAAGTTAGTTTGTTAAGTGGTACCACTCAACTATTAGAACTAGGTAAATAAAGTCTTTTTTTAATCATAGAAATCACTTATCTTTTATTATTTCACTTAAAAGTCACTCAACCCGAAAACTTTTTGTTAAGTGACACTTGAGTTTTACGCCAAAAATAAAAAGCATTAAATCCATATCATTTTATCCAAAACATATCCGAATATTAAGATGTTGAATTAAGATCTGAATGTTATACATAATTAAAATTATTTATTCTCTTAAGATTTGAATATATTAAACTTGTCTTTATTTAAAAATTAATAAATATAAAATTTAAATAAAATACTAAATTAATCCAATACTATATTAGTATTCTTTAAAAAATTTGCGGAGTTTGTGGTAATAATGACTAGCCGTGGTGATTGTGAGTGCTGATTGGTGATTCTGTTGAATGATGGTTGTTGGTTGTTGATCTTGATCACGCTAGTTGGTGGTGACATTTAATAATTGTGATGGGTGATATTGATAACTAATGGTAGTGGTAATTACATGGGCGAATCTATGCATTAAAATTGGGTTACGTGAACCCATAGTCACCCGACTAAACTCGGTATATTGTGTATATAATCCTTAAAATATACTAATATTAACTGAAGGAACACATACTTAAATTGGCCTCAATGGAGCACTGGTTAAGCGTTTGGTTTAATCCCTCAAGGTTGCGGGATCGAAACCCACTAAATGCATTTTTGCGTCTTTTTTAAAACAAAAATTGGCTGAAGATGAGTTGATGACATCCTTTAGCGGTGAAAAGAGATGGAGTTGTACAAATCCTTGAATGAACATCTCATAGGGTATTAGTCTTTTTTATAAATGTTAATTATTTAGATCGGTTTATAAAATTTTAAAAACAAACACACTTATTAATAAAAATTTGAATTATTAAGATTAAACCTTCATAATTTAATACTCTCATACATTCTATATTTATAAATAATTTAACTTATAACTTCTTGTTTTATCCTTAATAAAATGATTTACAACCACACATATATGACTTGTTTTAGATCATAAGTTGATATTTCTTTTTTTCTTAAACTCCATACGACGAAGGAAATACTATTTACATATTTTATATTAATAATAAATAAATGAGGTCTGACATAACCATTTTTTGTCTTTTGTTCATAAAATAAAATTGAGTGTGAGTGTGAGTGTGAGACCCTTTGAATTGACTACTGATTTACACAGTTTATTTATTAAGTAAATAAACGGTTTAATATTTAACTGACTTCCACATGTCAGCACCCAAATACTTGGGTATCAGCAATTTGTCTAAAGCACACTGAAACACTTATTCTTTGCCACTTGCACTATGTAGAATAAGCATTTTTAAGGTTTTTATTGAAATCAAGAAACATTTTTTATCCTAACCATTTGAATCTTTGGTCTTAAGAATTCTGGAAAGTTCAAGGAACAATTGATTTTTCTTTCATTTGGGGCCAATTGGTGTTCACTGTTACTCTTACTACTTGTAAGTTTCCCTAAACGTTTATGTATTAAAAATGAAATGAGTTATGTTCAAGAAGACTGTATGTGTATTGATTACTTGGGTGATTCGAAAGAAACTTTTTTTTTTTTTTTTTTTTTTTTTTAATCCCACTGAGGTATAAATTGGTTTAGTGTTTTGATGAACTTTTTGATTGTTAAAGATTTGATGATATGAAAGAATTTCCCTTTTTGGTTCAAACAATACCCTGTACTTTCACTGTGTTACTTCCACTGAGGTCTTAGCATGAAGGAAATTGATGGTTTTTAGGAAAATAGGTGGTGTTCTTCAATTCGAGCCGTGGAAACAGCCTCTTGTAGAAATGCAAGGTAAGACTGCGTACAATAGACCCTTGTGGTCCCGCCCTTAGCGGGAGCTTAGTGCACCGGGCTGCTTTTTTTTAGGTGGTGTTCTTCAGGGCCGTCTTAACAACATTGGGGGCCTAAAGCCAGACGCCCTTTATCGTCATATATATTTTTATTTAAAGTCTACATTACTAACTTTTTTGATGCAAAGTCATTGATTATTGTTTTATAATCAATTTGTTCTAACAATTCCTTCTCAATTGATAATATAGCTAATTCATTTAATCTATCTTGAGAAATTGTTGATTTTAGATAAGATTTTATCAATTTTAATTTTGGAAAACTTCTTTAGGCAGAAGCAACAATTATATATATATATATATATATATATATATATATAAGGAAAAAATGGGGCCCCAAGCGATTGCTTTATTGGCCTTATAGTCGAGCCACCCCTGGTTTTCTTAACTTATTTGTTGGTGAATGGACAATATAGATAATAATGTCAGCAAATTGGATAGTGTTTTGATGAAATTTTTGAGTGTTAAATATTTGATGATATGAAAGAATTTTCCTTTTTTGGTTCCGTCAATACGCTATAACTTCACAGTGTTACTTCCACTGAGGTGTTTAACATGAAGGAGATTGCTGGATAAGAATTTCAGCAAATTGGATAGTGTTTTGATGTACTTTTTGAGTGTTAAAAGATTGATGATATGAAAGAATTTTCCTTTTTGGTTCTGACAATACCCTGTACCTTCGTGGTGTTATCCAGTGAGGAGTTTAGCAAGAAGGAAATTAATGGCTTTCAGGAAAATAGGTGGTGTTTTTACTGATTTGTTGGTGAATGGACAGTATAGGTAATAATTTCAGCAAATTGGGTAGTGCTTTGATGAACTCTTTGAGTGTTAAAGATTGATGATGTGAAAGAATTTTCCTTTTTGGTTCCGAAAAGACCCTGTACCTTAGCCGTGTACTTAGGCGTTTAGCATGACTGGAATTGTTTTCCATGAATTTTTTTCCTTTTTCGGAGAAAATAGGTGGTGTTCTCACTTATTTGTTGTTGGAGTGGTCAATATAGATAATAATTTTCAGCAAATTGGTTAGTGTTTTGATGAACTCTTTGAGTGTTAATGATTGATAATAATATTTAAGTATTGGTTGGAGCAAGTAATATGAAGTTAGAAATGTACATCTGAAGGAACATGACTTCCTCAAACATCATAAATGGCTTTTTCTTTAAGAAATCAAACACCAGAAAATGACTTCTTCATAGAGTCGTTATGGTCATACCCCACACAACCCTTTTTTTCTATCCTATGTTTTCATTGTTGCCTTGTAAAACATATCTACTAAGATTGTAACTTTAGATGTTAAATGCACCAATATACTTTCCTAGTGTACCACTTCAGTGGATTTCAGGACTACTACACATGAGCTTCAATATTTGACTGTTAAATGTGCAAATTAGTTCCTTACTATATACCTTTAATTTTTTGACATAATTGTACAACCTTTGTTTTTGCTCGAAACGGTTAGACAACGACCCAAGTTATTTGTTGAATGGTTTCATGAGATCATAGCACAGATCTGACCTGATCTTGGCAAAATGTTACTCCCTCAGTCCCAATTTGTATGACACTCTTTCCTTTTTAGTTGGTCCCAAAAAGAATGACACCTTTCTATATTTAGGAAAAATTCAACTTTAAAATTACCTTTTGACCTTTAGTGAAATGATTTCTAGCCACACATATTTTTGTACTTTGTTTTAGACTACAAGCTTCAAAAGTCTTCCTTTATTTCTTAAATTTCGTCAGCTCAAAGACCTTCACATAAAATGGGACGGAGGGAGTAACATTCACAATCCTCATATAATACTACTTTTTTGAGATTCTTTTTTTGTTGTCTTCCTTCATCTTGTAACCTTTTCAACAAATTTGGGTCCACCAATGGCTGATTATTTCAGGAATGCTGGCTAAGTTGAAACAGGAAAAAGGGAAAGCAACATGAGTAGTGTAACTCATGAGAGTGCAGAAACAAACAATGGTATGAAGACGAATCTAGAGAATCATAAACAGCAACTGTCCAGAGATGTCATGCTGGGTAGTGAGCTATGGACAGATGGCCTTCTTTGTGCCTTTGAATTTGTCCGTGGCAAACGTAAGAGAAATGGCTCGAGATTGACTGAATGTTATGCTGCCAGGTAGGGATGTCAAATGGGCGGGTTGGGCTGAATTTTTTGGGCGGGTCAAAATGGGCAGAGTAATAAATGGGTGGGTTGTTGACCTGCCCAAAAGTTACTTGGGATGAAATGGGCCTAAAAAGCGGGTCATAACCAAACCCATCCAATTCTTACTAAGTTTTAATTTCTGTGTTCTCTTTTAATCTTTTAGTACCTAATAAAACTATTTTTTTTCAATTATTATAGCTACATATCAAACGAAAAAAAAAAGACTTTTTGAAAATATTTTGACAAGACTTCACATCGGTCAATTTGGACGACATATCAGCCCAATTTTTTGATGGGCCGAAATGGGTTGAGTTAATGAATGAGAGGGTCAATGACCAGCCCAAACTTGGGCAGGTTACGCAGGTCATGTTATCATGGGCTAATTTTGATATCTCTACTGCCAGGAAACCTACAAAACCACCATTATCTAAATATGGAGAGAGTAATTTCTCACTCCAAGATGTTGACGAGGATCTCTTTATAGAACCTTATGGTAACACAGAAAGGTTTCCTGGTAATTACTGGATACCGATAGGCTGGGCTAGAATATCTGAGCTGCTTCAGACAGTGCATATTGATAGTGGTTGGGCGTCTCAGCCTGTTGATTTTACGGATGAGGAAGATGATGATGTCACTGTAGCAGATGTTGCGGCTCCATACTGGCAACGTGCGGTGGGACCAACTTGGTGGTGTCATGTAGCTGCAGGTCACCCTTCCGTTAATGCATGGTTGAACAATGCTCAGTGGCTACATCCCGCCATAAGTATTGCCTTGCGAGATGAAAGCAAGCTGATCAGTGAACGTATGAAGCACCTTCTCTATGAGGTACTTCTCTTCTACTCCCTCCATCCCAATATATGTGAAGGTGTTGACCGGGCACGGAGTTTAAGAATGAGAGGATGACTTTTGAAACATGTGGTCTAAAGTAAGCAATAGATATATGTGTGGCTATAAATAATCTTATTGGTAAAACGAGAAGTTTAAAACTACTACTAAATATAGAAAGGTGTCATTTTTTTGGGACTGACTAAAAAGGGAAGAGTGTTACATAAATTGGAACTTAGGGATTATAAGTTTAGACACGAGCAATTCCTTACTGCTTTAACAACTTTGGGAAGACTAAACCTACTAACCTATTGCATAACCTACCAGGTTATTGTGGTACTTTTCCTTTCTTTTAGTTTTTAGGATGTGCAAGTTTATAAGGATCTACGAATAGGCTATTGTTCCTGAAAATGACCTAAAGGATGGTTGACTCTTGGTAATTGTGAAAAGCTTCGGTAAAGACATGCAAGTAATCGTGTTTTATGTTATAAATTATTTGCCTCACCAGCTACTTACTTCTATGCCTTCTAGAAGTTGCTTAATAGAAGCAGCAAAAGATGCTAACACAAGCCCAATGTTACTGGACTTCGTTGGTTGGTCTGACATATTCCATTTAGATAATAGGTCTTCCTGAGATTGCAAAAAGGAGATAAGGGGAGGAATGAGTACAGACAGTAAGTTGAACTTTCTTGCTAAATAGCATGCTTAAGTTTCTGCAAAACCGATTTTGACAGAAAACCATTGAGGTTGCAGTTTGTCTGTTAACTTGGTGACCGGTCATTTGATCTTTTAAACTGTTTTCTCTACCGATTTTGACAGAAAACCATTGAGGTTGCAGTTTGTCTGTTAACTTGGTGACCGGTCATTTGATCTTTTAAACTGTTTTCTCTCCGCAGTTTGACCTGCGTTACTTAGCTGTTACTTCTCTCGCAAGAACATCATTTATGGTCTGTTGCCAAGCTTCTAAAATTGGCTTATTTTGAAAAGTTCTTTTCAAAAAAGTACTTTTGGTGAGAAGCAGTTTATATTTAGCTAATCAATTTGAAAATCACTTTTGAGCAACAATTAGTGTTTGGCCAAGCTTTTAAAAAGTGCTTCTAAGTGTATTTTCTCAAAAGTGTTTTTCAAAAAAGTACTTTTGGGGAGAAGTACTTTTCAGCTTCCCAAAAAGAGCTTCTGCTTCTACTTACGTTTTCTTCAGCTAAAAGCTTGGCCACCTCAACTTTGAGAAAAAAAAAATTGAGAAAAAAAAAAGCATTTTTAGCCTTGGAGAAGCTTGGCCAAACAGGCTATTAGAGCCAATGGCTTTATCAACTTATATAGCATGTTCCACAAAAGTATTTTGTGCTGTGTCCAGGGACTGCATGATTTTCTTTGATGCTTCTCAATTTTATTTTGTGAACTCTGATAAGAACACCAGAGACACAAATAGACTGTAGTTTGAACAAAAATATGAAGGAAAAGGGAGGAAAAGTCAAACTATGAGAGACTGCATTTGCTTTTTCTAAACGGTTGTTCTAACTTTTATGCATGCTCTTAGTTGAGGTCTAACTTTGGCCCTGAAAACTTTGGTGGCTTAAAAAACACTTCCTCTGCAGAGCATCATAGATCATTCTGCATCATGGATCATCTTAGGATAATGAATATTTCCTTTGTGACAAATCATCGAAGGACATAACATTAAAGAATTGTCTCTCTACTACAATGATAGTTATATTTCCGTGTGAAAACTACGTTCACAAATTTGAGTTGTATAACCTTCACTTCTTGTTGCTTTGAGTGCAGGTGCCAGTTAGAGTTGCTGGTGGATTACTGTTTGAGCTCTTGGGGCAGTCAGTAGGTGATCCTTATGTTGCAGAAGATGATATTCCAGCTGTTTTACGATCGTGGCAAGCACAGAATTTCTTGTTAACTGCATTGCATCTTAAAGGATCTGCGCCAAATATCAATGTGATCGGCATTTCAGAAGTCCAGGTTTGTCAATGATCATGTATTAAGCTATCCTACTGTCTATGCTTCATTTGACATTACTAGAGAGAGGAATACGAAGCAGCCAAGGGTGTGGTTCTCAATGGGAGGAGAACAATGAGGTCTCATATTCAAATCCAGCTAAGACAAAAATACTAGGTGATCCAGCTAAGACAAAAATACTAGGTGATTTCTTCTCATGTCTAGGCCTTGGTGGACAGAGTTACCTGGTACCTATTGTTGGTGGGATGTAGCAGGTATCCCGTGAAATTAGTCGAGGTGTGCGTAAGCTAGACTGGACACCATAATTATTTAAAAAAAAAAAAGCAATTGAGTAATAACAGTCTTGAGGCTTGGATTTTTTATGTGATAGAATCTCATAATTTAATGATGTGTTTGTAGGAATTACTCGCTGCGGGTTCTTGTAATGTCCCACGAACAATTCATGAGGTAGTAGCACTCTTAGCTTGTCGCCTGGCCCGGTGGGACGACAGGTATCAGTTTTCCCTTGTTTTCATTCGATCCATTTCTTTTATGACTGCATGTTCTAGGAAACAAATCCCATGTTTATCATTTCTTAATTTGCCAAAAACTTTTGAATTCATCCTCCTTGTCAAAAAAAAAAAAAAAACGAAAAGCTTGAAGCAGCTCGAAAAGGGTGATAATTACTGATAAGCATGTAGTGTTGACTCAACAAATTATAATTTTTCTTTATTTTCTTGGTCTATTTGTTGTTTTCCTTCCTTTCCACTTTTTATCTCTTGCTTTTGTGACTTTTGCACAGAATTATGTTACTGATAATGTTTTAGACTTTCAGTTATTACAAGTTCCTCTGGATATTAAAGAATCATCTCTTCATGTTTCCTACAATTCATGCCTTGTGATTTTTTCCATCTTTGGGAAATGATGGATTTTCTTGCTCTTTTTCTTTCTTTAGATGGTATCGATTATACTAAAGGTCATCAGGAAATTAAGTTGTTTTTAGTAATTAGAAGTTGATCAATATGTGAACTTAGTGCTTTGGTGGGAATAGGTCCCACCATCTGAGCAATCGTGTTCATACCATAACCTTAACGAGTACTTGTGTAAATTGTAGGTGGACTGCCTTAATGGACTACTAATCAGGACCATTCTTTTTGTCGTTTTCTTGTTATGATATATTAAGCTATTGTAAAAATATCATTCTTTTGCTTTCTGCTCCACCCCGTTCCAGTCTTTGACCAATCTTTACATTTCAGGCTACTTAACTTTGTCAGAAGTTGTAGCTTTGACTGTTAATTTCCAATTTCTCAATATGCCGTGAGCATGATAGAAATTTATACAATACCGATAGCTTTTGATTTGTCATTTATTGTGCACGGCTGAATTCACCTATAATTTTTGTCACTTTGGATCAATGTCGCTTGGGATTATGATTGTGAATTCAATTAATAGTATAATACACATTTTTTAGGTTATATCGGAAGAATATTTTTGGGGCAGCTGATGAAGCTGAACTGAAGTTCATGAACAGGTTTTTCGACTTATGATTTTGTGATGAAATTGAGATTCCGCTGCCTTTGGTTTGGCTAGTGACATCCATTAGAAACTTATGAAGTGTATCCCTGTTGGACAGGAGAACCCATGAAGATGTGCAGCTGTTCAGTGTAATTTTGAATCAAGAGATTAGAAGGCTGTCAACACAGGTACCTCTAGTTTTCACGGTTGCAGGAAATGATCCCTCAGAGCATAAAAACCGTGCTTATTACAGTTGACACTAAACCCAATGAGAAAAAGAGAAATGTAGGAAAGAAACTAAGAGGGTGTTTGGTGAAGCTTATAAGTACTTTTTAGCTTATCTACATGTTTGGTAGACCCCAAGTGCTTATAAGCCAAAAACAGCCAAAAGTCATAAAGCCGGTCATCCCCAACTTATGGCTTTTCAATTATTAGTGCTTTTGGTTTGACCAAGTATTTTACTATTTTATCCTTAATATTTTTTCTAATTCTCAAAATATCTTTCCCAAAACAAAACCCTAACTTCCTTTTCACTCTGTGTCTGTCGCTCCTCCTTTTCTTTAACACTGGTACTAATAAATTTATAATTTTTTACAAAAAATTGAAGGGTATTTTAGTCATTCTAACAAAAGAACAGCTCATCAGCATTTTATACCAAACACATCAACTGCGTATCAACAGTTTCAGCACTTAAAGCTTATAAGCTATTTACAATAAGCTAATCCAAACAGGCTCGAATTTCACATTCTAAGAAAGCTTATCATAAGCTGAGACTCTTCCTCCTTGGTCATATGCAAAGCATGCTGATTAATAGTGAAAACTGAAAAGTCAAGAAGACCAATTTGAACTTTTGAACAAAAGTATAACACTATTTGTCATCCAAGTAACACTATTTGTCATCCAAGTTTTACCTACTAGTTCCCTTGACTTTTGCATGATATAGGAGTATCCCTAAACTTCCTCTCATCTTTGAGAGGATTTTTCTATTTCAGGCTAGTGTTTAAAAGCATGTTATATGTCAGAGTTGAACCAGCATTCTCTCTTTTTCTGCAAGGTTATAAGAGTAAAATGGGCTTTACATGCAAGAGAAGAGATCGTATTCGAGCTTCTCCAACATCTTAGGGGAAATGCTGCAAGGAGTTTGCTTCAAGGAATAGTAAAAAGTACAAGACAAATGATTGAAGAGCAAGAAGCGGTTCGTGGCCGCTTATTTACAATTCAAGATGTCATGCAGAGTACTGTCCGTGCGACATTACAGGTGCCATAAGTTTATTCACATATGATAAATTCTATTCTGAATAAGTGATTTAAGTTAAAAACTTCCTTGTCTATATCTTTAACTAGTAAAGGCGCTTGATAAGAAGTAATTAGCTATATCAGGTATCAGTCTAACGTTCCACAGCACATCTAGGTGATCTTATTCGTGACAAAGAGTAAATATATTCTTGAACTAAAACATCTACTCCCTCCGTTGTAATTCGTTTGTCGAAGTTCGACTCAGCACAAAGTTTAAGAAAATAAAGAAAACCTTTGAATTTTGTGGTCTTAAATGCCCTTTGAATCTTGGTGCTCTTAGATATGCCATGTAGGATGTTGGAAGTAGAAAGTTACTAAATATAAAAAGTGACATTCAACAAGCTGACTAAATAGGAAAGTAATATGAACAAATTGAGACGGAGGGAGTATATGTTAACCAGTAAAACTGGTGTCACTTGGCAGGTCTCCCTCAGAAATTTGATGCTAGGGAATGAATATAACATGTCTTGGTATAAGCAAATAGAGACTATTTAAAGTTTTAAGATTTTAAAGCGAAAGCGTTTGTTTCTGCTGATTTTGCATAACAAAAGAATTAATTTTCCATGTGCTTCTATTGGGGCTCTATTCCGAAAAATTTCAAAAGTTAAGTTTGTAACCTTTAAAACAAACACTACCCTCATTCTTCATTGCTATTAGAAAAGTTTTAGCCTACCAGGAATCTGCCAAATGAGCTCATTGGACAGTGGTCTGCTTACACGTGTGACATTTCTTGCATTTATTAGGAGTTTTCATGAGAAATGACAAAAATGGTCCTTTATGTTTGAGGGTAGGTTCAAAATAGTTCCATAAGTATGTCTTTAACAGATTTGGTCCTTTAAGTTTGTCAAAACTGACACTTTTAATCTCCATAAAATATTTGCCGCATTCTATTTGTTACATTTCCCCACTTTGTGGGATCACGCTAGATATGTTGTTGTATTCTATTTGTTAGATTTGGCGGAACAGTGGAATTTTTTTAAACTACAAATACCAAAAAAGTCATCAAAATCTAGAAGATGCAACACAAAAAACTACTCTAGACACTAATAAGCTATTAAAAAAAAAAAATTACACTTTAAAAAGTTGCACCACACTATAGAAATAAATTTAAAATAGCAAAGCTACAAAATGTGTACCGCTAAATGTGAGTTCCTGCTAATTTTCTTTCGCTCATAGTTTCGTCAAATCTAGCAGATAGAGTTCGGTAAATTTTTTAGAGAGAGTAGAAGTGTTAACTTCAACAAACTTAAAGGTCCAAAACTATTAAGTGCATACTTGAGGGACTATTTTAAATCTAACTTCAAACATAAGGGACCATTTTTGTCATTTCTTCGAGTTTTCATCTTTATTTGACAGTAACTTCCATTGTCACTCCTCTTGAGCTTTTATTCCGAAAATCTTTAACTTCAGGATCGGAGCCTTCGAGTCCAACATAATCTAGGAGTTTTTGGGGGCTGTGGACTTGTTCTTTCTATTATCACCGGACTCTTTGGGATAAACGTCGATGGAATTCCTGGAAACGAGGGATCCCCATATGCATTTGCCTTTTTTTCTCTTGCCCTCGTCTTGCTAGGAGCTTGTTTAATTGCTATAGGATTGATCTATCTTGGACTGAAAAGACCATTCGTTGAGGAGCAGGTCCAGGTGAGAAAACTAGAGTTACAAGAACTCGTCAAGATGTTCCAGCACGAGGCCGAATCGCATGCTCAGGTTCGAAAGGATGGTTCAGGAGCCAAGAACCCAGTTGTTCCTGCAGGCATAATGTCAGATGGAGACAAATATGTTTTCATTAGTTGATAAAACCATAGAGATGCCAAGTCTTCCAATACTGCATTTTGTATCTTGTTACAACTGTTAGAAGGAAAAGAAAAGTAGCACAACTGTTAACTGCATGGATAGAATACTTCTGCTGCTTCATAAGTGAATGTACAGGGACATCCTTAGTTGTTCTGTTTATATGACAAAAGGCAGAAAGCAGATGTAGTTCCAGACACAAAATCCACCAAATTATTCACAAGAGGTATCAATCTTTGTGGTTCCGGATTTACTCACATTTTGCTGATGAGCTGGTTAAATATGTTCTTGCTAGTCTAGGCAATGGGAAAAAATCACTAGTTATTTTTCAGCTCGTGTAATTGGAAAAACAGTCATTGTTGAGTTCCAAATTTCACAAGTTTAACTCCAGGACATCAGTTGTGAAATTTGAACTTCCAAGACAACGGTTATTTCTTAAAGATGGGACCAGAAAATGGCCAGTGGGTGCTACTTCTACTCGAGGCAATTGCTTAAAACAAGATTAATATCTTGGAGTTTTACTTGTCAAATTTGAAACTCCAGGACAATGGTTATTTTTCAAAGATGGGTCGAAAGTGACCGATGAACGCCCTTTCCACTCGACCCAAATGCTTGAAACAAGATCGAAAAAATATTATGATAAGTCTCATCAGTTACAACTAATGCAGATTACGCCTTTTCAATATATAGGAAAGGCGTTTTATGGTTACTTGGCTATCATTAGTTTTTCTTTGATAACATTGAAGCTGCATGCTTGTCGACTATTTCACTGGTTATGGAAAGAAATCACAAAACATTTTTGACTTTAAACCTTGGTCTTTCATGGTTTTTATCCACTTTGTTGATGGATAAGTCACACCCTATTCAGTGAAGGGTATACAAGAAACTTCAGTATCTTAAACAAACAAAAGAAACTTGTATAGGATCTTAAGCAAACTTGTAATGGACACACATTCAGCTACTTTATGTGCATTTATCATGGATATCCAGAACGTGGATTCACAGACAACTAATCATACCAGGTTTCTGCATGAACTACACCGATAACGTTTATCAAGTGACAACGTTTTGCTATCCCCAACAAATTCTCAGGAAAAAACTAACCAAACTTTCATCAGTAACAGGATGAAACATGGTCAATGAGGATTCACATAGCCGACCCGAACTTGTTTGGGAGGAGTATTTGTTTTATGTAGTGTCCTCAGAGCACAACAATCGTGCTAAGTAATGTACATCATATCCAAGCTCAAGCAGATGAGGAAAATAACAAAAAATGATATTCTGTAAATCAGCAATCAGTATGATATCTTGCACATCAGCAATTGTTGAAAACTTACTGCCTGCAGACCCCTCAGATGAATGGTCGATGACAAATTGATTTCTCAGGTATAAGAACGGGGGAATATCGTGATCTTATCCTTGCAGAAGGACCTTACAACCTGGGATAATTCATTCCAAAAGAATGGAGAAAGGAATTGTAGTGCTACCTTTATCTGAAGGACAGTATTGAGAAAAAAATTTGGATAGTAAAACTATATAGAAACAAAAAAAAAAAGAAAAACCGGTACGTCCTCCGGGATACTGCTTTCTAAAAACCAGCTAAAAGCAGTACAATGCAAGGACTGTCTAAGTGAGTGAAGAAAATTGCCACATAAATTCTGCATAAGATTTTCATCTCTGTCCTCTCAAAATGTAATTAAGGGTCACATTGTTTGGGCAACATAAGCACAGCAAGCAACTGACATTATAAAATAGGTAATAGACAAGATGCATCACGGAAAATAGAGAGCCTTAACTTGTAGGAGAATAAATGCCAATAAAAGATTGAATTCAAGAATCAAAGACTGCAACTTTGTAAAAATCCAGCTACAAATTTGAACCGCCTCATAGAGCACGTAGTGAAAGGATACTTCAGATATAATTTCTTGAAAGTACAATTGGAAAAGAGAAATTTGACAGAGTTGGTACAGTGCGAAATATATTACAAATGAACATGATAAACTATCCATCAGTGAAAGAAGGCTGTTGTAATCTCCTGTTATTCACAAAGCAATCTTGTTATCTTGCAGTAATTTGGTTCTTTGAGAGAGCGCTTTAGAGGCAAAGTCCCACCACAAACAGGAACCACAAAAAAATGACACGAATTGCATACAGTGCAAATATCCTTCAATGTACACCTGCTTTTTTCTGCACTATGCTTTCGATTCTGCAAAAAGAAGTTCAAATTTGTATCAGACAAGTTTCCACACAACTAGGGGTGGCAAAATTAGCCAACACGCCCAATTTTGGGCTGGTCATTGACCCGCCCATTTCAGCCCAACCCATTTCAGCCGATTAAAAAGTCGGGATGATATGTAACCCAAATTGACCCATGAGAAATCTTGTCAAATATTTTCAAAAAGACAACTTTTATTTGATATGTTATCTATAGCCATCATAAAGAACACAAAAAGTTTTATTAGCTGCTAAAAAAATATAAAAGAGCAGCAACAACAACAACAAACCCAGTGTGGTCCCACAAGGGGGGGTTGGGGAGGGTAGGAAACAAAGAAATTATAAAAGAGCAAACAATGAAATTAAAACGTAGTAAGAATTGGGCAGGTAGGGTTATGACCGACCTTTTAGCCCATTTCAGCCTGAGTAACTTTTGGACAGATCAATAACCCACCCATTTATTAACTCAGCCCATTTCGACCCGCCCATATTCAGCCCTACCTGCCCATTTGACACCCCTACACAAAATCACCCAAAAAGTGTGGCAATGAGAAGTAAAAGGGCACTTGCTTCTGGATATGCTTATACATTACCTCCCTCTAAGCTGATGAACACCCTCAAGAACGTCCAGTGCTTGCTGTACCTTTGAGTTTTCTAGTTTCTCTTTGCTTTCAAGTATTAAGGATGAAAATCTCAAAAAGGTGACAAGTTCTACTTCAATGTCTCTAAGTTGTTGGTCTATATGTTCCAAAAACTCCTCATATGAAGATACCCCCTTTAAACTATTGATCCTGTCGGCTTCCTTGGACATGTTCCCACTTGTTGATGCCTCAAGATTTTTCAATTCATCATCAGTTACAAGGTTGGCATTACCATCATTGGGAGCTTGCGATTCTTGGCTATCATCTAATTTTATAGTTTCCTGGTTAAAGTCTTCATTTTCATCTGAACTATCTGGATTTTCATCCTTCGGAGATACGATTCGAACGGGACTTGGAGCGTCATCTGTAGTAATCTCAAGGTCTAAAGCGACATCTCCAATCAACTGCTTCTCCCTCATAGATATCGCCTGAAAATAGATGACATCATGAAAAGGGAGAAGAAAGTTATATATTTGAGTAGCTTTGACAGAAATTTTGTTCCATGATTAATGGGAGTAGCTCTTTCATCTGAACTTTTTAATTGAAAACCTATTCATCCTTTTGAAACTTGATTTATCCTCTGGAATAACACTCAACTCACTAAACATAGACTCGCTGCATTTCACATGACTGTCTCAAGTAGTTCACCTTTCTCTACACAAGCGACTTCATTAAAGATCAAAAAGCAGGTCAAATCACTAAGCTAGATTTACTTGTGTACTCTAGTTTTTCAATTTTAGGCTTCATCCACATTACTAGAGAGAGAAGAGCAAAATTGAGTTAAGATTTTACAGATCCTGTTTTCGTTCAAAATAAACACGGTACTGATTCTGTTTTAAATTTTTAATCAGACATGGTAGAACAAACAAAAGGTAGTAAGGCACCATGTTGAGCAGGAATTTGAATCCATGAAGTGTGGTGATTGAAGTAATTTAGTTTTGTTAAGTTTCATAATGATTTTAGATCTTTGATATCATATAAACTTCCTCAGCTGAAGGAAAGCAACTACCCAAAGGAGAAAACTAAAAGATAGTCAAGTATACCTCATTAAGCTTTGCTGCAAGTTCATCAAGCAATTCAATGCGACTCTTTGACTTCTCCATGGCTTGCATTATCTTCTTCTTTTGAAAAAGTAGCTCCCTGGCATCATTTTCCTTTCCAGTTCGAACATTAATGGCTGCCTGTCGCCGAAATTTCTCTGCTGCTTCAGACAATCGAAGTAGCCTCGATCTTGCATTATTCGCTGAACAGCCAGGATTCTGATCAGTAAGAATTCAAACTGTTCAATAAATATTATGCTGTCCATAGAACCAATGAGTAAATAACCAAGGAAACAGAAACAGATAAAAACAATATTGGATAAAAGTGATCCAAGACGAAGTTGTAATATAGTTTTTCAAATTTTTTCATGCGAAATAATAAGAAACATAACAGTTACAAACTTTGTAGCATCTTACATAACAGGCTTGTAAAATCTCACGTGTAAATCCTCATACAAGTAATTAGCAAAACATAAAGGCAAATTCAAACAGAATCTGCCACTAAATTTGACAAACAAACAAGAGAAATCAATCAAAGGTACAAACTTTTGCAACATCTTACACAGCAATGCTTGTAAAATCTCACATGTAAATCCTCAGATAAGTAATTTGCTAAACCTAAAGCCAAATTGAAACAGAACCCACCACAAAATTTGACACCCAATAAAAGAGAAATCAATCAAAGGTAGAAACTTTGCAGCATCTTATACATCAAGTTCGCGAAACCTCACATATAAATCCTCAAATAAGTAATTTTGCATAAGCCAAATCCAAATAGAACCATTAAAAGGGCAGAGATTTGCTTGATCATGCCAACTAACTCCATCAATCAACTTATCAAAATTCAAAACGAACACTAATATACTAAATTTGACACCCAATAAAGGAGATATCCATCAAGCCTTTGCAACATCTTACACAACATGGTAAAATCTCACATGTAAATCCTCAGCTAAGTAATTTGCAAAACATAAAGCCAAATTCAAACAGAAAACCACTAAATTTGGCACCCAATAAAGGAGAAATCAATCAAAGGTACAAACTTTGCAACATCTTATAAGCAAGTTCACAAAATCTCACAAATAAATCCTCAAATAAGTAAATTGCAACACATAAAGGCAAATTCAAACAGAACCCACCGCTAAATTTTACACCCAATGAATACGAACTTGGCAACATCTTTTACACCAAGTTCGCAAAATATACCACATAAATCCTCAGATAAGTAATTTGCAAAACATAAAGCCAAACTCAAACAGAACCCACCACTAAACTTAACACCCAATAAAGGATAAATCAATCAAAGATACAAACTTTGCAACATCTTGTACACCAAGTTCGCAAAATATGACATATAAATCCTCAAATAAGTAATTCTTGCACATAAAGCCAAATCCAAACAGACCCATGAAAAGTTCAGAGATTTACTTAGTCAATCCAACTAACTTCATTGATAAACTTATCAAAACAACAACAAAAAAAATATTAATTTACATGAACTTATCATAAATACAACAACAACAACAACCCAGTGAAATCCCACATCGTGGGGTCTGGGGAGGGTAGAGTGTACACAGACCTTACTCCTACCAAGGTAGGACGGCTGTTTCCGAAAGACCCTCGGCTCAAAACTTATCATAAATAAAGAAGAAGAAAAAAAAAACCCATTCATATAAATACCTTTGTTTTTTCTGCTTTGTGATTCTATATGGAAATATAAGTCAATTTAAACTGAACCCACCACTATATTTGAAACCTAATAAAGGATAAATCAATGAAAGGTACAAACTTTGCAACATCTTGTACTCCCTAGATAAACTTATCAAAACAACAACAAATACAGTATATAAATTTAAATGAATTTATTATTAAAAATGAAGGGGTAAAAAAAAAAAACATTTATATAATTACCTTTGTTTCTTGTGCTTTCTGAAGATGGTCAAACACAAAAAGGAGAAACCAATCAAAGGTACAAACTTTACAACATCATGTACACCATGTTCAAGAAATCTCACATATAAATCCTCAAATAAAGCCAAATCCAAAAAGACCCATGACAAACTTATTAAAACAACAACAAATACAGTATATAAATTTACATGAACTTATCATAAATAAAGAAGAAGAAAAAAAACCATTTATATAATTACCTTTGTTTCTTGTGCTTTGTGCTTCTTTGTGAAGATGGTCTAATTGTTCTCTAAGCTTCTCTGTGTTTAAATTATTAGTAGCAGAAGTAGCAAAATGTACCATTTTCTTTGGATTTTTCCATTGAACAAACACAGAAAAAGCAGAATTCAGTATCATTTTCTTCTCTTCTCTATTCTTAGAATACAGAATTTTCTTGTAATAGAATTTTCTTGTACTAAAATTAAAGGGAAAAGGTTAAAAATACCCTCAACTATGGAATATAATACCAATTTTATCCTTGCCATCTTTTTTTGTTTATCCTACCTGGTTAATAAACTTCCATCTCAATTGACGTGATATGCTTTCCTTTTTAGTTTGTCTCAAAAATAATATTATATTTTTATATTTGGAAATAATTTAATTTAATCAGATGATTTATAAGTTACATAAATATTTAAAATTTGTTTTGGATCACAAATTTCAAAAATCTTCCTTTTTTCTTAAGTTTTGTAGTAAGTCAAATGGTGCTACATAAACTAGAACAAACGGAGTAGTATTTTTTTTGGTTGACATGGAGCTTCAGGTCGGACAACCCCTCTCAACGCCAGTTATTTTTTATAAAAATATTATTTCTCAGTTGAAATTCCAGTTCTTGCTTCTCCAATATCAAAAAATAATCTAAAAAATATTGTTGAAGGGGTTACTATTTTTTCAATCAATAAGTGCTCGTTTGGTACGAGGGATAAGGGATAATTAATTAGGAGATTAGGTTTGGGATGAGTTTATTTCATGATTGGTTGGGATAAAATCCTGTAATAACTAATCTCGAGATTAATTATTCTAAGATTGTAGCATTATTTTTATCTCACATTGAGGGTAGAATAATAATTTCGGAATAACTAATTCCGGAATAACTTGTTCCCCAACCAAACGAGCCTTGAAGGTTCAGAGGGTAAAGTGGAACTTGTTCTAAAAGGTCTGTGCATGATCTGAAATCTTGATTTCTTACTTCTACATTATCAAAAAGATAATCTAAAAAAATGTTGTTCAGGGAATTATCGGTCTCGTTCAAAAGCTGGTGGTGTATTTTTTCCCAACCATTAAAGGTTAAGAGAGTAAAGTGAAACTTGCTCAAAAGCTATATGCAAGATCTAAATGATTCAAATCTTTTTAAGAGCTAATAAATGGCTGTAAAAAACAACAACATACCAAGTGTAACCTCACAAGTAGAGTCTAAGGAGAGTGAGAATGTATGCAAATCTTACCGCCGCATTTGTGAGGTAGAGAGGTTGTTTATGATAGACCCTTAACTCATAATAAATTGTTGTAGAAGTTTTAAAGAATGTACATAATACAATGACATTTAGATAGATTTATATGTATCCATTAAGTGTAAATAAATATGATCGAATATTTAGTTCCAAGTTTTCAATTTTAAATTTTATATTTCTGAACCTCTAATAGAACTTTTCCTAATATTTTAAGGCCTTAAATTAAACTATTGAAATCTTCATAATAACACATAATATTTTTAACAACAAAATCCACGATAGTATATGTAAACATATTCCTGCCATCTCATTAACTTGAATTATTTTTTCATTATAAATAAATGAGAAAAGACATCATTTAACCCTTGAACTTGGTACGAAAACTCACTTTAGCAACTAAACTTAAGTTGTATTTATATACCCCCCTTAACAACTTTCATTTCAATTATTTTCCACCCTAAAAAAATAATATCACTCTCACAATGTGAGGTGTATTAACTCGCGCCATGTCATTGCCACGTCAATGCCACCTCATTGCCACGTCGTTGCCACATTGTTGCCACGTCAAAATTACCAACACTTCATTTTTTATTTTTCTTTTATTATTTTTTCTCTTTCTCTTTCTTCTTTTTTCTCCTCATCCTCACCCTACTTTTATCAACTACTACGCCGCCGCTACCGCCGCCGCCACCGCCGCCGCTACCGCCGCCGTAAAAAAAAATCATTATTATTATCAGTCCAAATTGGACAAACTGCCATTCAAAAAAAATCATCAAATCTTCACTAATACGCCGTTGTACTTCATCGATTACGTGATTAAGTCTCCTTGAGACTTCAGCAACTTCAAATGCAGTACTGCACAAATCAATTGCATCATGTAACTCCCAACTGAAATCTGCCATGGTAGAAACACTAGGTAATACAGAGAAATAGTAACAGAGAGTTCAGAGATTTATTTGATGAAAAGGATTAAACTTACATACGGGATATTAGTATTTATAGGAGTTAAATGACGGTTAGCGGAGGGAGCTGTTATTGGAAGGAGCCCCCGGGTGGGGGGCGGCCACCACCACCACCACCATCTCCCACCAAATTTCATCAAACTTCTTCTCAAATTAGTCCCACTTAGACTCAAATTCGTCCAAATTGATTGTTTTGATTGTTATTGTTGGCCATCATTAGTTTGGACGAAATGTCGTTAAAAGAAAAAAAATCACCACCGTCATCTTTAACCCACATCCACAACCACCACCATCATCTCCCCCAACAAATTTCATCCAACTCCTTCTCAAATTAGTTCCACTTACACTTAAATTCGTCCAAATTGGTTGTTTTGGTTGTTATTGTTGGCCATTATTAGTATTATTATTAGCAAACCCATTTCTTGTATAACCATTATTCCATAACTTTATTTTTGAAAGAAAATAAAAATCAAAATCAAGAAACAAAAAAATGGTGAAAATGAAAAGAAAAGAATGATGAGAATATAGAGAGAAAGAGGGATTTGTGAAGAAGAAGAAGAAGGACGAAGGTGGTGGGGGCGGGGCTGCGGGGTGGGGTGGGGGTTGTGAAGAAGAAGAAGGTGGTGGGAGCGGGGCTGTGGGGTGAAGAAGAAGAAAGTGGTGGGGGCGGGGCTATGGGGTGAAGAAGAAGAAGCTGGGGCGGGGCTGTGGAGTGGGAAGAAGATGGTGCGTGGGGCTGTGAAATGGGAGGGAGATTGTGAAGAAGATGGTTTTTATTTTTATTTTATTTTTTAATTGTATAATGTTTATTTTATTTTTTAATTGTATAACTTTTATTTTATTTTTTAATTTATAATATATATATATATATATGAGCGGGTCCACTTTTTTTGTTTTTCACTCTTTTTTTTTTTTTGCCACGTCAGCATTTGGGGTGGAAAATAATTGAAATAAAAGTTGTTAAGGGGGGTATATAAATACAACTTAAGTTTAGTTGCTAAAGTGAGTTTTCGTGCCAAGTTCAGGGGTTAAATGATGTCTTTTCTCTAAATAAATATTACTAATAGATGTTTGGTGTAGTAGCCTAGCAAAGGAAAATGTCCGAAGGTTGCACCATACATATCAATGGTTAAACATGGTTCAAACCCTTTTCAGGATATATTGATAAAGGTTAAAGATGGTTCAAATATATAGATAAAGGAGTCCAAGCCATTTTTATTGACGATGATTATTGTGGACATATAACTAAGAACTTTACATCCATGGATAAAGACCTTCGTGCTAGCTTTGCTTCTGTTTCTCTTTCAATTCTACTTGTAATTTCACGGCGCTTGCAGCGAATGAGGCAGAATTTTTGGGTGTAGATGCTGAGCTCCAAAAGTTAGAAAGGATGATCCTTAGCTCCAAAACGGCTACACACTTACTTTACTCTATACTTTATCGCTTTATTTCATCATCTATTTTACCTGCTTTAACGACTTTACCTTAAATTCCGCAGATATCATTTATCATCGAGTCCCGGAAGACAGCCGGAGGCCTCATTAGCATTTAAAGTCTTCAAATACAACTGGAGATATTCAGCATAAACATCGCGCATTCATTCAAGTCCTGGAAGACAACCAGAGACAACATTTGGCCACACTGCTTCATTAAAAGCCACACAGCTTCATCTTCATTCCCACACTCATATTTACTATCATTTTACACTCTTTATAATTTTACACTTCCAACTTTACTACTAATTTTGACATGAATTTCAGTTTTGACAGAAAATACATACAGAGACAAAGTGCAACGTGGAACTATTTCTTCTGCAGCGAACTGGGGCAATTTGTCGGGAAGGATAATCAGACTTCCCGACACGGGTCAAAGATCTACCTCGAACACTCGTCTCTAATCACAAATATTCTTTGCATTCCAGCAATTCAATTTTCAGAATTCTCAAGTTCTATCATGATACCCAGTGTCATCATAATTCAACACTGGGATAATATTTTGCAAGATTCGCGCCAATCGGGGTTCATTAGTCATAAGGCGTCGTAGTTGTCCCAGAACTACACTTGACCTGATTCTCGTACAGCCCGAGATATGTAGGCAACTCAGAGGCCGGAGTTCGGTCATAATCCTCTCAAGTTTCCTTCAGCCGGGACAAAATAGGCTACTGAGTCAACGTCTTTGCCCGACAACTCTTTTCATCATTACCGGGCAAAGAGGGACAAGTTGTTGACACCCAATTTTGTCCCGCCTCTCCCCCGAAATACCTAGTTATGCTTCTAACATTTTTGGAAAATTAGAAAAAATATATATTATATTTTACTATAATTATTAATGCCAGCGTTTCACTATTCTATTACAATACTAATTATTATTATTATTTTTTATTATTATTATTATTATTATTATTCAAAATTTTATCATTTCGGCATTTTTGCCAGCTTACGCACACGCATCGCATTTATCTTTGCATAATTAAATAATAGTGTTTATTTACTGTGGATTTTCGAAATATTATTGACGCCATTTTTTATCTGAACACTAATAATTGCATATTTTATATTAAGTAATATTTTAACACAAGTTATTTAAATGGATCTTTTATTTAAATGTAGTAGCCCAATCAACTCATACTATTTTCGGACCAATGCACAAAACCAGTCCACATTTTAATTCACCTGGCATCATTCTAATTTACCAGCCCAATTTAATTCACCCCAACCCAAATAATTAACCAACATTTTCGGACCAGCCCATTCTTTTAATTTTTGCCCAGCCCATATTTTAGCCAATCCAGCCCATACCCGTTTAAACATGACCCGGCCCATCCATTTCAAATAAGGGAAACCCTAAAAGAGTTTCCCTTTCTTCTCCTTCGCCGCATCCCCCCCCCCCCCCCCTGTTCTCTCTCTCTCCCTTCCTCTCTTCTCCCTCTCTTTCATCCTCATCGTCATCTCGCCTCCACCTCTTCCTGTCCCCCACGCCACTGCCACCCCCACTACTTCCTGTTCCCCCACGCTCACTGTCATCTCCACGTCCCTCTGTCCCCACGCTCCTCTCTCTCTTCTTCACACGAAAACCCTAACAATCCCCTATAAATAATTGTTTACCAGTCGTTGAAGAGAGGATTTTTGGATTGAAAAAACTCCCCCCAAGAACCCGGATGATTTTTTTTTCAGTTCATGAAATTCCCCAAGAACAGATTTTTTCGGTTCATGAAATGACCCCAAGAAATAAGGGATTTTGAACGGAGAAATCCCCTGGAAAGAAAAATCTCGGAGTCGCACGAAATCCCCTGAAAATTGAGTCCTTTAGTCTTAAAATCCCATAGAAATCAAGAACAAGTGGTTTAGCCGTAGAAACCCTCCCCTAGGATTAAAGCTGAAAACCCCAATTTTTATTTTTTTTTCAAATATCAAATTCGTAGTTCTTCGTGATAGTTCAAAAATATCGAATAAAAAAAGATTCAAACAATTTTCCTTCTGTTCTATTGGTGGCTGTTGAACCTGAGTCTCGCAACCTCGGATTCGGTAATTTTCGAGGTATATCGGAGACTCGAAACTCGCACCCTAGTTCGTTGCACCCCAAAAAGGTCTGCAATTCCCCTTTCTTCTCACTTTTGCATTTTTGTTCTGTCTTTTTGGTTATTTGTGGTCGATTATGTATTAAGTTAGCATGTTTTATGTGTTGTTTAGTTTAGTTACTGCATGGCATGATTTAGATGTTATTAGTCTTAAATTTTATATAAGTACATGATTGGTTCTATTTCTGCCTATCGCTTTCTCAGGCATTTGCTATATTCCTATTACGATCCTATTAGCATATTGGTTTACTTGTGTAAGTGATTAATTTGATCATATTGTGCTAGCTTGAATATCTTGTTTAGTCAGAATCGTTGAAAATGCTTATGTAGTATGTTTGATGGTTTACCTGATCCCTTTGTAACTTGTCAGTAGCTGTTTGGTATTTGGAAGCATAAAGTAATCTTTAAGCATGCATATGTCTGGTTGCTAGTCAATATAGAGCTGTTATTTCAAATGATGTTTGGCTTTAGGAAGTTTAAATTTTGTTGTATGTTAAACCCTGATGATAAGTTGTGTACCAATTTGTATAAGTTTGCTTAGATCTAAAACTACGTTCATAGAGACTAAAAGACATGTAACTTGAGTTATTGAACTGACCAAGACCTTTGTAAACTCCTTTCCTTTGGTTTTAAGTTCCAGCATTCTGTATGTTTGTGTGTGTATAATATACTGTGTGTTTATAGGTGTATCAGTCTAGTCTTATTTAGTTGAGGTTTTAGGCTAATATGTTGATCAAACTATATATGATCTACTTAGTCCTCAGTATGGATTTCTGTTCAGTCTTGCTTATGTTTAGTTTATCACATCTGTTTATGCTTCGCTTAGTTAATGGTTTGATCAGGTGATTCACCTGTAGGATAGCTCAAACCCATTTTTATCTCTCTTCCTGTACTTGCATGTGTCTGTTTTCTCTGAAAGTGTCTGTCTCAAACACATTGTATGAAACTGGGAATATGTCATCCTCTCAGAAAGCTATCTGAATCTTATTAAACAAGGCATTTAGTTAGTTCCCCTATTTGTATGCATTTAACTGATTGCACTAAATACTTATGATCTTAACGTCAAGCGCTTGTCACAATGACACCCCCTTTGCCTCAACTTGTTTGCTGCTAGTGACTGCAACCATGTAATGAATAGGAAGCATCATCACTGATTAATTGAAACTTGGAAGATCCATTTGATTGAACCTATTAAAATTTACTTACCAAGTAAACTGTATGCGTGATAAGTACATTAGAGCATAGGCAGTAAGGTCTGTGTGACATATTGAAGATGTTTGAGGCCCTTCTTAAAATCATATGGTTCAGATATACACTTAATTACTTTCTTGGGTTACTTGTCTTAGTATCCTAATTCTGGGTTTCTCTCTTGAAGTGAATATATACTGATATACATAGAATATATGATTCATGAAGGCACTCGCATTCTATAAACCTCTGTTCGTGTTGTTGTTGTGCATAATATTTTTCTTAGTGCATTGTGCTTGCTTGACTGCTTTGCTGTTCCATCTCCTCATGCCTACTGTATTTTGAGATTGAATCTGGTATATTCTAAAGGACTGGTGGCTGCTGTTGTGTAGATAAACAATCGATGGCTACTTTGTCCTTGAGAAAAAGGGATACTAGGATTGTTGTAGTTATGAGTCAATTTACTACAGTATTCTTGGACTGCCACTTTTTTGTTATACCTGCCATAGCGGCCACTGCTTATGGCTGCTTAACAGTGTTCTTAGTTACTTCATTTTGCTGCTATCTAGCAGTTGCTTCGGGATTAAATTCACTACGTTCTTTTATACTGAATATATTCTTTCATAATATGATCCTTGTTTGTTGTTCTTTTCCTGTCATTTGGTTTAAGAGATTTCGAAATACAAGCATGAACCGGCTTAATTTATTTCACAGCTTTGCTTTTCAATTCTGTCCAAGTTTAGCATAAAAGTCTTAGTTCTATTTGTTTTTGAATTGGATACTTGGTCCTTTTCGTATTTGAAACATGATTTAGATGAGAATTGCTGGTTCTATTTCCCCTTCACTAGAATTAGGTTGAACTATTTTATTTCGATAATTAAGAGTCGATTCGTCATTTTTACCTATTTGCGGGTTTTGAAGCAAGTTATTACATTTTCAAAGAATAGAACATCTGGTCTGACCCTTCCTTTATTAAGATTCTTTGAATTATATACTAATTATTTTCTTTTGTTTCATGCATGAACATCGTATACGAGTCCGAGGGACTCGTTCCTCTTCCGCATTTGGTGCTGGGTCAAAGCCCAACAAAAATCTTCTTCTCGAGTCAGCCCTCCGCAGCCAAATAAAAAAAAAAAAAACAAATTCTGGGCCGAGGCCCATCACATTGGCAGCGAACAGCAGCAGTCCAAAAATGATTGGGCCAAAATCCAACAGTAGCTTAGTCACAACAGTCCTAAAATGGGTTGAGCCCATTTAACTTCTTTGCTCTTCTATGTTATCTTTGTGTATTTAATTTGTGTTGTATGACTAACTCTCTTGTTTGTTAATCTAGATGAACTTTAGTAAATTAGTGGAGTTTAGTTTAGTAATGGGTAGTTAATTCCATAAATTACATTCACTTCTATTTTTAAAACTATTTATAGTATCTATAACATTTATTTGAGTAATTGATTTTCAAAATAGCATGACTATACCTTTTGGCTAAGGGAATCGTGATTTATGTTTACTATCTTAGAAGTTTAAAATGTCTCAAATCTTATACTAACGTTAGCTTATTCTAAGAAATAAAAAGCAAATTAGTTTCAATGGATAACTTTTTCACTTTAGTTCCTTTCTAACACTTGAAATACATATTTGCTTAAAACAACCTTCGCACAATATATGTTAAACTAATAGTCTTTCTATGAAATTTTTAAAGTTTATTTAATGTTACATTAACTCTTTTAATTTGTGAGTCGGCATAACTCACTTTTTCCAAATACATATAAACATTATATGTTTCGCTTCTTTAGTTTATTTTAACTAAACTCTCTATGCAATTACCAATTTTACTTTAAACAACTTTATCAATAATTCACAAAAAAAAATCATTTTTCTTTCTATAATATTACATTTACATTTAGCCTAATTAAATCTTAGTCCGGTCGGTTAACCATTGTTAATGGGTCTTAAAGGATGCCTAATACCTTCCCTTTAGACTAATTGAACCCTTACCTAGAATCTTAAGTTTCGCAGACCTTAAACAGAGTTAACTTTAGAAAATAACTTTAATAAACTTTAGGTGTCTTAATTCACCATAAATAATTAGGTGGCGACTCCTTAAAATAAACAGAAAATAGGAATCACCAATATGTCGTACTTCTAATTTAACCCGGTTAAAATGGGGTATAACAATTACCAAAACTAGCTTTTACTTATAATATAAGCTTTTTACCTTAGCTTTTTATTTAATTAATTTATTTTCGAATTGAGTTAGGCCCAACATTAATTTCTTTGCAAAGTATTAGTGCAAGACACATCTCACCCAATATTGGTCCCCCATATTTAATAGCCTACGCTCCAAATTGTTTCTTGTGCATTGTGCTTCTTTGTGAAGATGGTCAAGTTGTTCTCTAAGGTTCTCCGTGTTTTAATTTTTATTAGGAGGAGAAGCAATGAAATGTAACATTTTCTTTGGATTTCTCTATTGAACAAATGCAGAAAAAGCGAAATTCAGTATCATTTTCTTGTCTACTCTGTATTTTCACAACGACCGAGTTGGATTACATAAAAAATTCCTCTAATAAAATGAAAGATACTCCCCCAGTCACAATGTAAGTGGCTTAGTTCGACTAGACACTCCCTTAGTCACAAAATAAAAAGAGCCTTTTGAATCTTGATCCTAAATTAAAGGTGTGTATAATGTAATAAAATATCATTTGAATCTTGTGGTTTTAAATTGTCATGTAAGATATTTGAATTGTCAACTTACTAAATATAGAAAAAGTCGCTCTTTTTTAAATAGACCAAGAAGAAAAATAAGACACTCAAATTGGACGGAGAGAGTATTATTTAAAGTTTTTCCTTTTCTTTTTTCACAGTTCCTCTTAAATCTAACAACCAAAATTTGTCAAATGATGACAAAACTATTTGGTTTTGATAAATTTAAAGACTAAAACTAGGGGTATTCAAAATTGAACAATGTGTTATTGGATTATTAATATCAGGTTATCAGATTAACGATTTGGGAGTGATTTATATAAATAACGTATTATTGATTCGGGAGCTGATTATCTAAATCTTATATCGGAAAACCGATAGCCCATTAAGATAGTACAGATCTATACAATAAGTTGGATTCCATGTATTGAAAAGACTTGAGCTGATAAGCTAATAAAATCTACACCATATGTATCAATTTATGTGCATCATTTGTCTAGGCACGAAGTTTAAAAAGGAAAGTAAGAATTTTGAAATTTTTGGTTCATAACAAGACTTAAATATTTGTGTGGCTGTAAATCATCTCATAAAGTTAAATTATTTTTAAATATAGAAATGTAACATTCTCTTTCAGACATATGAAAAAGAAAAATGTGCCACATAAATTGAGGCAGAGGTAGTACCATTTACTCTTATCCTTATAATAATAAACCATATATTGCTGGATTTTGATACCATCTACCTATGTTTGGATGTGCATTCTCTAGAATGTTGCCTATTTTGTCTCTGCTGTCATTAAATTGGCTGTTCACTAGGTCTTTTACATTTTGATGGAAATTTTCTACTCTCAATTTTGTCAATTGTATATGGAATGCCACCACAATAACATTGTTTTATTAGGAATTACTATTGCGGATTCGGCAAGATGGCTCAATTCTGAAAGTCTCACAATCAATATGTATCTATCAATTATCAATGGATAATCGTTTAGCCGAACCGAATTAACAGATATCTTCTTGTTTCGGTAGCGATTTAGCACATATAAAAATCCATAACCGATAAATGAAATTGTTAAGTGCAAATATCAAATCTAACCACCCGATAAGCACCCCTAGACTCTGATAAAGCTCAGTAATATATTTAAGAATTTACACTAAACTTACTCCAAGCAATTAAAAGTTTATTTCTATAATAGTTTTTCAATTGTTTAAGGAATTTTATTTTTTCTTTTAAACTTATTTTTTTAAACTGTTTAACGAAAAGCACATAAAAATAAAAATAAAACAAAAAAAATTAAAATATTTTCCAACCATAATCTAAAACGAAGTTTTTGCACGGATTTACTTCAAAGGCACTGGTTTTTAATTTTGGCCCTCATATTTATGGTCTTTAATTTTTGCCCTTGCTATTCATTTAATGAAAATATCTACAATATTTATCTTCGGAAACAGAACATTTGCCTCGCTCGGAATAAGTTATATAAGAATTAAGTTATGCGGCATAAGTTATGTAGTATTTTTCAGATTTTGTTGGAGGTGGAAAGTTTTATCGTTTCCGGCACAACTTGTGAGATCTTATGATACATATGCCCAACAAAATCTAGACTTATACCGAACGATATAAAAACTTATGGGGTAATTTGCAGGATTTCCCTTTGCTGGGGTTGGTCTTTAATGTTTGCCCTTCAAATTAGTGGTCTTTAACTTTTGGCCTTCACTAAAAATCCCTTGATTTCGGGTTCGAACCCCTGCTCAATCAAAAATTTTAAAAAAATTCGCAAGGCAGAGTTTTGCAAATTCTGCCTTATGATTTTTTTTTTAATTAAGCTGGGGTTCAAACTCACAATCTCGGAGTATTAGGCGAAGGACAAAACTTAAAGACCACCTACTTGAAGGGCAAACATTAAAGACCACCCAAATGAAGGACAATCTGCGCAAAAAAAACATGAAACTTATGCCTTGCGAAATCAAGACCGGTGCTCGAGTTTCCTTAATGGTTTTCTCTCCTGCCAGTCGTCTTTACATTTGCAGTGACCTTTCCCTCTTTGACAACAATAATGGTTTGCTGGAAAAGTTCAATATTGATGAACTTATATTATTGAAGGAACAATTGGAGAAGAAGAGAGATAAACTCGTTTCGAAGATGGAGTCGGAGTTTGTTGATTCACTGTTTGTTCATTCAGATACTTAATTGTTTAATTTTTGTGCAAATGTTAGAGCTGTAAGTGTATAAAGAATTTTGTAAATTGTTGTAAACGAGTTCAATAAAAACACAAGTATTCTTGGGATTCAAGATTTTATGGTTTATGGTTATTTTGGTTCTGGTTAGTTTGAAGTGATATTTGACAGTACCATTTTTTTTTTTCATGAGTCCAGATTGTGTATCCTGTATGAATGTATGTATGTTTAGTCATTACTTTCGTTCTTTATCCAAAGTGAGATTTCCCGACAAATCCAGATTTGTTGAGTACAAAACGGGTACAGAATAACGGGTGAAAAAAGAAGAAAAATACTAATTTTGTTTCATTGTATTAGTTCTGTATTCTTCTCTTCATAAAATTTCATGTCACCCTTTTCCATAAGACTATGAGATTACTGCAAATAAACAGATTCTCCCTTCAAGTTACACCATCTTGGGTAGAATTAGTTAAACACACACTATTAAATATTTTATTAGTGTAAGAAATTTACACTATCATTTTATTTTTACATATATTAGCACGTCTTATTTCATTATAAAGTCTGCTGTTTTAGAATTTTAAGTTCAGAATCATATACTAAAATGATTTTATATGTTGTCTCTTTGAATTTACAGAATCATCTAGAATAATGTTTGATGATTTGAGGTCATGATGTATGAAGCTCTGGTGTGCCAGATTATGAAGATGCTCCATCCCTCGACCAACATCTAGAGCAATATTGAGTCTCTTTGTCCATGATAAAGTCTTTAAGTTCAGGCTCTTTCAGCGGAAACAAATTTTTACTCAGCACAGACGGCTCAATGGAATTGGTGGCCTAAAGCCAAATCTTAATAAGAGGTCTCAAGTATCTTCGATAAAACTAGCTTTGGCGTGCATCTCGTGCACCGCACGTGCATCTGGTGCGCGACACGTGCATCCTATGTCAATTAGTAAAAATATTTTAAAAGCACAACTATTCTTCCTGAAATTCATCCAATGCCTTGCTATTGACAATCGCAGATACCATTCTCTTCATTGCAATTTGAATTTCATCTTCAATTACACCTCTGTAAACAACTCCAAAGTCACCTTGACCAAGCTCATTCTTCGGTGCAAAATTATTAGTTACCCTCCGAAGGTCCTAAGTTGAAATGACATGGTTTCCAATCTCAATCACTCGACTACCTTCTTTTCTTTTGCACCTCTACTTGTAGTTGTACCACTCTTAGCAGAGTACATCATGAGATCTTCTAAGACAATGATCTCAACAATGTTATCTTGATCGAACAGATCTTTGGGTTGGATAACAGTAGTAATCGAGTCCTTCTCTCGTTTTCTCCTGCCCTTGAAAGACACAAAAAAAAAAAGAAGCAAGAAGTTAAGACCATATAGACTGCACACACAACTATAATGATCATGGTCTTCTCTTGGTTCTCTGATGCGGTTTGCTCTTTGGTTCCATTAGGAGTAGTCTATGAGCCTGAACTTAGAACTTTTCTCCGGCATAATGTTGGCTGATTATCACCGGGTGATGGGTTTTGTAATGGTAACTCCTTGCTTGGATAAAAACTGGGCTCAGTGGGGGAAATGGGCCAATACTTGAAGGAGGAGCCTCCACAATTACATTAGCAACAAGATG
This sequence comes from Lycium barbarum, assembly GCF_019175385.1. Classification (NCBI taxonomy): domain Eukaryota; kingdom Viridiplantae; phylum Streptophyta; class Magnoliopsida; order Solanales; family Solanaceae; genus Lycium; species Lycium barbarum. Next base: position 3,826,217 of record NC_083337.1, on the reverse strand, counting down.
AGCAGTTCCATCTGTAATGACTTTCACACCATCCCGAAATTTTGACAATAGTGGATCAAAATTGTTCCCACTTAAGTCCAACAATCTCAAGAATGTGAACTTTGTTAAGTGTGCTGGAACTGAACAGTGCAAACTATTACCTTTTAAGTGAACTTCAAGCGGTGAATCCAAGTTTGCAAGTGAAGGACTAAGTGTATCATTAAGGTTCTTGTTTCTGTAGATTAACAACCACCTTTAGGATTGCAACAGATTCAAATTAAAGGGATTCTTATCCAAAGCTAAAACTTGAACATTGCTAAGACCATTAAAGAAATCTGCTGGGATCATATAGAATTGATATTCATCAAAATATGCATATTTTAAATTAGATAATCCATTGAAAGTAGGTAATTTCCATTAAAACCATTCCTCTAAAGGTTAAGATGTTGAAGCTTATCTAGTAGTTCTGAGGTAAAGGACCCCTTAAACCCGAATTCTGAACTGAAGCTTATCTCTTTGAATTTTCGTTTAGGTCTAGTACAATAATAGACAATAGTTAAATGTGTAACTTCCAGAGTAGATAAAAAAAAATTAATTGTGCCAATTGCTTGTACAAAAGGCACCAGAATTAAAGCTAGTTGCTTTATTTTCTTAACTTGAAAGGGTATATATTTATCTTTATCCTTTAAGAATGAAATTATAAATAAAAATAGCGTGTATTGATCATTTTTTGATCGTGTTTTTCCACAAATAATGATGCTATTGGGTTTTCAAGTTATACAAGTAAAACTTCAAATTATTATCTCGGAGTTTCCTTTTGATTTTTAAATCCAGAGCAATGACTACTTTTCAATTATATGAGTTGAAAAGTGGTCATTTAAAATTTTCCCCCATTTATAAGCCAATAAATTATATAGGTCAACATGTTTTCTCCCACATGTATATATTAACTAGTGTATCTGCGCGGTGAAAAAAATATATTAAAATATCATTTAATGTTAATTTCATTTTTTTTTATAAAAGTAATTTAATATTTATTAAACAAAAATCTGTTTTTTATGCCATGACTAAGTTGAAGAAAAGTTTGAGTTACAGAAATGATAAAGAAAAGGAAAACATTTGAGAAAAAAAAGAAAGAAAAACATCTTTTAACAAATTTGAATTTGTACAAGAGTCATAATCCTCAAATTCCAACTTTTGGGAAAAATGTTTGCTACTTATGTTATAAACAAAACACTTGTCATTTAACTCTAAAGAGAAGTGTTTCTGTAAAAAACGAAAATAAGAACAATTTGTGATACAAGCAAACTATTAGTTGATGCACGAGATGACTTAATGAGATTGCTATTAGGCAAAAAGGAAGAAGCGTTTAGTTGGAATCAATGTTACCTGTCTTAAATTTTATTGTGGGAATGGGATATGACTCCTCTACATATTTGTGTATCATATTTGGAAGGAGCAAAATAGGAGATGCTTTGAAGAAATGCCTGTCTTGAGTTTAGTTGGAATTTTCCTTGTCGCTTTATTTTTCTGTGTAACATATGCAGAAAGCAACATGATCTTTCAACATTCCTATTGTCATTTTATATATTGACATTGATAATCGGAAAAATCACAAACAATACTGTTGACACCCAATTTTGTCCCGCCTTTCTTCACAAAATAGTTACCTGCGCTTCTAATATTTGATAATTTAAGAACGATTATTTATATTTTATTACAATTTAGCTTTCATTAATGTCGTTGTTTCCATTATCCAACTACAGTCATTGGTTATTATCACTATTATTACCGCCATCATTATTATTGATATTATTATTATCATCATCATCATCATCATCATCATCATTATTATTATTATTATTATTATTATTATTATTATTATTATTATTATTATTATTATTATTACGACTGTTATTATTATTATTAGCATCATTTTCATCATATTGCCCTCGCTTAATGCTATGATCGTCATGATCATTTTTAGCTTTCCTATTTAAGCATCTTACGCGAAAACGCATCACATTTATTTTTACTACTTATTTTCGGACTTTATAAATGTTATCGCACGACTATTACGATATCGTGTAATTTTATTTTTAGCACACGGTAATATATGATTAACTAAAGAATGTAGACCAGCCCATTACCAGTCAACTTATCTAATTACCCACAAATGTTTTCGGAGCAGCCCATTACCAGTCAGCCCATCTAATTACCCCAAAATATTCAACAACCCGACCCAGCCCATATTCTTTCAACTCAGCAGCCCACTAGTCCACTAACCCTTTAAACGACCCGACCCGGCCTATTACCCGAACTGACCCGGCCCAAATTGCTCTTATTCATCACCCAACCCTAACCTAATTCAATCAGCGGCCCCCTCTCTTCTCTCTCTCTCTCTCTCTCCTCAACAAAAATGGTGAAATCGCAGAGCCCTTTCGCTCCCGCAGGCCATGCACAGTTAATTCGGGAAAGATAATTAATGCTCCGTCAGGGTTCAACGTTGAAGAGGGCGTTTCTTCCTCTTTCTTGTTTTTGTTTCGATCTGAAGCCTTAATGAGTTTTGTCCATTTGTAAGATTCAAATCCTGTCTTTTATCAGTTCCTTTTGCATTTTTCATGGTACAAGTTTAATGGGTTTTGTCTCCTTCTCCCTTTTTCTGATCCGATGACATAACAAAGCCTCCTAACGTTTTGATTTGAAAGGAATTCGACTTAAAATTCCGCCCAAATTTTTGAACCCGAGCAAAACCCTAGATGTTTTCCTATAAATAATCGCTTCTTAAGTCATTTGGGGGAGTTTTTTTTTTTTAGCTGCCTCAATCCCCCTAGAAAATATTAATCTTCATCAATCTCGCCGCTTCTTGATATTGATTCGAAGTACCAAATCATTTTTATTCTCTTTTTCCCCTGTTAGTGTTTCGAATCGGAGTGCATGCAAACTCGAGATTGTAGTGTTTCGAGTGTATATCGGAGATTCGAAGCCCCTGTTCACTGCCTCCGAAAAAGGTAAAATTCTTCCCTTTAAGTATTCTTTTCTAGTATTTTATTTGCATTTTGCATGTTAAGCTACTAGTCTAGTCATGGTGTTTATTAGTTTGAATTAGACTTGTGTGTGATATGTATTAGTTTGTTTATTATGTTTTTTTCTCATTTTCTAAGTTTAGTCATGTGCTTATATGTTAGCTTAGGTCTTATTCAGTCAAGATTCAGCAGGTTGAGTAATTAGTCTAATTAATACTATGCCTACTTTAGCTCTTGTTTAGTATACTCTTAGTTTAAATCCTGTTTAGCTGCATCTTCTATTGTGTTTAATGATTCAATCCCTATTATGTTGAGAATATAGTATTAGTTGTAGTATCTTCCCTGTTAGACTCTGTTTGTGCTGTTAATCCATTAGTATAGACTATTGTTGCATGCTAAATGATCAGTATTAGTGTATCCATTGTTGGTAACCATTGTAGGTTGGATTTGTGATTGTTAAAGGGCTGTGAGCCATCATGTATCTAGCATAAGGTCTGTTTTTGGACCAGTTGATTTTATGAGATATGCCACATTTCTGTCTAATTTGAGTTTGAACTTGAAGTTTGTCAACTAGTAATGACACATGATATGTTAAACTGTAGCATGATCTTGTATGCTTAAATATTAGTTTAAAGCAAGATTTGAGTCATCTAGATTGGGTCTGATATATTTTTAGGGTGTTTATTATGAATATTTGGGTAAAGATGCTTAGATTTGGTTATGTGTTAGTATGATAAACCTGTTTCAAGCTTAGATGTGGAGTTTGTTAACTTGAGAATTTGGTGTATATGTATGAACTATGCTAAATATGGTATAATGAGCTAGCCCTCTGTATTTGAACTTGGTATCCCATCTCTGTACTTCTTAAATGTGACCATTTGCGAATATGAATGTCCTTGTTGAATGCTACTGCTTTGTGTGAATCTGTGTTGAGTCTCAAATAGTTCTGATGCTCTTAATAAACTTGGTCATCGGCTTCCTAAACATATCACATAAGGATTATTACTAGACTTTACTTGTTGTCTGAACATAGTCATTTGGCTTACATAATACTGCATCTGTCTTTCTTCATTTTGTAACTTGTTGATACTTGGCTGGACTTGATGTTTGTCTCACTAGAATAATTTAGATATTTTAGGTATATAGTCATGTTAAGTTTCATTTATGTGTCACTGCATCCTATTAGTATCTGAATCTTTAATACTGTGTATATCACTTGTATTTTTTTTTTTTAAAACTACTTCTTGTCCTTTCTAAATGTGTCGTGACATGATAAGTAGATAGAACTAGGTTTATTGTAAGTTTACATAGTTGTTTTGCTTGAATACAAGTTGTGTATACTAAAGGTATACCAAAATATATTAAGCATATACAAAAGCTCTGTATACCCGTGGTATATATGAACTTGTATATCCGGCATATATATGGCATATCCTTCGGTTATAATCAGAATTGGGTCAGATCTGTAAGGCCTGTTGTGTTTCTGCCTATTCAATCTTTATGTTTCTTATATTGCAAGTGTATTGTGTTTGATTATGTATATGTATATATATGACCAGTATACCTTAGTTAATACATTTATGGAGAGATTAGTTGGTCATTATGGATTAAGCTTGAACCCTCCCCGATGTTAGTCATGCCTGGGATTCATAGAAATCCCTTGGAACTTGTGCAATGTCGGGAAAACGGGGGCAAAAGCTTTCCAATATTAACCTTCTAAGTATCCTTATGAATGTGTATATACAAAGTATACTTAAATATACATAATGTATACATAAATCACTTGTTTGTCTCGAGTGTTGAAATTGCTCTATTAATTTGGCATGTCAAGGTTCTGCTCTTGTTTATTATTTACGTGATGTTTTTATTTTGTTTCGGCCATTTCTTTTCTTTTTATTTGAAGTATAGGTCTTGTAAATCCCCGCTGTACTAATCATTTTTCTTTCATTTTTATGCATGACCATCTCGTATGAGTCCAAGGGGCTCGTCTTCTTCCGCATTCGGTATTGGGCTAAAGCCCAACGTGATATCTCTCTTGAGTCAACCCCTATCCGCAGTGTAGGAAAAAAAGGATTTTGGGCCAAAGCCCATATGGCAGAAACAGATCGCGACAGCATAAAATGGGCCAAACCCAAACTTACATAAACAGCTACCTTTTAATAGCTTCTAACAATTTATAGCTACTTTTTCTATATTTACAAATTGTAGCTAGTTTTTGTTGTATTTGGTTGTATTTCGCGTTTTTGAAATACAGGGAAATACACGGAAATACAAAATCTGAGAGAGTTCGCATTTTTGAAATACACTGAAATACAAAATCTGGCAGAGTAAAAATAGGTTGTATTTATGGAATAAATTCTTTTCTTTCATTTTAAATGGTAAGTCAAATTAAATCAACCATGTATGATGCATAACTGTTGAAGTTCCATAACAACCCACGTTTCTCTCTCCAAATTACTCCATTCCAAACTTTTAGAAGTACTTCCAAATACAGAAAAATATACACTGAAATACAATGAAATATGGTTGATTGTTTAAGAAATATAAAATTGTAGTATATGTATGTACAATGGAATACAATGAAATATATCAGAAACTGTTTCATAAATTAGAAATACATTGAAATACAACGAAATATACTGAAATACATTGATCTGCATTTCTCTAAATAACTCCAATGCAAAGTTCATTTCACTATTTCTAACCACCATCAATCATAGCTGTCCAGCCAACATTATCCTTGGTAGAAACCAGACGAAATTCATCCATTGCCTTATTCACCAACCCATGATCAAGATAACATGATATCGTAACAGTAGAGGCAACAATATATCTTTGAGGCATTTCATCAAACACCTTCTTCGCATCATTAAAATCTCCGCATTTTTCATAAAGTTCCATTAGCTTTAACCTCACGAACCTGTCTGAAGCTTTACGATTGTGATGTTCATTATTCCAAATCCGATCAACTTGTGTGAAGGGAGCTCGATCTCAACCGATCCGGATCCGGTGAGAAGAACTCGATCTTAATCGATTGTGTAGGGTTGGAGAACTCGACAACCGTTCAGATATGAGAAGAAGCCATGGATTCTGGCATCACCGACGGCAAGAGGAGAGAGAATTTTTTTCTGGCATCACCGACGGCAAGAGCAGCCTTAGCTGCGGTGGCGCTAAGGAGATGTCGGAGCCGAGGCGGCAGTGAGGGGAAAGGGAAAGAGGAGATTTTTTTTTTTTAGGGTTTGGAGAAGATGATAAATCTTAAATGTGTAGTGAGGGAGAATAAAGAGGTACATGTATTTCAAAAGTAACTGGACTAGTTATGAAATGTAATTTTGGAAAAATAAAGCTACAAAAATTAAATAAAAAAATAAGGTAGTTATGACAGGTAAATTTTCCTTAATTATATTTGTCTCCTCTACTCTATTTTCCTTGTGTATTTGATTCGCATTGCTTGACTAACATTTTACCTTATTTTGTTTTCTTAGCTTAGATGAATCCTAGCGAAATTAGTGGGGATAGTTTTAGTGATAATGGGTAGTTAGAGTTTGAGTTTGTCTTCGAAATAACATATTTAAAGGTTTAATAATTTAGCCTATTTCATCGGTTCAAGGTTTCTTTTAATTACTCTTTTACAAGTTTAAAATGGGTTGAGTGATCCAATTAAGAATTAAGTCAGATTTCAAATTATCCACCTACTTCAAATTATAGCCTAACGTCATCTTATAAGCTTTTTTTGTTTTTTGTTTTAATTTTTATGGTTAATTCTATATATAAAGGCAATAAATGATCATTTCTAGTAGTGATTGGAGATGAATCTTTTTCCAAATTTAAGTTAAATCCTTACTTTCCAAAAAAGGCCCAACAACAACAACAACAACAACAACAAGCCCAGTATAATCCCACTATGTGGGGTCTGGGGAGGGTAGAGTGTACGCAGACCTAACCCCCACCTTGAAAGGTAGGGCGGCTGTTTCCGAAAGACCCTCGGCTCAAGAGAGGAGAGAAAGAAAGACAAGACAAGACAAAAAGTTAGATATGCTCAAGCGTATCGAAAACAATATGAAAGCAAGGAATAACAAAGCAAGAAAGTCATGGTAAAAGGAGAATTAACTGCTATAAATAACTATGAAAATGAAAACAATGAAGGTAAATAAGTCATTATAAACCAACAGATACTCGCAGATTCCAAACAAGGCCCAATTTTTCATAAAAGAGGATAGTTATAATTTTAAACTACTTTTCACATAATAGTAGGGAGCTAATTTGTTTATTGCCTTCTTGATCTTATTTTGTCACTTAATAAATTTAAGCAGTTAAAATCAATTGATACTCAATCATTGAATTGTTTCAAATGCCTATTAGCATATTGACTAATCCAGCACATTTTTTAGTATAATATGGCTAAAGTCTTTTCTATAAATTACTATCTTATTTAATTTAAATAACAGTCTTATATTCTCCATTTTTTGAAATCTTGATAATATTTACAAACTATTTTCCTAAACATTTAAAATGTTATATTTGTATTTTTTTAGTCTTAATTAAATAACCTGAGTTTTGACCGGTTAATCGTAATTAACGAATCTTAAAGGATGCCTAACCCCTTCCCTTTAGGATAACCAAGAACTCTTACCTAGAATCACATTAATTAAGCAGACCATTAACGGAGGTTTAGTTTAGCTTTACCTTAGTTAATAATTAGGTGTCCTAATTCACCGTTAAAATAGTTAGGTGGCGACTCCTTAAGTTAAATAATTTGGGAATCATCAATATGTTGTACTCCGATTTGACCCGTTTAAAATAGGGTATAACAAATACAATGAGGCTATACAATTAATCAAGTAGGAACCAATGACTCCAAATATTTAATCAACTACAATTTACACATTTCTTTAGTTATAAAGCAAACAACACGAAAATGCTGATAATGTGATAAAAAGATCAAATTTTATATTACTCTTTTTTTATACCTCTAACAATACCCTGCACTATAAAATGAGAATCATGAGTTTAATCGATTGATGGTAAAAAGTTATTGACGGTAGTTATTGTAAAATGAGGTTAAAGGCGTACCTGTGGTGTACATTAGAGCGATAAAGGACATGTATGATGGAGCTAAGACCAGGGTAAGGACGGTAGGAGGAGACTCGGAGCACTTCCTTGTTATGATGGGGTTGTACCAGGGATCAGCGCTTAGCCCGTTTTTATTCGCTCTGGTGATGGATGAATTGACGCGACAAATACAAGGTGAGGTGCCTTGGTGTATGTTGTTCGCGGATGACATAGTCGTGATTGACGAGACTCGCAACGGAGTTAACGATAAACTGGATGGCTGGAGACAGACGTTGGAGTCTAAAGGATTTAAATTGAGTAGGACCAAGACATAATACTTGGAGTGCAAGTTCAGTGGCCTACCGCGTGAGGCTGACGAGGAAGTGAGGCTTGGTACCCAGGCCATTCAAAAGAAAGGAAGTTTCAAGTATCTTGGGTCTATTATACAGGGAGATGGGGATATCGACGACGATGTTTCACATCGTATTGGTGCAGAGTGGATGAAATGGAGGCTCGCCTCCGGAGTGTTGTGTGATAATAAAGTGCCACCAAAACTTAAAGGCAAGTTCTACAAAGTGGTGGTTAGACCGACCCTATTGTACGAGGCGGAGTGTTGGCCAGTCAAGAAATTTCACGTCCAGAAGATGAAAGTCGCGGGAATGCGAATGCTGCGGTGGATGTGTGGGCACACTAGGAGGGATAGAATTAGGAATGAAGATATCCGAGACAAGGTGGGAGTGGCATCGGTGGAAGACAAGATGCGGGAAGCGAGACTGAGATGGTTTGGGCACGTGAAGAGGAGAGACACAGATGCCCCAGTGCGGAGGTGTGAGAGGTTGGCTATGGACGGTTTCAGGAGAGGCAAAGGGAGGCCAAAGAAGTATTGGGGAGAGGTGATTAGACAGAATATGACACAGTTTCAGCTCACCGAGGACATGACCTTAGATAGGAGGTTGTGGAGGACTCAGATTAGGATAGAAGGCTAGGTGGCCAATCCTTTCACCTTAGTAGTGGTAGTTTTGCTCATTTGTTTATTGCCATTTGATTTTTGCATTTGATTGCTGCTTATATTTGTTGGGTCGTTGTACTTTGGTGGCCTTAGTTATCTATAGTAGTTAATGCTCCTTTCTTTCCGGACTGTTCTAACATGACTTTCTCGCTTTTGTTATTCCTTGATTTCATATTGGTTTTCGATATGCTTGATCCTATCTAACCTTTTGTCTTGTTTTTCCTCTCTTGTTCTCCTCTCTTGAGCCGAGAGTCTTTCGGAAACAGCCGCCCTACCTTTCAAGGTGGGGGTTAGGTCTGCGTACACTCTACCTTCCCCAGACCCCACATGGTGGGATTATATTGGGCTTATTGTTGTTGTTGTTGTTGTTATTGTATTGTAAAATGAGGAAAAGTCGACAATAATTGCAACTTTTCATTACCCACTCTAATCGCAGAATAATACCGAAAGGTCAAAAACCAAATAATTGAGAGAAAAAGGCCAAAATAGAAATATTAAAGTTAAATAGTTTTTCCTTGTTTAAGAGAGATGCCACATCATCTCTTCTTATACCACATAAGAAGGCGTACGTAGCATTGAGCATAATTCGCAAGGCAGATGAGCAATAATTTAGCTTGTAAACCGGCTTTTAAATGTCGTGCTTTGGTAGTTGTTTAATTGCTAAGGGGATGCTAAGGCTATGGTAGAGATAGTGAAATTTCAAATACGATTTATATTTCAATAGACATAACCATTTTTGGCATAAGTAGAGACCTGAAAATAATCCTCAAGGAGATATCACAAAAGATGAGGCCTCCAATCATTTGAATGCAAAGAAATTATACCACAATACTTTATTCTGGAACTTAAAACTGGTAGTATATCTAATCTTTATTACAGTATATAAAAATTCTTTTTTTCATGGACTGTAAAAAGTAACTTACGGAGCGAAAACTATCTTTTCATCCATTTAGGCTGGGGTAGTTTATAAACATAACGGATCCGAAACTTTTTTAACCCAAAAAATAACTTTTGGAACCAAACTAACCCTTTAAAAAAAAAAAAAAACTAGGCTTCTCGCACAAAATCTGTGCGTGAAAGGATCAAACTGTAACTTTTTCAGTTTAGCCTTTCACGCACAAATTCTGTGCGTGAAAGAGGGTACCTTTTTTTTCTTCTTTTTTTAAGCTATTAAAATCACGTTTTTTCATACTTTGGCAAAGATTAGTCATGTTTTAAAATCCCGAAATATCAATATTTTATATAGAATTTAATATATTTTTTTGCGTACAATAACGTCGGTTCATAACATCAAGTATACCTAAATGTTCGGATCGTCGTTTTAGGGGTTGTAAAGTGCCCCGAAGTAAGTTTTGTTTGTTTGGAAATTTGTCATCTTTGTTCTTTGGAAATCAAACTCAAAATTAAGCTTTTTTCCGTACTTTAATCGAAGATTAGTTACTTTTCAAAACACCGGAATATAAATATTTTATATAGAACTTCATTTTTTTTTTTAGCGTAAAATAATATCGGCTCATTACATCAAGTATACATATATGTTTGAATCGTCGTTTTAGGAGTTATAAAATGTCTCGAACTAAGTTTGGAAACTTGTTATCTTTAAGTTTTTTTTCGTACTTTGACCGAAGATTAGTCACGTTTCAAAATGTCGGAATATAAATATTTTATATAGAACTTAATATTTTTTTTAACGTACAATAATATCGGCTCATTACATCAAATATACATATGCCTTTTCACTCACGTAAATAAAAATAAGGACAGGAGCATAGGTAGAAAACTAGTTGTAAATTATTGAAACTTTAAACGGTCATAACTTTATGCTTGAACATCCGATTTACGCGATTTTTTTTTTTTTAATTTTGGGTATTTTTTTGAGATCTAGCCGGCCAAATTGCCGAAGAATTGTTTCCCAAAATGGAACAGAGAATTACAGAGAAATATGACAAAAATGGTCCCTTAGTTTTCGTAGTAGCTTCAAAATAATTCCTTATAGCATTTTGGTCCTTTAAGTTTGCAACAAATAGCGACTTTTGGTCCTTTAGATTTGCAAAAAATAAACACATCAGATATTTGCCAAATTCTATTTCATCGGAATTCTCAAAATAAAAAATATTTAATGAAAACTCATATTTGAAAATACATATTTTGTAGTATATATTATTTTTGGTCTTTTTTAAAAGTTTGGCGAGACCTTTTAAGTTACAATTTCTGTTATTTTTTGTCTATTCTTTGAGTTTTTGGTGTAGTTTTTAAAATTGCAGTTTTTGAAATTTTGACCAGTAGTTTTGGTGTCTTTGGTTAAATTCTTCTTTTCACAGTCCCAATTAAATTTAACAGTCAGGGTTCCGTCAACAAATTTAAAGAACTAAAACAACTTAATTAATACTTTCAAAAAGACTAATTTACCCCTACTACCAAAAATATTAGATCTCTTCAATCCCATCTAATACCATTTGTTAATAAATCAAATCTTCAATTTTCACTCGCCGGAATCCATGGCTTCTCCGGCGATCCAACGCCTCTCAACCTTTAAAGACCGTTCTACCCCTACCGGAACCCTAACTCCCACCCCCACCACCCCACTATCTTCCTTCACATCCGATCCAATTTTCTCTTCATTCCTCACTTCCGATTTCGACTCCACGCGCTTCTCCTCCCACGCGCTCTCCTCCGGTTCCGCCGCGTCACGCATCGAGAAACTCCAAGAAGGTCTCAATCTCCTCAACACACAGCTCCGCACTGAAGTGCTTACACGTCATCAGGATTTACTCAATCAACTCACTTCCTTACGCGCTGCTGAACACGCGCTCTCCACGCTCCGTTCTTCTGTTACTTCACTTCAATCCTCACTTAAACGTACCCGAACCGAACTCTCCGATCCGCACCAAGTAATTTACGTAAATACCCTTAGGTTAAACAATTTACATTCCACAATTGAATTGCTTCAGTGTACAATTAGGGTTATTCGTTTATCGAAAAAGTTACGTGATTTAATCGGGTCGGGTCAGGACAACCCGGAAAAAGAATCGAAATTGGATCTTTCGAAAGCTGCACAGTTACATTTTGAGATATTGTCTGTTTATAATGAGTATAATTTAGTTGGGATTGATGTGGTTGATTTGGAGCTAAAATGGGTTGTTGAAATCGGAGGGAAATTACGTTTCGAAGGAATGAAATTGTTGGAGAAAGGACTTGAGGGTTTGAATCAAGCTGAAGTTGGTGCTGGATTACAAGTTTTTTATAATATGGGTGAGTTGAGAGGAACTGTTGATGGTTTGGTTAGTAAGTATAAGGGAATGGGAGTTAAGAGTGTAACAAACGCGTTGGATATGAAGGCGATATCTGTTGGCGGTGGGTTTGGTGGGGGGCCGGGTGGGGTGCAGAGAAGTGGGACACCGCAATTTGGAGGGAGTTGGAAAGCGAAGGACGCGTTGTGGGGAAGGATGAATGGATGTATGGATCAGTTGCATTCGATTGTTGTTGCTGTTTGGCATTTGCAAAGAGTTTTGTCGAAGAAAAGAGATCCGTTTACGCATGTTTTGTTGCTCGATGAAGTCATGCAGGTGTGTGTGTGTGTGTGTGTGAATGTATTTAGTTTCGAGCTGATATATGAATGTTTTGATGGAGTTATATTATATGATGCCTTTGTTATTATGAGTTATTTGTGAGTCTAAAATGTCATGATTGCATTGAGCTTGTTATCTGTTGTCCTGTGTTGGAAACTTAGTATTAGTAATCTAGAGATTAGTGATTCATGTATTCGTTGTTTAACCTTCTATCCGGCATAAAATAATATATTTCTATTGGATATGAATTGTTTTGAAGAAGTGATATTATGTGATGCCTCTCTTATTATGAGTTAATTGTAGTCTAAAAAATTATGATTGCATTGAGCTTGAAACAGTCGTCAGTATTGGAAAGTTAGGGGTCGTTTGGTTCGAAGACAAGTTATGCTGGGATTAGTAATGCTCGCATTGTTTCTTATCAACTGTCTTGAAGAAGTTATATTATATGGTGCCTTTCTTATTTTGAGTTATTTGTAGTAGAAAATGTCATGATTGCATTGAGCTTGAATCTGTTGCCCTTGCCCTATGTTGGAAACCTAGTATTGGTAAAACTGCATATTAAAGGGTTCGTTTGGTTGCTGGTAGAGTTATGTGGGTATTGGTTATGTAGGGATTAGTTGTACAGATGCAGTCATTCATGTATTAATTACTTAAGTTTCTATCTTGCATAAAATAATACATTTACGCATGTTTTGCTGATTGATGAGGTCATGCAGGTGTGTGAATGTATTTGAAGAAGTTATATTATATGATGCCTTTGTTATTGTTAGTTATTTGTAGTATAAAATGTCATGATTGCATTGAGCTTGAATTTGTTGCTCCGTGTTGGAAACTTAGATAGAATCATAGGAAGTACTGATAGACTGTCTTTACTACTGTGCATTATGTATTTTGTTTTGATGATGTGGATATCCTTTTGTCGTGATCCTGATCCTGTGTTTTGGGGTGAGTAATGTGGCAATTAAAAGGAAAAAAAGTCGTCAATATTAGGTTTATTAGTAGGTTGAAATGGTTTTCTGCTACCAAAGTTACAGTATGATGAGTAGCTTATAGTATGGTGACTACTACTTATTAAGGAATGGTTGAATCTGATAGCAAGTAAAGGGATAGTTTCTTCTTTTGGCTACCCCCAGGGAGTGCTTTCCCGAAGTTTCATGACCCATCGTAGCATTGACCTTCAATCTGGTGCCCCTTTTTGGAAACTTAGGTTTAGTAAAACTTGAATATAACTTTATACCTTTCTACGACAAACGAGGACCAAATTTTAGCGATTTTAAAGGGAGATTAGCTATGTCCTTTGTTTTGCTGTGCATACTCAGAGTCAGCACTAACTTAGTGATTTTCTTGTAATACCTTTAACCAATTTTAGAATTTCTTTTGAAGAGGTAAGTATTATAAATGTAAAATAATCAGCACAAACTACAAAGAGAGTGCTGCCATTACATCCAAAAGAGAGAAGGAGAAAAAACAACCCAAGGGTTTGGCATATTGCTGAAAAAACAGCTTTTCATGTTTGTTTTTTCATTCTTATAAATTGATTTGTTGATTTTTTTTTTCCTTGTGGTTGTTTACATTGCTACATTTTTATCAGGAAGGTGATCCGATATTGACAGATCGCGTTTGGGAGGCATTGGTTAAGTCTTTTGCTAACCAAATGAAGTCCACTTTCACCACATCAAGCTTTGTTAAGGAGATATTCACTATTGGGTATCCAAAACTCTTCTCTATGTTAGAAAACTTGCTTGAAAGAATTTCACGTGATACAGATGTCAAAGGAGTTCCACCAGCTCTCAGTCCAGAAGCAAAGGACCAAATGTTATCTTCCATTGATATATTCCAGACTGCTTTCCTAACCCTCTGTCTGAGTCGTCTTTCGGAACTTGTTAATACTGTATTCCCAGTGTCTAGTCGTGGAAGTGTTCCCTCAAAAGAACATATCTCAAGGATTATATCACGAATTCAAGAAGAAATAGAAGCCGTCCAGATGGATGCTCGGTTAACTCTTCTTGTCTTGCGTGAGATCAACAAAGTTCTGCTTCTGCTTTCAGAAAGAACAGAATACCAGGTACCTTTTTTCTCAAAATTTGTATGACAGAACGTTCTTTGAACTTTGAAGAAAACACTCTGTGTATAATTAAGAAGCAAAATTGTATATCATGAGCTCACTTCCTATCTTTCTTCACGATTTTTATGTGATAGTTGCAATTCGAGGTATGCTGAACATTTAAAGGAGCCATTTTACGCTTGAATAATACAATTCATTTTGTTTGTCGAGTGGTTGTGTGGAAGAGTTGCCAGTTCGGTCATGAAGAACGTAGAGATAGGTCTGCATTTCCAGAAATTTAGAATCAAGTTCATTCATACATCAACTAGAAAGTGCTGCAATCAGGGGAAAGGAGCAGGTGTTAATTTTAGACCTAGGGGTGGGAGTTCCTCTATTTAGCATGCTGATACAGGAGTATAGAGTAAGACCAGTATATTTTAGCCTAGCTGGACCCAAAAAAAAAAAAGAGTTTGCTGCTCGTTATAGGAAAAGAAAAAGATAGATAAGGGATACATTTATGCAAGTTCCTATTAAGTACTGCAGATCATTTTCCACGAACCTAGGAAGAATCTTTTAATTTTTGATCAAGAAAAAAAAGAATTTATGATGCATTCACTGGTTGCAATATTACAACGTCAGGTTGACTTCTGCAAAAAAACTTGAAGAGCCAACAAAATCAAAAACTTGAACCCCCTCCTATCAGATTGTCTTGCCTAAGGCTAGATTCATGTATCAATATCCATCTAAAGCAAGCCAATTTATTAGGATTAGTTCTCCATATCAACTTCCATGATCTTCTTTCAATCATATTACCAGTTCTCACCAACGCTTCATATCCTGTTTTGTCTTTGAACACTAATGTGAATTACCCATCTTATTTTGTCATCTCTTTGAGAATTGATATTAGCTTGTTGGTTATAAAAAAGCTTGTTCATTAGGGCCATTAGAGATTCCAACTCCCAGTCTTGACAATTACTCCTAAGTTGTATGTCCCAATAATTATTATCTCTATGTTCTCCATGTTGGCACTTGGTAATGAGTCAATCTGAGAGAGACTTGGAAATTCCTCTCTAAGGGTATTATACCAGTCCAAGGTCTTGCCACATTCTGTTTTTTTAAACATTCCCCACCTCAAACCTAATATGGTTGCTGAATATTCCCCACTGTTAGCATATATGTTTCCACGACCCTACACTGTGTTGAAACAAGATACCTTAGTGCTCCATTGAGTTAATGTTTCATGCTTGGCATTTATAACTTTCCTCTAGAAAGCCGCATTTTCACTATTGTATCTCCAGTTTGGCCATGTTTATGAATATTTACTTGATTAAAAAATTTTTACTGTGAGTCTGCCTCCAAGAGAGAGGAGTAGCTTCTTCCAAGTAGCCAACCTCCTCTCAAATCTTTCTATAACCCCTTGCCAAACATTTGTTGCTTTAAATTTCTACCTCAAATAAAAGAAAATCTTGAATAATTTGTTCTATCCTGCTAAAGTTTTCATGAACCAAACATAAAAAAATAAGATACTTATCAAAACAAAAAAAATAAAAGAAAAAAGAAATGAAGTTTATTCAAGGACCTACACAACTACCCCAATTTGAATTAGTTTAGAGTACCATTTTTTTATCTGATAACTTTCTCCTCGATTTAAATTGGATGAAATTACGACTCAAAAAAATGGAAAATAATTATTTTTGCGTTGCGGACTATTAGTTCTCAATGTTCATAATTATGGTGTGAAGGGGAAAAGTAATTTTGTATAGTGATGCTTTGAAAGGAATAGTTGAAGTTCTTGAAACTGGAAAAGTTACATAAAAGAAACTGATTGCTAACCGATAATTACGCCACCCCAAACACAAAAGGCAAAAGCTTAAGATTTAAAAATGCATACACGGACCAAGAAACTTTTACTTTTGTTTCGTTTATTTTTCTTCTTTCCATCTTGTTCTTGCTCTTTCTCGTCCTATTCTGCGTTTTAATAAAACTGTTTTTTGAGGTTCTACATTTTCTCTTTAGTCTTTTGACTCAACTCCAACTCACCTAAAAAGAAAGTATTGTAAGATTAACAGAGGAAACATCTAAATTCGAGTAGATTATCTTTGTATGCTACTGGTACTCTAAGCTTGATGTCTGGAATGAGTAGAATTCCTGCTATTACTATAACTAGAAATGCTTGGTATTCTTTTGAGTTTGTTACACTGAAATTCTGTACCAACTGGTAAATACCACCTTTGGTTGTATTCTTCTTCGTTTTGGGGGAAACATGGAAGTTTGCGCTGGTGATATTAATGATGTTTCCCATTCCCGATCAATTGGTTTTTGAGAATTATTATGTTATCATTGGAGTAATTGGATTAATGGATTAACTTAGATAAATGAATTTAGTTTCTGGATGCAAACTTTACTCGAATTTCATAGATTTACTTTGTCTACAGATATCTACTGGGCCTGAGTCACGGCAAATAACAGGTCCTGCGACTCCAGCACAGGTGAAGAACTTTGCATTATGCCAGCATCTGCAAGAAATCCATACCCGCATATCATCTATGGTGTCAGGATTACCAGCTATTGCAACCGATATTCTGTCTCCTTCACTGGGAGCTATCTATGGGGTTGCAGGTGATTCAGTAACACCACTATTCCAATCAATGCTTGATCGACTCGAGTCATGCATCTTGCAAATTCATGATCAAAATTTCGGTAGTCTCGGTATGGATGCTGCTATGGACAATAATGCATCGCCTTATATGGAAGAGTTGCAGAACAGTATTCTCCATTTCCGTAGCGAATTCCTGTCCAGGCTGTTGCCTTCTTCGTCAAGTAGCATTACTAGAGGTATGGGTGTCAAATGGGCAGGTTGGGTTTAATTTGGGCAGGTCAAAGTGGGCTGAGTTAAGCCCAAAAGTTACTTGGGCTGAAACGTGTTTGGCTAAAATGGGCTAAAAAGCAGGCATAACCCAATCCGCCCAATTCTTACTAAGCACCCGTTTGGCCATAAAAATTATTCATTTTTTTCCGGAATAATTTTTCACTTTATTTGAAAATCATTGTTTGGCCATGAAAATTCCAAAATTCAACTTGGAAGTTGTATTTCAAATATAAGTTGTTTTCAACTCATTTTTCACTTTTGAAGTTGTATATAAGTACATTCAAACATGAACATTATTCCAAATATTCTTTGCTAAAAGTATAACCAAAACACAACTCCATATTCTACTCCAAATCTGTAAATTCCAAATAAACTGAAAAATATTTGTAATCTATGGCTAAATGCCTATGTGGTTTCTTTGTTTGTTTGTTTTTTTTTTTTTTTTTTTTTTTAAAGCACCTAATAAAACTATTTTTTCTTTATTATGGCTATATATAACATATCAAGTAAAAAAATGTTATTTTGATAAGGTTTATATGGGTCAATTTGGGTTACATATAACCCATTTTTTAGATAGACGGAAATAAGTTGGGTTAAAATGGGCTGAGCTAATAAATGTCTCGCTCAAACTTGAGCGGGTTGGGCGGGTCATGTTTTCATGGGCTAATTTTGTTACCCCTAATTACAGGTTCAGAAACTATTTGTACCAGACTCGTGAGGAGCATGGCGTCTAGAGTTTTGATATTTTTCATCAGACATGCTTCACTTGTTAGACCTCTCTCGGAATCAGGCAAGTTGAGATTGGCCCGGGACATGGCTGAGCTGGAATTAGCGGTTGGCCAAAACTTGTTTCCAGTAGAACAGCTCGGTGCACCATATCGAGCACTTAGAGCATTTCGTCCTGTTATATTCCTTGAAACATCTCAACTTGCATCATCACCCCTTCGTCAAGATTTACCACCAAGTGTTATACTGCACCATCTTTACTCACGCGGGCCCGAAGAACTTCAATCACCTTTGCAAAGGAATAGACTTACTCCGATGCAGTATTCACTGTGGATGGATTCACAAGGGGAGGACCAGATATGGAAAGGGATTAAAGCTACTCTGGACGATTATGCTGCTAAGGTACGGTCAAGAGGGGATAAGGAATTTAGTCCTGTCTATCCTTTGATGCTAGAAATCGGTTCCTCTTTATCTGGGAATCGTTAAGAGGAACATTGAGAAAATGCACAGCTCGAATATTCTTTTCTTGGTATACACCTTTCGTCGCATTTTTGTTTGAATAATGTTGTTACAGATGAACTCACAGAAGACCATTTATTATGTTTCATTTCCCTTAGCCATGCTTTTAATATTTTACTTTAGTCCATTGTAATCTTTATTTTCACTTTTGTAGTATTGCCCTGATAGTAGTGCACAGATTCAAAGAGATGGATTGTAGTAGTTCAATGCCTCAGTTTGGTCAAACATGAAGAATGTTGTATTGAATCTTTTGACCATCTTAATGTTTTGAGATGCTCTTACTTTGTCTTCCTGCTCATCGGTCAATAGTCATATAATGACACTGGGTTTTAAAATTTTGGGTTTTCCCTTCGATCGTGTAATTTCTCTGTTTCTGTATTTCTGGAGTATGTGGTCGACATTTTTGCCATTTTACCAAATGCAGCTTAGATTTCGAGTGGTAATTGAAATGATCCTTGTTGATACAGAAGAGAGCTTGCACTCGGTGTTTACACGAAACTAATGAATGCAAGACACCCGTTCTGCACAAACTTTTTATCTCTTAACCATTTAACTAAAGGATAAATGACAAATATATTGAACATTTTGTTGCGTGCCTTCGCGGTTCTTCTACGTGATCCAAACATTATTGTTTTATATTAAATTTACCTTTTCACAAATATCCTTTTCTACTGAAAACTATAGAAATAGACTAACATCTACATTTAACTGCCTAATAATACTTTAAAAAGAAACTACTAATCCATGTAACTACAATTCTAGGAATATTCTTGATAAACGACTGCTCAAGAGTAGAATGGACTCTAATTTTCATACCTTAGTGTAGAATGAAACATTTTCTCAGCATCTTTTATTTAATATCCAATCACCAATCTTCTTTTGTTAATTAAATATGCATCTTAGTTTCTTTCAAGAGCCTTCAAAATTTTTCATATTAATACCTCTTAGGATCCCTTCGATAAGAGCAAAGAAAGTGAAAGCCAAAATAGTTACCTAGTTCTTAGTTCTAGGCAAGAAACATGGGGAAAAGAGCCATGAGTAGTCAAGTTTCCCAATTATCACAAAAGATAAACAAGAACAATAATATTCCTTGCAACAAGACACAACTCAACAACTTGATAAAGTTTTTGCGACCCAAAGTTTATATCACTAGTTCTTCAAATTTCAAGACCCTTGTTCAACAACTCACGGGCAAGGGATCAATTAGTCCAACTTCCATTCATCACGAGTCTGTGAAAGAATCTGAGCATCCAACTCAGAACTTTAAAGCAATGGATGAAGTGAGCCAGGATATTATGACCCCCTTTGAAAATTCTGACACGATCAATGAGGGACAAGTGTATTTTCTGACAAAATCACGTCAAGAAAGTATCAACCAAGAATTGTCAGTAGATTCATCAGAAGGAGGTATATCGTCATCTTTTATTGTGCATGAGCCTTCAATCCATAAATCGTCTGTTACAGTGTTAGATAGTTCCATCCAGAACACTATGAACCCCTTTCCAAATTCTGATACGATCAAAAAGGGACAAGTCTATTTTCTGTCAGAGTCACATCAAGAAAGTATCAACCAAGAACTGTCTGTTGATTCATGGAAAGGAAATATGTTGTCATCTTTTACTGCACATGAGCCCTCTGTTCAAAAATCATCGGTGACCGTGTTGGATAATTCCATCCAGGATATTATGTACCCCTTTGAAAATTCTGACACGACCGACGAGGGGCAAGTGTATTCACTGACAAAGTCTCATCAAGAAAGTATTAGCCAAGAATTATCCGTAGATTCATTGGAAGGGGGTACACCACCATCTTTTACTACACATGAACCTTTCATCCAAAAATCACCGATTACAGTGTTGGATAGTTCCATACCATGCCAAGAAATGGACTTTTCAGCAGAATATAGGAAAATGGAATCATGGCTATTGGAGATAGAATCATGTTCTAATCATCATCATCATCATCATCAAGAACAAATCTCTATCTGTGATAATTATGATTCTTATTCGTCCAATATTTTGTAATACTAGCATTACAGTGGCATAATTTCGACGTTGTGAGTTCTGAGTTGAGATCTAACTCCATATATAATTGTTATAGAGCTCAATGTCAACTCACCACGAACCCATTGTTAGATCCACCACTGTAATTTTAGATCCTTATATCTTTTGTATGAATCCATGAGAGGCTAAAAAAGTCTCCTGTGCATGATCAAGATTGTTCAAATCAAGCTATAAAGTTGTACATGGTTCTTGTAATCTTTATTACCTTTTCATTCTCTGTCTCTCATAAATAAACAGAAAAATTGTAATAAGTTGTAGAGTTTATAAGATTGATGGATAGTTTTGTATATAGAAGATGCAACTATTCTATTTATTAATATGTGGTAGATTTTGCTTCTAAATCAACATTTTTGTAATTTAAAAATTATCGGCCGTTTTCCTGACCCCGCGCATAGCGGAAGCTTAGTGCACCGGATTACCCTTATCTTAGTGAGCTCAACTTTAAAAAATCCATTTAGTCATTTAGCAAAACTTTTATTGCCTATTGGACACAAGTTTTAGTTGCAATGTGCACATACATTAGTTTTGCCTACCTATTGAGTAGATGGTGATCCGCCATTGCAGCGCGTCTTTATAGAGGCTAATGGAATTGGTGATCTTATGGCAAGAATGGAAGTAATCTAGTTGTTTTTGGGAGCTTAATGACTTGTCCTGCTTCACCTACTTTTTGTTGTTTCTATTTAGGAAAAGAACAGATTAGGAACTATTTTTCCTAGTCTAGTCCCAATTTGTAATGACTCTTAGTATACTTTAATAAATATCCTTATCACCACAAAACAAAAGTTACGAGGCATGACTGAAAAACAAATTTTGCTTAGTAAATTTTTCTTAAGCGGAGATCATTTTACAAAAATTATGTGAAGTAGGGCCAGAAGTTCAAGACTTCAACTTTTAGAGGTCATTCTTGCAAGTCATTGATTTATTTAGATGTCACTATAATTTTTATAATATTGTTCGTCAGCATATCAACAAGGACTCTGTGGCCCAATGGATAAGGCGCTGGTCTACGAAACCAGAGATTCTGGGTTCGATCCCCAGCAGAGTCGGTCAATTTTTTTCTTGTTTGCAACGGTCACTTGAATTTTCTCTTGAGCTTGTTATTTGTTTTATTTGGACAAACTTTAACCCAATCCCTGGTTGAGAGAAGGAAGATTATGATTTTTATGATTAAAGAGACTAAACAGATTGTGCTCTTACAAAATCTAGCTAATCATAAACTAAATTCCATAAATTGTGGTTCTTATGGCTCCTCATTTATATAAGATTTCAAAATATAAATTCTTAGGGGTGTTTAGTAGATGGTTTGGAATCATTAATTCAAGCACAAAATCTCGCATAAGATAATATAAGAAAAAAGGAATAATCGCCGTTTGGTTGACAGTATTAAATTATACATGCATTGAGATATGCTCCTATGAATTATTTTATGCGGAATACAGTGTGGAATAAGAATGCATGTATTAATAAAAAATGCGCTTTTAAAGTAAGTAAATTCATGTATAACAATCTCATCATTATTAGTCACTGCATAAACAATCCATAATCTTGTACAGAAAAAATGAACACAAACATGGTGAGTTGGGAAACAATGGGAGTGAAAATGAGTTATTTAGGGGATGGATGACTATACTGCCCGGACTCTCCAAACTTGCGCCCCACACAGTGTCGGGTCTTCCAGAAATGCACTACTTTTGAAGGATCCAACACGCACTCGATGATGAGAAGTCCCAGCAATTCCATTCATTGGCGCTTCGCTTGTGTTAGTTGAGAAGCAGGAAGAGTGTACAAGGATTTCAACTGCTGACTAATAAGTTTGCTGTTACTAATAGCCATTTGGAGTTCCAAATTATCAGACCACCATTGCTCCAATCCATGTGCCTCAAGAAACTTCTGTTTCCCTTTATTAGATGACAAGAAAAGCTTTGCACCAGCAGCAACTTGTTGACCGTTATTTCTTGGTTTTGCATTCTCCTTATCGGCCTCATTGTTGTCTTGTACACCATTATTTTCTTGATCAGTATAAGAGCAACATATATAATCACTATTGTTAATGTACAAATGAGGCACCCATTGCTTTAGACCTATCCGAAAAGGTGGTGCATTTTCCTCGTAGCTCGTTTGATCATCCGTTTTCGAAGGGATCATTGATTTTAGCCTTTTCCACGCGAATCCAGCTTTTTCGCCTATGTTTCTTAAGCTCATAGCAAGTGATACTGAGGGCGGATTGAATAAATGTGCCTCTACATGTACCCCTTCTTTCGCTAAAGCTTTTCCCACTTGGAGAGCAAATCCAGCTCCAAGTGAATGGCCTACAATACATACATTGTTGCTGCCATACTTTGTGGCAACTGATTTTAGAGAATTGAGGGCTGCACTGAATCTCACAGAACCTTTCAGACTTTCCCAAGCTAGGAAACGGAGATCGTCTTCGATATCCCTTCTCATCGTTTGGCTTTTGAGAAGCGTTCCTCTTAAGGCCACGACAGCCCTTGGCGCACCACTAGGTCTGATGAATATGAAATCTGATAATGCTGCTGATCTGTCCCATTCTAAGATTGCACCGAAAATAGATCCATCTCTTTCGTCGTTTAAAGTCTCAACTAACTTGTACTTGAAAGGTATTAACCATTTTGGAGCAAGCGCATTTTCTTCTGTCCTGTTTTCTTGTCTGTCGATTTCGAGAAGGTAAACTACTTGGACAAAGCAGGCCATGACAGTTCTTTTGTAGTTAGCATCCTTCCTGTCAATTTGAATTACGTATTTAGCATCAAAGTCAATGTCTAACAATACAGAAGAAAAGACTTATAAGTTGATGGTAGTTGCACATTGAGAATGAAAAGGGATGACTCAACTAACTTAAGGAAAAACCAGTGAGTCTTCCTCATTCTTGACACTAAACAATGGAAATTTTAGCCCAAAAACAAGATTTTCCAGTGATTGAGTTAACATATATCAATATCAAGACACCAGTGAAATACTGAAATAAACAAAAAGGCATACATCAACATCATAATATGACCTCAACCAATCCCCCACCCCACCACCACACCCCCTCGCTCCCCTTCAACTATGAGTGAGGCATTAAAGTATAAATAACATAAACAAGGTTCTTGAAATTACATGGAAAAAACAAAGAACACCAAGAAAAATTACCAATTGAGCAAGTGATAAAACTAATGCAGAGTGATTTCACATGTTGGTAGCGACTTAGGTAATATCATGTTTATTACCATAAGGAGTGCCATAAGCAGGTTGATTTCTTATTCACATTTATATATTCAGTTTCACAAAAATAATCACCATGGCAAGATTTGTATCCTGAAGAAGTTAACTTCTACCTCCTTAGGCTATAGATAGAATAGTAGAAAGTATTAGCTACACTCATTGGCTTGAACTCCCACAAAAGTTTTGCAATCTCAAAATGACAATTTGATGGAACTTATTGGGTCTTTTATCAATGCATCTACTAAAGAATCAGTCAGATTTGCTGTCGATTTACCCCAAAAGACCTATTTCACTCAACATGTCATGACTAAAACTTGAAGGAAACCAAAGTGGAATTCAACAATATCACTCGAAGGGGTGGAACTAGATATTGTAAAGCTGCAAAATAGTCTCTTGTTTCTAGTTTGCTTTTGGTGTTCCCATGAGACCCCTGTTTGTATAGAAAATTGGGTCTCCTTTTTTGAGAATCATGTTTTGATGTAGGTTCTCTGTTTTTGGTATACGGCTTTGTATACGGGGTCTTTTTCCCCCAACTGTTAATAAAATTATTACCTTATCAAAAAAAAACATTCTCCTCCAAAGGTTTGAGATAGTCAAAACTTTTGCAATGAAAAATCACCTAGAGGTCTAAAGCCAAAACAACAGATTTAAGCACCCTCCTACAGTCTACAGATGTGATAGAATTTAGACCCTAGATAAGCTGATGGAGAAATTTTAATACCTTAAAGTGTTATCCTATCAAAACTTAACCTGCCCTAATTAAGTAGTTGGAAAGAGGTGTTAGTTAGCTAGTGGAGAGAGGGGAGAACACCATTTTCCATGCTTATTTTTTGAAATCCCCAAGCACTGAAACAAGCATACAAACACTGAAACAAGAACTCTATGATCAGCTACAGGGCTAAAGCTTTGAAACTTTGAAAGCAAATTGAGAATTTCGGATCTAAAGAAAACGTACTAACATGACTAAAACAAATCTCAGCTGATAGTATCACCTGTATCGATTTTCTTTTTCGCGATGTATGCATGAATTCTAAAAGATTGTAGGTCAGGAGAAATAGTGGTCAGCTAGACGAAAAAAAAAGATTGCTCACTGTCTATAATTTCAGAGATAACAGGAGACTTGGCTGAGCAACACCAACTAACTTCAATTCTAATACCTCAAGGGTTAGTTTGGTTAGGAACAAGGATATCCTGGGATTGTAATACAATATTATAAATTTATACCGATTTTAGCAAATACATTACCAATAACCAAACATGGGATAAATCTAATACCAAATTTTATACGGAGATTATTATCCTAATCTCCAGTAACCAAACGACCCCTAAAATGTTATCCTATCTGAAAATTGAACTATCCTTCAACTGGGAGCCTAAGCCATGAATCAGTTCAGTTAAACCACAAGATGAACCAAATCAAAACCTAAAACACACAATTAAATCTAAAATCAAGAAAAGGGTCTCAAATCCACTATTCAAAATCCCCAAACACTGAAAAACACACACTCAATCATCAGCTACAAAACTAAGCTTGAAACTTTAAAATCAAATCAAGAAAATAAACATAGAGATAGAATAAAACACTAACCAACTAGAATTAATAAGATCTCTCCAATTTGGAGAAGCAACATTTCTTGGACCAGATACATGAAATGCATAAGGATGAGATTCAACAACATCACCCTCTTTAAAAGTTTCCATTTTTGTCTCTTCTTTAGCTGCCACCATTTCATTTCTCATCTCCTCCCAAATAAACACACTCTATAGTCTATATGATAAGCTACAGGATTAAATCTTGAAACTTTGAAAGCAAATTGAGAAGATGAACACCAACCAACTAGAATTAGCTTTAGTTAGTTCAGTTAAACCACAAGATGAACCAAATCAAAACCTAATAAAACAATGAAGTATGAAATCAAGCAAGGGGCTTCAAATCCACTGTTCAAAATCCCCAAACACTGAAAAAAGCACACTACAACATACCCAGTGTATTCATACAAGTGGAGTCTGGGGAGGGTAGGGTGTACGCAGACCTTACCCCTACCTTTGTGAGGTCGGGAGGCTGTTTCCGGTAGATTTCAGTTAAACCTTAAAAATAATGAAATTTGAAATCAAGAAAGGGTCTCAAATTCAAAATCCACAAGCACTGAAACAAGCAAATTCTATATGATCAGCTACAGGACTAATTAAAGCTTGAAACTTTGAAAGCAAATCAAGAAAATAAACATAGAGATAGAATAAAACACTAACCAACTGGAATTAATAAGATCTCTCCAATTTGGAGAAGCAACATTTCTTGGACCAGATACATGAAATGCATAAGGATGAGATTCAACAACATCACCCTCTTTTAAATTCTCCATTTTTATCTCTCCTTCAGCTCCCATTAATTCATTTTTCATCTCATCCGAACCCCTTTTCGCCATTTATAAAACAACCCCACTTCTTCAATCGAACAAGGTAACGAGTCTAAGCGAAAAAAAAATTGAACTTTAAATTAATAGCCCTTTTTTTTTCACCTGAAAAAAATGGAAGTTTTGAGGATGAAGAAGTGAAGTGTGTTTGCCTTTTTTTTTTTTTCTTTTCCTTTTTTGATTTGTACTACATGGTATTGGATTTTGTTGACATTAATGAGGAATCCAATTCTTGGATTAGATAGTAGTAATGATTATTAATGGTAAAATTTGAATTATGTCTGGCTTTTGTTTTAAGGTGTTTCTAACGGTCATATTTTTCATATCTTTGGATTCCCTCTCTGTTTCAAAGGGTCACTAAATATTTTATTGGGAAAATAATACTCTATGTCTATTTGGTGAAAATATTTACCCGAAATAGCCTTTTTACACATTATTATATACTTTTATATAAGGTTTATACGTTATCTACAGTAAGTTTATAATTTTGTATAATGTTGTAAGCTGGCTATGCGGATGTAAATTAAAAATATAGCTACATGAATGTAATATTTTATACTGAGTTGTATATAATTGAAATTATCCCTTTATTGGGGAAGTTACACATTAGATATATCCATTAAAAATATTTATATGCGCTAATTAATACTTCATTTTTACTTGTCATGTATTAATTTGGCAAGCCCCTAAAGAATCCATAAATAGAATGACAATTTTATTATATGATCCTTAATTATTACTTAGTCATTTAATGGTTGTCTTATCTGTGTATTGCAATGTGTTACTCCATTTATTTTCTATCTTGATATTTTATTGTTCTATTTTTCTTACAATCCTACATTGACTATGTTTCTTTTTGAGTCGAGGGTTTATCGGAAACAGGCTCTCTACCCCACAAAGGTTGAGGTAAGGTCTGCGTACATCTTATTTTCCCCTGACCCCACTTTGTGGGATTACACTGGGTTGTTGTTGTTGTTAGTAATTTAATGATTGAAATCAATCAAACACACTATAAAAGTTGTGCAAACATTAATAATTCTTTGAAATTTCCAACTCAATAATTAATAATAAGGGTAAAATAGGTATGAAACAGTAAATTAAATTATCTCTTGATTTTTCAAACTGGACAAGTAAAAATGGAGGAGGGAGTATATAAAAATACACAGTAATTAAACATATATTATATATTTATCGACTATTTTTTTGAGTCGGTAGTTATTTAAGTTAATTTTTCTTTTCTTTTATTGGCCATATTGAAAGCTGAAATGATTGAGCAATGTCGAGTGTTGGTCAAACTTATTTGCATAGAATATTTACACAAAATCATATCAATTTTCATAGTTAACTGAATTATTGAAGTGAAAATACATATGATTATAGTTAAGCAAAATAAATGTATTTGTAAACACAGGTCATTCGTTTACCGGTTTACTATAAATTCCTAATAAAATTTAACGTAAGGTATTTTATGTGCATCAGGTTGTTAAGTGAGTAAATATTTGGCTATAGTTGCTGACTTGGAAAGGCCCCTTTGCATTTTAGCTGATTTGGAATGCCTACTTGGCTTTTTGGTTAGATTTAATCAATTTTCTGACTAGATTTGTGATTTTGAAGTGACAAAACTTAATTTAGTGTTTCTTCTAGGAAAAATCGCAAGATGAATAACCATTTCATAAAGAGTTTTAATACCTAAAACCCCCCTTAAATTACTCACATTTTGTAATTTAATTATTTAAACTATGAGGTATTGATGTTAATATCTCCCTGAACTATAACATTTTCATCTAAAAACTTCTTGCAGTGTTAAGTGGGATGAAGAGTGACTTCACTCTCTTTGTAATGTGTAGGCCAAAAAAGAGTCATTATAGTGTTTTACGTCCATTTTCCTAGAATTAAATTATTGTTTTTTGTATCCACAAAATCATACAAGAACAGAAAAAATTGGACTTTGAAATCTTCTAAGTTGGTTGTGGAATCTGCATCATTTTCCAATGCCAATTCAGCAATTAAATCAACAAGTTTGTACGTAGTTTAAGGATTTAATTCTGAAGAAAATAGCCTTCAGAAGCAACAAATGAGAGAACTATACAGAGTTATATACATTATATATGAAAATTTGTTTTAGTAAATATCCACAAACATACAAATATATTTGAGTCAAACGTCTGAACCGGTCCAAATAAATAGAGAACCCTCAGTTTACGTTCTTCGACTATTCAAGTCATGGATAAATAGAACTACCATCAAGGGGTATGATGAGGATATTGGGTGAATAAGATTCATTCACCTTACTAAAAAATTTGGATTCGAGCATTGCGAATGAAAAAAATTCTGATAGAGAGTGTTTTTCCTCTGAATAGTCTTACATGGTGCTAATCCAAATTAATCGGGAATATCGGTTGTAAACCAAAAAAATAGGAAAGGACAACTATTGGATTCTGCCGACTCCGTATGAAGAGCTGTAGCTCCGTCCTTGAGAGCGGTGAAGAGATCCTAAGTTCAAGTTCCACTGTCACCCATTATCAAGAAAAGAATATTCACATGCTTAAACTCAAGAAAAATAATCAGGCTCTCGCATAAAGGGCCATATTAAAGACATTAAGTAAATAAAAGTATGAGATCTCTAATAACTTAATTCATTTACTTAAGATGATCACATTTAACCCTTATGCTATGCAGTGGCGGAGCCAGAATTTTTGCCTAGGGGTTCAAATATATGAAGCAAATACACGAAGAAGCCAAGGTGGTTCAACATCTACTATATATACATGAAAAAATATTCTTAACCTTATATATACAGCGTAATTTTTCACCGAAAGGATTCGAATGAACCCCTCGAAAGCTACCTAGCTCCGCCCTCGATGATACGTTAAGCTTGCTCTTGGATGGTGACCTTTCTTCTTTGATGTAATTGTTGTGACAACAGTAATAGATTTTTCCACATGATTTTAGAATATAAAAACTACAAGAAGGTCACTCAAAATTGTAATCACAATCTCCAAAACATGAAGTTTTAAGAATATTATTATCATAGATTGGTCCATCCTATCCATTGAAGAAGAATAATGACGGTACGTATAACATTCAAACCTTTCTATAATAACCATCTTTTATAATAACATTTCATTGTAACAGTTAAGTTTTTTTTTTCTTTTTCTTTTGAAAGCTACTTCATGTTATGTTATATTATATGTTTTTTATAACAATATTTGGTTTAAAAAATGGAACAAATGACGCTGTCATATAGAGGTTTGACTGTATAATTTTTTGGTAGCATCAAACAAATGTGCAATAAACTCATTTCTAATTAATTTTGCTGATTTCTTTTTAGTGGTATTAATGCAGAAAAAAATTGTCATTAGGGTGTGTATTACTGGAAACCCTCCTCCCACACTGAAGAAGTTTGTTGTGGATTTTGTGAAGTTAAAGTACTTTGTAAAATGTTGGGGGTACAAATCCCAATGTTCTATCTCCAAAAATCAGAGCAAGCTGTTGTCAATTGCAGCAAAAATACCAGGTAATAATAATATTGTCTTCTGATTCATAAGCCTTACTAATTATAGAATGTCTCCTTTAGGCAAAGTTTTGTCAACATGAAAAGAAAAGTAAAGCAAAATTATTAGTACTTGCTTAATTATTTTTAAATTTCAATATTTTTATTTTGCCCTTAATGGCACTCTCCTTTATAGGAATGACATGACTTGTTTAAACCCACATGATTCAAAGGCTATTTTTGATATGTTATATACACCTTTAACTTAAAACTACAAGATAAAGTCTTCTTTTACGTTCTTAAATTTTGTGTTTAGTCAATTGAATCTCTTTCGGCTGAAAATTATAGTGTAGAAAAGGTTAATACTAGAATTCTTTCAATGTGTAAACTATTAATAAATCCTGTTGATATGAGGAAATATTCCAGAATACTGGTAAAGGTAGTTCAAAAATTTGAATCTCATTTATAATTAGTATTTTTTTTAACCAATCTAACATAAATTCTTGATTCCGCCACTAATTAAAGAGACATATTACATATCAACAAAGTTTGTACACAAATTGGTACGAAAGAAAGAATCAGATAAAACGCCATCTGTTAAGGCGTGTGGTGGGACGGATAAGGTACTTCTACCTTTAATCAGAGGTTTCGAGTTGGAGCCATGAAAATAGAGAAACTCCTAATCGGGACCGCTTCCTTCTTTATGACCTACACAACAAAAATCTATATTAATCGAGCTAATGAATTCTGAATACCAAATGATTATTAAAAAAACGATCCCTACTACTAGTAATTACTATAGACTAACTTTTTGTATGATTAACATTTTGCAGGGGTAGAGAAAGTAGCTATAGAAGGGGAGGAAAAGAATGAGCTAATGGTGATTGGTGAGGGAATTGATGCAGCAGAGTTGGTCACTATACTAAGGAAGAAAGTGGGCGTTGCTGATGTTGTGAGTGTTGGCCCAGTGGATAAGAAGAAAGAAGAAAAAAACCCTATAGTATCATGGGTCTATGGCAATTATCAAATACCCTCTCTTCAATTTTGGGAAGTTAAAGATCCCTAGTACTACTCTCTTTGGTGATTTGCTTAATGGGGGTTCAAGAATACTGAACTTTGGGCAATAATAACAAAAGTAGCGGAAGATTATGCAATAGTATTTTCAGTTATTTGTGGTAAATATAGATTCAAGCAGTGGCGGAGCCAGGATTTATGCCAAGAGGGTTCAAAAATATAAAGAAGCCATAAATGAAGAAGCTAAGGGGTTCAACGTCTACTATATATACAAAAACAAAAAAATCACCTTGTATATACAATGCAATTTTTCGCCGAAGGGGATTCGGGATTCCGAACCCTCTGGGCTCTTACTAGGTCCGCCACTGGATTCAAGCGTTATCAGTAGATCCACAACAAATAAGAAGCATTGAACTTAATTGCTTTTGCAATTAATTTTATGTTAGGAACTCGCATTTATCAAAACAAGACAGATGTAAATAATCGAGAAAGAAATCTGAAAATGCAATAGATGACACAGACATTTAACGTGGAAAAACCCAAGTCGGGAAAAAAATCAAGGGCAACGACGAGCAAAATTCACTATATAGAAGGTTGAGTACAGTCAAGTCCTCAAGAACTTGAAAATGCAGGAAATAGGACAAAAAGAAACCTCAGTATATTCCTACTATATTTCTACTTCCAAGCAGTAGAAAAAGTATATAAGCATAAAAGAAAATGCCCCTGAAAAATAGGCTCCACTTTTAGAAAAACAGTTGGCCAGTAAGCTGCACAATCTTCACCATGATCTCCTTAACTGTCCTAAAATTATGCAAGTGCCAAGAAGAGCTGATCAAGCCTTAAATAAAGAACTGGAGCATGAAACACTTGGACCGGACTGGAATATGTTGACTTAACGGGGCAGAATAAACAGTAAGAAATTTGAGGCAACCTTAACATTTTAATTTCGATATTAATCCGATTTACAATAGTATCATTGGTCTATGGCAATTATGAAATACCCCCTCTTCAATTTTGGGAAGTTAGAGATCCCTACTACTTCTCTGTTTGGTGATTTGTGCTTAATGAGCTCAAGAAAATTGAACTTTGACTAATATCAACAAAAGCAATGGAATATTCTACGGTAGTATATTCGGTTGTTCGTGATGAAACAGATTCAACCATCTGGACTAGTAGATTCATAATAAGTAAGAAGCATTGACTTAGTTGCTTTTGCAATTTATTTTAATTCTGATATTAATCTGATATATAATAGTACCATTGGTCTATGGCAATTATGAAATACCACCTATTCAATTTAGGGAAGTTAGAGATCCCTACTACTTCTCTGTTTGGTGATTCATGCTTAATGGGCTCAAGAAAATTGAACTTTAGCCAATAACAAAAAAGGCAACGGAATATCCTATAGTAATATATTCGTTTGTTCGTCTAGACTCAAGCATCCGGAATAGTAGATTCACAATAAATAAGAAGCATTGACTTAATTGCTTTTGCAATTTATTTTAATCTTGGTATTGATCTGATATATAATAGCCCATTGGTCTATGACAATTATGAAATACCGACTACTCAATTTTAGGAAGTTAGAGATCCCTACTACTTCTTTGTTTGGTGATTTGTGCTTAACAGGCTCAAGAAAATTGAACTTTGACCAATAGCAACAAAGGCAACGGAATATCCTATAGTATTATATTCGTTTGTTCGTGGTGAAATAGATTCAAGCATCTGGACCAGTAAATTCACAATAAATAAGAAGCATTGACTTAGTTGCTTTTACAATTTATTTTAATCCTGATATTGATCCAATATATAATAGTACCATTCATCCATGGCAATTATGAAATACCTCCTATTCAATTTTGGGAAGTTAGAGATCCCTATTACTTCTCTGTTTGGTGATTTGTGCTTCATGGGCTCAAGAAAATTGAACTTTGACCAATAAAAACAAAAGCAACGGAATATCCTACAGTAGTACATTCATTTGTTCGTGGTGAAATAAATTCAAGCATCTGGACCAATAGATTCACAATAAATAAGAAGCCTCAACTTAGTTGCTTTTGCAATTTATTTTAATTCTGATATTGATCCTATAGATAATAGTACCAATTTTGGGAACTTAGAGATCCCTACTACTACTTTGTTTGGTGATGTTGTGCTTAATAGGTCTCAAGAATATTGAACTTTGAGCAATAATAATAAAAATAGCGGAAGATCCTACAGTAGTATATTCGGTTGTTCGTGGTGGAATAGATTTGAGCGCTTGAACTAGTAGATTCGCAGCAAATAGGGTTTCACTTTTTCACTTAGTTGAATATGCAGTTTTTTTTTAATCCCAATGTTAATCCGATATATCATAGTACCATTGGTCTATGACAATTATGAAATGCCCCCTCTTCAATTTTGGGAAGTTAAGAGTCATAGAGATCCCTACCACTACTTCTTTGTTTGGTGATGTGTGCCAGATGGGGCTCTTGAATATTGAACTTTGAGCAATATCAACATAAGTAGCAGAAGATCCAGCAGTAGAATGTTCGATTGTTTGGGGTACAAAAGATTTGAAGTTCGGGCCAATAGAGCCATAAATAAATAGGCGTTGATTTAGTTGGCTTTAACTTTTATACTTTATTTTAATTTGATACTCTCTCCGGATCCCGCGCATAGCGGGAGCTTAGTGCACCGGGTTGTCCTTTTACTCTCTCCGGATCAAAAAAAGAGTCCACTTAGCCATTTGCACACCCCTTAAGAAAATACTAACTTGTAGACAAAAATAGGTAATTTGACTAAACTACCCCTAATTAAATAGGTATTGGGATTTGATCATATAACGCTTAATAGGGGCAAATATGGAAAAACAAAGTTAATTCTTTCTTGATTTGCTAAATGAATTTTTTTTTTAGTCAAGAAAAAAAGGATATATGGACTCTTTTTTTTATCGGGAGGGAGTATTATCTTTGCGCAAAGGACTAGAACGACTGCGATGGGAATGTAGGGCCTTAAAAGTTGGAATTCTCTCTCTTTAGATTTCAAGCTCTCATACATATCTCAATTCACAGTCTTGTGTTGGTTCAACGAAAGTGATAGAGTTGAATTGACCAAATAATCAATTAAAACAAATGAAATATTTTGAGTAATACTCCCTCCGTCTCAAATTATCAATCGTTTTTTTGTTATACATGTCCCCTTAAATGTTAATTAGAAGGGGTATTTGACTACTTTTACCCTTGTTTATGTCTAAGTTATAATATTTCTTCATTTAATGTTTACTCTAGGGTAAAATGGGAAAAAAATAATTAATTGTGTTTTGAACCTCTAAAAGGATAAATAATTAGAGACAACTATTTTTAGTAACCGCGACAGATAATTTGAGATGAAGGGAGTAAAAGCTTAATCTTAGGCCAAGGAAAAGAAATATTTTCATGGTTGGGACTTGAGATAATAGTTGAAGAGGATAAGTTGTACAAATTCAGATTTTTGTTCCACTCCGTATCCTCTAAACTTAAATCATGGATTATAAGCTATATATGCAATCAATCATATTAAATAGCAATTATCTTTTAAGTGATTTGATTGTGTACAAGTCAGAAAAAAGTTTAGCACTTTGTTTCTGTGGAAATTCAACTAGCAAACTGATATGGTCTGTATTAAAAGTTTGACCGATTCTAACGCCACTGAATGTTTCTCTGGAATGTCGGACTTTTGACATTTCTATGTCCTAACTAGTACGACACAGGACATACACTCTTTGACTTACGAGACTTTTCATGTAAAACAACGGCAAACTTTGTGATTTAGAAAAGATATATGTCTCGCTAAAAAAAGGTGCACATATGTA
The DNA here is from genome assembly GCF_019175385.1 of Lycium barbarum. Classification (NCBI taxonomy): domain Eukaryota; kingdom Viridiplantae; phylum Streptophyta; class Magnoliopsida; order Solanales; family Solanaceae; genus Lycium; species Lycium barbarum. The sequence goes on along the minus strand of NC_083337.1, from coordinate 3,791,383 downwards.
TTTGCCGTTATATAAATATATCCTTTAATTTTGTGATTTAGAGCAGATATATGTCTCGCTAAAAAAATTGTGCGTGTATATCTCTGCCGTTACACAAATGGTGCAGATATACTATTTTCGCTGATGGAATTTTTTTTAAAAAAAATCATTTAACTTATTTTTAATTAAAAAAATGTCACATGACTTTTTAAAAAATAAGTTTACCCATTTTTTTAGTAGATTTTTTTTTTAAAGCCGTGTGACTTTTTTCTAGTGGGTTTTTTGGTTCATTTAAAATAATATCTTTGTGGCTTTAAAAAAAATGACCCATTTTTTTAAACGAACGAGACCCGACCCACCAGAAAAAATTACCACGTGGCTTTAAAAACACAAGTAGACCTAATTTTTTTAAGCCATGTGGCCTTTTTTAATAAAAAAAAGAAAAGCTAAATTATTTGATTTAAAAAATTTCCGTCATTGAAAAGGGTATATTTACCCCATTAGTGTAACGGCAGGGGTATACATGTGTCATTTTTTTAAAGAGGGATATATTTGCTCTAAATTGCAAATTTGAGGAGCATATTTGCACCTTTTCCCAAAAAACAATCAATTGATATGATGAGATTGATTGATCTCTCCACCTTTAATTAAAGGTTTCGGGATATTATATGGAACACAAATTTGGACTAATCAACCCACCCCCACCCCCTAAATAGATACTGAAAACCGGATGGTTAAACTAATTAGACTTATGTTCCATAAGTATAAGACTTTTAACATTTTCAAAATAATAATATAATTTTAAACATATTAAATATAAAGATAACATATTAGAATTGCTTCAAACTCTAAAGAAAAAAGTGCAAAATTTTGATTTATAAACAATTAGGTATAGTAATACATAAATATTACCAACGTTCTAAGTTCCGTTTGGTACCAATAGTGGTGCTTGGAGAGTGATTTTCAAAATATTATGACCGAAACCGACTCCAAACTATCTGTGTCTTTTTTGTTTCCCACCTGATGATCGGTATCCGCATTGGAGCAAGACTAAATTCAAATTTTCTCTGTGTAGGACTCATTCGGGGGAAGCGCTCCCTATTAAGTATTTTTTCATATACTAAATTTAGATTTGCGCAGCGTAGGGCTCATTGGAGGAAGCGCTCACTACCAAAGATTTTTCCATACGCAAAGCTCGAATTCGAGACCTTTATTTAAGGAAAGAGCAGTCTCATCCACTACACCACATCCTTTGGTAGTTTCACTATCTATGTTAATAGAAGTAAGAAGCTCTCCCGTGAAGATTCTTAAAGTTGGCATGTTGACCCTTTCTTCTTTTTCTAACCTAGTACTGCAAAGACTCTTTCTTTACTTGGTGATTGCTTTGCAGTTCTTGTTGACCTTATTGGACCGAATAAATGTTCACCCTGATAATTATGTGTACAGGAGTAAATCACTGAATTTCCTTGTGGACAACATGGCCGTCTATAAGTACCTGGAAATTAGAAAATCTAATTCGTTGGCATTGGAAAGTTCACAACATTTCAAAAAAGTTATAAACACATTAAGTGGTCTCTCTTTTACAAAGCAATTATCCATTAATATGAAGGTATGTACCTCTGTATTTAAAAAAAAAGGTTCCTGGACTCTTTGCTTATATGTATAATTGTTTACTACTAATATTTACTAACTCTTTGTTTTAGTTTCTAATACATAATTAATGTTTTTTTTTCTGAGTTATGCAGCAAAAGGTGGTTATTCAATTATCCATGAATGGGAATGATCATAAATCTCGTTCCAAGGCCTTCAAGATTGCGGTTTCTCAGCCAGGTGCTTGTCTCTCTCTCTCTTCTCTTTTTTTTTTTTTTTTCTGGAATTTTGGCAACTTCAGTCTCATTTTTATTTGAAGGTGATAGATTATGTAAATATTAATTAGAATATTTTGTGGTCTACTATTTTAGGTTAGCATATTTTGTATATTGTGTAATCTGTTAGATTATTATTCTCCTATTTTGTATATAAATTAATTCAAGTAATGAAAGGATTCAAGGAAAATATTTCTTACAGAAGGCATTTGACTGGACATAGAATTTAAAAATTAAAGAAGACTTTAAACATATAAACCAAAGTTATTCTTTAATTAAATGGCGGTGAGAGTTTTGCGTGTCTTTTCATTTTCTCCCTCTCCTTATGGAATAATGTACATACTAATTTATACATGCTTGTGCTAACAAGTTAAGTCTTCAAGGATTTTACGAAAAATGCTAAATTTATATGGTTTCCGAAAACGAAAAGACATCATACTTCTTGGAAATGACTAAAACGAAAGATATATCACATAAAATGAAAATGGGGAAGAGTATTTGGGATCTAGGAAGAGAAAAAGAGACAGGTAAAAATTGAACTCACAATATTTGTGTTTGAGATAGACTTCCACCAGTAATAATAAACTTGTCTGCCTGCCTTGGGTGGATGTTGTGTTCAGAACTCATGATGTTGATAGAGGCGGATGTAGCATTTGAGTTTTGAGTTCATTCGAACTTAGCAGTTTTAGCTCAAGTTTTATATATACGTTAAAAAGTTCAATAAATAAGTACAAGTAGTATATGTTGAATGGTTGAACCCAGTAAGTTAAATAAATTGAGGTAGAATTTGAACTCAATTCCATAAAATTCAACACTTGAATCCGCATATTTTTTTCTTCTGATGTTAATCTTCTTGAATTTTCCTTTAGGGGTAGAATCAGCAGCCATACAAGGACAAGAAAATAACCAATTAGAAGTTGTGGGTGAGCAGATTGATGCAGTGGTACTGACCAATTTGCTTAGAAAAAAACTTGGCCTGGCTGAGATTGTCACATTTGGCCCTGTTGCTGTTGGTGACAAAAATAAGAGCCAAGATTTAATGGTGCAGTGGCAACCTTATAATTACCAGTCTCATTATGTAGTCCCTCAATATCCTGTTTATGAAGTTAGAGATTCATATCAACAGGGCTGCTCTATTATGTGAATGTTAAAAAATGCACAATAGACTTAGGCGCTATTGCTATTTCTGTAATTGTGTATCATGTAATTTTCAAATTTCATATGGAATGGTGTGGATACACGCACGCTTAGTGTAATTTAATGTCTCTAACAAGTTAAACACCATCTCTTTGAATCTAGAGTTGTTTGTTGTTTAAAATCCAACTCGAACTATGCATTTCTCAAGACAAGAAAAAGAACTGTTTGACGTATTATTTAAATAAAAACTCATTAAGTTCAAGTTGCATCTTTATTTTCTATAAAAGAAGTATCAAAGAGAGCTTTGTTATATAAAAAAATGTTGAAGAAGAAAAAATACATTGGAGATGAACCTGTTCCTGTATTATGGTAAAAAATTCTGGACAATATTAAGCTAGCTAGAGCAGCCTGTACGTAATTCCTGAATGTACCAAATCAAGGCTAAATAATTTAGGTTACCAATTCATAGTTTCATACTTACTTAAAGACACATTTGCCATTGGCTCTTAATTAAGTAACACGAGTCTATAAATTAGTTTTACATTCTAAGTGAATAAAACTAAAACTCTATAATTTACCAAAGGGAAAAAAGGATGCAACCTTCCAAAATAGTTTCGCCATCATTCTGTTAATTCACCACAAAATAAATGTGCAACTTTACATTCCCCTTCCCCGCATGCCTAGAGTTGTCAACTGGTGCGTTGACAATATATGGGAGCTCAATATTAGGTAAACCAAGAATTGAAATAGGTCTAACTCTGATACCATGTCAAGAAATTGACCTTATGCGGTTATGCCTAACTCAAACCTAAAAGCTAACTAAATGAGAATTATCAAATTCATATAAGGAGATCAAATTCATATCTCACGACCAATATGGAACAACTTAACAATGAGTCTGCCTGACTCCTCAGATGCCAACTAGAAAGAGTATCAATTTTGACACTGCTCTTCTTAGATGGCATCCAGGGAGCCAGGCAGAACATTTCATCGTCAACTGCAAACAACACTCTTCATATCCCCTAGCTTTAGCCCTACAAAATCCAAACAAAAGGAGATGAAATGGAAACAAGTATATTGTCATTAAAAGAGATATTCTAATTTGAAAAAATTATACTTGGATGCAAGGCGAAGCTAGGAGGACAAAAGGAGTTTATCAGAATCCCTTTTGCCGGAAACACACTACATATATAAAGTTAACTCTTTTTATGTATATAATATAGTTGATGTTAAATTCTCTCGTTAAAAATCCTGCCGGATGTAGTCATGAAATTTAGTAGCCCTGGCTGTAGCTTCTCTTGAAGTTCTCCACACTTCTTACCTGCTCTTCCTATCAATAAATTCTTTAAGTCTTTATTTGAGTGAGAAAAACAACATACTAGGATGGCAATTTAAAGGGGCAGTGTAAAAGAAATACAACATAAAGTCCAAATATAAGTGTCTTTAGACAACAGACGGCAGATCATTGCTTTAAAAACACACCAGCAACCATTACTATTTAATTTGTTGATTGATATCGGGTGATGAAACCAAAACAAGTTCTGTGTAATTTTGTGAATTTTAAGAGATTTGCATTTTTGCTTCTTCCATTGATTTGGAAAGGCCATTTACTTCCCCCTATCAATTTCTTTATATTGGAAAAAATGTAGATATCTTTACTTTTCATAAGTTATATGACTTAAATCTGTCAAGAGAAGAAACTTCATTTACTTGAGCATAACTTCCCAGATTAACAAATTTTCTTCATGGTTGTGTCCTTCGTTCGTCAAAAGATCGCACATTAATTTGCCTCTCTCCAGATATGTTGAATAGTGGTCTTGGTAGCTGCTAACAAATATTTTCAATAAAATTGTAAGCGGGTGACACTATTTGGTTCCATTTCTAACAAATGTCCTCCTTTTATTTGTGATAAGTCTGCAACAAGCTGAGTAAACAATTTCATTCCATTTCTAATTCTTTATTTCTCATTTCTTTTGCCGATTATAACCCTTTTTATTGGTCCAATCAATGATTAAACTAAAATATAGAAGTTCAATATTATATTATGCTCTTTAGGTACGTATTAGATATTTAGAAACTACATAAGTGATATTACTTAGGAGTCTATTTAGTCTTGTCTAAGACATTTCTGATAGTACGTAGACAATGTAGAGAACATTTGAAAATGTACAGAACATTTCTGTTCCAAAGAAACCATTCTTTTCAATAATATTAAATGAAGATAGACATAAATTGAACAATATGAACAATGAGGATTTATATAGGAACCCTGATTTGCTTGGATTAAAACATAGTTATTGTTATTAATGTTTGCATTTAGTATATTTTTTTATTCTTTTGTGTTGTTATTTATTGGAATTTAATATTTATGTTCAGGGCCGAAAGAGGAAGGACCAAGGGGGTTCATCCAAAACCCTTTTGGCGGAAAATGACACTGTTTATACACGGTTAAAATTATTTTTTATATATATAGTAGACGTTGAACTCCCTTTATCTTCTTCGTGTGTTTACTTTTTCATATTTTGAACTCTTTAGTTAAATTCTGACTTCGCCACTATTTATGATAGTAAGATAACTTGAGTACGACTTTTGACAAAGTTAAAGCCAGTAAGCCACTGCATGGAACAAATGCAGCCTTGATTTAGGCATATGACGGATTTTTTCATGCCCATTAATCATTGACATAAAACAGAACGTGCACTAAAAACTAATTGTATATTTAACAATAATAAGCTTTTATCTTATTTGTGTGTAAACTAATATATGATTCATGAACTCTTAACTTGGATATCGATCTCTCCGTGATAGTTGGATGCATCTAGGGAAGGACGTTTAGGTAGTTTAGATTGGATATGAAATTTTCTATTTAAGTTTTTGATTTTTAAATTCAAAAAATTACTGTTCTAAATCTAATTAATTCAACAAAGTTTGCATTGGATCGTTTTTCTAGTTCGGTTTCAAAATAATTGATTTGATTGTTTTGAAGTTTTAGCTTCCAACCCATAATTGAGCTACTTCTTCTTCTTACAAAGATGAATATCCAAATAAAGTGTTCATGCCAAATTTTAATAATTCATTATTCCCACCGTAAACTTTCAAAAAAAAAAAAAAATCATACAAGTAATGAAACCATTATTAAGGAAATAAATTTATAGCAACATAAGTATGAAAGTTTAGGATTAACAAGTTCAAAGATCGTTAAACATGTCCAAATATATAGAAGCTAATTTGACAACAAAGAAGCGGTCATATTGAAAATTAACAAGTCTAAACATAGTAAAATCATGTCTAAATAAATCATACTACTAGTAGTTCACATAATCAACAACTGCTCAATCCTTATAGACTATGTGTGATTTAAACAACAACAATTTAATATGCTTTCTTAAAGACCTAGTGTCACAATTCTTCAAATGACAACGGAAATACAGCCATAGTGAATGCAAACAGAGATCCACCGTCATTAGCCTACTAGGGTATATTAATTAATGTAGTAAGGTATAAAGATTTGGGATTCCGATATCTGAAAATTCATTCAAAATCGGCAATCCAAACCGAATTTTAAAAATCAAATACGATCCAATTAGTAATTAGAAAATTCAATCGAAATGTCTAAAGTTCGAATTCCAATTTTGCCAAAAGTATGGCTACCTGTGGATGCATTATTGAAAGTGTATGATCCTTTGCCGACCTCCAGATGCATTATTGAAAGTGAATGATCATATGTATCTTTCAATCACTAAAGTACTTAAGTTATATGTCCCGACAAAGTAAGATATTTTATATATTAATATATCGTAAATGGTTATAACATATTTCTTACTATTTTTACTAAGTAAACAATTAATATTATCATGAGATTTACAATTTACCTCATAAGTAATCTGATGGTACAAATATTTTAGTACAAAAATTTAAACTCCTTATTCAAGTAAGTTTTGATTGCTCGAAGTTATATATTAGAAAAGAGTTTAAGTTATGTACACTATATGTAAAAAAAGTTACACTATTAGATCATCCAAATAATATGTACCAGTAAACCTCCTTATATTCTTTAAAATATGATAACGATGTAAAAAAATTTTACACTATTGTGTACAAATTTAAACTCATTATAAAATACTTGTACCTCGTGATTACAGCAAACCAAATAATTTAATTTAAAAAATATATATAAATCACTTAACTAGATAAAAGCTTATATGCATATATTAAATACATAATGTGCATTCATTTCCTTAAAATATTTAATGGCTTAATTTTGTGTTGATTTTAAAGCCTTTGCAAATTCCTGTCTTTATCGTTCTCCTCTCCTGTGTATCGGTGTGACCATAGGGAAGAAGGAAAAATTTTAGAGACTCTACAATATCTTCATACAGCCAATTACATCTCTTAACCTTCAAATTGTTAGGAGTATTTATATTTGTATATCATTATTATCCTTGTCATTATGAGTCAAGGGTCCATCGGAAACAACATCTCTATCCCACAAAGGTATTAATAAGGTCTGCATACACAGAGGCGGATCCAAGATTTGACATGTATGGGTTCAGAATTTTAGTTTCTTAGAGTTTCTGAGTTTAAAATTTAATAATTTGTATATGTTCAATGGGTTTTTTAATACAAATATAAGGGTTGGACCAAAGTTCTGGGTTCGGCTGAACCCGCACCCAATGAGCTAACTCCGCCCCTATGCATACATCCCATCCTCCTCAGACCCAACCTGTGGAATTACACTAGGTATGTTGTTGTATTATTATCCTTGTCGTTTTCTCCAGCTCACATACAAAACTTTCAACTTCTCTCTTTCAAATTTCTTAAGCTACAGTGTGCACAATTTAAAAATACTAGTTAAAAACTTGATCAAACACTAATTGCTCTTTAAAAGTATTTTTCAAGTTCATTAGTCAAATAAACATTGCTTTTCACCGTTTTAGAAACATGGTCAAACAAGCTATTGAACTCATTAGAAAATACTTTAATCATACCTTGATGTTTCATCAAACCAAATAATTTAACCATAACACTTAAAAATTAAACTGAAAAATATATCACTTAACCAAATAAAATTTATATACTAAATAACCTATTATGCATTCATTTGCTTGATAAAAATATTAGTGTGAATTAATAAATATTTCCTTAATATATCTAGTGGTTTGATTTTGTGTTGATTTTAAAGCAAATGAAAGAAGGAAAAAATATAGAGAAACTCTACAAAATATTCATATAGCCAATTATTAGGAAGAACTATATTTGTATACTATCATTATCCTTGTCGTTTTGTCCAGCTCACATACAAAAATTTCAAATTTCTCTCTTTCTATATTCAAAACACAAATATCCTCCTTTTCCCTCCTTTTTACTACAACAATAATCATTTTTATAGAATATGAGCTCGTTTGGATCGGCTTATAAGTCATTTTTAATTTTTTTTTTTAGATATTTGACAGAATTGAAAAGTGCTTAAAATAAGTTAACAATAAGAAGTTGAGACCCCCCCCCCCCTCCCTCCCCTTTTTTTTTTAGTTTAAAAGTCATTTTGATTTGACTAACGATTTTACTATTTTATCTCTTATACTTTTTTCTAATTCCAATATTACCCTTACTACTAAAAACCCTAAACTATCATCTTCCCCTTTCAACAACTTATTTTCAACTTCAGCATGTTTATCCTAACACGTAACTGTTTATTTATAAAATAACTTTCAATACTTGAAAACTGAAAAGTACTTTAAGCACTTGTACTTAAAAATTATTTTTTTTCCAGCTAATCAAAACAGGCTATATATTCTTTGTAAAATTATTCTTACACCACCTATTTTCTTATAATATACTCCCCGATCCTAATTTATTTGACGTTTTTCACTTTTTGAGAGTCAAACTTCATAATTTTAACCGTACGTAGCAAATTGTGTTATCATAATATCATTAACAATTCATTGAAGCTTCCAATCCAATAATTAATAATAAATATAGTCCATAATAAATTATCCTTTCCAAACTAGACAAGTATTAGGCTCCGTTTGTCCATAGATTTTTTTTTGGAATTTTGGAATTGGAGTTGTGTTTGGTCATAGTTTTTAAAATTGTAATTTTTGGTGAAATATAATTGCAAAAAAGTGAATTTTAAAAAAAATATAAGTTTTTGGGTTTTTGGTATCCTGGAATATAACTTCAAGTTGTATTCGGAATTGTCATGACCAAATGCTGATTTCGAAGAAAAGTGAAAAAAAATTCGGAATAAAGTGAATAATTCTTATTATTATTATCCTTGTCGTTTTGTCCAGCTCATATACTATTTATTCAACTTGTATTAATCTCTTTATATTCAGATCTCCTTTTTTTTTTCTCTGTAATCGGTGAAACATGTCATACGCTTATCTCTTCAAGTATATTATCATCGGCGATACCGGTAATCTTTTTTTATTTTTATTTTATTCATTAACTTTTGTTTTGCAAGTATTTTTTACATGATTTTTGCATCTGATTAATAGTTTTTTACTTTTGTGTAATTTTGGTTACCGGTAATGCTAATTTGAATGATTTTCACTTCCCGTAATATATATATATATATATATATATATATATATATATATATTTTTTTTTTTTTCAAGTATATTATTATAGGCGATACCGGTAATATATATATATTTTTTTTAGTTTTCTTTTATGAACTTTTGTTTTTGAAGGTATTTGAAGTTTTATTTAATTATTTATCATCTTTCATGATTTTGCATCTGATTAATAGTTTTATCTGTACTTTAGTTACCGGTGATGCTAATTTGATTGATTTTCACTTCGCGTAATTTTTTTTTTTTTTTTTTTTTTTTTTTGCGTTGTAGTTAGTAGGTTATATAAGTTCTCTTCAAGTATATTATCATCGGCGATACCGGTATTTTTTATTTTATTTAATTTGATTCGTTAACTTCCTTTTATTCTTCGATGAATTTGAAGGTTTTTTTTTGTTATTATTAATAGTTTTTTTTTTCTATCCGATTAATAGTTTTTTTTTTCCTGTAATTTTGGTTACTTGCAAGGCTAATTTAACTGCTTTTCACTTCGGTAATTTTTTTTATTGTCCTGATTCTGTTTTTTTTGTTTGATTTGATTCATTAACTTCCTTTTGTTTGTCGACGAGTTTGAAGTTTTTTTTTTTTTTTTTACTCCTTCTATTTCAATTTGTTTGAACTTATTTTCTTTTTAATCCGAGTCAAAATGAATGACCGCTTTCCTAATTTGGAAACAAATTCACTTTATGAATGATTTACAGTCACACAAATTTTCAAGGCTTATTTTGAACCACAAGTTTCAAAAGTCTTCCCTCTATCTTAAATGTCGTGCCCAGTCAAATGGGCTCATATAAATTAAAACGGAGGGAGTATTATTTTACCTGATTTTGCATTTGATTAATAGTTTTTCTGTAATTTGATTTATTTTCATTTCCTGTAATTGTTTTCTATATTTTGCATCTGATTAGTTGGTTCTCTGTATTTCGTAAGATATTAGTTTAATTGTTTTGGTACTTGTTGTAATTATTTACATGATTTTGCATCTGACTAATAGGTTCCTGTACAATTTTGAGGCGTTATTATAACGGATTTGTGAGTGTTGTGTTCTTCTGAAATACGTGACCGGTTGAGAATATATGCTGCTACTTAAGTCAGCAGCAACCACATACCCAGTGTAATCCCATAAGTGGGTTTTGGGGAGGGTAGGATGTACGCAGAGGCTGTTTCCGATAGACCCTTGGCTAAAAAGAAACAGGATAGTAAGGAAAATAAGAGAACAAGATATTTTTTTACAAGGATTTGCTACATACAAGCCCTCGTAGATAATAAGTAGAGAGAAAGCGATTTAACAGTGGAAGACTAAGAGTTGCAAAATAACCAAAAGAAAAAAAAGAGAGCTGAAAAATAGTTTCAAAAAGCAAGTGTGATTTTAGCTTGTGCAGAAGTGACAATAACCAACCTCTGAATGCTTGTTCGTAAGTTGAATGGTTTAAGAGTTGAGTTAGACATAGTTTTGTGCCTTCATGGCGAAATCAATTAGTCAAGAGAATTGCCATCCTTTTCGAGGAAATGCCATGTACATACATATTGGTTTAGAGACTCTCAAACTCTGTGTGTATTGTTCTAAACTTTTGATTGTTTATCTGATAGTTATTTTCTATGCTTCTTATGTTTTATTGATATTTCTAGATTTACAGAATGCCTCTTTTTAGTTTTTGTTGTGCCATGTAAGAATGAAAACCTCCCATCCCCGTCTTTGAAAATTCATTTCTTAGAATGCATTAGATTCTACTGTGTGTTTTACATGCATACTTTACCTAAAAGTCTTGTGTGAGACCTCACTTATAGAGATATAATATTTCTCTGTACAGGAGTTGGAAAGTCATGTCTTCTTTTGCAATTTACTGACAAACGGTTTCAACCAGTCCATGACCTGACCATTGGGGTTGAGTTTGGGGCTCGAATGATCACAATCGACAACAAGCCAATAAAACTACAGATCTGGGACACGGTTAGTGACACAAATTTTCTTTTCCTTTGTTTTCTCTTAATATGGTATGTAGAATGTCCGAATAAATGCCTATAGAAGTCCATAATTCAGTTTATCAACATTTTCTGATCATTTGGAGTTTAATCGGCCAAGTCCTCCTCCTAGTTTTCATCTCTGGATGTACTATCACTAAAGTCTAAAAGCATGTTCTAATGAATGTTCTCGTTTCAGGCTGGTCAAGAGTCATTCAGATCCATCACAAGGTCATATTACAGAGGTGCTGCTGGCGCATTACTTGTTTATGATATTACAAGGTAGAACAAATCTTTGTCACTTTGGATAAGGGAATTTGACACTTTCATAATGCATGTAACCCTAGGTTGCTAGGCATAAAATTTCTCTCCCATATTTTATAGGAGGTGTACTTCTTTATGTGTAATTTAATGTTGATTAGAAATTCCTGTACAGTAAATTGCTCCCCAAAGATCTCATTTCAAGTGGCTGCATATCAAATATACTGTTGTCTTTAGCTAAACTAATTATGGAACATCACATTTTAGTCTTTGACTTGTCATTACGAAAACATATTTGATGGTGTTCTGATCACGAAAGCTAATATATCGTGGACCAAGGAGAGGAACAAAACAGTTGCTAAAGATGGTAATAGAAGTGCAAAAGATAATGGATGAGCATTGAACTTCCAGAGCAGCATCTCTGTCAGTTAGTGAGCTAGCTGTACTCTTAGTTTTCAAAGCTTTTTGATTCCTGAAATTTTGTAATTGACTAAAAATTCTTCTCTGTACAATTGAAACCTTATGTGAGAGTAATGTTACACATCTGTTTTACTAAGTCTACTTCCATTATTGAATATAAACAATGAGCAAAATATGGTATATATGAAATAAGGGAGCCTGATTTGCATGTCTATTACATCTGCTCATATTATTTAGTTGGTCACAATGTTTTTAATGTTTTATAGGAGGGAAACATTTAATCACCTTGCTAGTTGGTTGGAAGATGCAAGGCAGCATGCAAATGCAAACATGAGCATAATGCTGATAGGAAACAAGTGTGATCTGGCTCATAGAAGGGCTGTAAGCACAGAAGAAGGTGAGCAGTTTGCCAAGGAAAATGGCTTGATATTTATGGAGGCCTCTGCTAAAACAGCTCAGAATGTTGAAGAGGTAAGGAATCTCTCTGATCTGACAGCTCTTTTGAGGTTTTAAGTCCCAACCATGTAAGTTTATCTCTATTCAAATTTAAATTTTGGTTGTTTACTGGATTATCTGTTTTCTGCATTATTCAGGCTTTCATCAAAACAGCCTCAACAATCTATAAGAAAGTACAGGATGGAGTGTTTGATGTATCGAATGAGGTATGCGCCACCTTGATTGCTGATTGTGATATGCTCAATACGTTTTGTGATGATCATGACTAGTGGATGTTGTTACATGTGTGAGAAGAAGTACTTTTACAATTGTCTATTTATACCTAAAAGAAAGGCACCTCTGTAAGAGTAATATGGAAATGGTAGAGACAAACAGTGATTGGCATCCCATTTAGTCTACACATGATATTTGGTTCTTTCTGGTCCTGTTACTAATTGTTATTTTTATATCCAACAAATCCCTAAGGCCCAGCGGCGCATGGTTCAGAACTCGGTGGATAATGAGCCCACCCTCTGCCCTTCTCCACTTAAGTACCAAACTTTGTTGTTACCAAATATTATTATCTTCATCAGCTTAAAGAACATATTAGAAACAGTATGGAGGATCTTCTTTCCATTCAAGAATATTAGAGGATTCTATCCAAAACTAATTGGGTGAACTGGCCAACATTGCACATGAAACAAGATCAACCATCTGGGGACACCCTCCTCCAATGCATGGTGGGTCTGGTTCAAGGGCATATCTGTCCTGCACTCCTGGCTGTGGGCCAGCTTATTGCAGCTTCTACAATCCCATTTTTCCCTGAAATTTTCGTGAAATATAAAATGGCATGGCCTAGTGTGGCCATGAAGTGGGTTGAGCACCATGAGGTCTCAAGTACAAATACCAGCTAAGACAAAAATTAGGTGATGTTCCTAGCGACCCAAGCCTTGTGGACAGAGTTAGTTACCCGATGCCTATTCTTGTGAAAGGTAGCATGTGCAACGTGGAATTAGTTGAGGTGCGCGCAAGCCGGCCCGAACACCATGGTTATCAAAATAAGGAAAAAAACATAAAAAAGGAAATATCCAGCCCCAGATGAGCCCAGATCATATTACATCATAGAATGTTCACACACAATAATGCAAGTACTCTTTCACTCATTCAACTTTTGATCCCCCACAAATAATTTAGACTGAGAGTGGATGGTAAACTGGTGCTTGATTGAGAACCAGAAGTGACGTGCTATATTAGAATGTTAAAGAAAGTAGATTTGATGGAAGAGTAAGGATGTGGGTTTACTAACCATAACAAAGAACACTGCTTGATGAAATTAATCTGCATTTTTATATTCTAAGTAGCTCTTAAGATCCAATCATGATACTGGTAAATGGGCATATCTTGGTCCTTGTTTAATGATCAGTTTGATAGCGCCGCCAACCATTGATGACTGAATTCATTGTTTTGAGAATAAATAAACAGAGGTTGCTGCTTTGTAAATGTTTTTGTGCCAATGAGTATTTTTTTTTTTCATCGTCTATAATTCTCCTGTATTCTTGGATACTTTTTTACAGTCCCATGGAATAAAAGTTGGATATGGAGGCATTCCTGGGCCATCAGGTGGAAGAGATGGAGCTGCTTCTCAAGGAGGGGGTTGTTGCACTTGAAAGTGGAAAATCATTCTTCAAATTTAATTGTGTTCTTATCGTCTATATGCCATCTTCACGGGTCTTTCATTCTTATCTTTGCGAGGTTTATTTGATTTGTTTTAGTGATGCTATATGTACAAAAATAAGCAAAATTCAGTAAACAGTGGACAGTCATATTTGTACTCCCCGTGTATAATATTCCACATTAGCAAATGTGAATAGAATTCCGTATATCTTGTGTGCTTGTGTGAATGAGAGGATATTGAGCTCTGCTTGCCCGTCCTTCTCCTCTGCTCCAAGCGTTGGTGCCAATGTTTTCTAGCTGTACAATACCTTAAAATAAGATACATGCAACGCCACGTTCATTGCCGGAGTAATTGGCACGAAATAGCCGCATCTGATCAATGGAGGAAGAGACCTTGTGTTTGATGGAGTCTTTTTGAGAATGAAGAAAAAGAGCTAGTACTTTAAAGAGCATTATAGCATTTCAGACACTTTTTGCTTTAACCTTCTCTATCACGTTTAATTGTATGTTTGGTATCCCACAGAGCCTTGATAATCGCTTGAAACTCTTGATTATATTCGATCACCCCTTCCTTTTTTAGATAATATATGTCATGCCCCTGGTTTCGTCTTTCCATTTGGTGTTTCATGGACAATGGCTGCTTGTAAATTAGTGTTTGTGTTGGAGTTAGATAAATATAAATTCATTTCTTTCAGTCAAAGCTCAATGTATTGTTTTTGCTCCTTGAGCAGAGTGTTGATTATCATCACTTATATCTCTCTTTTTATTTTGTTCTTGTCAAGAATAGTTAAGGTGACTCAACAATGAAGGTTTACAGTGAAATGAAATGAAAGATAGACACTCACAGTAGACTGTACTAGATGCCGTGGACTTGGTTTTGAGTTATATGGCACACTGGCACTGTTTTCCAGCATTACGTTTTCAATCTATTGTGAAGAGTACCTTCTGATAGAAATAAATATATTCAATGTATACTTAGAAATTCAAACAATGAGCATGGGTTTGTAGAAACTTGATGCTTGCGTACTACCCTGTGAGTGAATCTTATCAACTGAACTTCTTCGGATTTGCACAAGTACAGAAAAATACAAGAGCCACCTATTGGAAAGGTGGTTTGAGGCTAAAACAAATAGTTTTGCCTATCTAGATATATAGACTGTTTGAGCCCTCTAGATATATGAAAATTTTTAGTGTAGCGAGTAAAGGGGTTCAAAAATTACTTTTAAGACATAAGTTCAATTCCAAATTGTGTCATTCATGTACTCCCTCCATCCATTTTTACTTAACTTGTATTGATTTTTACACACCCCTTAAGCCTTAAGGAGCCATAAATACAATGATAATTTTATTATATCACCTCTAATTATTAATAAGTCATCTAGTGATTGAAATCAATCGAACATACTTTAAAAGTTGTGCAACTACTAATAATTCATTGAAGTTTTCAACCCAATAATTAATGGAGTAGTAAGGGTAAAACAGGTATGAAATGATAAATTATCTCTTGATTTTCCAACCCGGATAAGTAAAAATGAATATCTATTTTAGTATAGAGAATAGGAAAAATTGGATGGAGAGAGGTTTTTTTTTTTTTTTTAATCCCTTATAGAATCCACCATTGTATTCCGGATTTTGTGAAACAGTAGCAACAGTAATAACTATGTTTGCCCAAGCTAATTGAATTGGCTATATGAATTTCACACCATCAAATCATCTTTACCTATTGTAGCAAAGATGTAGCAGGTAACCTGTTTTATTATTAAAATTACAAATTTCATATTGAATTGGCAATATGAATTTCATACCATCAAATCATCTTTACCTATTATAGCAGAGGTGTAGCAGATAACCTATTTTATTATTAAAATAACAAATTTCATATTTCGAGGAGGTTACTTATAGATATCTGATAAGTCAAACTCTATCAACAATAGCATACCAGAAGAGTTAATCAGAGTGCTAACTTTGCTCTTTACTTGCAGACTCTGCTGAAAAACTTTATGTTTATTGCTGTAGGATTCTTTTTTTTCTTTTTTTTCCCTTTCTAGTGCTGCCTTTCTATTCGAAATATCCTTCATAAATGCAACTGATATATGATTTCAGCAGGACTCATTGCTAAAAACTCTAAAAATATATATCAAGCCTTTTAAAATCACATGTCCCTTTTTTAGCATTACAGATGACATGAAAAATATTATCTGCACATAATGTTACATTACACATAAGAGAAGGGGGGAAAGTTGGAAGAAAGAGTGGATTTGCTACTTAGTTTAGTGGAACTTGAGACTGGTCAAGATATTGTTGTTTACTGGATCAGCCAAATGATCAAGAAGGTTTTGGTAAGGCCCAACACCAGTAACCAGACCTTGAATAAAATAGCCCAAAATAGCCAACATAGCAAGCCTTCCATTTTTAACTTCCTTGAGCTTCAATTCCTTCATGGACTTCTCATCTTTACCGAATCCAAGTGGGTTAAAGAATGGGCCACCAGGGTATGCTGGTTCACCTGACCCACCCAAGCCCTTTTCAAGGCCCAAGAAGTATTGTTTTCCCATTGAACCAGGCTTGGCCCAATCTTGGAATCTCCTATGTTCAGCAAAGCCCATTAATGCCATTTCAAGCACAAACAATGTGTAATTGTCAGCCCAATAGTTGTATGTTCCAGCTGGTGGGATGACACCAGTTTGGAACCATGGAAGTGCTGTTTCTGGGGGGATGAGACCAGCTTTTCCAAGAATCTCTGGTGCTATTGCTCCTGCTGCTCCTAACATGGCGAACCGCCCGTTGATGATCTCGCCGTATGCTAGCCATTTCGGCTCGATGAAACCTCCAGTACCCTCGGGGTCCGAGAGTCCCAAGGGATCAAAACCAAAGTCACCAGGAAGACTGGATCAAAACAAGTTTAAGTTAGCGGACTTAGAGATAGCATTTCCATGTTATGTTGCTCGTATTCTTTAAAAATACCATCAGCTGCGTGTTGGGTCCTCTTGCGTGTTAGATCCTTCAAGAGGACCCAACACGGGTTCGACAATATTTCTGCAAGAGTCCGAGCAACATAGTTTCTAGGTTGAGTTCAAGTTATATAAACGGACAAGTATGAATAGTTTTTATTCTATATGTGCAATTTGACTGATTATAGGAAGCCATTATCAATCTATTTAATTTCTAGGATATTATATTAGGACTGAGATGGAGCGCTACCTATATTTGCTGTAAGTCAACTTAGCCTTCTTTACACTGTCAGTGCACAGAACATAGACTCTAGTCTATTACATTATATGTGCAACAACTCATCAAAGGCTATTGAAAGAGATGGATAAAGTCACATCAAGTCTCATAGATCTTACCTGCCATCCAAGTATGAAAGGCTTTGCTTGGATGCAAACCAGAGTTGCCTATTTGCTCCTTGCTGTAAAACAGAATTAAGCTGAATCAATACTTGTGTGTTGTTTTAATACTGAATATCCATCAGTAGTATTAGTCTAAACAAAATTGTATAGTCTTTAAGAATCCATATTCAATTGCTTCCTCTCTTCCATTTTATATAACACATTTCGTTCTTATGGTTCGTTCCATAAATAATACTAACATCTTTCTATACTTGAAAAACCTTTAACTTTAAATTCTCATTTTATGCTTAATGGCGTGCTCTTATAAACATAAAAACGTCATATGACATATTTAGAACCACAAGTTCCAAGAGATCCTTTAATAAGTATCCAAAAAGGTCTCTCTCTTCTTAAACTATGTATACATGAGTCAAAAAACCGTCATACAATAACTACTTAATTGTTAAACATCAATGTTATATTTTCTATAATCAACCACTACTTTAATACTTCAATTTCTGCCTATACAAAAGTCAATATAACATCTTAAGCTTTGTTTCTAGTTAAACTATATAGCTCGGACTCTCCAAAAATATTACAGGTGTCGGATTTTTCAAAAATGCCAAACTTTGAAGGATCCGACACATACTCGATTATATTTTTGAAAAGTCCAACATCGTCATATAAAAATGAAGGAGATAAGGAGTACTTATTACTTACCTTAACAGGTGGAGTGGAAGCAGCTCTTACAACAAGGGAAGCTTTTCTAGTAGGAGTTTGTGAACTTCTTGATCCAAGAATCTGTCTGGCAGCCTCAGCTGAAGTGCTAATTGATGATGAAGAGATCAACGCTTGAGTTGCCATAATTTTTTTCTGGTTTTTTTTTTTTTGGATGCTATGGAGGAAGAATAATAAACACTTAGCTCCCCAAGAATAAATTAAATACAAAGGTGGCAAATAAGGGACAAAGTATTTTGTGGGGCTAGGTGAAAAGAATGAAATTGTGGTGGATATAGCAAGTTATGAGTGTGAAGATAAAGTTGTGATCTTGTTGACAAATGAGAAGAGAACATGTGGATTAATTAAATCAGATAAGAGATATTACACTCCTAGTGGCAGAAATGAAATCTTAGATACTCTTGTTGGCTGTTGACATCTGCCTTCTCTTAGATTTACTGGTGTATAAATCTTTTTCTTTGACATTCATGGTGTTTGGAAATTGAAAACTCAAGGAAAAGGAAATTTATGTTTTATCGGCTTAATTAAAGGGTTAATAGCATTTTTGATCCGTCAGTTATTGATAAAATTTAATTTTAGTCCTAGTAACATCTAATTAAATATATTTAACCTTTAATTGATTAAAATATGCACTTCTGATCCCTTTGCTTGTGAATATTCAGCAGTTTTTCATAATTATTAGCTACTACTTTATCAGTTAATTACACTTATGTTATGTAAGCTTGTAAATTTTACTCTATATTTGATAGTAATATACAATTTTTAAAATATACCAAATTTAACATATTTCTTACGTAAAAGGACTGAAAATACATGTTCTAATTAATTAGGGATTAAATGTACTGAGTCGTATATCATAAGGATCCGAATAAATAATTATCAATAAGTGAGGGATGAAAAGTGCTATTACCTCTTTTATTCATGAAATAAGAGAAGGAGAAAAAATAAATTTGAGGCAAAGGGGAAATAAATTCGAGGAAACAGGCAAATAATAATTGAGAATTTTATTTTGCTGACCATGATTCAATTTCCCATCTTGTAATGCTCCTGTATCCCCTTCTCATCTCTCTTAATACATATATAATATAATAAAATAAAATAAAAGCAAATTATTGTTGCCAAATGAAAGAGAACACGTTGATTCAATACTCCCAAAATGAAATGTCAGAGACTCGCAGATTTTTTTTCCCACCCGATATTCGGTACCCGCATTGAAACCCGATTATATTCAGATTCGCGTCGCGGAGGGTCCCATTGGGAGGGAAGCGCTCCCTACCAAAAAAATTTCCATACCCAGGACTCGAACTCGGAGCAGCCTCATCCACTGCACCACGTCCTTTGGTGGTATTCCCAGATACCCTAGTTGTCACGAGTAGCATTTCGATTATTCATATCAATCCAAGACTAATAGACTATGATAATTATATATTCATTCATAATTAGATAAATTAATTTGATTTGATGTAACTATTAATTACATATAAATTTTTGCCACTTCTCTTCTTTAGACTATTAGTTCGTTATAAAAATTATCTAATACATTTTAATTAAAAATGCATATTGTTGGTACAACTTTTAAATACACTCTCCAACCTTTTCTACTTTAGAGTATTACTTCAATATTATTTATCTATATTGGTCTTTAATATTTTTATTTTGCAAAACATTCATCTTTTTGACCAACCATTCATTAGCAGTTACTTCTGAAGGACATGTTTGGGGTTGGGGAAGGAATAATGAAGGCCAGCTTGGCCTTAGTAGTACTAACTTTTGAGATCACCCAAAATTAAAGCAGAGCAAAACACAAAAAATAACATAAACGGCTTGGAACCAATAATCCACTTTGCTGGTCATGTCTTTTTTTTTTTTTTTTTTTGTGTCAAATAAACAGAAACTCAAGTTATGGAGGAAATGAACATAGAAGTATGAAGGACAATTCTGAGAAAATTAATTTGGTTGAGAGGAAAAGAGAGAAGTTGGGCCGTTTGATACAAGATTCAAGAATTATATAGTCTTGGTCCATGACGCAAGGAGGGTGCTAATTTAGCTTAGGGAAAACAACACCAAATACCCCTAAAATATAAATATTTACCTATCCCATGCCCCCCTTAAAGTAATTGCTCTTCTATCCCAGCCGGCCGAAAATATTTATCCTACGTACCCCTCGTCCAAACCTCTTCCTCTGTGATACCATCGTAGTATATTTATATATCATGATAGTATCATGGAGGACTAAGAGAACGACTGAAGCAATCCTCTATGATACCGTCTCAGTATATTTATATACCACGATCGTATCATGGTCTTAAGGTGTGTCTCAATGAAGGACTGAAGCAATCTTTCATGATATCATCACATTATAATATATGTATATAAGACGATGGTATAATAGAGATTTTTTTTTAGAAAAGTTGTCTTTTGAATAAATGAACATAATTATCCATAATATTATCTCAGTATATTTATATACTATGATATCATGGAGGACTAAGAGAAGGACTGAAGCAGTCTTCCATGATAACATCTCAGTATATTTATAAATGATGTTGGTATCATAATTGGGGACATCTCGAGTAAATTCTTTTGATTTTTTGGGGGTACGAAAATAATGGGAGTATGAGCGGGTAATTATTTTGATTTGAAGGGGCACGCGCGTTCTTTTCCCTTTAGCTTATGGATGAGTCAAGATTCAAGAATCATTGGTGGATAATTTGTGTGACAATTGGGATAGTATTGGGTTTGGTTAGTGAAGTGGCATGCCACATAATATACACCTCATTAAAATATTATTGTCGCGTGGGATTAAGCTCCACCTTAGACAATCTTAACGGTAGAAAAAGTATATTTAAGCTCAGAGTATAACATTAGGGGTATATTCGGATCCAAAATATAATGCAAGTATATTTGACCCAAATTATATTGTCTTGGTCCATGACGTAAGGAGGGTGCTACTTTAGCTTAGGGATGAGTCAAGAGTCATTGGAGGATAATTTGTGTGACAATTGGGCTAAGATTGGGTTTGGTCAATGAACACATGGTGATTGCCTCATTAAAGGTACATAGTATATTTGAGCACATAGTACCCTTTCTGTTTCAATTTATGTGAATTTATTTTCTTATTAGTTCGTACAAAAAAGAATGACCTCTTTTTATATTTGAAAACAATTTATCTTTATGCAATGAATTATAGCCACACAAAATATATGAAACTCATTTAACACAGTAAGTTTAAAAGTTTTTTCTACTTTCTTAAATTTCGTGCCCAATTAAATGCGTTCACATAAATTAAAACAGAGGGAATATAACATCATTTTTTTGCGCGGATTGCCCTTCTTTTGGGGTGGTCTTTAAATTTTGCCCCTCATATTTGTGGTCTTTAAATTATGCCCCTCATATTGCTGGTCTTTAATTTTTGCCCTTCGCGTTGCAACCCTAAGCGTTCACGCAGAATTCATGAGGTTCTGGGTTCGAACCCCTACTCAAGCATAAATTAAAAAAATAAATTGCAAGACAATGTTTGGGTCGCGTGTATGTCGGGCCCGACATACACTTATTAAGGAATTACCAAAGTTATGCCGGACCCGGCATACTCATGCCTTATGGGAAGACTGGGCATAAGTATGCCGGGTCCAGCATAACTTTGGCAAATCCTTAACAAGTTTATGCCGAGTCCGGTATACTTATGAGCAAACTTTTAGTTAAGCCTTAACTAAAAGTCTTTTTCTAGTTATGCCTTATGGGGCAGACTTTTAGTTAAGGCACAACTAAAAGTATGCCCTATAAGGCATAACTAAAAGTATGCTCCATAAGGCGGAACTTTTCCTTAAGGCATAACTAAAAATTTGTCTTATAAGACAAAGTCTATGTCTTAAGGAAAAGTTATGCCTTATGGGGCATACTTTTAGTTATGTCATAACTAAAAGTATGCCCCATAAGGCGTAACTAGGAAAAAACTTTTAGTTAAGACTTAACTAAAAGTTTGTCCATTAAAAGTTTGCCCATAAGTATGCCGGACCCGACATAAACTTGTGAAGGAATTACCAAAGTTATGCCAGACCCGGCATACTTATGCCAAGTCTGCCCATAAGGTATAAGTATGCCGGGTCCGGCATAACTTTGGTAATTCCTTCACAAGTGTATGCCGGTGGGGCATAACGAAATTTAAACTCTGCCTTGCGAATTTTTTTAAAATTTTTGACTGAGTGGGGTTCGAACCTGGAACACATGAGTTTTAGCCGAAGGACAAAATTTAAAGATTTCAAATATTAGAGGCAAAATTTAAAGACCACCCCAAAAGAAGGGCAATTGCGAATTGCCCATATAACATTAGGGGTATATTTGAAATCAAAGGATAACGAGAGTATATTTGGCCCTTATTCCGTAGTACAATGATATAGTTGATCCTTTTTCATTAATTTAATGGGGAAAACTTTGTAAAAATTTAGAAATTTCAGGCTCTGACGTCTTTAAAATGTGCACTTCGGCTGAATCACAGTGAATCTAGATGAGGAGGATCCGACCCGGTTTGTGACCCACATAACACGCAAACACTTGAAAGAAACCGAACAACCCTTCACAATCGAACCACAAAATAATGCTACAATTACTAAAGCACAGGAGAATTACGGTGGGTCGCTTCCATCACCGATGGATGAGCAGCAAATCAACGGTGATGAGCTTTGGTGATGGAAGTCACGGAGCATTGGGCCTACCTGGGCCCATTATTGGTATGGGCTCTGATGCTTACGAGCCCACTCCAATTCCGGGCCTGCCGCCCGATATTGTTACTATAGCCCCCGGTCATTTTCATTCCTTAGCAGTTACTTCTCAAGGACATGTTTGGGGTTGGGGACGGAATAATGAAGGACAACTCGGCCGTCATCCTCTTTCTCCTAGGTAATCTGCTTTGATACAGAGGATAAGGATAAATAATTTCGACATTAAATTTGAAATGAGTTTATCACACGTTTTGTTAAGATAAAGAGCCTGTTTGGATGGGCTTAAAATAAGCAGGAACAACTTATAAGTAAAAAAAAAAAAATAAGTTGGGATTGACTAACTTATTTTTTTGGCTTATAAGCTGTTTTCGGCTTATAAGCTGCTTTAGATAAGCTAAGCCAAAAGGGCCTAATTATTTTTTTGGGCTTATTCTATACATAAAATGACTTTAAGCTGGCCAGTCAAACATTCAAAAAAGCTGAAAACAGCTTATAGGCAACTTATAAGCCAATCCAAACGGGCTCAAAGTCATGGTATAACTAACCTGTGAGAGTGTGGAATAACTAATTTCGGGATAACTTAATCCAGAATAAGTAATCCTGGGATAACTATTTCCCAACCAAACGACCCCTATGTGTTTGTATATGTATGTCTACTTATGGGTAGCTGTCTTTGTTTCATACTCCCTCCGTCTCATATTACATTATTACTTGTCCACTTTTTTTTTTTTACACGTCTTTTAAGAACTCATAAATAATAGTGTATTTTTACTATATTACCCTTATCTCTCTTTTTAAATAATTGTACTTTAATCAATATTGATTACTTTAAAGAACAATTGATACTAAGGGTAAAGGAAGGAAAACTTAATTAATTCTATGTTGATTTTGTAAATGGACAAGTATTTTGGGATGGATATATTTATAAAAATGTGGCCAACTAATATGGGACGGAGGGAGTATTAAGAAAGTAGGAGAAAATTGATGATAAAAACTTACACCCCCGTTTGGATGGTTGTTTCCCGTGGTTCATTATTGTATTGTTTTCTATGAAAATCCATGTTTGTTTTCGTTGTTCTTAAAATTATGTTGTATGGTGTTGTAAACCCGTTGTAAATCCGTGTTTATATAGCCATGGAAAAACCCAATTTTTATAACTACGGATTTGGTGGTTTTTGCGTGGTTACATATTTCATTTTCTCATTATACCCCACACTACCCACCCACCTCCATGACACCCAAACCCAGCCTCACCCTCACCCTCACCCTCACCCTCTGCCACCCTACCACCACCCACCACCCACCACTTACTTATTTTTTAAAGTTTCTATGTTATATATAAACTAGTTTGTAATAAAAGATAAAGATATCTTAGTAAATTTACATGTTATTATACAATACCATACACTCAAACCAAACAATAAAAATGTTATTAAACCACAAGAAACGATACAGTCTACCCAAACATTGTATTCATTAATACAATACAATACAATACAATACAGTACATTATGAAACCACGGGTAACGACCATCCAAATAGAGTGTCAGGGGTAGGGGTCGTTTGATAGTTGTTTAGAGTTATGCAGTAATCAGTAATACATAGATTAGATATGAGGGATGCTAGTTATTCATGTAATAGTTCTTCCATCTTCTTTCCTGCATAAAATAATACATAAATTAGTTTTTCCCTCATAACTTGTACTCCATCCGTCCAAATTTATATGGCACCTTTTGGATTTCGAGATTAAACGAGTTTTTCTTCGACCACATTTTTTCATGTCTTTTAAATATTTTGAATTGTTAATTATTGTGACTTATTGTACTTTTTGCGTAGTTTTCAAATATGTAAATTTTATCTCAAAAAACTTAAAGATTCTTTGTCTCGAAATCCGAATTGTGCCACATAAATTGGGACAGAGGGATTACATGTATAAGTTATGGTGCGGATTTCTGGATTGCAAAATGTGTTTTGTATTTTATACATAGCAAAAGAATGCTACCAAACATGATAGTACTTATGCAGGATTTAATACCTGAATAACTTAGCTCCTAACCAGCTACCAAACGACCTCTTAGTGTTTACACCAGGCCAATGAATCGATGCATGACATGTGTTTGCACATATAGCTTTAGTGTTTAATCATGGTTAATTAACATGCATTATCACCTCATTAAATCATTTAACTATAGTAAGTTTATACGGTTTGGTGTAAACCCCCAGTGCCGGTAAGTATTTATCGAATATTGACAGTGTTTATGTGCCAACATGCTTGCTTTCTCTGTGTATTTAGTAGTAAATGTGTGGAGTAAGAGGTCGTTTGAGCTGAAGATTCACATATCTGCAATGGACTTATGCCATTTGCTTGCCTACAAATTTTTTCAGTCCACATCCATGTTTCCACTCTCATTGGTAAGGAAGATAATCAGTAAAGTAATTTCAACATAAACAAGTCAACTGAGTGGAATTGTAACAGATGAAAGATAGTTCCGGAAGGTGGCTATCCATATATGAGTATTCAGATGTCATATAGAAGTCCTTATTCTCACTGATTCGATGATTTTAGATAATTTCTGAAGTGTTATACTAAGGTAATTTCCTTGCTTTTGTTTCTTGAGGAGACTCGAAAACTCTGATGACTTGCTGCTTCTTATATAAATGACTGACATTCCAAGAAAAACTTAATCTGGCCAAAGGATGATCCTGACAATCTGATGTATGGAATCCATTAAGTTCCTTCGAACTCTGGCAACAGAACATTGTAAGCCATGGACAAGTTATTTTATTCAACCAGAAAACCTCAGCCTAGTTCCTTAGGTGCACCGTACCTGTAAAGAACATCACCATGATAATGCTAACAAAAGTAGATTTCTTCACTCTGAAAAGAGCTATTTTTCACCATCTTTGTTTCTTAGCTCCTTTGTACTAATGTGTGCTAGAGTTTCAAAGACAGCAACAACAACAACATACCCAGTGTATTCCCACAAGTGGGGTCTGGGGAGGGTAGGATGTACGCAGACCTTACCCCTACCTTTGTGGGGTAGGGAGCCTATTTCCGATAGACCCTCGGCTCGAGAGAAAAAAGTAGAGTTTCAAAGACATCCTGGCTTATCTTTATTTGTTTGTATATGGCTCTTCATAGTGGCGGAGCCAGGATTTTGATAATGGGAGTCAAAATATAAAGAAGTAAAACACACGAAGAAGCTGAGGGGATTAACCATATAGTATAGACAAAGGTGGCTCCACCACTGGCTCTTCGTATCTGTGAATTAGAAAGATCCTAGAATTAGGTTTGTCGCCTCTGATAGCTGTCTCTATTCTAATGGTAGTAAACTAAACAATGAAGTGACCTTTTTTTTTAATTGCATACTTCTGTTTTCCGAGGAAACTCATATGTTTCCTCCTCTGTCCTGTTTTCACCCTGTCTTGCTTTCTTCTTTTACTTAGTGTTGGGTGGGAGTTGTAGCGTGTTTATATTATTAACATGAGGATCTTTTTGTTGAGCTTGTTCAGAGAAACATGGAATGAACCAAAAAGAGTAGAAGGACTAAATAAAGTGAGAGTTCAAGCCGCATTTGCATCAGGTGTCATTTCTGCCGCCTTAGGAGACGACGGATCTCTGTGGGTTTGGGGAAGTTCTAAGCATGGGCAGCTTGGTCTTGGCAAAGGAATCACCAAGGCTGCATTACCTTCCAAAGTTGAAACATTTTCTGGAGAAGAGATAGTTAAGGTGGTCATCCAATCATGCTTAAGGTAGAAGAAGTTTTACTTGTCAAAAAAAAAAAAAAAAAAAAAAAAGGTAGAAGAAACTTAACTGAGAATACATAAAGATATGATGCTGAATAACAATAATAACCAAGTAGATGGTGAATATTATTCAACTGTTTAATTAATTTATTTATTTTTTGTTTGGCAGGTCTCATTAGGTTGGGGGCATGCTCTCGCGCTGGCTAAGAATGGGAATTTGTTCGGCTGGGGATACTATGCAGATGGTAGAATCGGCAAGATTGGAAGAGAGTTGGAGATCTCTCCTCTGGAATCAAGACAAGAATTTTCTGGAATTGAAGCTGCTGAGAAGTCAGTTATGGAAGCTATTGAGAAGGAAAAGGATATGCCAATAATTTGGGAGCCCGGTTCGATTGAGGAGCTACATGAGTTAAAAGTTGCAGATGTAGCTTGTGGCCTTGATCACTCTCTAGTCCTTTGCTGTAAGTCACATTTACTGATCTCGGGTTCCACACCCCCCCCCCCCCCCCGCCCCCCGCGGGCGTTCCAATTTGTTTGCCTTACTTTCATAGTCTGTTTTAAAAAGAATGTTTTTTTTCCTAATTTGACAACTCTCTAATTCTAACATCCCACATCACTTGTTTAAGACCACAAGATTAAAGGTCATTTTGGTACATTGTACATATCTTTAGTTTAAGACCACCATATTCAAAAGTCTTCTTTACTTTTTTAAACTCCGTGCTCAGTCAAACTGACTGAAACGGAGGGAGTACGTGAAATGTGAATGAATGTGTTTTATAGGGTTGATTGTATTTTCTGATGTTTAGGTGATGGGACACTATTTAGTGGTGGAAGCAATGCGTATGGCCAGTTAGGAAGAGCGAACAAAGACTTGGGATTGCGACCAGTTGATATACGCTTCCGTCCTCTCGCTATAGCTTCGGGTTTAGGGCATTCTTTGGCAGTTTGCCACGACCCTTCATCAGAAGCAACAGGAGAGGCAACAAGTGTTGTATCATGGGGATGGAACCAAAGTTCTCAACTCGGGAGAGAAGGACCAGATAACATTCCTCAGGTTGTTGAAGGGCTTGCTGGTGAGACACCTGTTTCTGTATCGGGGGGTCGGGCACATTCCCTTGCTCTCACAGCTAAGAAAGAGGTCTGGGCTTGGGGCACTGGGAGGAACGGGAGGCTTGGATTGGGCAGCTCTGTTGACGAAGCGGAACCTATGTTGGTTGAATATTTGGAAGGTTCTGTAGTTGTTCAAGCTGTTGCAGGGTTGGATCATAGTCTTGTTCTAGTTGCTGAATAATGCAGTGAGAAATTTATACATATTTGTATATCTTCCTCTGATTTATTTTTCTGTTTGTTTTAGCTTAACTTGCTCTGTTTAGATAAAGTGGTAGAACTACTTGGGTTTACCATCCAACATCAGATGAAGTTGTCAAATTGTTTGATCATGAGAACATTTCTGGTTTCCCCAGTGGGGTAACTTGCCCTATCATATTTCCTTCATGGTCCATCATACATATTTCTTATTACTGCTTTGTTATCTGAAAGATACATCCACCAAGCTGAAGATTTTAATCTAAAAATTTTTAAGAACACCATCAAGAAATAAATGTTTGCTTTTAAAGATTAGAGAAGTAATGGTTGGGAAATTGTTCTCAACTATTAGTATCCTTGGCTTTGAATGGCAAAAAGGATCCCGCTAATGGGACAGATGGTTTGATCCTACAAAACGGGTGCCTTGTCTCATTATCCCCCGGACAGGTTGATGAACTTTTGGACCATTCTGTATGAGCGGATTTCACCATCTATATCTGTAATGGCTCGTCCTTAGTGCCTTCGAACTAACTGAAAGGGACACTGACAAGCTCAATGATACTGTCCCTCAAGACTGATAAGCCACATTGAGAAGATTCAAATTGCTGACCATAACAGACCTGATACTTGTTTATGGACTCTCAACAGTGATGGAATGTTTACCAGTGCTTCTGCCAGAGAACTCATCAGACAGAAAAGGGACAAGAATGGCACATATAGGAAGTTGTGGTACAAAGGCATACCTTTTAAGATAGCTTTCCTCAACTGGAGAATATTGCAGAAGAAATTACCTCTGGAAGATATACTCCCCAAGTTCGGACGGAGTATAGTTTCCAGAAGCAATTGCTGCAATAACCCTCAATCTGAGACTATACCACATGTCTTTGTGAAAGGAGATATTGCTAAGAAAGTCTGAAAATACTATGCTGATCCTCTGGATGTTAGAATGCAAAATGGGACTCTGAGACAACTTATGTGGAGCTGGTGGGCTTATGATAGTTCCAATGCTTTGCAAAGAACTTGCTCTAATATTTTGTCTGGCGTCATCAACTCGGAATTATGGAAGAGGAGTACTAGCAGGTATGGACAAAGCTCATATTCTGTGCATAAACTAATCTACCAAATTAACTATCAGGCTAAGATTTTATTATACAAGCACTTTACACAGATTAACCTTCACTTGTCTTGGAGAGATATTTGTGTCATTGCAGACAACTACTCAACTCCTATTACCAGTTTCCAAGTATGCTGGGACAGACCTGCACAGAAATTCAAGATCAATACAGATTGTAGCTCCTTAGAAAGGGAGAAGAACGTTGGAGCAGGTGGAATTATAGAGATCAAGATGGGAAAATGGTTCAAGCTTACACTGAATCTCTAGATTTTTGTAGCAACAACATGGTAGAAGTTAAAGCTTCCATAATTGGTTAGCGACATAGCTCTTCTGTGGGTTTGAGCAATGTTATTTTAGAGATGGACTCCAAGCTCACCGTGGACATGATCAGTGGAACTAACCATTCTTCATGGAGATTTCAGGACCTGATAGAACTCATTCAAGACCAGCTAAGCAAGCTTCTAGGCTTTGCCAGACATTGCTACACAGAGGCTAATACAATTGCAGATATACTGTCTAAACAAGGGTTCTTTTTTTGGCAAAACTGGTGTATACCCAAAATCCTCAAAGCTTGGCTAAGGATGCTATTGGATCCTACAGGTTGGACAGATGTGGGATGGCTAGTTAAGAACAAATGATAAATCTGGTAGAAGTCATCAGATTCAACATTGTTCATAATATTTTTGAAAGCTTAACTTGTATAGGAGGAGACCCCTCTAACTTGCGAAGGAATGGCTGGCATGTCATTCCTCTTTTGATGGAGGGTTGTATAGGAGGAGACCCCTCTATGTACTTCTGTTTGCTTATAATAGAATTATAATTTAATTAGAAAAAGAAGAAGAGCATTACTAAAAGCATTAAATACTTACTATAAGTCATAACAAATATTAAATACCCAAAATTTAAGACAGATATTAATATGAATGACTTAAGAGCATGAGTTACCCACATAAAATATATGAATCTGAAACTGAAACTGAAAATTACAGCAATTCAAACATCACAAAGAAAACCCCAAAAAATCCCTTGAATGAGCAATGAGTTTACCTACATAAAATATAGAAAGTTGAAACTTAAGAAATGCAACAATTCAAACGCCACAATAATCCTTGAAAGCATCAGCACCAGCTTTTCTACCAGGTCCTCTAGTAATATACTCAAACAATTCAAGAATTTCAAAGGGCTTAAAGAGTAAAGGATGTTCTTCATCCACAAGTTCTTTTGGGGCCTCTATGGTGTAACCTGGTTTTGGTGCTGAAAATAATGGAATGGAAAATCTATCACTGTCTCCGGCCATTGTTACCCTATGGGCAGGCGAATGTAATCGACCATTTGTCCATGCCTGTAAAAGTTTGTACGAAAAAAAAAAACTGTGTTAGTTAAAAGTAATACTTACTCTTTAAATTTTAAATAAATATAAGAATACAAGCAAAATGAAATAATTTCCTCCAGAAAAAACTAAAGATTCTAAATCCCAAGGAAACAATGTCAATTGGAAATATATTGTAATGATACTATGAGTAATGCATATCAAAATTCACTTTTATATACACCATCTCTCTAGGAATTTTTACATCATATCACTTTTGTCTGTTTAGCAGGTGGTCTTATTTTCAAAATTACAAATTTCATATTTTAAGAAAACATACTTGCAACTATCCTTTATATATGACCTGATACTGTAAGAACGTGCAGGTAACTTAAACTCTTTCTTCTTTTTGCTCTTTCCTTTCTAAAACAAAGTATGTTCAAACCTCTCTATAATAGCGTCGTCTGTTCTGATATTTTTTTAGCTGCTATAGCAAAATGTTGTTATAGAGAATATACAATATAATACTATAACATAACATAACATGAAAAATCGGTTCCACAGAAAATATGATTGTTATAGTGAAATGTTATTATAGAGGACGACTGTTACAGAGAGGTCTGAGGCTAAAAGTAACACTTACCACGAAGGAATCCCCAGACAAAACAAAGAAGGAATTTGGTGCAATGTCGACATCAATCCACACTCCATCTTTGGTGAGAACTTCTAAACCATTTACACTATTTTGTGCTATCATGGTCAAGAAACCACTATCAGTGTGGATACTCAATCCTAGTTTATTCAAAGCATCTTCATTTTGAGCTGCCTTCTTGTAATGAGAAAACCGGGAATTGTAAACATTGTTATCCAATAATTCATCAATATAATCATTTAGCTCCAAACTCTCCAAAACCATCCTTTTTATCATTTCATCCAATTCCACAAGTGGCTTTGCGTAGGAATCATACACCTTGCTGCCAAAGTTAGTCAAGGTATTTGTTAAAAATAAACATACAATTTGTAGAATTAGTAATACTATGTGACAGTAGCAACAACAACACACCCAGTTTATCCCACAAGTGGGGTCTGGGAGGATAGAGTGTACGCAGACCTTCCTCCTATTTTAGGAGGTAGAGAGGTTGTTTCCGATAGACCCATGACTCAGGATAAAGCAAAAACAAAGCATGTCAAATAGGAAAATGAACAGTAACTACAACAGAACAGTAGGCTAAGCGAAAATACCATATGATAATAAGATGCATTAAAAAAAATTTAAAACCTAGGCTTTTCAAAATCGACCAAAGCATGACTTAGGATAAAGCAAAAACAAAGCATGTCAAATAGGAAAATGAACAGTAACTACAACAGAACAGTACGCTAAGCGAAAATACCATCTAATAATAAGATGCATTAAAAAAAAAAATTAAAACCTAGGCTTTTCAAAATCGACAAATGTGTTGGGTATGAAAAATGTCTTCTAGTATAAATATTCTCCTAAAAAAGTATAAATCTGGTGTTTGGTTAGTGAATGAAATATTTTAATATATTTGATATTAATAATAAGATTCAATAAATCAAATTGTATTTTGATAAATTTTCGAGTATTAAGATCGATAATATATAATGTCTATCGATTAATTGAAGCAAGTAATATCTAATTAAAGTAAAATTTAAGATTGATGTAAAGAAGAAATGATCTTTAAGTGAGAGAAGATACTTTCTTTAACTATAACCAGAAATTAAAATGACACTTTCATGGAAATTAATTTTTCCAAAAATGACTTATGACATGCCAACTGGTTTAAAAAAAAAAAAACAGTTTGATGCACAAAGCTCCCGCTATATGCTCGGGATTCAGAAAAAGGCCGGATCACAAGGTTTTATTGTACGCAACTTAACTCTGCATTTCTATGAGAGGTTATTTTCACGGCTCAGAAAAAAAAAATGTTAAAAGAAGTAAACATACAAAAAGTCAGGATTTCCACGAGGCCAGAAGATATTGGCAAAAGTTTCAACACTTTGGGGTTTGACCAAGTCAGCAATACATAGACTTTCATACAATGGCAATTGTGGAAACTGTCCTTTGTATCCATCCAATGGATTCTTTGTTGAGAAGTTTTTCATTTTTGTTTCCAATGGAAATTCAAAGATTTCTTTTGATTTATCAAATATGGCTTCTCTAGTTTCCTTTGAAACCTTATCATATATTGCTAAAAAGCAACCATACTCTTTCAAAGCTTGGACAACTTGACTTCTTGTGGACACCCATTGTGCACTACCTGATTTTAGCTCTAGCTTGCAGAAATCAATAGTGGGAATCTTCATTTCCTTTGATATTGTCATTGATGAATGTAAAAATTAGAGGAAATTCAATGTTTGGGAGTCAACTATACAAGGAATAAGAAGACAGAGTTTTGTTTAATATGATTCCCTAGATGGCTATGGAAGTTGTGCTTAATGAAGTTGGAATTTATTTATATAAAATTAAACACGCGAGAAAAGAGGAAAATAATGCTCATAATTTAAGTATATACTACTTCCTTCGTCCCATTTTAACTATCGCTTAGCTCAAAAAATTTGTCTCAAAATAATTGTCACTTTAAAAATTCAAAACTAAAGTTGACAAGTGTGTTCAACTATATACTCTTAACATTAAAGAAGCTCTTTGTAATACTTTTCATTTCTAAAAAAAAATCTAATAAATAGTGTGTAACTTAGTAAATTATACCTTATATTTATTGTTTTTCTTAATGAGCATAAAAAGAGTTAAAATGAGTAGATGACAGTTATAATAGGGGAGGGAGTAAATAATTGTTATATCATTGGATCACTTTCACCTATTGTAACAAGTATACATCTTAATTTTAAAATTTTAAATCTCACGTTTAAAGAGGTTTACGTATGAATATTATTCAAATGACATAATAGTTTAAAAAGCAAGTAGCTGCCAGTAGCTTAAAAAACAACTTAGTTTATTCGGACAATCATTGACGTGAATCACACCAGCATCTTTTCCTCTTTTTTAAAAAAGAAATTATTTATGGCCAATACGATGTGACCATGTAATTCGAGAAACCCTTTTTGCATTTTGCACCCTTAATATCGGCTTTCATTTTTTTATTTATGCCCAAACATATTATTTGTAATGATTTGCAACCTAACCTCTTTACTTTCTTGCAAACAACAAAAATATACCTTTTCTTGAATCATTCATGAGGGCAAAACAGGAAAAATACACCAAAAATAGTGCAGAACGTACGAAAGCTTCTTGGGTTTAGCTTGTTATCGTAGAAATTAGACGGGAACCACTCACCTAGATGCATATTGTAACAGTGGCGTAGTCGAGAATTTTACTAAGGGGATTCAAAAATATAAAAAAATAAACATGAGTAGAAGTCCAGAGGGTCCAACATTTATTATATATACATAAAAATTAATTTTAACATTTTATATGCAGTGTAATTTTTTGCTAAAGGGGATGAACCCCCTTGCCCCATATTGGCTCCGCCACTGTATGGTACTCCCTCCGTCTCAATTTAGGTGTATTAGTTTGACTAGGCACGGAGTTTAACCAACAAAGAGAGACTTTTGAATCTTGTGATTCTAAATTAAAGATGTATATAATGTATTAAAATGTTCTTTGAATCTTGTGGTTATAAACTTTCCATGTAAAATGTTTGGATTGTCAACTTACTAAATATAGAAAGAGACACTCTTTTTTGGACATACAAAATAAAAGTAAGACACTTGAATTGGGACACACTTATTTCTAAAAGATTTGATGCCCCATCCCCACACACATATACATGTGTGTGTGTGTTTGTATAGATTCCTAAAATCACAAGATAAATTTGATTTCAATCCATGCACATTTGGCATAAAACAGAGTAAAGTTGAATCATAAAGTACCTCATAGACAAACACAACAAACGTGGATTCGTACTCTTAAAGTAGGTTTGGTATTTAACAAGAGTACTTTAAATTTGTTTACAGTTTATATGACAAGAGACATGTAGGAGATTTAGAGAATCGGACCCAAAAAAGTAATGGAGATTTAGAGAATACTTAATTTTAGAAAATTGTAGGATAAAATATTGCTTAGGGGATTAATCAGGTACGAATGAATTAATGTATACGAAATTTCGTATAGTCAACTAGCTCTATTTTGATAGTTATTTTATGCACTTGAAAGTTTTGTTTCCTCAAGTTTGTCAAAAGCTAACACTTTTAGTCTTAGTCACATATTTATTGAATTTTGTCTGTTAGATTTAACGGTGACTATGAAAATAGGAAATTCATATCTAGAGGTACAATTTTTGTAGTATATGTAATTTTTAATTTATTTTTAGAGACGGGTGTAGCTTTTTGAGGTGTAATTATGCTATTTTTATATCTTTTTAATGTCTAGTGTAGTTTTCTTGTGTGGTACATTTTAAGATTTGATAGAATTTTCTTGGCGTTTATAGCTACATCTTTTTAGATAAAGTGCTAGAACTATTTGGGTTTGCCATCCAACATTTAGATGATGTTGTCAAATTGTTTGATCATAAAGAGAAATTGCTTGACTTATTTTGGGCAATTTGCAAGATTGCCCTTCGCTGGGAGTGGTCTTTAACTTTTGCTTTTAAGGCCCAAATTCTGCCTTAAGCATGGGCAGTTTTGCAAATTTTGCCTTACAATTTTTTTTTTTCTCAGCTGAGGTTCGAACCTACAACCTCGGGGTATTAGGCGAAGGACAAAACTTAAAAGACTATCAATTTGAAGGGCAAAAATTAAAGACAACCCAAATGAAGGGTAATCCGCGCAAAAAAAAAGACTTACTTATGCCTTTAACATTTCTGCTCTTCCCAATTGGGGTGTAATATTCCCTCCATTGTCCATCATATGATTTTAATCTTAAAAATCTAAAAGCACCATCAAAAAATAAATGTCTGCTTTCAAAAGATAAAGAACTAATGCTTGGGAAATTGTTCTCAACTATTAGTATCTTTGGCTTTGAATGACAAATGGATCCTACAAAACGAGTGCCTCGTTTCATCACCCCTCGGACAGGTTGATGAGATTTTAGACCATTGGATATGAACGGACATCATCATCTATTCATCTGTATCCGTAATGGCTCGTCCTTAGTGCCTTTGAACGAACTGAAAGGCTTCTCTTCATCGAGTCTCAAAAGTTTGCTGGGCTATCATCTAATTGTTTACCATCTTCTATATCCACCTCCAAGATTTCCTAAAAAGAAAAGACGTTTCAAAGAAAAGCATGCTACTACTCAAAAAGTAACTCACAGAGATGAAAGAAAGAAATTAACACTAATTTTTAAAATACTCACAGGGATTCTTTGCTTCAAGTAATTACCAAGTCTTGCAACGACAGTAGAACGTTTATGCCAAAACTTGCCACTTAGTCTAAGCTTCACATAAGGTCCATCCACTTCTGCAAGTTCTGCTTTCCCTGTACATTTTATTTCCTCTTGTTAACACAAAAAGAAAAGACTTAAATTCCATATTGCACTCAAAGGTGTAGTTTAGCGATTAATTACGTGAGTGAAAATTATGAGATATTAAGGTACAAATTCTAATAGAGATAGAAAAACGTTAGACGGTTTCTTCCTATCTGCCTAAGCCTTTGTAGGCAGTATTATCCAACATTTGTGCTAGTGAAAGATAACACAGACAAAATATATTAGACGATTGTTTTCTATCGGTCTAAACCTCTATGGATAGAGTTATCCAACATTTGTGCTAGTGAAAGTTAAGGGGCACATTCATCTCTAACAAAGACATTAGACGATTTCTTCCTATCTGTCCAAAATCTTTGGAGGTAGAGCTATTCAATAGTTGTGCTAGTAAAATGTAGTGATTACGTCCAACAGAGACAACGTCAGACGATTATTTATCTTTCTAAATCTTTGTTGGCAGAGTTATCAAACATTTGTGCTAGTGAAAGGTAACGGGTACATTCAACCTCCAACAAAGATAAAAGATGTTAGATGATTTCTGTTCCTATCCAACATTTGTGTTGGTGAAATATAGCGAGTACGCTCAATCTGGTCCGGACACTACTACTATTGAAAAAAGGGACTTATATTCAATTATTCCTTTGATGAGAAATCACCTGTTATCCCAACTGAAGTATCAAAAAGCTGTGCCAACTGCAGAAACCAAAAATGAGAAAAGAAATAAGTAAAGAAGACCAATAAAACCAGGCTCAAGAACTGAATCCTCATTATACCCAGCTCAATATTCAAGGAAAACTTGCTTGATAAAAATATTCCAAAGAAAACTACCCAATTGAAACAAAAATAATACTCGGTGATTTTTTCCATTTATCATGACAAATTTACCTGATACCTGTATTGGTGAGAGCTAATAAATACCCCATGAAAATATTGAACTGCACACAAGTTGACAAAAACACCGCCGTTACTACTCCGTCCATTTCAATTTACGTGTCTTACTTCTTTTTTCGTATATTTAAAAAAGAATGTCACTTGCTATATTTAATAGCTCCGTAAATTCAACATCCGCTTGACATATTTAAGATTATAATATTTTTTGTATTTTGATAAATTATACACATCTTATATTTAAGAGAATAAGATTCAAAAATCTTAGTATTTGCTTTTATAAATTCCCTGTGCAATCAAACTAAAACACATATTTTGAAACGGATGAAGTAGTTATATACCTCAGCCTTGGCATCTTCTAAGACTTGAACGATGTTTTCTTCAGTCAAATCAAGAGGTGAAAGTGAAGCTGATATTGTAGACAATATAGTTCTCCTTTTTCTGATTCTTGATGATAGTCTTAGATTTTTTACACTTGTAATGCCTCCATTTTTTAACTTTGAGACAGACAAAGTCTGAAAATTTGGTAGCAACAGAGAAGCTGAGGTGAATTTAGTTGGTGATGAAGATATACATTGATGCTGCAGTGCCATCTTTTCTCTTCTTTTTGCAGTTGTTATCCTTGCTTTTTTCTTGAAGAGGGAATTTGTGGCTAATAGCTATTCACTAAAGAAAAGCCTTCCCCCCCCCCCCCCCCACCCCGCACCCCCCAACCAAAAAAAAAAATGCCCTTGTCCTTGTTTAGATATAAGGGCTATTTTGTTTCTTAACTTTTACTCTTAGGGCTCATTTGGTCGGGGAACAAGTTATTCCGGGATTATTATCTCCACCCTCTATGTAGGATAAAAAAATACTACAATTTCGAGATAACTTATTTTGGGATTAGTTGCTCCGCGATTTTATCCCAACCAAATGTGGGATAAGGCAGTACTAAATTTTTATCCCAGAACTATTTTTGCTTATCCATCATACCAAACGACCCCTTAGGATATGTTGTAATTTAGGTTCAACTTTAGACTCGGTGATTTGCAAGAATGAACCGTGTGAGTGGTGGTCTTGAATTTTTGGATCTATCTTTTTCTAAAACATAAATTAAAAATAATATCCCCTTAAAAAGTTTGGTCGGCAAATTTTTGTTGCCCATTTGGCATAGTTAAGTTTTGTTATGAGACAGGAATTGGGGATATTTCAATAAGCGAGAGATGATGAATCTGCTCAATTAGCCACAAGTTCTACTTTATAGGTGAAAGTTGCATGTGTTAGTCGATTATGCACAAGTCAATACAACTAAAATCAATACAACTAAAAGCCTTGCCAACAGGCACCACATTATACTATTTCCATTGTCTATAACTCCTTGAAATGTCGATCTCTACCTCAAAGGCAAAACTAACTTATGTCCACACTACAACTAAATTTTATACCTCATGGGCAACAAATTTTATTTTTAATTTTTTGTAAGTAGGGCCACTAAAACTTATACCTTATGGGCAAACAACAACAACAACAACAACCCAGTAAAATCCCACATCGTAGGGTCTGGGGAGGGTAGAGTGTACGCAGACCTGACTCCTACCAAGGTAGGACGGCTGTTTCCGAAAGACCCCCGGCTCAATAAAAGCATAAAAAGAAGTCAGATAAGGTTAGATAAGGTTAAGAGATTCGGATACGAGATTTAAAGCGATATGGAAATGAAATAATGCAAGCGACACAGATAATACAGGATAATCAGAGCACAGAAAATAACCGATAATAGCAAAAATCGGAGCAGATGACACAGGATAACCAAAGCACAGGAAATAACAGATAATAACAGATAATAGCAGAAATCGGAGCACAAGAAATTATATTGCAATAATGCGACTACTAATAAGAACGGATAACGAGACTATCTACTAGCCTTCTACCCTAATTTGGGTCCTCCAAACCCTCCTATCTAAGGTCATGTCCTCGGTAAGCTGTAATTGCGCCATGTCGTGTCTAATTACCTCTCTCCAATACTTCTTCGGCCTACCCCTACCTCGTCTGAAACCATCCATGGCCAACCTCTCACACCTCCGCACTGGGGCATCTGTATCTCTCCTCTTCACATGCCCAAACCATCTCAATCTCGCTTTTCGCATCTTGTCTTCCACCGAGGCCACCCCCACCTTATCCCGAATATCCTCATTCCTAATCCTGTCACTCCTGGTGTGGCCACACATCCATCTCAACATTCTCATCTCGGCAACTTTCATCTTTTGAACGTGAGAGATCTTAACTGGCCAACACTCCGCCCCATACAGCATAGTCGGTCTAACCACCACTTTGTAGAACTTGCCCTTAAGTTTTGGTGGCACCTTTTTGTCACATAGCACTCCGGAAGCAAGCCTCCATTTCATCCACCCTGCCCCAATACGATGTGTGACATCATCGTCAATCTCCCCGCTGCCTTGCACAATAGACCCAAGGTACTTGAAACTACTTTTCTTCTGGATGGCCTGGGTACCAAGCCTTACTTCCAAGTCAGCCTCCTGAGTTGCTTCACTGAACTTACACTCCAAGTACTCTGTCTTGGTCCTACTCAGCGTAAACCCTTTAGACTCCAGAGTATGTCTCCAACACTCCAGCTTAGCATTAACTCCGCTACGAGTCTCGTCAATCAGGACTATGTCGTCCGCGAAAAGCATACACCATGGTACGTCACCTTGAATTTGCCGTGTCAATCCATCCATTACCAAGGCAAATAAAAACGGACTAAGAGCTGATCCTTGATGCAACCCCATCACAACTGGAAAGTGCTCTGAGTCTCCTCCTACTGTCCTCACCCTGGTTTTGGCTCCCTCATACATGTCCTTGATCACCCTAATGTACGCCACAGGTACACTTTTAGCCTCCAAGCATTTCCATAGGATCTGTCTTGGAACTTTGTCATAAAAACTTATACCTTATGGGCAACAAGTTTTATTTTTTATAAGAATTATTAAGTAGCCAAAAAATTCAAGATCACTCCTTTTGATATCTTATTTCTACCAATCTTTCCCTATTCTATCACGTCTATCTTCATCCAAGGAGAAAATTTAGTCAAGTATTGGAAATTATAGCGATTCTATGAAAATACCTTTAAGAAAAAAAGATTTTTATGTTCGCACATGAGAGTATGATCTAGTAATTGATAAAGCGAGTTGAGAATCATAAAATTTAAAATCAAATTCCAGGAGAGGTGAAAAAACCATGTGATTTCTTTTCATATGTCCAAGCTTCTGTGAAGGTAACTCGTAAAACTAATCGAAGTGCGTGCAAGTTGATCAGACACCATCAATATTAGAAAAACAAAACAAAACCTTTTGTTTTCTCCGTACTGTATCAGTTATATCATTAGGTGATCTAAAGGCAAACTTGCTCATATATGTTGCCAGTATGCAAAGAAGAATTCTTTTTCTATATATGTTGTCCATAATGCATAGTTATCAAGGTGCCTTAATTAATTTGTTGCATAGAAATGTGTGGCAAGCTTTGAAGTGCATTAAATTGCCAAACCACCCAACTTCTCATCTAAGCTCATTAATAAATAGTAGTGATCATCTCTCCAATCTCCCTCTCACTTCATTTCTTTTCTCCGTTGTCACAAACTTAGGCCAAGTGTGTGGCAAAGTGAAAGAAAAGAAGAAAAAAAAAGGAAGTTCCAATTATGGGTGATTTGACACAAAAAGGTGCTTTAGAGGATGAAAATTATGGAAGCAGTAGCAATCGCAGGGCTGAGACAATGCTGAGATTGCTGCCTATGGCTCTATGTATAGTGGCACTTGTCATCATGCTCAAGGATTCCCAAACCAATGACTTCGGTTCACTTTCTTACTCTGACCTTGGAACCTTTAGGTAACTATTTTTCAGTCAGTTTAAGTTTTATGCACTAATGGTATAAGATATTTTCGCAGTTAGATCATTGTAAAGTATAAACAGATAAATCTCTATGATAAAATTTTGATAATGGTGGGTGGTGGGCGCTAGAAATCGCGTGCGCCTTTTTGGCTGCCAGACAGCTTACAGTACAAAGGCCATAATTTTTGTAGGGTTGTCTAAATGATTAATGGTTTGAAGAGTTGGAGACTAGATTCAAAGATCTTTAATATAATATCTTATCCACAGCCTAATTCAATATATATTGGGGGTAGTGATCGTTTGAAGTTAGGCCTTGTACGCACTCATTTGGAACTCTAGTCCGTCGTGCAGATTCCAACATTGTTTGGTTCTAAGGCTCTCCCAAGACTCATTTATACTTATTACTTCCAATAATCATGTATACATATTATCACGTTCAAGTGATATTGAACTAGTATTTAGCCCCTTACAATACGGTATGCAAAACGATATGATATATATATTCAATATCGCACTTTTAACGCCTTCAAACTTAACAAAAATTTCAAAATCGCTATATCTAACCTATTATAATTGGTGATCTGATGCAGGTACCTAGTACATGCAAATGGAATTTGTGCTGCTTATTCCCTTGTATCAGCTATAGTTGCAGCTCTTCCTCGTCCTACTACCATGCCTAGAGCCTGGATATTCTTTCTCCTCGATCAGGTTATTTTCCCATTTATTTCTACAGCATCCATCTTAATCCAAGTTTAAGATAATAAAAAGTGTTCTGTATCTGGTTCTGCAATAAGCATATTCTTTTCGAGTTTAACTAAAAGCTTTAATACACGGGAAGTGTAAGAACTCTTACCGTTTTACACCATCATGTAACTTAAAAGATAGTGATCGACTAGGGGTGGTTAGAGGCGGATCTATAATTGGAAGTTTATGGCTTTCTACAACGACATTAAGTTAATATACCATAGTAACTGAGTTCATAATCAAATACTTACAGATATTTTGGTGAATTTCTTAATACATATACATAGTTTAGACAAATGTTATTGAGTTCACATGAACTCACAAGTGACATTGTGGATCCGCCCATGACTAGGGCACTATTGATAAATGAAAGAAATCATTCTTCTTTTTGTATTTCATACTATAATCAGACACCTTTGATTCATCGACATTGGCCTCGGTGTCTCAACATAACCCCATCCCACCGGCCCTTTATGGAGTTAGCAGATCAAGAGATATAATCCCCCAATATAATGAAGAAAGGAAGAAATGTGTAAGGCCCTGTTAAAACGTAAAGCACTAAAGACTTATATAACATGATAAAAATGATTATCTTCTAGCACAAGATTCAAAGTTG
Organism: Lycium barbarum; assembly: GCF_019175385.1. Classification (NCBI taxonomy): domain Eukaryota; kingdom Viridiplantae; phylum Streptophyta; class Magnoliopsida; order Solanales; family Solanaceae; genus Lycium; species Lycium barbarum. Next base: position 3,749,248 of record NC_083337.1, on the reverse strand, counting down.
GTTAAGTACCCATAATAAGTGGAATTAATAACTTAAAAAGTAATCCAGACAACCAGAGTGGCTAAGCCACCTTGCTCAATTGACACCCCTTGCTAATACATTGAATCTCTCTGACTTTTCTGTGTATTTACTTCTTTATATTTTTGACACCCCTTAGTGAAATAGGTTAAATTATACATATGTTGAATAGTAGATATTTTACACTCACTAATAAAATTCTAAGTACTACTTAAAATTACTTGCAGATCTTGACATACATAATAATGGCTGCCGGAGCTGCATCAACAGAAGTGGTATATTTGGCATATAAAGGGGATACTGCTGTTACATGGAGTGAAACATGTGGTTCATTTGGAGGTTTCTGCAAAAAGGCCACTGCATCTGTTGCCATCACATTCATTGTGAGCCTTTGCTATGTTGGGATTTCTTTGCTTTCATCTTACAGGCTTTTCAGCAAATATGATGCACCAGTTGGGCACTATAATAACAAGGGAGGTATAGAGATAGCTAACTATTGAAATGAATGAATAAATGGTCATTGTATCAAGATGTCCATGTCTGGCTACTAGTTTTTTGGTTTCACTAGCCTATGTACACTACAGAATGTAATAAATTCTACTTCCCCTATTTCATTATATATTGAGATATTTGACTAGCTCAAAGTTCAAGAAAAAAAGAAAACGGCAATATGTCTCGAGATCCCACGATAGTGTCCTGATTATCCTCTAGATGCCTTCTGAAGGCCAACTATTTAGGGTGTGTGAGGTTGATAAAAAAATCAGCAAAATCAACTTTCAAGTGGAGTATCCACTATCCACGTAGTCATATACAATGGTTTATTTGTTCCAACGGTGTATTGCTTCTTTTTTCGGACCAAACATGTAAAAACAAATTGAGTGAAATTCTATTGTGTTGCCAAATAAGAAAATTTAGCCTAAATAATGGAGTTACAAACATATTTCTTACAAATCTAGCCTATAAGTATGACACAAAAAATTAATGAATTTATAAAGGTAAAACAATGCAGTAAGTTTTATTGTTAGAAAATGCCACATGAACAAAAACATGCACATGACAGTGAGTGCATCACTCTCGAATTCATGTCGTCCAGTGGAATGAAAGCTAACCCAATAGTCAGGCTCAAAGAGTAATTAACTGAAATTAATTTAGATATAAATTGAACAAAAGGTGTCAAATTTAGGAAAGTCCCAAAAGTATTATGCCAAAGAAAAACTATTAGTAACACATATAGGAACTTAGGAAGTACCGATAAAGCTTGCTCGATTTATGCTAATTTTTTAAAAACTAGCTTATTAGCAATCCAAAACCCTATTAGTGGACTAAACTAAATAAAGAACTGACAATAAATTTCAAAGTCTAAACACTTCCACCTCCCAATCTGACTCAGATCACAATAATACAACACGAATGACCAAGATATTAGTGTTAAAACTTAAACTCCAAAGAAAGAGGGATTTTTTAAAGCATTTACACAACAAACTTGAGATGGCAATTAAATTGCATCTAATATGAATTCCATGCGTAATTTCGCAAGAGATGAAAAATAACATTATCAAGGAAGCAACACGAGTCATGAAGATTTTAACATAAACAGATTCTCCACAAGACCTTGTTTTTTTAAAATCTTCTACAATACTAACCACACTGAGTTTGAGTTGAACTTGCCATATAGACTAACAACACACGATGGCCATGCTGAAAAGCACAAGTTTTAACAGTGGCTATTACGTTCTTAACATCTACTTCCACAGGAGCAGCACACTATAGCTGCTTTTCAAAATCAATTGCATATTGACACAGAGATGGCTTCACGCATCAGCGAGCTTCATACTGCACAACTGCACCAAAACAATGTATCATTAGTACACACTGGCACTTGTGAAAATGAACAAGGATCAAGAAGAAAAAGCACAGAGAAAAAGATACTGTAAGTTGTGCTTCAGTCCTAATGGCAAAAAGTGGAGAGACGTTTCAAGGTAGTGTTTACATCCTGATTTGTAAAACTGTTAATAAGATTCTTGTCCTTTTTTTTTTTTTTTTTTTAAATCAAGAACTGTTAATAAGATTCTTGTCCTTGAAACCTTGTAACAGGCAAAGCAATTATATGCATAATGATAAAATCATCTTAGGGTTGCAACTCGTTATTTATCTTTCTGTTCTTCCATCCTATCACAGTTGCTATCAGCCAAAAAACTTTGCAAACATAACAGGCCAGTGGCAGACTTGGTGCATAAGCGGCATATCCAGGGTCGCCTGCTAGTACGTATATGTTTATACTAAATTCAAATCTTTTTTTTTTGATTAAGCACCGGGTGTCCGGGTCTCTTTGAGCCCCGACTAATCCCGGGGGTGCACAGGCCCTCGGCAAGGAGTTTCCCGCAAGTGCACCACGGGTAATTCAGGGTTTTACCCCAGTCCGATGGCCCTCAGAAATTGTTTGCACTCAGTGGGTTTCGAACTTGAGACCTTGAAAGGGAGCAAACCCCAAAGCTCAAGCCAATTACCACCAGGCCAACCCCTGAGGGTTTATACTAAATTCAAATCTATTGCCACAAAAGAGTAGTAGGTGCAATAATATTCAACTTCCTCTAATAACATATTCGCCTGTGAACAACCTTTATCAGTTTAACATTGAAAAAATAATAATTAATGAGACTCTGATGTTGACAGCAGATTAAACAAACAAATCATATCTTCCACCAGATTCAGCTGGAAATTCACCTAAAATGCCCAAAAAGAAAAAGCTAAATCACCAATAACACGATTCGTGCACAGTTTGCAATAAACGTAGATACAATTTTATCCAAAAATATTCTTTTGCTGCTTAAATTTGTCCTTTCTGTCTAATTTCAACCACATATAGTCAATCAGTGAATCAGGACAACTACAACACTATAATACACTAACATATTAGGGACACATATGAGGCAAGAACTTAATATACTATTTAATTGTTGACAAGTTCCATTTTGTCCTTCAGCATTTAGCAAGCATTTACATAATAAACACACAGAAAGAAAAAACTACAATTCTAAGATTGTTGTATTTAAACCTTTTCTGAGAGTTCTCTTTAACAAGAGATACCACATTAAATGACTTCGATAACTCACTAGAAGCAAATCAATTCCCTCCTGTGCCAGCCCCAGTAGGCTAATCGGAAAGAGAGTAACGCTTGAAATTTCAAGTAACAATATTACCACACCTACTCAATTTCACTCATCCAAATTATAGGACTTTCTGAACATTCCATCTTCCTAAGAACAACCAATCCAGTCCAACACTCCTTTTAGATCTCACTTGAATAACCTAACTGAGTTAGAACAAAGTTAGATTAGAACAAACAGAAACACAAGCCTTAAGTTACTAATCCATTCTTAAGAAAAATTCCCTAATGGAATTGAACCAATACAAGGTATTCAAAAGTTTTTTTTTTTAATTCCTACAATTGAAATATAGTTGTCTGAGTCAACTTGCTCGAGTCCTTGAATCGACTGATTTTTCTAATGATGTGATGTCCAAACAAATCATCCAATTTACAGCACTTCCTGAACATTCCATCTTTCTAACATCAACCAATTTAGTCAAACAATCCTTTTAGTCTCAAATGAATAACTTAACCGAGTTAGCACAAACAGAACCACAAGCCTTAAGCTACTAATCTATTCTTAAGAACAAATTCCCTTTGGAACTGAACCACTACAACATCAAAAGGGGCAGTTTCCTACAATATCAAAAAGGGCTCTTTCCTACAATTGAAACTTAGCTGTCTGTGTCAACTTGCTCGAACCCAAACAAATCATCCAAATTACAGCACTTCCTGAGCATTCCATCTTTCTAACATCAACCAATTTAGTCCAACAATCCTTTTAGTCTCAAATGAATAACTTAACCGAGTTAGAACAAACGGAACCACAAGCCTTAAGCTACTAATCTATTCTTAAGGAAAAATTCCCTTTGGAACAGAATCGCTACAACATCAAAAGGGGCCGTTTCCTACAATTGAAACTTAGCTGTCTGTGTCAACTTGCTCGAATCCTTGAATCAACTGATTTTCCTTATAACGTGATGTCCAAACAAATCATCCAAATTACAGCACTTTATGAACATTCCATCTTTCTAAGTCAACCAATTTAATCCCAACATTCCTTTTAGTATCAATTGAATAACCTAACCAAGTTAAAACAAACAGAACCACAAGCTCTTAAGCTACTAATCTATACTTGAAAAGAATCCCCATTGCAACTAAACAACTGCAATATCACAAGGGGTAATTTTTTACAATATCAAAAGGGGTTCTTTATGAACATGGTGTCTGAGCAAGCTTAACTCTATCCACCAAGGCTTGGACATGGAAAGAGATCACCTGTTTTTTTTTTATTTTTTATTTTTTGCGCTATTTGAACCAAGACCACATGGGTCACAACCCTAATCATTGACAACTCAACCACACCCTTGGGTGCTCAAAAGGGGTTGCCTACAATCGAATAGCTATCTAGGTCAACTTGCTCAAATTCTTGAGTCAAGTGATTTTTCTTATAATGAACAAGCTTACCAAAATCCCTAAATTAAGTAATTGTTTATTCATAACCTAGTGTCTAACCAAAGCTCCCACAAATACCAAAATCGAGCGAATACCAACACACAAAATCAGAAAAATAAATTTAAGAGTAACAAAGCGTAAGAGAAAAAAAACACTTCTGGCTTTCAACCCACTTCAACGTTGGCTGCTCAAAAGGGGTTGTTTCCTACAATCTAAATATAGCTATCTATAGGTCAACTTGCTCGAACCCTAGAATCAACTGATTTTCTTATTACCTAATGTCAAACAAGCTTACCCAAATCCCTAAATCAAGTAAATCATTTTTTTTTTCATAACCTAATGTCCGGCCAAATCTTCCAAGAACACCAAAATCAAGCTAACATTACAACAACAACAACATACCCAGTGTAATCCTACATGTGGAGTCTGGGAAGGGTAGAGTATACGGAGAGCCAACTACACACCAACAAAGAACTCGACCTTATCAAGATTTCTTATCATTAAGTTCTTCACTTGTAATAGTTAGGTTCTAGTTGTGGTTCCATCTACTTAACTTTGCAATAATAGGTAGAGAGGTTATTTCCAATAGACCCTATGCTAAAGGAAAAAATCTAGCTAATACCAACACATAATAAATCCAAAAAAAAAGGTATTTAAAGGGTAACGAAGCATTGAAAGAAAAGTAATTACTTCTGTGAGTTCGCTTCTTGTAAACGGTTACACTGTATCACATCACCAGACTTTAGGGTATTTTCCTAATTTAAGTAAATTGTTTTTCTTGATAACCTAAAGTCTAGCCAAAGCTTCCAAGAATACCAAAAATCAAGCTAATATTACAACAACAACATACCCAGTGTATTCCTACAAAGTGGGATCTGAGAAGGGTAGAGTATACGCAAATCTTACTCTTACATCGTAGACAGGGTCGGATCTACTTGGGGGGCAGGATGTTCCACCCTCGGCAAAAAAAAAAAAATTACATGTATATATAGGGTAAATTTTCTGTGTTTATGTGCATATATTAATTTTTCGAACACCCTCAGCAAAAAATTACAGCTTATATTTAGTTTTTTTTTTCCGAACACCCTGAATGAAAATCCTGAATCCGCCACTGCTCGTAGAGATAGGGAGGCTGTTTCCGATAAAAAAAATTACCAAAAACAAAATATTAAAAGGGTAACACAAAGCATTAAAAGAAAGTTAATTACTTCTGCGAGTACGCTTCTTGTAGAGAATACGATAACCACATTCACGACACTGTATCACATCACCAGGTTTTAGCGTATTCTCCTGTCCACAATCTGCAAAAAAAAAAAAAAAAATCGTTAAACCAAAATTGAACAAAGAAAAAGAAACAGTGCAAAGAAGAAATTAGGGAAGAATTAATAGTAAGTAGTACCTCCACAGATGTAACTGACAGGTTCAACAGGTTGAGAATCCATTGATAATAAACCCTTTTGTGTTGACTTGGAAGGTGACAATTTGAGTAATTTTTGTGGGGTTTTAGGTTATTATATAGAGGGTGTTTGTAAGAGGATTAGTAGAACTTGTTTGGGCTGGGCCAAGTTATGATCTATAGTCCACTTACTTGAAGGGGTTGGGCCATGAGGTGATAATACTTTTTTTTTTTTGCGCGGATTGTTCTTTTTTTGCGAAAAGTTTGTCTTACAAGGCAAAGTCTGTTGTCTTCGGTATAAGTTCTATGTAACTTTTTCCAAATAGGCATAGGTTCATAGAAAACTTATGTCTTGCGAAATTATTATTATTTTCGACTCTGTTGGGTTTCGAACCCAGAACCTCGGAATATTTTCGGTCACTTTTTTAAGGGAAGGACAAAAATTAAAGACCAGTGAATTCAGGGTCAAAAATTAAAGGCCAGTTCGTATGAAGGGAAGTCGTGCAAATTTCCCGTGATAATATTTTTTTTTGTGTGGATTGTCCTTCAAAGGCACTGGTCTTTAATTTTTGGCCTTCTCCTAATGCCATGAGGTTTGGGGTTCGAATCTCAGTTCAGTTAAAAAAAAAATCGCAAGGCAGAGTTTCGTAGCAAAATTAGGCCCATTCGGGCAAAAGTTAGGTCTTAAGGCAGAGTTTTACAAAACTCTACCTCTACCTTAAGGTAGAGTTTTGCCTTATGCCTGAAGGCAAAACTATGCCTTAAGATAGAGCTTGTCTTATGCCTAAAGGCAAAACTCTGCCTTAAGTAGAGTTTGCAGTCAAACTCTGCCTGATAAGGTAGACTTTGCAGCCAAACTCTGCTTTGTAATTCTTTTTTCTAATTTTTGACTGAGCGAGAATTCGAACCCGGAACCCAGGAGTTTTATGCGAAGGACAAAAATTAAAGACCAGAAATTTGAGGGGGGAAATTAAAGACCACCCCCAAATAAGGGCAATCGTGTAAATTTCCCATGAAGAGAAGCTAGGGGTCTGGCCCTAGCTCATGACCCCTAAGCACTTCACTCAATTGGTAAAAATGGAGCGGTTAGCTAGCCACTTTTTTTATCTAATTTTTAATGTTTAGCCACGTCTGAGACATGGCGGAACTATGTGCAATTTAGTGGTGCTCCAGCACGCGTTAAGCCCGATGTAGACTAGGTATAGTTATATAAGAAATATATAAAATTTGGGTATAAACGTTACAAAAACACCCTGGAAACCAATAACACAACTAGGTGCTTTGGTTTCCAAGTGGAACTTAGAGGCTTGGGCGGCAGGGGACTTGTAGGGGTGTCAAAAAAATATGAAAAACCGACCGAACAGACTGAACCTAACCATACCGAACCGATTTATAGGATTTTTTAAATAAAACCGCGGATTTTTATTCAAGCTTATAACCGTCCCGAACAATTAGGGTGGTATTTTTAATTTATAAAAAAATCCGAAAAAATCCCGAACCGAACCGAATAGCCTTACATTGAGAAATATATTTTATATATTATAAATAATTGAATATATAAAATATATTTTATAAGTTATGTTTCAATTATAAAAGTGAATTTGGCCACTACTGGACTTTGGGCTTTTAGTACTTGATGGGTTTAGTTCAAAAGGATATTTGGCAAACAAAATTTCATTTCAACAGAAAGAGAGAAAATGATTCTTGGATGTCACATAGGGAAGATGAACATGTACTCGTTGGTGGAATAATATTGTGACTCTATGTAATTACTTGTGCTTATACAGTGACCAAAGATGCTAGAAAGTGAAAAGAAAATTTCTCAACCAAACGAATAAGTCACCTTGACCATCAAAGGACTGACAAGCTTTTAACTGAAAAATGAAATTTGTTTCATTTGAGATGTTTCTAGCTGCTATACGGTATTTCATTTCTGAGAAAGCACATAAACCGAGTTCATGGATTATCCAGTTTGAGGATCTGCTTGGCTGAAATTACACTTATTTTTTCTTATCTACATGGTTTAAAAACTTAAAAAATTAATAGATTCAAGTCACTACAACACACTGTATCTATAGCTACGAAATCTAAGCTACGAATTTAAAAATCGTAGCTATTACCTAGTAATAGCCACAAAAATTTGAATTCCATAGCTATCTACAAATTCATAAAATTTCTTAGCCACAAAAATCAAATTGACATAACTAATTCTTCAATTTTGCTATAAATGCCAACAATCGTGGTAATAATTACCTAAATAGCTACAAATCTATTGCTACAATAAAATTTTGTAGCTAATCACAAGTTTTTGCCATGCGACAAAACTTATCGTAGCAATAGTAACCTTTTAACCACAGTAAATATTTGAAACAAAATGTTGTAGCTAAATAGAATTTTTTGCTTCAAGTTATAAAAATTCGTGGCAATAGTTAAGTGATATAGCCACGAAATTTTTGCTATAACAAATTTCGTAGCTATTTATCAATTTTTGCCACGAGTTAAAACTTATTGTAGCAATAGCAACCTTTTAGCCACAATAAATCATTTGAAACAAAAGTTGTAGCTATATAAATATGTTTGCTTCAAGCTATAAAAAAAATTTATGGCAATAGTTAAATGATATAGACACAGATTATTTGCTATAACAAAATTTCATAGCTAATTATTTATTTTTGCCACGAGTTAACTTAATGTAGCAATAGTAACCTTTTAATCATAAAAAATTATTTAAAATAAAATATTGTAGCTAAATAAATATTTTTACTTTGAGTACTAAAAAATTATGGCAATAATTTGCTTAATAGCTACAAGTAATCTATCATGACGATTATAGCCACAAAATTATTGTTATGACAACATTCGTAGTTGATCATTATTCTAAATCACTAGTTGAAATATGTTATAGCAATAGTAATCCTCGAGCTTTGAGAGAGAAACCAAATTTCAGAGAAAAAGGGATAAGGGATTTTTTGATACGATATTTTATCAAAACAAAGAGAGGTTTAGTTGAACTTATGGGGGTTTGTGGAAAAAAAAACACTTATGGGGGTTATACGTCCAGCTCTAAGGAATGCACCTGTATATGTCAAAGTTGCACAGCGTACACTTTGGTCCCCAATATGTTATATATGTTTATATGTTGTTACATACTAATATATGTAATTTTCTTTGTTTCAAATTCTATTCCTGCCAATTAATTAAATAATATATCAATATAGAAAATAAAAATGACAGGTAGAATAAAATTTATTATGAATCTAATAAGTGTTTTAAAAGATGCGGGCACAAGGTGAGGCGTTTTTTCTAATACGGGGTAAGGCGTAAGCCTTAAGGGGCTTCATTTTCCATTGCAAATTGTTATTTGACTCGAACAACATATTGAACAATACCTTTATCGAGCTAGTGTAATTAGAGGTGTTCATCTTTCTATTCAATTCAATTTTACAAGATCTTAATTTTAAGTTTTAAATAAAATTTAAATAAATAGGAGGTTATATCTAATTAACTTTGATTATTAATTAAATCAAATGTAAATAAAATTAATCTCAATATTCCTAACTCAAACTTCATCCTGATCAAGTACTTCAAGAATTGTTATTAATTCGAACCTATTGTATCTAAACATTGCATTTAGTGTAATTACAGTGGTTCATTGTTCGATTCGATTCAATTTTACAAACATACTTGTAAGTTTCAAATATAATTTGAATAAATAGTGATTATATCTAATAATAACCTTTGATTAGGTAATTATATCTAATTTAAAGTACAAAAATTCACTAAGTCTTACTCAAGTTCATCTTAATCAAGTGCTTCGAGAATTATTAGTTGACTCGATCTTATTTGATCGGGACAATACCTTTATTAATCTAGTCTAAATATGTTTTGATTGTTTTTCTTAATTAAATTTTACTTGGTCTTACTTGTAAGTCTCAAATATAATTTAAATAAACAGTTAAATTATATCTAATTAAATTTAATTGACTACTTATAATGGATTTAAACAAAACTTCCACTATAACATTATACCTACAATCAAACATCTCTATAATTTTCAGTCGTTATAACAACATTTCGATATAACGGTCTGATTTCTCCAGCACCAATTTTTCATATTATATTTTACTTATCTATAACAATTAATAACATTCTACCTATAACAACAATTGTCACACCCCATTTTTAACCCCGGAGTTAAATTTAGAGGTACGACATATTGGTGATTCCTGTTTTTTGTTGTTTGTTTGTTTAAGGAGTCGCCACCTAATTACTTATGGTGAATTAGGACACCTAAATTTATTAAAGTTATTTTTTAAAGTTAGCTCTGTTTAAGGTCTGCGAAACTTAAGGTTCTAGGTAAGGGTTCAATTAGTCTAAAGGGAAGGTATTAGGCATCCTTTAAGACCCATTAACAATGGTTAACCGACCGGACTTATGATTAGTTAGGCTAAGTGTAAATATGGTATTATAGAAAAAGGAAAGCAGTTTTGTAAGTGTGGCTAAAGCCATAAATAGATATGTAAAAATAGAACTTGTAAAACAATAATAATAATTTGTATAAAAGAGTATTTTTAATGCTGTTTTGACGAAGGTATAATAGCGTTGTTTAAAATAATACTTGTAGAAAATAGCAATTGCATAAAAGAGTTTAGTCAAAAATAAACTAAAAGAAAACGGGACATGTATGTTTATATGTGAAAGAAATGACTAAAATTTAAAGAGTTATTTAGTAAAAGCTTTGAAGGTTGTTCTAGACAAATACATATTTCTAAGTGTTGGAAAGAAACTAAAGTGAAAGAATTATTCGTTGAGTTAGTTTGCTTTTTATTTTTTCTTAGAATACGCTAATGTAGTGTGAGATTTGTGACACTTCTAAATAGTAAAACATAAATTATGATTCCTTTGACTCAAAATATGAATTTGCTATTGAAAATCAATTATACCAAAAGTAAATATTATAGATTCTATAAATAATTAAAAATGAAACTTCATGGAATTGATTATTATTAGTTTCCTTAAATTGACTACCCATTATTCATCTAAACTCCACTAATTTGCTAAAGTTCATCTAGATTAACAAACAAAAGAATTAGTCATACAACAAAGATTAAATACACAACGATAAAATAGAAGAGCAAAGAAATTAAAGGGGCTCGATCCATTTTTAGGACTGCCGCGACTAAACTACTGTTTGGCTCAATCCTTTTGGACTGCTGCTATTCGCTGCCAATGTGATGGGCTTTGGCCCAGAATTATCCCCTTTTTTTAGAGTGGGTTGACTCGAGAGGAGGTAGCATGATTGTTCGATCTTGCAGCAAAGTTGAGTCTCATTCGAGACTCCTCACAATCCCCGATGTCATGCAAAAGAAAGGAGAAGAAATTAGTGCGAGGGTATAATTCCTATAATGTACAAAAATCATCATATCTGGGAAACTTAAGAGATGATTAACATGTGCCAAGATATATTCAGCCTAAAATATAAGAACTTGCAACTGGAACTAAGTGACATGTGAAGAAATGGGCAAATAAGCGATACACAACGACCACTAGCGTAATTCCAAACGTAGCAATTAGCACAGCTATAAGTAGCAGCAAAAACATCAACTGTTTTATCGAACGTAAGTAATATCCACATAGCGGCCAAGTATAACCACATCTTTCTCGACACAGGTACTGGATTAACACACAGATGCAATAGCTATTTGTAGTATAGCAACAGTCAAGAAAATGGCAACAGCAGCTGGCTAAAAGTAATGACCAAAGTATCGTTGTTTATACCAAAGTTCAGCAGTAGCTATTTTATCAAATGTGGCTCACAAACCCAACAATAAAGCAGCAGCCAAAAGGGACAGAGGTGTTTGGTTTTGATAACTCAAAGGGAAACAATCCCTTTGCAGGTTCATACAATGTATTTAAGGCAGCAAGCAAGGATTTTCTGAAGAAGAAACGTATGCAGATACAGGGGAAAGGGAAAGGGATCAAACATCGTACACTTGGATTTTATTTTATTTTTTTCATTCTGGGCAAGACATATGCAGCATGTTTGCATATCATTTTCCACAATATATATGCATATTTAACACTAATGAGGATGAGACAAAGGTCATATGCAATGAAAGGTTTAAGTCCTCTAAATCCGAGACACAAACAATGTTAGCAGGTATATAACGCAAGCAAGTTGGTCATAAACTTTGAATAATATGACTAATATTCTTTAAGTCTACTCAATTTGTTGCAGCCTCAAACTTGTTCCTTTGCTAATTTCAACAACATACCTTTCATACATTACTTAATAGCACAAGACGGATTTGAGCTATTCAAACAAACAGCACAACCATATCGTCATATATTTCAGTCTGTAGCATTCTTGTTAACAGATTATACCACCAGGATTGGGCTTAAATAACCATATATCATTGTATTCTCTCTAAACTGCTAAGACAAGAGTTGAAGCTTAATGAATTATTTGTAACATATTCCTTTGGTCCCAACTGCTTAGCATACACCAGGATAATAATTTATGCTTAAAACTCAGGTCTATACTGCTGTTATTAAACAAACAAAAGAGAATCAGATTATCCACGAGAACAGCATATGCATACTAGAACTTAACCAAACATGGATTGAACCAATAACCAACATCAATTCATACCAAAACAGCTGCATCAACAGGGATATTCATATTTGTAAATGGGTATATTCAGCATGAATCCTATCAATTTAAACGAATTCTAAAGGGATGTAGAAAAATGCAGGCCTTTGAAACTAGTATTGCAGCAATGACATGGTAAACTAACTGAAATCCCAAACTGGTCGTTTCGACATTAATCCTATCATTTTAAACAGGCGACCATGATCTTGCAGACCAAATAAAATCAACAACGAATACCGATATGTCGTATAATCATTTCGTCACATCTAAACCCAGGTAAATTACATTCATGACCGAATACATTATCTCGAATAAAATAGAGCAAAAGAGGGACAGCGCTACATACGTGAATTCATGATATCTATTTGTATCGCCTTTTAACCCTTACACATAAATCAGACTCCCAGATTAAATTAAATCATCCAACAACTATAACAGCTACACGAAATAAGAAATGCAAACAGGTTTTTTTTTTAATCACGACTGGTCATAACAAGGCATTAAAACATGATTTCTCTATGTTAACAGAAATTTAACAAGACAATAAATCTGAACAGCAGCAGAATATACACAATTTCAAGTCCAAACATGACTTCAACACAACATTATCAGCTAAAGAAACTAAACAGAAGACGTCATTACCTTTTTGTGGTACAGTGAAGTGGGGATCGACGAGGTCTCGAATTTACACTCGAACGCGACGAACTCGAAATCGATTAAAGAAACTTAAAGTTTTAAACAGAAAATGAAAGGAAAATAGAGTAATTGTTCGCTGGCTTTGTTGATTAAAACTTGTGTTTTGTGAGGTTTTCGTTTTCAGCCCCCTCCCTAAACGATTCAACTCCCCTGTTTTTTTATAGAATGGGGAGAGAGAGGAGCGGTGTGAGGTAAGGAATGATGAAGGAAGGGAATCGGGGAAAGGGCACGGCGTGGTCGGAAAAAGGGAGGATGAGCGGCGGTGGTGGGGTGAGTGAGACGAGGGAGATGAGGCGGAGAAAAGGGAGAGAAAAGTGGGGGACAAGGGCGAGTGGGGAGCGGAGAAGAAGGAGGGAAAGGGGGGTGAGTGGGAGCGGCGGCGAGGGAGCGGGAAAGGAGGAGAAGGGGAGAGGGAGATGAGCGGCGGAGGAGGAATGAGGGGAAAATGAAGGGGAAACCCTAAAAGGGTTTCCCTTATTTTGCTGAAAATGAATTGGACCCGGTCCATTTGTGAACCGGGTCAAATTTTAGACTGGGTGTTTAAAAGAATGGACTAGTAAATTAAACATGGACTGATCTAAAAAATTGAGATAAAAATATGGTGTAGTCCAAAAGTATTAGGAATTAATCGAACTTTGATTTGGGGTCCGGTAAGTCAAAATACGGACTGAGTGCAAGAAATAGTTTGGCTTCTAAATTTGAATAAGAGACACATTTTGATTAACGATGTACTAAGGGTGCCAGAATATCACCTGGTACGAAAAATGTGTAATTGTAAAAGACCCGGATAATAAAGTTATATCATGTTGCAATGACCGCGCAATAAAAAACGCTATCATTTAAATGTGCGAAATAAATGCGATGTGTATGCGGAAGTTGGTAGAACGTTGAGAAATGCAAGTTTCAATAATACTAAATAATAGTAGCAAATAAATAGCGGTAGTAATACTGCTAAATAGCAATGATAATGGTAATAATGATAATGTTGATGATAATGGTGATAATAGATATAATAATAATGGTAAATAACAAACATTGATAATTAAAAAAATGATAATAATTAATAATAATAATAATAAAGATGATAGAAATTAATAAATAAAAATAATAACGATAAATAACAATTATTGATTATAACAAAATGATAATAAATTAATAATAATAACAATAATGGGATAATAATAAAATAATAATGATAATAATAATAAGAAATGATAATGATGATTAATAATTGATAACAAATAACGCTGATAATAATGATTAGTAATTAATAATAATAATGATAATGATAATGATAATGGAAATAACAAGAAATAATAATTAACGACAAAAAATGATAATTTAAGAATAATAATAATAATAATAACAATAATAATAATAATGATAATAATAATAAACTGCAGAAGAATAAATAAAATGTGGGTGTTAATAAAAGACTAATAATTATAGTAAAACTTAAATGCATATTTTTAATTTCTCGAAATACCAGAAGTATAAATAGGTATTTCGGAGGAGATGCGGGACAAAATTGGGTGTCAACAGATGCCCCTCTTCGACCGGAGGTGATGTAAGAATCTTCGGGCGAAGAAGTTGACGTAGTAGCCAATTTTGTTTGGACCGACGAGTATGAGTTTGTAAGAAAGTATGATTTAGGAAAAATTGATTGAAAATATTATGAGGGCCGAAGGAATTATGGAAAATTATGGCCGAATCTCAGTTTCGAGTTGCCTACATATCTCGGGTTGCACGAGAATTAGGCCATGTGTAGTTCGAAAGTTTTTGTGGATTCACAATCTTGCAGGGGGTTGTAGACAAGTGACGAGACGTTCAAGAATGGAACACGTGTTTATAGCCTCCTAATTATAAATGTGATGCACAACACACCCATAAGTAGGACTCTACTAGACACGGTGTAAATTCTTCAAAGATGCCCCAGTGTTGAGTTATGGAAACACTGGGGATGTAGAAAGGAATATGAGATGGTGAGAAGAGTAGATTTAGTAGAGTTTTAGCGGAGGATGTGAAAGAGAAATTAACCTACGTATCACGTGTTTGTGGACATAGGCGGAATTGACTTCGAGAGTAGATTCGTGACCTTTGCTTGTGAGTTTGGTATTCCTCTTTAGCAAATTTGCCCCAGTTCACTGCGTAAGATAAAGTTCCACGTTGTGTTGCATCTCTGCTGGTTGTATTTTCTGCCAAAACTGAAATTCATGTTAGAATTAGTAATAGAGTTAAAAAATGTAAAACTATAAAGAGTGTAAATGATAGTAAATATGATTGGGGGAATGAAAAATGAAGCCGTGTGGCCAATTTTCTCTCTGGTTGTCTTCAGGGACTTGAATGAATGTGTGATGCGTATGCTGAGGATGTAATAAGGTCTCTAGTTGCGGTTGGAGATGATAGTAGTAAGGCCTCCGACTGTCTTCCGGGACTCGATGATGTCTGCGAAATTTAAGGTAAATTCGTTAAAGTAGGTAAAGTAGATGATGAAATAAAGAAATAAAGTAAGGAGTAAAGCAAGTGTATAGCCGCTTGGCTTCATGCAGGTGAGGCCGTGTAGCCATGCGATGTCTCCGATGGTTGTCGGGACTCAATGATATGCTGATGAGGCTGTATAGCCAAACGATGTCTCCGGTTGTCTTCGGAGGCTCAATGATGATTCCTGTAAAGTTCAGGGTAAAATTGTTAAAGTTGGTAAAGTAAATGATAAAGTAGAGAGTAAAGTCAAAGTGTAGCCGTCTGGCTTATGCGTATGAGGCCGTGTGGCCATGCGATGTCTCTGGTTGTCTTCAGAGATTTGATGATGATTCCCGTAAAGTCCAGGATAAGGTTGTAAAGTGGATGATGTCTCCGGTTGTCTTCGGAGGCTCCAATGATAATTCCTGTAAAGTTCAGGGTAAAGTCGTTAAAGTTGGTAAAGTGAATGATAAAGTAGAGAGTAAAGTCATAGTGTAGCCGTCTGGCTTATGCATATGAGGCTGTATAGCCGAATGATTCCCCCGGTTGTCTTCAGAGACTTGATGCTAATCCCTGCAAAGTTCAGGATAAAGCCGTTAAAGTTGGTAAAGTAAATGATGAAGTAATGGATAAAGTAGGGGTAAAGTAAGAGTGTAGCCGTCTGGCTTATGCATATGAGGCTGTATAGCCGAATGATTCCCCCGGTTGTCTTCGGAGGCTTAATGATAATCCCTGCAAAGTTCAGGATAAAGTCGTTAAAGTCGGTAAAGTAAATGATAAAGTAATTGGTAAAGTAAAGTGATGGTGTAGCCGTTTAGCTAATGCGGAAGAGGCTGAATAGCCAAATGATGCCTCCGGTTGTCTGCGGAGATTAATGTTGATTCCTGTAAAGTTCAGGGTAAAGTGGTTAAAGTAGGTAAAGTAAATAATAAATAATTGACAAAGTATGGAGTAAAGTGATAGCATAGCCGTTTGGCTGATGATGTTGACGGTATCGTGACAGGCCAAACTAATGACACGTAATCTTGATTTAATTCATCTTCAATCTCGACAACCTGCAAAATAGGTATATTTATTAATAAAGTCATAAAGTTATTGTGATAAAAATAAAATTAAAGATAAAGTTAGAAATAAAGCCGTTTGGCTTTTGAGGGAGGCCATAATGAACCAAATGATGCTTTTGGCCTTGATTGATAGACTTGACTTTTGATCTCGCGATTTTAGGTTCCTGCACTCAAAGAAAAATTCTTAGTTTGGGAGGGGGAAGTTGATTCGTGTTGACTCGAAGCTTGACGTTGTTGGCGCTCCATTTGTCTTGTTTGTTTGGATCTTGTGATCTCCGTTCAAGCCTCGGTCGATGAACAGTGGTGAAATAATTGAAAGAAAGTATTTCATTTGAAAGGTAGGTATGTAAGTATATGTATAAGGAAATATAATTATACGTATATAAGTTGTGAAATATGTATATGTAAACGTATATATGTAAGGAAAGATATATATATGTAAATGTACATATATGTAAGTTGTAAAATATTCTGCCAACTTCGGATTGTGACACTTCTAAAGTAATTGGTCTATAATAACTTCATGTCTGGTGGCCTCAATATTGTCGATGTCCAACCGTTCTTTCGTCTATATTTTTCAAAATATGCCCCAGTTTTGGGTTCAGAAAGGGTATGCTAAACTTATGTTGTGGTGTGACCGAACCTTATATAGGTTGCCTACGTATCCCTCCAAGGGAATCAGGTCAGAACGTAGTTCGTAAGGTATATAAGAATGGTTTAAAATTTTCTAATAAGGGACCGAACCCGATCTGGATTGCCTACGTATCCCGCCATGGGAATCAGGTCAGCGTAGTTCTGTTATATCTAGGGTAAAGGGTTTGTTGGATTTTATCTAGGGGTGACGGGTCTGTATGTTGATAGTCTTTGTGTAAGGATTTTTTTTTTAATTTTCTGTTATAGCGCAACCGAACCCTATGTGGGCTGCCTACGTATCTCACCATGAGAATCAGGTCAGAACGTAGTTCGTATGCATAAGATATTTTGGACTTTTGTTCTAAATGCAACCGAACCCTATGTGGGCTGCCTACGTATCCCCCATGGGAATCAGGTCGGAACGTAGTTCGTATGCATAAGATATTTTGGACTTTTGTTCTAAATGCAACCGAACCCTATGTGGGCTGCCTACGTATCCCCCATGGGAATCAGGTCGGAACGTAGTTCGTAACTAAAGGAAAGGTTGCAAACTAGGTTGTCTAACCTAATGTCGTACTTTGATTTCTTCTTGAATTGCTAGCTTTTAGGCTTATGTTATCACCTATCGGCTATTTCAATTCTTGTGAGTGGAATCTTGTCTTGTCCCCCTAGTTTCTTTGTTACTCTCTCGGAATATGTGTTGTCTATTCGTACATTTCATGTCACAATCGTAGAGTTGACAGTTTTGATAAATAAAGTAGAAAATAGATGATTAAGAAAAATCAGAAATGCATTCATAGTTTTGCAATTCAAGCTTCCACAAGGTGAAGCAAAACAAACAAAATTTTGAGTACGGTTCAAGCATCAATAAAAGAAAACAAGTTCACTACATGTTCATGCTACCAAGGCTCCCGACGGATCGAGGACGGAGTACAAGTCCAATTCTTCAGAGTCTTTCCTGGTTCGGCGCCCCATATTGTCAGTGCCTTGGTGTTGCGAGTAGTTGTATTGGATTGTTCCCACGAGAGCGACAAAGTTGTTGATCTGACTCTTTCCGCACTGGACTCCTCTAAATCTTGGTATTTCCGTGAGCAGGCAAAGGATTGTTGACCACATTGGGCTTAGCTTCAGCGAGCTGAATTACTCCTTCCTTAATCAGGGCTTCGATTTTGTTTTTAAGCCCATAGCAATCTTCAGTGGCGTGCCCAACAACTCCAGAGTGGTATGCGCAGCTTTTGGAACCATCAAACCATTTTGGGATAGGCTCGGGAATTTTTTCTTCAATCGGTTGTATTATGCCTGCTGCTTTCATTCTTTCGAACAATTGAGCCAAGGGTTCAGCGATCTGAGTGTAATTACGGGTGTTTTTGGTGTCAGGGTTTGGACGGGCTCTAGGTATAGTATGTGGTCGATTTTGGTAAGTTGGAGCTTGGTTGGGTTGATACGGGCGTGGGTTTTGATGCAGAGGCGCTCGGGGTTGGTAGTAGTTTGCTTGGGTGTTGTAAACGGGGTAAGGAGGTAGTGGAGCTTGGTAGGGTTCAGGGTAGTGGTAAGGGTGGAAAGTTTTTTGTGGGTGGTTAAAGTATGGAATGGCTTGGCTCGGCTCATGTCCTTGAGCGTTCATGACTGCAGCGACATCTTCCTTCTTCTTTTTAATCCCGTTGATAGAACCAGATTGTATAGCTTTGTTCATTGCTTGTAAAGCAATAAGATCCTGAATTTTCCCCGATTTGATTCCTTCTTCCAAGGCTTCTCCCATTCGAACAACTTCTGTGAATTTTTGTCCCATCATACCTATCATTTTCTCGTAAAATATGCCAGCCTGGCATTCAATGAAGGTAGCAGTCATTTCCCTATCATTCATCGGAGGTTGAACCCTGGCCGCTTCTGACCTCCAACGTAACGCATATTCGCGGAACGTCTCAGTTGACTTCCTGGTTAACTTAGTCATGTAAACTCTATCAGGTGTGATATCAGTGTTAAAACTGAACCTGTCCATAAAGTCTTGCGCCATGTCACTCCAACCACGCCATTTACGGACGTCCTGTTGTGTATACCAAGTAAGTGCTTCGCCAGATAAGCTTCTTATGAAGAGCTTCATCCTTATGTTCTGGTCTCTACCTACTCCAACCAGTTTGTCACAATAAGCCCTTAAGTGTGTATGAGGGTCGCCTGTTCCATTGAATGTATCAAATTTTGGCGGTTTGTAGCCTACGGGTAAATCGACGTCAGGTTGGACACAGAGATCCTCATATTCTACACTCTTAGTTCCTCTAGCAACTTGAAGGTTCCTCATTGCTTCTTTGAGACTGTGGATCTCTTTTAGCAATATGTTATCTGCCCCTGCCTTTGCATCCTTTTCCATTTCTTCGTATTGATCTACTTCGGGTTGGAACCTGACCGTTATTGGATTGGTAAAGGTTTGTGTTTCTGCGGCATATACCGGAGGAACGCATTGTGCATTAGGGGTGACAAAGTGTGCCCCGTGTATATGCTGGGTTGGATAAGTTTGGGCGATGGGGGTGTTCTAGACCGGTGGTGGTGTGTTATAAGTAGTGTTTATAGGTGGTTGATTTGGTGGGTTTAGATGAATGGTTGTGGGTAGTGGATTGGTGTTGGTGGGTAAAGGAGCATAGGGAGTGCGAACTGGCGATTGACTTGGGGGGTTGACGGGTGGTGGATTATGAGTAGCGTAGGTAGCGTAGGTGGGTGGTTGATTTTGTGGAAGAGTATAGGCGGATGATGGATTTGGTGGATTTGCGGGGGTGATCGGAGGTAAGTTGTTGTTAGTAGGTGCATTGTTTTGGGGAGGAAAATGCTCAGGAACTGGGGATTCGAGTGATGGGAAACGAGGTGGTTCTGGTGCAGTATTGCTAGGTTCAGAAGGTGAATTTTGGAGTGTGATGGATAAATTGGTCAAGTCCCTAACCCGATTTAGTTCTCCACGTAGATTCTCAATTTCTTGAGTCAGGCGGGCGATATGTTCATCCCGTTGAATAGCAGTTCCATGTTCGGAAGTTTCAGGCGGATTGCTAGCGATCACGAGGTTTTCTACACCAGTTGGAATAGATGCGGCCGGATCGGGCATAGTAATTTCATTTCCTTGAACAACCCAACTACGTTCAGGTAACGATGATGTCTTTGATCTCGTGACGTAAGGATGATCGGCCATCGAATGTCAACACGAATCAACTCTCTGTTCGGGAATAAGATAAAATAGACATACAGTATAAACGATGTTAATCTCATGAACATATCTAGGTAAAGTCATGGTCACGTAAAGTCGAGTAAGGCATGTAGCGAATAATTTATCAAGTAGAGTCAAACAAGTTGTCAAACAAATGTAAACGATTATATCAAAACAACTAGCACGTCCTAATATGCATGTGACCTCTTTGCGCCAGAGGTGGGCCTAACGTTGTTTAAAGGATAAAATGTGCCATAATATGTCATCCCGTTGCTTTGATTAATTAAACAGATTCTATTCCTCAAAATAAAGTACAAGATAATGTAATATTTATTACATGTCAAATGAATACAACATAAAGTGTTTCCTAATCTAAATAAAGTAAATACAATCTTGCTATATCTAAATTTCAGCTCCGTTTTGTGATGTCATTGATCTTTGTCATTTGTTGTACTCCAATGCAAATCCATACCTGTCATAGAAATGTTAATCATTCCCTCCTTCCTAAAGTTTAATTAATTAGAGCAAGTAGTCAATATTTAGGCACAGTTATCCTTCAAACATGCACATAAAGTATGATTGGTGTCACTCGGGGTCGTGAACCCGCTTGGACGTTTGGGTAAAGTCATCTAATGGATTTAATGCACCAAGGGTATTAAACCTCCTAGGTCATGAAATGTATGCTCTTAATAAAGGGTGTTGGTTTAGCTCTATCTTAAGCTGACTAAGAGTTGGCTTCCTATGACACAAGGTTCTCCCAAGCGGACAACTTGGGAGTGGAAAGTCCGTGGCCGTCGACTGCACCGCTGATCGACTAAATCCACAAGATCAATCCAACTAAAGGGGTAATTTAGTAGTGAACGGGCGCGAACCGCGAAGCCGTTTTAAGTGTGTGAATATGTGTGAGTTTTCCAGAAGTGGAGGAAATATGAACGGAATGACAGTTTATCAAAGCAGTAACACATAAACAGTTTATATCAAACAAACAGTTTATATCAAACAAACAATTAATAGCATGTAAAAACAGTTAACAAGTAATAAAAATAAACACACAACCTATTTAAACTAAGTCCGTTATGGTTAGAACCTAGGTATGAATCCCCAGCAGAGTCGCCAAGCTGTCACACCCCATTTTTAACCCCGGAGTTAAATTTAGAGGTACGACATATTGGTGATTCCTGTTTTTTGTTGTTTGTTTGTTTAAGGAGTCGCCACCTAATTACTTATGGTGAATTAGGACACCTAAATTTATTAAAGTTATTTTTTAAAGTTAGCTCTGTTTAAGGTCTGCGAAACTTAAGGTTCTAGGTAAGGGTTCAATTAGTCTAAAGGGAAGGTATTAGGCATCCTTTAAGACCCATTAACAATGGTTAACCGACCGGACTTATGATTAGTTAGGCTAAGTGTAAATATGGTATTATAGAAAAAGGAAAGCAGTTTTGTAAGTGTGGCTAAAGCCATAAATAGATATGTAAAAATAGAACTTGTAAAACAATAATAATAATTTGTATAAAAGAGTATTTTTAATGCTGTTTTGACGAAGGTATAATAGCGTTGTTTAAAATAATACTTGTAGAAAATAGCAATTGCATAAAAGAGTTTAGTCAAAAATAAACTAAAAGAAAACGGGACATGTATGTTTATATGTGAAAGAAATGACTAAAATTTAAAGAGTTATTTAGTAAAAGCTTTGAAGGTTGTTCTAGACAAATACATATTTCTAAGTGTTGGAAAGAAACTAAAGTGAAAGAATTATTCGTTGAGTTAGTTTGCTTTTTATTTTTTCTTAGAATACGCTAATGTAGTGTGAGATTTGTGACACTTCTAAATAGTAAAACATAAATTATGATTCCTTTGACTCAAAATATGAATTTGCTATTGAAAATCAATTATACCAAAAGTAAATATTATAGATTCTATAAATAATTAAAAATGAAACTTCATGGAATTGATTATTATTAGTTTCCTTAAATTGACTACCCATTATTCATCTAAACTCCACTAATTTGCTAAAGTTCATCTAGATTAACAAACAAAAGAATTAGTCATACAACAAAGATTAAATACACAACGATAAAATAGAAGAGCAAAGAAATTAAAGGGGCTCGATCCATTTTTAGGACTGCCGCGACTAAACTACTGTTTGGCTCAATCCTTTTGGACTGCTGCTATTCGCTGCCAATGTGATGGGCTTTGGCCCAGAATTATCCCCTTTTTTTAGAGTGGGTTGACTCGAGAGGAGGTAGCATGATTGTTCGATCTTGCAGCAAAGTTGAGTCTCATTCGAGACTCCTCACAATCCCCGATGTCATGCAAAAGAAAGGAGAAGAAATTAGTGCGAGGGTATAATTCCTATAATGTACAAAAATCATCATATCTGGGAAACTTAAGAGATGATTAACATGTGCCAAGATATATTCAGCCTAAAATATAAGAACTTGCAACTGGAACTAAGTGACATGTGAAGAAATGGGCAAATAAGCGATACACAACGACCACTAGCGTAATTCCAAACGTAGCAATTAGCACAGCTATAAGTAGCAGCAAAAACATCAACTGTTTTATCGAACGTAAGTAATATCCACATAGCGGCCAAGTATAACCACATCTTTCTCGACACAGGTACTGGATTAACACACAGATGCAATAGCTATTTGTAGTATAGCAACAGTCAAGAAAATGGCAACAGCAGCTGGCTAAAAGTAATGACCAAAGTATCGTTGTTTATACCAAAGTTCAGCAGTAGCTATTTTATCAAATGTGGCTCACAAACCCAACAATAAAGCAGCAGCCAAAAGGGACAGAGGTGTTTGGTTTTGATAACTCAAAGGGAAACAATCCCTTTGCAGGTTCATACAATGTATTTAAGGCAGCAAGCAAGGATTTTCTGAAGAAGAAACGTATGCAGATACAGGGGAAAGGGAAAGGGATCAAACATCGTACACTTGGATTTTATTTTATTTTTTTCATTCTGGGCAAGACATATGCAGCATGTTTGCATATCATTTTCCACAATATATATGCATATTTAACACTAATGAGGATGAGACAAAGGTCATATGCAATGAAAGGTTTAAGTCCTCTAAATCCGAGACACAAACAATGTTAGCAGGTATATAACGCAAGCAAGTTGGTCATAAACTTTGAATAATATGACTAATATTCTTTAAGTCTACTCAATTTGTTGCAGCCTCAAACTTGTTCCTTTGCTAATTTCAACAACATACCTTTCATACATTACTTAATAGCACAAGACGGATTTGAGCTATTCAAACAAACAGCACAACCATATCGTCATATATTTCAGTCTGTAGCATTCTTGTTAACAGATTATACCACCAGGATTGGGCTTAAATAACCATATATCATTGTATTCTCTCTAAACTGCTAAGACAAGAGTTGAAGCTTAATGAATTATTTGTAACATATTCCTTTGGTCCCAACTGCTTAGCATACACCAGGATAATAATTTATGCTTAAAACTCAGGTCTATACTGCTGTTATTAAACAAACAAAAGAGAATCAGATTATCCACGAGAACAGCATATGCATACTAGAACTTAACCAAACATGGATTGAACCAATAACCAACATCAATTCATACCAAAACAGCTGCATCAACAGGGATATTCATATTTGTAAATGGGTATATTCAGCATGAATCCTATCAATTTAAACGAATTCTAAAGGGATGTAGAAAAATGCAGGCCTTTGAAACTAGTATTGCAGCAATGACATGGTAAACTAACTGAAATCCCAAACTGGTCGTTTCGACATTAATCCTATCATTTTAAACAGGCGACCATGATCTTGCAGACCAAATAAAATCAACAACGAATACCGATATGTCGTATAATCATTTCGTCACATCTAAACCCAGGTAAATTACATTCATGACCGAATACATTATCTCGAATAAAATAGAGCAAAAGAGGGACAGCGCTACATACGTGAATTCATGATATCTATTTGTATCGCCTTTTAACCCTTACACATAAATCAGACTCCCAGATTAAATTAAATCATCCAACAACTATAACAGCTACACGAAATAAGAAATGCAAACAGGTTTTTTTTTTAATCACGACTGGTCATAACAAGGCATTAAAACATGATTTCTCTATGTTAACAGAAATTTAACAAGACAATAAATCTGAACAGCAGCAGAATATACACAATTTCAAGTCCAAACATGACTTCAACACAACATTATCAGCTAAAGAAACTAAACAGAAGACGTCATTACCTTTTTGTGGTACAGTGAAGTGGGGATCGACGAGGTCTCGAATTTACACTCGAACGCGACGAACTCGAAATCGATTAAAGAAACTTAAAGTTTTAAACAGAAAATGAAAGGAAAATAGAGTAATTGTTCGCTGGCTTTGTTGATTAAAACTTGTGTTTTGTGAGGTTTTCGTTTTCAGCCCCCTCCCTAAACGATTCAACTCCCCTGTTTTTTTATAGAATGGGGAGAGAGAGGAGCGGTGTGAGGTAAGGAATGATGAAGGAAGGGAATCGGGGAAAGGGCACGGCGTGGTCGGAAAAAGGGAGGATGAGCGGCGGTGGTGGGGTGAGTGAGACGAGGGAGATGAGGCGGAGAAAAGGGAGAGAAAAGTGGGGGACAAGGGCGAGTGGGGAGCGGAGAAGAAGGAGGGAAAGGGGGGTGAGTGGGAGCGGCGGCGAGAGAGCGGGAAAGGAGGAGAAGGGGAGAGGGAGATGAGCGGCGGAGGAGGAATGAGGGGAAAATGAAGGGGAAACCCTAAAAGGGTTTCCCTTATTTTGCTGAAAATGAATTGGACCCGGTCCATTTGTGAACCGGGTCAAATTTTAGACTGGGTGTTTAAAAGAATGGACTAGTAAATTAAACATGGACTGATCTAAAAAATTGAGATAAAAATATGGTGTAGTCCAAAAGTATTAGGAATTAATCGAACTTTGATTTGGGGTCCGGTAAGTCAAAATACGGACTGAGTGCAAGAAATAGTTTGGCTTCTAAATTTGAATAAGAGACACATTTTGATTAACGATGTACTAAGGGTGCCAGAATATCACCTGGTACGAAAAATGTGTAATTGTAAAAGACCCGGATAATAAAGTTATATCATGTTGCAATGACCGCGCAATAAAAAACGCTATCATTTAAATGTGCGAAATAAATGCGATGTGTATGCGGAAGTTGGTAGAACGTTGAGAAATGCAAGTTTCAATAATACTAAATAATAGTAGCAAATAAATAGCGGTAGTAATACTGCTAAATAGCAATGATAATGGTAATAATGATAATGTTGATGATAATGGTGATAATAGATATAATAATAATGGTAAATAACAAACATTGATAATTAAAAAAATGATAATAATTAATAATAATAATAATAAAGATGATAGAAATTAATAAATAAAAATAATAACGATAAATAACAATTATTGATTATAACAAAATGATAATAAATTAATAATAATAACAATAATGGGATAATAATAAAATAATAATGATAATAATAATAAGAAATGATAATGATGATTAATAATTGATAACAAATAACGCTGATAATAATGATTAGTAATTAATAATAATAATGATAATGATAATGATAATGGAAATAACAAGAAATAATAATTAACGACAAAAAATGATAATTTAAGAATAATAATAATAATAATAACAATAATAATAATAATGATAATAATAATAAACTGCAGAAGAATAAATAAAATGTGGGTGTTAATAAAAGACTAATAATTATAGTAAAACTTAAATGCATATTTTTAATTTCTCGAAATACCAGAAGTATAAATAGGTATTTCGGAGGAGATGCGGGACAAAATTGGGTGTCAACAACAATAACATTCATTATAGCGGTACGTTCTTTGTAAATTACCTCTCTATAACAATCATACTCAAATATTGTCTAATAATATTTGTAAGAAACATATTATGTATAAGAATAAAACATTAAAATATTTATCATGATCATCATTAGTAAAATTTCAAGTACGAATATCTAAAAGAAAAAAATTATTTTTCTCATAGTAATCTAGTCTTGTAAAATTTCAAAATCACTTATTTCATATCAATTCAAGCGTTATAATATCAATAAGAGACTGAAATTTATGAACATCCAATTGTAGGATTCTTAGGTCAAACTTAAAATATTTGACTCAATTAATTTTAAATGCATATGTTCCTTAGGTTTTAATTCTTTGTCTGTATGGTAAAACTAGTTACTCCCTCAGTCCCAATTTATGTGATATACTTTCCTTTTTAGTCTGTCCTACAAAGAATAATACATTTCTATATTTAGAAATAATTTAACTTGAAACTTTCCCCTTTACCCTTAAAGAAATGATTTACAGCCACACAAATATTTTTGACTTGTTTTAGACCACAAGTTCCAAAAGTCTTCCTTACTTTCTTAAACTCTGTGCCAAGTCAAACTATATCACATAAATTGAGACGGAGGGAGTCTGATTTATTAGTCTTTTTAATTTTTAATTAATGAAATATGAAATCACATGAGATTTTAAAATTAACAAGTATTTTGTTTTGTTTATAACACAAAACGTACAAAAGATAATTTTTTGCGGACTTTTATTTACAACAGCTAATTGAGATGTAAACATCGTATACATATTAAATATCACCTCACTATAGCAGCCACGAAATTTCCAGATGTTATGATCTATTAAAATTTAATAATTCATTATCACAAATCTAATTAAACATTAAAAATTAAGAATTTGATATATTGAGACATATAGGAGCTTATATGACAAAACTAACAATATCGCAATCCAATGATGTAATAGTACTATTACAGTAATACGATGAAACAATTATTTTATTAGAAGATATTTTCATAATTCCAAAAACAAAAAAAAAATCTTTTTGTACTTGAAGTCAATTTTTAATTATAATCAGAAAGATCTTTAATGGCAATTAAAACTCAAAAATTTTCGTACAAAACACATTAGTAACCATTTTGTTTATTTGTTAGCTGGTATCTTTTACTTTATTACATAGGAGTACTTAATTAGTATGGATACTCTTTAATCTTTTCAGAAGTAGCAGAAAAGTGAACAAAGTGAAAAAGAAAAAGAAAAAAGACTACAACCCGAATTCCCAATTTCCTCAAGACCCAAAAGTTGAAAATCCCAAACCCTTCCCCCCAAAAGCTATCCACGAAAATTTCCCCCCTCCTTGGCAACTTTAACCAGCCAGCCCTAAGGTGTCCCTCCTCTCTCGGCAAACATGAATCTTCAAGGTATGGCCCCATAATTTTTCAAAGTCTTCTCTTTATATTTTTTTTATTGTTCAAAATACCAGGTTTCTGTGGGTTCTTGACGAAAATAGTTCTTTCCAATTTCATTATTTTCAGTGCGGTGGTGTCTATTCTGAATATAGATTTTGGAGAATCACCATTCTCTCAGCCTAACTCGTTTGTTTGGATTTGGATATCTCTTAAATTCATGGCACTTTTCACTATATGAATCTCTCAGATTAGTATGAACGAACAATTTAGGTATTGTTTTGGAATATTTTAAGTCCTATAATTTCTTTTTCGTTTTGTTTAAATTATTTTGCTGTATACAATGGGAATTAGCGGTTGAATCTTGATTTCTGTAGTACTAAGCCCGTACAAGCTTTTTGTCCCTTCAATTTTTTGTATATTGTTTCGCCTTTACTAAGAGCATTGTCTCTCTGTTAGATGGCTTACATGTTGATTCTGGAAGAGTGTTTTGTTTGTTTCCACATGGAACTACTTGAGATACGATGATTCTTTGCAAACATTGATAATCATAATATGGTTTGTTGCTTTAGAAACTAGTCTCGACGACCTTTAATTGGATATGTAATTCACCACGTAACTGGTCATACACAGGTAGATAAGCTTGTTTGAAGCTGAACCCTATGCGAGTACAATGAGATTCCCCTGGTCATTGCATTTAATATTCATGTTATCTTCTTGTGAATGGCAGGGACCTCGTTGAGTTAGATAAACTTCAAGATTCTTTGTTATAGCTGCATAATTGCTTAAGGTATTCCTGCTTATCTATTTCTATCCAGAAACTCTAATAAAGCTTCTCTATTAAAGTAGGTACTGCTTACAGTTGTAGTAGCTAATATTTTTGTGAATACTTGCAGAGAGCAGATGAGTTGGTGAGACATAGTAACCTTCATCATCAGTGGATATAGGGTGAGTATCTACATTCATTTAAAATGCAACTAACCAAGAAAAATCTCATCTTTCTTTGCATTCCAGCAATGCTACTTCCCTTTCTATATGCTTTATGAAACAATTCTGATGTTGAATTGGCATAGTTTGTGTTCTTTTTTTCGAACCTTGTTATTTGAGAATATAAATTTTTGGCAATTACGAACTTAAGGATTTACACGATTTCTGACCTAGAAACTCCAGTTATCAAATACTGAGAAGAATGCAACTTACGAGGTTGGTAGTATTTTCTTAGTGTTGTGCTTCGAAGCTAATTTTTTGAATGGTTTGTGCTCATTTAGTACATACATCAAATTAAAACTCTTAAGATCTTAAAGAAGCAAGTTATATCTGGCATACTCTTACCTAGCAAAGAGACTGTTGTGTAGTTTAAACACGACTAAAAAGTCCCAACTAGTTAACGTATAGAACTCTTATGGTGTGAATTTCATTTGTGGATATACATATTAGATGTATGATCCATTCATATTTTGTGCAAACAGAAGGTGGCAGTCCTGCTGAATCAGGAGGTTTCAATGATGTTTCTTGGTGAGATGATTGATGGAGTATCATAAGATATTATTTACTGCTCACTTTCTCTTGGACGTTCACAAGAAACATTGCCTTCCATGCATTTGACACAATCTACTAATGGCTCTCAACTTGCCATAGCAAGGACTTTCTTCGTGTAGGTTATTCACCAGAGACGAGACCTGGTACTGGAAAAGCATCGGAGCACTTCTCGGGTTTCACTTTTCTTCAACGTCCACTGATGACTATGATCACTATCCAGTCTCACATAACTAAATTTTCTCTTCAATTTTTTTATCCATGTTGTAGAGAGTTATTATATTGTGGATTTACGGGGACATGATGAAACTATAATTTCTCTTGTAAAAGCGTATGGATATGCTTGAGTTGAAATAGAACAACATTTTTCTATTTTAATTAATGATATTGTTGAACCTTCAATTATGCTTTCTTACTAATGTATAGCGTTTATTAAAACAATTGAAAATCTTTTGCTATATTTCATGCTAAAAATATGAATTCTTAGCTACGATATATAAATTCTTGTGGCAAATTCTCCAATTTGTAGCTATGAGATTTGTGGATTTCTATCTAAAAATATGGCTTCTTAGCTACAACATAAAAGTGCTCGTGGCAAACACTCCAATGTATTGCTATGAATTTTTGAATTCCTAGCTAAACGCAGGTACTATTGCCACGAGAGTAAATTATAAGTTTAGCCACAAAATCTGAATTTGCATGGCAAATAAATTATTTTTTTTGCTACGACATTAAGAACCTTGTGGCTGTGTTAAAAGATAGCCACAGATTTGATTGGTCGTGGCAGAAGAATAGAATTATTTGATACAAATATATTTTTCATGGCAAAAATGTTTTATCATTATAGCTACAGCACAAGACTTTTGTGGCAATAAGTATTAGGCCTTAGCCACGAAGCATGTAAAGTTTGTAGCTAACTTTTAGCTACGCTACATTTTGCTACGAATGCTACGGAAAAAAAAAATTGTGGCTAAAGTGTTTAGCCATGGAAAATTTCATATTTAGCTACAACGTATTTCGTAGCTATAGATACATTCTGTTGTAGTGAGTCTAGAAGTAAATATATGAAGTCTTTTGTTCATTCAGATTTCCTGTCAAACTCAATGCCTGTTTCTGTTGCTTTCAGATGGAGAGTTGATCGTTGAAGTTACTATGCTCTCTGGTTAGCCAGTAAGGGATTCACATCGTGATGATGCTATCATTGGTGTCTTGCTACTTGATAGTTAACATTTCAGTTTAATTACTTTGTGTAGTTTTTTTAAAAGTTTTTACGTTAGTCGTTAGATATTTCAGAAGAAACAAATAGAAGCTTTATTTGATGGTACTACAAATGTTTTGTGGAGGTCTGTGGAGTTCCATATAAGTTACTTTGGCATGGAGATAAATTACAATATACTCACCATAGCATTGATTCTTAACTAGTTGGTTATATTCTGATTTTCAATTTAGTACAAATTAAATGATCTGCGATGAATCTATTCATTCTATTTGGCTAGAGCCTAGAAGGTACCTATAGCTAATTAGCCATTCCCCCTGTTGTTTTAAAGCAAGTATATAAAGGACTCTCAGTTATTCATTTAATTATTGTATTAACAGATAAAGCTAGGTTGTATTCATAGGAGATATTTTAAAAGTAAAATAACCGAAATTAACCGAACCGTACCGATACCGAAGAGAAACCAACATGATTGGGATGGTTTTAGAAAATCTAATTTTGGTTATACATTGTGAAATAACCGAAAAATTAGGATGGTATAACTTATTAAAAATAACCGGCCGAACCGTCCCATTGACATCCCTAGGGACTTGTGTTCGAACATGCTGCTCAGCATTTCAATTTTGATAATGATAATATTAAATGCAGTTATCTTTTAGTTTCGCCCACGTGATATGTACTTGAAATTTTTTAGATTTTCAGTTTTAAAAAAAAGAAGTGAAACTCTAGTAAAATAATCGAAGTTCGAAATTCTTGTATGTGAAACTTCAGCACATCCGAACTTCTATACGAGAAACTTTGGTACACCGTGCCAGAGTATTCAATTGTGAATTGTAAAAGTTCGAACGTTTTTCTTTTTTATTTGGTTTGATTTTTTGTTTTCGGTCTGGCTTCATGTTTTAAAAAATGAGTAACATATCATTCTTGGTATATATAGCCAATAAAAGAATCAACTAGCATTAAATAATACTTACATTTTGTAAAAATAAGACGAGCATGTTTATTCTTGTTGGCTTGTTGCATTTGCTCGTTAATGATTTTTCACAAAATCCATGCAATCTGACTTATTATAGCATGTTACTTGTTGTCAATAGCTTCACATATTATGGGCAGTAAATCTTGTACGCCAATGTTTATACTGTCTTGACAATGTCATCATAAGAAAATATCGAAAAATCTGTTCAAACTAAGAGGAGGATGGTTACTTCTAATTATAGACGGTCTAACAATCTAAAAATTATTTAAGTGTTCGGAAGTTAATTAAATTCTAAAAAATAAGATAGGTAATCAGCTACAACAGATTAAATTATGCTCATTTATAAATTAAATCCTCAATGTTATTACGCTTTTGGTGATAGAAATAGAAAATCTTTCCTTTAATTTCACTGCCTATATAGGAAAGTCCTTATTCAACATACATAACAAAAAAATTAATAAAAGCTGATCACAGTGCTCATTCACCCCTGTTGAAAATATGGTGGTGAAGAGTAGTGTCAAAAGTAATTCTCTAAGAGCTAAACTCATTACATGCCTTTAAAATACAGGCATGTGAATGATATTAAGCTCACAAAAAACAAAACAAAAGGAGAGAAGAAGAATACAAGGCAAAAATTTAAGAAAAAAGAAGAAGTAAAGGAATAAAGAACACCCTTCTCTCTTTATGCATGAACTTGGCACTTGCTGCAGTTTTAAGCTATGTTGCTCGAATCCTCCAAAAACGTTACTGTATTCATATCGGATGCTTCAAAAATACATAACTTTCAAAGAATCCGACACACACGACTAACAATAATTTTGAAGAGTTTGAGCAACGTATGTTTTAAGACACTGGTGTTAGTGCTTTTATTTTTTCTTGGAAACAAATCTATAGGCAGTTTTTGTAAGGCCATAGCCTAGTACTAATAAGCTAAGATAGAGCAGACTCCGGCTCCAAGGCACCTGTCTCTTTCAAGTTTTTTATCAAGAGAAGATGAAATAACTGATACATAAGCTTCTTCTTCATTGATGGTGTCCAATTTTTTAGAAAGTGGACATGATTTGGGCATAGAGATAAACTTTTGCGGAGCAACTTCTGTTGAGAATCTCATGTTAAGATTTTTGGCCATTATTGTAATGTTGCAGGTTGTTTGTTCAGAAAACAAGAGAGAAAGACAAGAAATGGTTTAAGATTGATGAGGGGAAAGAAAGTGGTAGTATGATAAGAAGTTGGAAAAAGTTGACATAGCCCTTATCAACGTATTGCATTTATAGAAAAAATGAGAAGTATTTGTTACGAAATATGGGTGATTAACTAACACATAACCCCATAAATTAAATAGAAAAAAAAAAGGAAATAATATAAAGATTTAACTGAGGGCATATTTAGGTTGAGGGGTTGGGTTCACGTGAAATAGTTTGTTATAGTTTTACAAGATTACTTTAACACATATGCGTGCACCTAAGCTCAAAGTGTCTTATGGTGTAATAATTATTGGGTGCATCTCTATAAGTGAAATCAACTGTTCAAATTGCATGCTAGCTGATCTTGTTAATTTTTCTTTCTTTTTCTAGAAATTGAGCCTGGGGGTACATTTTTGTTTTTCCTTCTTTCTTTGGTTGGTCTATTCTTTGAAAATCCCAAATTTGACGGATTGAAGTCCCTATTCTATTAGCAGTGGTACAGATCAAGAAGGAAATTGTAGAGAGATTGAGCCTTCTTAGAGATAATAGGAAAGCTTATAGGTGCCGAGGATACATACACAAACTTTGTAATTAGATGCTAATTAATGTTTTCTTCTTGAGGCCTTGCTCCTATGTGCGCCCTTTCGGGTAAGGTGGTGTGGGGGTAGGTGCTCTTTAGGCTGTACTTTTGTTTTATTTGTTATGGTAAGTTTTCACAGTTTACCAAAAAAAAAAAAAAAGTCCCTACTCTACTTTTATCGCTATAAATTAAATTAAATGTCTATATTAAAACTAGTAGCAGCGGACGATGTAGTAGAAAGTCAATTGGCTCAACTGACCCCAACATTTTCAGGTTTCGATACGGAGTAAGATATATATGTTAAAATCACTAAATTTTAAGAAAATAAATAATTTTTAACCTATAATTTCAAAAGTGTAATGACTTAATGATAATCACCTAAAGGTTAAAACCTCCAAATGTAAACTCTAAATTCGCCTCATAATAGGGCCCTCATCCTCTTGAAATCTTGAATCCTCTGAATTTGATGAGGTACGAACAAACCTATTATCTTGGACAGAAGCAGAAAGAGTCTTTTACGATGAAGAGAAGAAAAAATGCAAGAGATCCTCAATTAAAATCTCTTTTATCCCAAGTGTTACCCAAATTAAACCTAAAGGGTCAATCGACCTTAAAATAGGGGAAACATAATATAACTCAAAATTGCAGTTGCGCGAGCATTCTCTATCGCGCTATGATATCACACAAACACACTCAGATACCGCTGGCCTCATAACTTATACCAAAATCACGCTCTGACATTAGCCTTAACCTCCCTTCCAACATAGATCCACATTTTTCTCTAATTTTCTGGTCGTACCATGAGCTTTTTAGGGTTAAATTGCATTTTGGATCCAATTGAAGACACAAGGTCAACATACTTTGTATGTAGCGAGCTCTTTACCCCCTTAATGATTTATTATAATAAATTAGTCGGTTCAATTAAGCTCGAATACTAATGTTTAGGAAAAACAATTATAGGAAAGCATATTGTTATATCGTCACCAATACGTTATTGCCTTTTAACATAAAATACCAAACTACACAACCGTCCTCTACTTTTTGCATTAATTGCATGAAAATGCCTTGTTTGGTGGAAATTGACTAAACAGCTAAAACTCCACACAAGGGGGACCAAAAATCTTGACAAGATTTGATCAACTTCAAACATTTTTCTGACCTTTCTTCAGCTTTGATGATATATTTGAACTTTTCACTGGTAAATTTCCATTTAAAGACGAAAAGATAAACTTACAAAAGGATTTAATTAACAGAAAGAATGTGTTAAATAACCAGATTATGTTCATTAATATTATAGTAGGCAAAATATTGCAGGAATTATGAGGATGTTATTGCCATATTTGTGACGAGCCCAGCACCTATCCAGAGTAGTCCTAGGGATGGCAAACGGTGATGGGTAGATTGAGCCTTTTAACCCCCCAAAAATTCAACTATTTTTTAAATTTTAAACCCGCCCCGCCCTACTTAATTATTTTTCATTTACTCCAAAACTAACTAGTTTAGCATTTTATTTATGATTTTGTTAAGATGGAGTCTTCGAGAGCAACACCTAAAAAGTTTATTCCTATCCTTAATCTTTTCTTTCAATGTTGTCAATTCCGAATACTAATGTATCCTCATGTATACAGTTATCCAATAATTTCCTTTTTCTAACTACTTTAGCCATTTCCGCTACTGTGGTACTCGGGAAAGCATATTTTGTGGCAGAGTATTTATTAAAGGGTACATAATTCAGGAATAATGCAGAAATTTTGTATTTGAACTCAGTTTATTTACGTAAAAATCAAAACAAGAGAAGTATCTGCAGTATTTTGTACCAAAAGAATGATTAGTATTACAAATTCGAGACTCGGGCTTTTGGACCTGATGTATCTAAGGATGAAAGTGATCAATCCACTCTGCGGTAGATCATTATATTTTTTTTTACCAACTATTAGTAATGAAGAGACTAGTTATGCATGGATTAATTATATAAGGATTAGTTATGCGATTTAGTTATTCATGCATTAGTTGTTCTATCTTCTCCACCCGCATAAAACGATGCATAAATTTGACTCATAATTTAGATATACATATTTTATTTATGTGAAATTATAAAATGATAACCAAATACTGATTTTTATAAAAGTAACTAAAAAGCTATCAAACATGATATATTAGCTATGCTAATTTTAATACATTTATAACTTCCTTTCTAACCACACCAAACAACCCCTAGTTGTTGGACTCTTCCTTAATGCCAAGAGTTGCAACCATGTTTGTCCTTTCAAATGAATTAAGGTACACACACTAGTCGATCAAGACAGTCTCTGATTTTGTACTAGCAGTGTCATGACTCCGCATCTTTCAGTAGATCTATTTATTAGTAGTCCAAATCTCCTCAACAAGGACAGCTCCTTTTTGGGTAATAGTATTAGTCCTTATACATATATATATATAGTCAGATCTCTCTATAAATTGCATCATCTTTAACAATATTTTACTACTAACAATGAAGGTTTTTTGAAACCGATTTTTCATGTTATGTTATATATATATTATATATTCTCTATAAGATTTTGTTATAGCAACAAAAAAATATCCGAACAAACAATGCCGGACATCCACATGAAAAATTAGGGGGCATTGAGATAGGCTGGCTTCGAGTGTATTTTTCAGATGCATGCTAGTTTCTGCATAAGAGCTTTACAATCGCAATAAATGGCAATTCATTATGCCACATCACTGACTATTACATGTTCCTGTTTCATTAATTGTATTTTGTGTTCCATTTGAAAAAGGTCAGAGGACTTGACCTCTCAAAGAGGCAACCCTCTTTTTGCATTAGTGACAATGCCAATGATAGTAAAACCAAACTACAAGTGGCGATGCATAGTATGGTGGTAATTAAGATGAGTATTTCGATCGATGCTGACAATACATGTCATAGCTAGTGGCACAAGAAGTGACACCTTGATACAATTACGGGGCCGTTTGGTTCATTGGATTAGGTGCATTATGACGGTATAAGGAGGTATTAGCTACAATCAATATTATTCTTACATGAAAATCTTGACATAACATATTGCATA
Organism: Lycium barbarum; assembly: GCF_019175385.1. NCBI lineage: Eukaryota > Viridiplantae > Streptophyta > Magnoliopsida > Solanales > Solanaceae > Lycium > Lycium barbarum. The sequence goes on along the minus strand of NC_083337.1, from coordinate 3,712,786 downwards.
TAGAAGATGAAATTGAGTATCCAGGTTATAATCATCGTGGATAACTTAGTTTTGAACCTAACAACCCCTTTAAGTTAATTTCGTAGACCATTCATGAACTTGTAAGATTTTCATAGGATGGGTAATGTCCATTCTGCTATTTAATTTTTTAAAAGTATTTAACTTGTACTTAATATTGAAAAACTTCGGACAAACAAAATTAATCGTAATTTCAAAGTAGGAATACAAGTTCACTTATGAAAAACCACCATACGTCATCAATTATTCAAGAAGCCAAGAGGCTAAAGCCAAACCGAAACCATCACAACACAAATCATACTAAAGATGATGAAGATTATACATCTAAGAAATGCAAACAGTACATAAAAGAAATAGCTATCCAAATCAAAAAAGGGAACCAAATGTAACTTCCTATTTGAATATCTCTGAAGTTTGAACTGCACAAGCATATCAACTATACACGGTATGTCAGAAGTTTATAACTTCAGATCTGGATTCTCTAATTCAGCCAAAGTCCTGATGTTGATCTTGAAGCGGCTAAAAATTAAATGATTTATATTTTTGGCTATGCCATAAATATCAATTCTCCAAGGGGTGACTGTGCACTTGCCCCGCTGAATTTTATCCATTATAAGAACAAGGTCATAAACTAGAGTAAATCATTTGCCACATTAAAGTGACTGAACCATAATGGTAGCATTACAAAACTGTGTTTTCTCACTTTAAGATAACTGAAATTTATATGCACTGCTTTTAAAATACAAATCATTAAAAGGTCAATTTTCGGCTCAGAAAATACAAATGACAAAAGAATCTAGCGTGTTATTTACTATCTATATTTTATAAAACAATGACAACTAAAATTTTGAATGAAATAAAAAAAAAGAAACACGATAACCCCACGCCAAAAATTTGACTTTCTGGTCACTTGTATATCTCGAGCAATTCACACTTAGTTCAATTACTTTAGCGTGACAAAAAGTAGTTAAGTAACTTCACTATTATACATGGTGAATTTAGTGTAAAACATTAAAACCAACCCAAGAGAAAAAAGAAAAATAGATTCAAGTAGCATTGTTCTCTGCTACTGGAAATTATATGGATACAAAAGTAAAACAAGTAAAGATTTTATACACTTCCTCTTGTTAACCAATATATTTCACCACTATGAATATAGTATGTAAGCACTAAGGATAATTTGAGACTTACGCAGAAAGCTACAAATTGTGTTTGGTACTTGTGAAGTGCTACTATGTTCGTCCTAGTCACCAAAGATCTAAAATTTCCATTTGGGTGTGTTCGGTACGAAGGAAAACATTTTTCAATTTTCTTGTATTCGTTTAATCAAAATTATTAGAAAATATTTTCTTTAGTAAAACAAGTTTCTTAAACATAAGAAAATGACTTCTCTAATCAAAGTAAGGAAAACAAGTCCACAATTGGAATTTCACCAATCACCCTACCCCCACCAAATCCACCCCCAACCACCAAAACCCAACAACTCCCACAACCACACGCCTCCACCACCCCAACCTCTCTACCACGCACCCCCTCCCCTCCACCCCATCGATTTTTTTTTTTAAGTTTTCTACACCACCCATCCCCCCTCCATTTTTTTTTCTTAAAAGAAAGTTTTAAAAAAAATTTGTTTAGTTTTTTACACCACCTACCCCCACGACACCCAATCACACCCCCCCCCCCTTCCTAATTTTTTTTTTTTAAAGTTTTGAAAAGATTTTTTTTTTTTAATTTTGGTTTTCTACGACTCCCCACCCCACCCACCTCCCCCTCCAAAAAAAATTAATTTTTTTTTAAAAGAAAAAGTTTTGAATTTTTTTTTTTGGTTTTCTACAAAAACCCCTCCCCAACACCCCACCATCCCCTCCAAAAAAAATATTTCTTTAAATAAAGTTTTCAAAAAAAATTCTTTTTTGATTTTCCACACCCACCCCCGGCCCCGCCCCTTACCCCCTCCCGAATTTCTACTTCATGTTTAATTTTACCTTTATAAAAAATTTATGAAAATGGAAAGTTTGTGTGGTTAAATTTGGTGTGAGGTGGGTGGTGGTGAGGGATATATTGTAGGTTGTCGTGGGAGTGGATACGATTTTTTTTTCATTTTTTACAAAAGTAAATAAAATATATGAAATAGAATATTTGGGAGGGGGTGGTTGGATAGGTGTGGGGTGGGTGGTGGTGTGGGTGAAGATGAAGTGTGTTGGAGGGTGGTGGTTGGGTAGGGGGTGGTGGTGTAGGGTAGAGGTGGGTGAAGATGAAGTGCATGGGACGGTGGTGGTTGGGTGCACTACAAAAGAAACCCTAATTACCAACAAAAAATTCCGTTGGTAAATTGATCAAATCGGTTGGCAAATTGAGTTACCAACCGAATACCAACTGATATTGATCCGTTGCTAAAAGGCTCGATGGTAAATTTTGCCAACCAATTTTAATTTGTTAGTAAAATTACCAACTAAAAATTGGTTGGTAAACACCCAAAGATGTTGTTGCTAATTTTTGAAGCTTGGCCCTGAAATTTCCGTTGGTAAATTCACTAACCTATTTTCGGTTGGTATATCGTTAGTACCTTTACTAACTAATAGAAAAGGAGTTAGTAAATTTGGTTCTTCATCATTCAATTGCGTAGGTAATTTGTTGGTAACTATAGTAACAAAAAAGAAATGTTGTTGGTATTCCGTTAGCAACGGTACTAATGGATAATAATTTGGTTGGCAAGTCCGATAGTAAAATTTTCAAGACACATTGGTAATTGGTTAGCAATTTTAGTTACAGAAAAGTTATGTTGGTAATTTACCAACGAATTTTCGAAACGTTAGCAAGAACGGTTATTTAGTTTTCTAAATTACGTTAGTAATTGGTTAGTAATATTAGTAACAACAAATTTTTTTGTTAGTAACCGTCAGCAAATTTATTAACTGATCGTTAATTTGTTGGTAAATATTACTAACCAAAGGAATAATATTTATATTAATATAAAGCTTTGAAAAATCTGAAAGCAGTAAAACAAATCCAAAAAAAACATTTACTTATTTCATGAATAATAACATCTATCATAGAGTTGAAGAAACAATCCAAAGTGTGTCTAACATAAAACAATCTAAAATTAATCTAAATGACTTGTTTCATTATTTGAGGACTTGTCAGGTCTACCAGAAGGAGGTGAAGGTAAGCGAACTATGATGCCCGAACAATGTGCTTGAAGTATCTGATTAACTTTCTCTTGCACCTCTTGTTGCACTTCATGTCTCATTTCTACACGCAATACTTGTCGCATTTCTTCCCTTATTCCTTGTCTGATCTCTTCTCTCATCTCATGCTTCATTTCTTGAAAACGATGTCCAACAGATTCTTGCACTCGAGCATCAAAGTCTAGATGTTAGTCTGAATCCCCCTCTTCGAATTCAGAATAGTACATATCTCCAAGGAAAGGAACTAATGCCAACCAAGAATTCATACAGCAGAACAGTTTTTTGATAGGTTCACATAGTAGAACAGTTGGAAAAAAGAAATAACTTAGTAGTACGCACGTCAATCCATTCATCTGGGACAAGATGAAATCACCAGGCCATCTGTTACAGTCAACGTAGTTGTTATGGACTGAAGCTATGAATATCTGAAAGGGTGAAAAGGATTTTACAGCAAGGAAAAATTTCCAACCGAAGTTTCAGAAGGAAAAAGGCAGGGAAGGAGAGAAGCAACAAGACAATACTCACTGGAAACTGAACATATTTTGTGGCAAACTTGGAAGGAAGATCCATCCAAGTAAATGATATCTCTATATATGTCCAGAACTCTGCATCACAAGAAGTTCATCAGAAAAGAAATGTCAGCTCAAATTGATGTTACTTCATCTTATTTTTTCAAACTTGTGTAACCACTGAGCACCAATGGAATAGATGATGCAATAGAAATATGATCCACAGCCAACACTACATCCTCCTACCAGTAATAACAGTACAGTATTTGCTGATATGCGTGACCATAAATAGGGTAGTAAAGCAGTCTAGATAACAAGCATTGTCAACACCAGAATATGTGAATGTCTATATAACTGCATGCCGACTCATATTTCCTTCTCGGTAGTTGGTGCATTTATAACAGCAATTGGATCTCTGTCTTTATTGGCTTCATTTCAAAACTCGTAACCGAAGACAAAGATATCCTCATAGCAATATTTGCTAATACATTAATGTATTCCATGTAGTAGATTGGGTGCAAGTCATTAGTTTCAACACGTCCAGGTAGTCGTCTCAGGTTCACTGTATATAGGTGACAAGTCGCCAAATCCAAAAAGGTAAAGTCATATAGTAAGCACAACATTAACATCATCCCAAAGGTTCTGGAGAAGCCTTGAGAACATGAGCAATTACAAGTTGCTCCTATAGAGATCACACCCTTTTTCTCTTCTCCAAAGTTTTAGTAGATGATGATACATAGTCAGTTAGTTGTATATCATATGTCTTCAACAATCTATGTAAAATGGAAAGTGTTACGAATTTTACCTTTCATTGACCAGATCTTCATAGTGTTATCCATTCCACAGCTAGCACTGTGATACATATCAGAAGGATGGAAGTCCTACAACCATCACAGACTAGCGGATAAGCTCAAAATCCTAGTTCCCAGTATTGTTGACAACACCAGCTCCATCGTTGGAGTAGGCCGCCACAGCTAACAGAGTAACTTACCACACTGAGTAATTCATTTTGGTGACCCCCAGCACCAGTACATACCAAAATGCATATTCCAGTATGAACATTCCACAAGTGAACGGATTCATCCTGGAATATTCGTGATAATTAAAATATGCCATGTGAAATAGATGCAAAATTGATTGATGCTCTACATACATCTTGCAACAGTTGAAAAAATTTCTTCACATTTTAGAGGAAAATACAATTTTCCCTTTTGAGGAAGGGTTAAGAAAGAAAGAGACGGATACTTAAGGAACATACTTTGCTGGCAGATACTACAAGAGATGGTTTCAAGGCTTGCGTCCTAATTTCGTTTATTGAGTCTCCATGCCCAACAAAGCTCTGTTCAATCATAAACAAGCAGATTAACGAAGGTGAATAGACAAATGCTATTAAGTTAACATGTAACTAGTTTTAAGAGCACCTTAATCTTTCAAGTTTGTATTGTTAATACAACTTAACATGGAACGAATCACGACGGGAAACTTAACGTGCGCATATCATGAGGAACTAAGATGGACCAGATCATGGAATAAAGGAAATACTTTAGTATTCAGATAAAGATTAATTAGATGGATGTTACGAACTCATTTGCAGATATTCATTTTTTATAACTAAAGAAGCAGCTACTTTTGTTTAACCATGTAAAGTGTGAATGAAAGATTTCATGTACAAGACCTTGTGTATCTTCTCATTGCCAGCATCAATAACGCGAAGAATTCGATTTCTTTATCCAGCCACTACTAATAGACTCCCATCAATATTGCAAGCCCAACTTACAATGTCAAATGATTCATCTTTCTGATCAACAAAGCACATGGAAAAGGCCAAAAGCTTTTTAAGCATACGAGATGACATATGTAAAGTTCAAATGCAACAACTGAGTACTTGCAACTTCTTACGTCTTCATCGATATAAGACTGCAGCACAGCAATAACACCACCTTCGAGACATTGGTATACAGTAACCTGACAAACCAGCAAAAAGTTAAAAACTTATAAGTAGAAATGTATACTGATGCTAGCAGTCTGATTCTTCTGTTACTGTTATCTTTTTTCAGTTCTATATTTTTTAACAACTCTCAGATGACATATCTAGACCAAGAAAATACACCACATTTACAGGAGCATGCACCTGTCCAAATTCTAAATTTAAACTTCAGCAATAAAAATTTACCATCATGCATAACTCTCAGGTTTGATAAGAAACGCGACAAGATATATAAGCATAACTCCACAATGTGAAGAGATGGTACCAGATTTATAGTTTATACCCAATTCTGAAAATTATTATCTTTGGCATGGACAGTTATATAATAGTAAATTCAAGTTTGCTAGAAGAAACCAGGAAATAATAATTAGTATCACCTTAATATCCTCCCATTAGAAGTCCTTTGTCTCTGGATTAATGGACTAATTATGTCCGTGGTCCAGTTTCTCATCTAAGATTTTTGTGACTGCCCAAGCTACTTTATTACTTGGCTCCAGGCTTCAATAAGTAATGAACATAATAATTTTTACTATCAAATCATGTAAAAGATAACACAATAAGCAAAATATTAAGGCAAGTTACTTGCTACAACAAGTTAAAACACAATGATAGTGGACGTCATTACATATAAGTTAAATCCATCAACTTTTTGCGCATCTTTTCCTATTCAGAAAGAGGATACCGGAAAACCAATAAGTTACCAGATGCTGCTATGAACTAGGATTTAGTTGGTGAAATAATGATTATGACAAACAAATGAAAAAAAAATCAAAATATGTCAATGGGGTGCAAGTTTAGGATATTTTAGTCGAAGCCCTTGCTCATTTAATGACAAAGGGTACGTGAAGTCGCCTAACAAAAAATGATTTGGGATGAGAATATGGATTTCTACTATGGATTTCTTCATATTAGAGTTCAAAAAGAAACTAGTATCACATTTTCAAACTTAATCGTAAATTTCATATCAGAACCTCATTCTTTGAACACCTACCAGCCTTACTTCATATAAAATATATTAAAAAGGTTTCCCCTATACGAGACCACTTCATGAGCATATATTGATATGGAAAACAGTGTTCTACCATATTGAAAAAAAAAAGTTCCCTCCAAAGATGCAATGATACTCATAATATAAGCATGAAACAAAAATGAACTAAAAAAATGTAAATGGCATGGTACTTGTACTCTTACCCTCCAAGGACGACTTCAATTAGGATACGAGTACCATCATTTGTTTTTGAAGAACTTCTTGATCTAATTTCATCTTCAGGTGTATCAAGCCCGGAAGATGATGATGGTACAGATCTATTGACTGCTGCGACTGATTGTGGCGTTTCTAGTCCAACGATTTAGGTTATAGTGGTGCTTGATTAGGTGTGGACTCCACATAGGAGGAGAGGTCAGTGGATTTGCATTCCTCTTTTTTAAAATATCTACCTGGTCCACCTCTCCTAGGTGCCATATCTGCAACTTCAAAGCTACAAGTAGATGAAGAAATAACATAATTAATGAATCATGATCTGGTCTAATTATAACGAGTAAGTAATTAATTAAAAAAACTTCCAAATAACAAGGTGGCTCTAAAAACTAAAGGAATTCATGTGTTAATCCAGACATGGAAGATAAATATATAAACACTTAAAGAGGAACAAGTCTATTTCATCACTATTTCTAAATGTAGTTCTAGAATCAACTACTTCTCTGATAAAAATGAGAGTGAGGGATGACTTTTCAAACAGACAACCTGAAAACTATTAAATACAAATACTTAAGTTGGTCACAACGAAATCTAAAAGCAGCGAGATCTAAAATACAAGAACTTTACCGACAAGAAATACAAAATCCAATAGTAATAGATATAACTTACAGACTATGTTTCAATCACTCTAACTCTTATTTGAAGAGATTGGAGTAATTTGACTCTATTCACTGCCACTTGCATCATATGCCTCTTCATCCTCATTTTCATCATCTTCATCTAATTCAGATTCATCATGAATTTCTACCTCATCACCTAAATCATCATCATCGTCTCTTAAGTTTATGAATTCACCATTTGGATCATTCCGCACAATAGTTTCATTGTCGGGTACCACATCAAATGTTAAACCATCTTCATCATTTTGGAATGGCTCTACAACATCAGCTGGAGGTAATTGTGAAGAAGATGGGGGCATATCCACAATACCCCGAGCTTTTGTTTTGCACACAGCCCACCAGTCAGTCTTATCACGTCGTAAGCTAGGATAAGCGGCATAATACACTTGGGCCGCTTGCATTGCCAAAACAAATGGTTCATACTTTTTAAATTTCCTGCGATGGTTGACATCTACAAGTTTATATTGCGGGTGAATCTTCATTCCTACTTTTGGTGTGGGATCAAACCATTCACACTTAAATACAACAGTTCTCTTTATCGGCGTGCTACCCTTGTACTCCAATTCAAGGATATCAGTAAGCACACCATAGTAGTCATAGTCATCTGCACTGTAGTTGGTTCCTTTTATGCATACACCGCTGTTATTAGATGCTCTAGAAGAACTGCGGCTTTTAGTGTGAAATTTATAGCCATTGACATTATAACCCGTGTACGGTTTTGCTGATCGACGCGGACCTTCTGCAAGGGCCTTGATGAATTCATTATCTATGTGGACTCGTGCCTATTAAATAAAAACAATCAGAGTTTATCATAAGTAATGTAAGTAAAAGAGGAAAGATACTGTACAGGGTCTCACATATCTTTTGAACCATGATGCGAAATCTTCATCAAGTTTCCTATCCACATCCTTCTCCGTAATTTGTGGAAAATTTTGACGCAGGGAGTCAATAAAATTTCTTTGAAACACATGCAAAAAAATGACACGCAAAATTATTTTCACAATTTTGATGTATAAATGAAAATAAAAGCTTGAAATCTTACTGCACATATGGTTGCACTTCTACGCAATTTAGTAGAATATAAATATGAGCTGCATCAAGTTCTTCTTCTGTCAGATATCTCGGATCCTGTTCACCAAATCCTTTACCTGGATAGGTGAATATAGAAAGATTACCGTGGTGTTTACCCTGATCACATGTACCACCATCATCATTTTGTGGAACTTTCCTATGCCTTGTGTAAACATGAGGCTCAAAGTAGTGTGAACAAAAAGAAGAAGCTTCCTCAACTAAGTAAGCATTGCATATGGATCCTTCAACATGTGCCTTATTACGAACATTGTGTTTGTAATTCCAGAGGTTTCTGAAAATATCACATAAGCTCAAGTCATTAGTCACACGTGATAATGAAAATGAGGTAATTAAATATATCAAATGAAATATTACCTCTCAAATGGATACATCCACCGATTTTGCACCGGACCAGCTAGCCTTGCTTCATAAGCAAGATGCACAGGGAGATGTTCCATTGAATCAAAGAAGCTAGAAGGGAGTATACGCTCTAATTTACAAAGTATTTCAGGTATTTCTTTTTGAAGTCTTACCATATCCTCTTCTCGTATTACCGTGGAAGTGAGATCCCTAAAGAAAAGGCTCATCTCAGTAAGTGCTTCCCAGACTTTTGTTGGTAATAGCTCACGAAACGCAATAGGAATCAATCTTTGCATGAATACATGACAATCGTGGCTTTTCATACCAAACAACTTATGTTTTTTCATGTCCACACACCGTCCCATATTTGAGACATATCCATTTGGAAATTTCAGATTTTTCACCCATTCACACAAAACCTTTTTTGACTCCTTGTTTAGTGTGTAAATAGCTTTCGGGTATTCGCCACCAACAGCATGTAGTTCAGGGCGTCGACAGAACTCTTTCAGGTCTTCTCTAGATTTGGGGTTATCTTTTGTTGTACCATCTACATCCAGTACTGTGTTGAACACATTCTCAAAAAAGTTCTTCTCAATGTGCATTACATCTAGATTATGCCGAATGAGATTGGTACTCCAATACGACAAATCCCAAAATATGCTTCTTTTCTTCCAACCGAAAAACTTACTAATTTGACGATTAACAATATCAGCCCCAAGTTCTGTTACCTTTTTTAGTCCCAATTCTTCTATCTCTCTCAAAATTTCCTCACCTGACCGTACCGGTGTAGGATGAACTGTGACTACTTTGTTCTTTCTAAATGAGTTCCTATCCTTTCTATATGGGTGATCCGGTGGTAGGAACTTACGATGATTGTCAAACCAAGATTGTTTGCCACCTTTTGTCAAAGTAAAAGCATCTGAATTCTCCATGTAATATGGACATGCTAGCCTACCCGCAGTACTCCACCCAGACAACATCGAATATGCGGGAAAGTCATTGATTGTCCACATCAAAGCAGCTCGCATTTTAAAATTTTGCTTCTTAGAGATATCATATGTGTCGACACCTATATTCCATAGATTCTTTAGTTCAGCAATCAAAGGCTGCAAGAAAACATCCAATTGCTGCTTAGGATTCTTTGGCCCAGGAACTATAACTGACAAAAACAAATAGGGATCTTTCATACACATCCAAGGCGGCAAGTTGTATGGTGTCACAATTACTGGCCAAGATGAATATTGTTGTCCTGTTTGTCCAAATGGCTGAAACCCATCTGTGCATAGCCCCAATCTGACATTACGACTTTCCATTGCAAAAGATGGATGCATTCTATCAAAGTGTTTCCATGCGGGTGCATCTGAACAGTGACGCATCACACCTTCCTCAACTTCATGCTCGGCATGCCATCGCATGTGTGAAGCAGTAGCTTCGGAAGCATACAGTCGTTGCAACCGTGGCGTAAGAGGAAAGTAATACATCTGTTTAAATGGTACAAGATTTCTCTTTGAATTAGATCTTTGCTTACTAGGCTTGTACCTGGGATGACTACAAAACTTGCAATATATAAGTTCACTGTCTTCTCCCCAATAAATCATGCAGGCATTAACACAACTATGAATTTTTTCTACTGGCATGTTCATTCCACGCATTAACTTCTTAGTTTCATAGAAATTTTTGGGCATCAGGTTATCAGGCGGAATTATCTCATTCACATATTGACAAATGTCATCAAAACATCTTTCAGAGAGGTGGTGTTCAGCCTTGATGTGCAACAAACGCGCAACAGCTGATAATTGAGAATGCGTTTCGCAACCAGGCCACACTTCTTGATTTGCAGCATCAATCATATCATAAAATTTCTGTGCATCAGGATTAGGAAATTCTTCCATATCATTTGGATCGAATGAGGGACCAGCAGCCTCATGGAGCATTCTATGATATGAAGTAGATGGTCCAGGCTCATCAAATGCACCATCATTCACCGGTGGGCTATTCATTGTATGATCCCAGTTGTGCCTCCTTTCATGTTGATGTATATTTCCTCTAACCTCATTTTCTCCATGCAAGTACCAAACATGATAGTCCGGTTTAAAACCATCGCTCAACAAATGTGCATGGACTGTATGAACATTTTCAAAGTTTCTATTCTGACATTTCTTTCGGTTACACGGGCACCTTAGTCTCTCACCATCCCTCCCTTCTGGATGATTCATGGCAAACTCAATAAATTGTTGTACACCCCTTACAAATTCTGGATGATATAGACCTCCAGATAACCTTTTGTACATCCATTGACGATTTGAACTCATTTTCCTTACAAGCCTTCTTTCTGTAAATATGGGAAGAGTAAAGAATATTATAATTTATACAATCTCTGGATAGTAAAACAAGTGAAATTTACAACTAAGTATCAAGACAAATGTTTCCGCTAAATTTTAATTGCAGTAGTATCTTGCTTCTTTTCTTTTTCTTTATGTAGCTTAGTTTAATCAAAACTTCATAAAATAACTACTATTGGGACATACTATGATTCAAAAGTTTTATTCTACGACGATAAATACAATGTATCTAAATAAGTAAGTTAGTGTAGATCCTATTTTGATTTGGTAACCAAAGATCAGAGTAAATGTTCCAGCACATTATAAACCAAAAAACAAACAAGTCCAGTTATTATGAGCACAAGCTTCAAAATGAAGTGTTATGCAACAGGGGGTTCGAAAACAGTAGACCTAAAAGAAATCTTGAGCCCACTTCACAACTATCTTAGATAATTCACCTTTATCAAGGGTATTTGAAAACACAACCCAACCCATAAACTACAACCTATATAATTAGCCAAACAAATGTAGCATATTAGCAGAGGATTGATCGAATCAAACAAATAAGGGAAAAGTAAGATTGATAAAGAATACTTACCACTTAGCTAAATAGATTGTGCAATTGAGAATCCAAGAGCACGGATGAATTTGGGGAGACCGTAGTTTGAGATTATGTTTTAATTGAGAAAACCATGGAAAGGATTTACATATCAGTAGTGGAATTGTGAACTGTGATCGTGGGTTGAAACTGAAATAATGGCGCGGAGCCTATCTAATTGGGGCTGAGGGTTTTGGCGCATAGTTGTAACTTTTCCTTTTTTCTTTGGACACTATAGAATTTTAATGACTTCTTCCGTTTTTGATATGTAGTATTTTTGCAATTTTTTTAAAATTCTTTATATTCCCTCCGTTCATTTTTACTTGTCCAGTATTCTAAAAATAAATTTTCACTTTTACTTGTCACTTTTAGCACATCAAGAGAAGATAATTTTATTTTTCCTGTTTTACTCATAGTATTAATTACTCACTTCAAATTATTTTTCAAATCCAACAAAAATATGCACTAATTAATATGGGCACAGTGATAAATTATGCACTTCATTTATTAATTCTTAAATAGCGTGAAAAGTCCAAAGTGGACAAGTAAAAGTGAACGGAGGGAGTATTACTAGTAGCTAATCACATGATTTAGAGCCTGTTTGGCCTAGCGGTCTTGAGGCCAAAAGTGCTTTTTTAAATATTTGAGGTGTTTGGTTTGCAAATTGAAACATGTCATTTTACGAGCACCAGCTGATAATCCAAGCAAAATCACAATGAAGTTTTTGAATTTGCACTGTAAAAATCCCAAAAAATAACTTTTTTTTTTTAAAAAAAAGGGTGTGTGGGGGGGGGGGGGGGGGGGGGGTTGGTGTGAAAAACAAAAACAAAAAACAAATTTTATAGAAAATTTTAGAGGTGGGGCCGGGAGGGAGAGGACGGTGCGTGGGTTGGGTGGTGGAAGGTAGGAGTGGGTGGGGTCGTGGAGTGGGGTTTGAGATGGGGTGGGTGGTAAAAGGTGGGGGTGGTGGGTTTGGGTTAGTGGGGGTGGGGTGGCGTGGGGGTGGGGTGGTGGGGGAGGAGGGGTTAGGTTTGTTGGTGTGGGGGGTGGAGGCTGGGGTGGGTTGGGGAATGCGTTGGTGTGTTTTTGTTAATCCAGAAAATGTTTTTCCTCAAAATTTTAAGGAAAACATTTTTTAAGATCTTTAGTGCAATCAAATAAGAGAAAATAGGAAAACGTTTTTCTTCATATTAAACACACCCATAGTGACAATAAATCAACGAACAGAGCATGCTAATATAACAGGTAGTACTACATGTATTAGTAAAGTTTTCAGAACTCAAATTGCAGTTAGTTTGTTTTGAATTTTTAGACTAGAAGAACTCCGAGAAAATATGCGTTGTTTATAAATGTTTTGACTACTTAACAATATTTAATATTTTTGTTTATCAAAGTATTATACAACAACATACTCAGTATATTCTCACATGATAGGGTGTGGGGAGGATAGAGTGTACACAGACCTTACCCCTACCTTGGGAGGTAGGAAGCCTGTTTCCGATAGACCCTCGACTTAAGAAAAGGTGCCAAGACCATAATAATAATAGGCATCAATGTAATATATTAATTGAGATTTTTTAATATGTACTTTTAAATTTTAATTAAATAAAAGTAAAAACTTAATTAATTAAAGTCTTTCATAATAGATATTTAAAACAATCTCTCTATAAAATAATCTTGATAGTAAACGTTCATTGATACTTGTCCTTTTTCGTAATTTCACACTCACAGTCACTTTTCTAAGAATAGTCAAACACAATTTGCTTGTTAAAAGTAATCAAAAGCATTTTTCTAATGAATTAGCCAAACGCAAACTACTTCTCACCAAAAGTACTTTTTTGAAAAGCATTTTTAAAAAAAGTAATTCTCAAAATAAGCAGTTTTTAACGGCTAGGCCAAATAGGCTCTTATACATGTATTATTGATTATTTTGAAAATGGTAAAGATTAAAAAAAATAAAATTGGAGGGGTTGGTGAGGGCTAATTTTATAAAAAGCAAGCAAATAAAGAGTCTTTACAAATGTAGCCAAACTGGCTAATAAAAATTCAAGAATTAATCTAATGACCAACTTAAGACTTATATGATGTCCTAAGTTGGTTCTACAACTTGTTAAGAAATAAGTGAAACTAGATAAAAATATGAAAACTGCAAATTCACGTTCTTAAAAACCATATTTTGACCAACAGATGGCCTGAAAACTGTTTCTTGGAATTGTGCTTTTGCTGATGAATTGCTGCAGCTGCTAAGCCTTTGCATGAATGGCTTGATCATGTGATGAACCAAATCTTGTCCAATCCTGGCCCAAACCTGCAGCCTTACTCTCAAACCTGCACACATTAAAACCCAGTAAAGTAGTGCAGGTCTACTATTATTGCCCAATTTCCTGCAGCAAAAATGGCCTGCAGTACTTATCTTCAAATCCTTGAAACAGATTTGCATCAAATCCTTTCCTATATGAATAAGATCAATGACAAACAAAATTCAAATGTCCTGCACATCTGGTGTTTTGGTATTTCCATGCATACACTGTATAACCTTTGAATAGAATCATGTATTGTGAAAAACCAGCTGCACAGTCATAGCAGCAACTCCAATTCCTGCTATTGCCCAAATTTTCCCAATCCTTCCAAAGCAATATCTGCTCCCATTTGAAATACACCAGCATATGCCCAAAGTACTTATTATCAGCACACCAGAAGCCAAAATCCATGGAGTGAGCAGTCCATTGAGTATTCCAGCCTTCTAAAGCACCAGCTGCCAGTACTTGCAGCCTTTGTTTCCTCTTGTAATGACAAATCAACAATTCCCATATCATTTTCTCTAGCTATAGGATCAATGGAATGGCAACCATCTCCAAATATGAACCAAATTTGTACCACATCATTATTGAATTGAATCAATGGTAACAGACTAACAGTTGTACTTTCAAACTTAAAACAAATTTGCACCATATCAGTGGTTCAGTCATGCTTCAAGTTTTCTGGTTTCCTCAAGAAATTGCATTTCCTTGCATAACTTAAACCTGCAAAAAAAGAAAACAGCGTTTGTGTAAAAATTTATCACCATACTCTTCTCCCATAGGATTTGAGCATGATGATAAGGTCTTGTTTTCATCCCACCACCAACAACCATCTTCAAAACTACCAGTAGGAATAGCTCAACAAAAGCCTGCTGCAAGTGCCAACAATTCTACATAACCTCCATATTGCCTGAACATACAAATACCAAGTCCTGAGAATCTCATATCATCTCCTAAGTACCTAGGATCAGTGGTACAAGCAGCATCAAATTTTTCCCCTTCTGCATACTAGCAACAAATTCACCAAAATTACCCTTGATGGTTTCTAAGCCTATCCACTTCAACCAAATATGCACCAATCATTCCAACCATAAACAAAACTGTGAGAATGCGCGTAAAGTAATCCTTAATCAAAGTTGCAAAACGTGAATAAAACAAACAAAAATAGCTATTTTTGAAACAATAACATCAATCATAAAGTTAATAAACAATCCAAAGTATGTCTTAACATAAAATACTCTAAATAAATCTAAATAGTACTCTTGTCATTATTTGACGAAGAGTCGCGTCTACGAGGAGGAGGTGTAGGTAAGCCGGCTATGATGAGCGACATACGTGCTTGGAGTATTTGATCAACTTGCTCAGTCACCTCTTGCTGCACTTCTGATCTCATTTCTTCACGCATTTCTTCTCCCATTTCTTGTCTAATCTCTTCTCTGATCTCTGCTCTCATCTCATTCTTCATCTCTTCCTTCATTTCTTGCATACGTTGTCCGACACATTCATTCACCCGAGCATCAAAGTCTAGATCTGGATGTCGAGATGTTGAAGCGGAGGATGCGCCAACATGTCCATAAAGAGGTGCTTGAGAACCAAGACCATAAATGCGCTTCTTCTTAATCCCGCCAACTTCATCCAAATAAATTTTTGAGAAATCAATTGTTAGATGCTCATCGGATCCATCTTCAGGTTGCGATGCAGATGCAATCTTAGACATTACGGCATCCTGAAAGCAACAAATTATGACATGAATATTATAATAATATTTTCGAAGAAAAACCATCAAGAAATAATCAGATACAACAAAATAGAAACATTAAATGTTAAAATAACACCTTAAGGAAACAATTATTTGATGTAACAACATCTAACTTTTCCCATACGAATTGCATTACTTGTTTGGCGTCAACTTGTCACACCTTTCAGATGAAACAATATTTAACAAACTTCCAGAAAGGTATAAAGAAGTGGTAAATGAAAGGTTCGCCATCTTCATAAAGTATTTTCTTCCTTTTTTCGGGAATCCTTTAGGCATTTTGATTAAGAAGTATATCCTGGATCATGTTCTATATCTTATACGAGCAATTATGTAACTGATCCAAATCAGATATCAAGCATATTTCAAATTAAAACTCAGATCATAAATTTGTCAAAAGCTCTACTTTTTAATGGTTTAGTTGCATGATCAAGTTAGGATTAAACATGAGGGATGATTTAAGCCAAAAACTCGACACAAATCTAGAAGATAAACAGCAATGCTTACGTCCAGGAAAAAAATAGCAATGCTTACGTCACTTACATATGTGCTCTTAGACTTCTGGTCCACAAACTCATTATTCGCCTTGAGATGTGTCTTCTTCAGAAGCTCATGTGAATGAGGTGGTCTTCTTAGTTCTAGACCCTAAAATCGAAATTGCATTTACCAGATTAATACATAAGGACTAGCTTTGAAGAAATTATAGCTTGGATATTTAAAATTGAATATACCAGTAGTCTTGCATGTTCTCGGTGAGTTCTAGAGCCTCCTGTATGGCGTGAGGGGCCAGATCCTTCGCCACCTTTCTCACTTAATCGATTTTTTGAACATTGTACGGACTTGGCTTTAAAAGCGTCAGTCTCCCAATGAGGCTTCCAGCTATCCCAAATAGATGTCGGGATATGTTTGCGCTTCTTCTCAAAGGCTCTTGCTTCAGATAACATACCTTTGTATCGTTCTGCACATTTTCTCATAAACGCATCCTTTATGGCACCTTCTATTGCAATATCCCATCGGAAACGTTTCTGTTTTAAAAGAACAAAATAAAAACAATAAAAGGCGTTGTTTTAATTGTACAAAGTTCATTAGTGAAATGATAATTAGCAAAAATTTACCTTAAACTCCTCCCAATAGAAGTCCTTTGTCTCTGGTGTAACAGACTTCCAATTATGTCCTTCGTGATCTAGCTTCTCCTTGAAGATTTTTGTGACTGCCCGAGATACGTTATTACTCGGCTCCAGGCTTGAATAAGTGATAAACATAACAATTTTTACACTTTCAAGTTAGCTAAAAGATAACACAATAAGCGAAAAAATAAGGCACGTTACTTGCTACTACAAATTAAAATACAATGTTAGAGGCTGACGTGTGGCCGTCCATGTGGATAATTTTTTCCACGTGGCATTGCCACGTCAGCTTAAATGGTCAGTCGTTAAGTGGAGAGGTATTTGAGGTCCCTTCCATTGACAGCAAGGGCCCTTTCGACACAAAAAACTAACGGAGGGTATAGATGACCGATTTCGAATAGTTCAGTGGTATTTTTGACCCTTTGTCGTTAAATTTATAAAGAAAGATAAATTTACCACTAAATGCTAGATTCATAAAACATATCAATTGATGTAGAATCCATCACTAAATTTATTATTTAATGTTAAATTCGTCGAAAAATATCAATCGATTTAGCACCATCCTTATATTTACCAACCGTTTGAGCACCAATTGGTGATTTACCAACCACTTTAATTTCTCGTTTGGTAAATTTACCAACTGTTTCAATATCAGTTGGTAATTTACTGATGAATTTGATCTCAATTGGTAGCAATTACTAACTGATTTAGCATTTGTATGTAATACTACCAACTAAAGATGTATTGGTTGGTAAATTTTGCCAATGGATTAGTTATCGGTTGGTATATTACCAACTAATTCTAATATGTTAGTAATTTGGAAACCACAATCTTAATCCATTGGTAAGAATTTCCAACCGCTTGAGTATTAGTTAGCAACTTTACCAACAAATAACAATCTGTTGGTAATTTACCAACGTATTTTTAATTGGTTGGTAAAATTAGCAACAAAATTTCGTCGTTGGTAAATGGTTGGTTGGTAATTTGTTGGTAATCTGTTAATAAACTATACTCTATTTCTTACTATCATATTTACCAACCGATATATAATCCGTTGATAATATTACCAACGAAAGGTGTTTGTTGGTAATATTTCGGTTGGTGAACCGTTTGTAGGAAGTTGCTAAATTAGGCGCCATTTTTTCCCGCCATATTTACCAACTAAAGTATTTAGTTAGTAAAATTTTGGTTGGTATTCCGTTAGAAATCCCTTGCTAAATTCTAAAAAACAAGTTGGTTACTAATATGTTAGTAATTTGTTGCTAATTTGCTAACGAATTTGCGTTGTTGGTAAAATTGGTTGGCAATTCGGGTTTTTCTTGTAGTGGTGGGGGGTGGAGGGTGGGTGCTTGGGGTGGGTGGTGGGATTGGGGTGGGGTTTGGGGTGGGGTTGGTGGGGCATGGGTGATATTTTTCGAAAAATATTTTCTACTAACTAACCGAACAAGAGAAAATAAATAAGATATTAACTTATTTTCCACTACTCAACTGAATATGAGAAAAGAATTAGTAGAAATTCATTTATTTTTCAAGAACACATTTTTCAAAAAAACATTTTTCATGGAAAATATTTTCCTCCATATCGAACACACCCTTAATCTGTAAATAGCTGCTTAAAGAGCTTGATATACTACTCTAATAATGGAGAAAAAGACAAAAATGGTCCCTTATGTTTGAGGGTAAATTAAAATAGTCCCTTAAGCATGCACCAAACAGTTTTGGTCCTTTAAAATTACCAAAGGTTAACATTTTTAGGCTCCAACATAACAATTATCAAGCGATGTACAGTCACAGGAAAGCTCCTTTTGTGTATCAGGGAAAGATCCTGCAGGAAAGCAAACTATAGAAACATTTAAAAAAATGGATTAATCGCGATCATTGTTAATGGGCCTTGTCTAAAATATCTAATTATTTACATTATAATATGAATACGATGAGGATCATATACAATTGTCTAACTAATGTACATTACATCTAGGGGCCGAGCCAAGTGGTCGTCGGGGTGTTCACCCGAACCACCTTCAGTGAAAAATTATCATGTTTACACAAGGTTAAAATTATTTTTATATATAAATAGTAGATGTTGAACCCCCTTGGCTTTCTCGTTTTTTAATCTTTTATATTTTTGAACTCCCTAGTAAAAAATCCTCGCTTGATGGAGTGAAAAATACGATATTCAGCATAAAGTTAACTCTGTACCAATCACTAATATCTACCCCTCCTTATTTATAATTGGAAAGATGCCAAAATAAACTACTATGCAACTTTCCTAGCTAAATCCTCGCTTGATGGAGTGAAAAATACGATATTCAGCATAAAGTTAACTCTGTACCAATCACTAATATCTACCCCTCCTTATTTATAATTGGAAAGATGCAACTTTCCTAGCTAATTTGCGTTTAACTCTCTTCAATCATGTCAAGTCTCTACAAAGACAGAAATTAAAGAATATTGAGAATCAACAAAGGCATATGTGGAGCAGATGATATTCTGGTACCCTGTGCTATTTAATACTCCGTGCGTAACAATAAGTGTTTAGTTTGATTAGACATGAAGTTTAAAAGTTTAAAAAATAAAGTGAGACTTTTGAATCTTGTGGTACTCCCTCCGGATTAAAAAAAGTGTCCACTTAGCCCTTTTTTTCTTGAATCAAAAAAATTATCCACTTATCAAATTAAGAAATAATTAACCTTATTTTTTCAAATTTGCCCCAATTAAGTGTTGTGTGATCAAATCTCAATACATATTTAATTAGGAACAGTTTAGTCAAATTACTCTTTTTGTCTAGGAGTTAAGTGGTGTGTAAATGGCTAAGTGGACACTTTTTGATCCGGAAGGAGTAGTAAATTAAAGAGATGTGATGTACTAAAATGTCCTTTGAATCTTGTGTTATAAACTTGCCATGTAGAATGTTTGAATTGTCAACTTACTAAATATAGAAAGAGATACTCATTTTTAAACATACTAAAAAGAAAGTAAGACACTTAAATTGGACGGAGAAGTAGTTTATGTTCATACACCATTCCAAAATTCTAGCCTGCATACAGTCTCAAGGTGGCGTTGCTTCAAAATTTTCAAGAATACTTTTCATTAATGCAAACACTGAGTCGAACTTTTTTAGTTTTTGCAAAACCTGTGATTTCTCTCTCTCTCTATATATATATATAATGTACTAGATTCTGGGTACACGCGCAATCTTGTTAAGTAAAAGTTTTTATAAGGTCAAATAAATAATATTTAAAAATGTTATACCAACATAACCTCGATCAATTCATCTTACTATTTTCTTAACTCGATCAATTCATCTTACTATTTTCTTACTTTTAAAACAAGGGTGAAATTACAACATTATTATATTAGATCTTGCGCATTCCAACTTTAAAGTAATGAACCAGACCTTCTAAAGATATAATTTATAGGAAACCACGAACACCTCGAATCAAATGAATTTGGTTAATGTAAATAAAATGTAATTCAGGATGAAGTTCAATGGACAGTTTCTGGGAACCATCAGGCATCAGATGTTAATGGGAGATTTTTTTATAATCGTGGGGATCGGGTCAGCTTGCAAGCACCTCGATTAATTCCACAGGGGTACACGTGTTGAGTAACTCTATCTACAAAGACTTGGTCAGATGAGAAGGATCACCTAGTGTTTTTGCCTCCGCAGGAATTTGAACCTGAGACCTCATAGTTCTCGACCACTTTGTTGACCATTAGGCCACACCTTTTGCTCCGGAAACTTTAGCATGCTTCATGAGTGCCCTAAACTAGTGGCTTGCAATAAAAGGTGCATGAAAAGGGAAGTGTTTCCACTTCTCTATCTGAGAGCTCGAGGCGGTGGGAAAGGAGAATTAACAAGATAGGATGCTCTGTCTCACCTAACAAGAGTAGGAAGATAACAACTTTGAATATCCAGCAATAACACCACTTACTGTAGAATGGCTGAGGAAAAAGCATTTACACAAATGCGAGGGTTAGTTCAAGAAATTTGACTCTAGACTTATTTGATCCTGAGGTGCACTCTACCCCCTTTCTACCAGATAATTGAAGTTGTTCTTTTTATTTTCCCTTTATGTCAGTACATCATTTGAAGCTAAAAAATAATAAGAACTAAGATAAGGAAGAACAACACCTGTTCATATTATTCATATCCTGATGGGATAAAGTAGGAACTTTGAGGAGTAATTTCACAGACCAAAGAGAAGCTGCAGAAGAATCACATAGACAATACTGAGATGACTGCTCGGCTGGGCAGAATGGAGCACCCCTTATGGATTATGAATCACATGAATATGTCTATTCTACTCCATAGTTCTTTCTAAATTCTGCTATTAACTCATAGATCTTATGAGGGTCAGGTAGAGACTTAGACACACTCTCCCTCTGCATGCATCTCTTACCCCAAGCGACAAGCTTCGGGCACTCAGCCTCTATGCTGAAGTTGCCAAAGGTCTCATAGGCATAAAACCAGCTGTAGAATCCAATCGTAGCGATATCCACAAAACCGAAGCTTTCCCCTCCAAAGTAAGGCTTGTCACCCAATGCTTCCAGCTCCAGTAACTTGAGTGAATCTATGAAGTCCTTCTTACCTGCCAAAAACTCTCCTCTTTTGCTAGTCCATAAACTTCTCCCGAATTCATACAACTGCAATTTCAAGATTTCCCATAGAAAGCTAACAGTTATGTTCACATATAAGAATATTGTTGGGTTTTGGTGTAAATGGGAAATAGTGGGTTTTTTTTTTCATGCTTTTTTCTTCGGAAAGGCACATGCCTTTCTTGTAAAGGCACCACTATTTTCCCGAAAAGACAACAGATAGACCTATTCGGTGGCTATAAATTCAGAGGCCTTGTATCCCGTTTTGCACAACGAGACAACAAAACATACTCAAAAAAGTTCATCTTCTTCTTCCCCTCTTCTGTGCATCTTTCTTAAAAGCAAAAGTAAGTGTTAGTGTGATTTGCTAAATTTTATTGAGTTCGATGAGATTCTCCAATTTCGATTGACAGTGTTGCAGAATAGTGTTCCATTCTATCCTGGGAGGAATTAACCCAAACCTTGGGCAATTGTGAGGGGATTAAATTCCTTAACGAAACACAGTTTTCTGTTGGGCTCGGAACTTATTTATTCTAATGTCTTTTTCTGTTTCCACTTGCGAATTTTTTAACACAGAGATAACAAATATCAATCAACTACCAAATATTTGTTTCTTTTAAGACGTGGTTGAGAGATTTCAAGATTTACCTTCTTGCCAGTGTAGTCAGCCCAGAACCTAGCTTGTGATCTCTCATAAGGATCAGAAGGTAACAACGGAGCTTTGTCCTTCCATACCTCATCGATGTACTCGACTGCAACGAGAGATTCACAAACAGGTTTTCCGTTGTGAATCAAAACCGGGATTTTCCTGTGGATAGGATTCATCTTTTGAAGCAAAGGACTTTTGTTACCGCTTAACATGTCTTCTTCTTCTTTGTACTCATATTCGATCCCCTTTTCAGCTAGCGCAACCTTGACCCTCACGGCAAAATAGCTAGGCCAGAAGCCTAATAAAATCACCTCATCATTCTCCATTTCTTTGCTGTGAGAAACCTCAAGTTCTGAAAATAGTTTAGCTTAAATGGCATGTATAGTTGAGGTCCCATCAGTAGATAGGGGCGGTTGTACCTTTTAAGTTACACCTTTGTTAGCAGTGTCGATATTTAAAAAAGTGAAATTTAAATAACTTATTATAGTGATGTCATATTTAAAAAAAAAAAAAATTCAAGCTGAATTATAAATTAAATTATAAAATCCATCAAAAGAAAACAATGAATGTTTTCAACAAATTCCAACTTGAAAGAAAAAAATGAAAAAATGAATAAATTAAAAGAGCTTACATTTGAAAGAGCAACACAAAACACCAACAATTGCATTTAGAGTTGCGGGCTCTATAGCTCGGTTTAGATATTACTCCCTCCGGCTAAAAAAGAGTGTTTACTTACCAAATTAAGAAAAAATTAACCTTATTTTTTAAGATTTGTCCTTATTAAGTGTTAATTGACCAAATCATATACCTATTTAATTAGGAGTAATTAAGTCAAATCATTTCTTTTTAGATTGAAATTAGTATTTTCTTAAAGTGCAAATGGCTAAATGGACACTCCTTTTTAATAGGAGGGAGTACCGCTTAAGTAAAAGCATTGAAGTTAATAGATAAATGTCATATTGCCAATAAATGATGTTTGCCCAGTTGGATAAAATCTCTGTGGCTTCTTTGTTTTTGGATTTGGATAAAATCTCTGTGGCCTCTTTGTTTTTGGATTTGGAATTAGAAAAGAATAAGCCTAAAAAAACATTTAAAAACATGCTACTCAGGGATCAAACACACGACCTCAAGACAACTGTTATAGCGCCCAACCAGTGAGCCACCAACACTATAGTGTTAAGCAATGGCATCTCTTTTATATTTATCTAAAATTTTGTCTGAATAGTATTATACATATATAAATAAATAAAAATTCCGATCAAGTCGTGTCGGGTGACACCCCTCGGATACACGTGGGTCCGCCCCTGGTTACGCCTATATATGTATTAAACACCATTAAATATGAACAAAAATCAAAATTAAGATTTCAGCTATTACTATTGTCGTACTACTCAAAACCCATTGTGTTTAAATTCTGAATTCGCCTTGTAATAGCTTGGATCCCACTATACAGTTTATTTCTTGTATTTCCAGACTTTCTTATTCAAGATTTTTATAAGTCTGACAACATGTAGCTCATTACTTTAATTCAAACATAGGAAAAGGTCCATTTTCTTGTGTATCTGGAAAACACCAGCTGCAGGAAAGTCAAATTACAAAAATATTAAATGTCTTAATCAGGATCTTTTTAAATGGATCTTGTCCTAAAACATTTACTTATTTACAGGGTAAGGATCATATTGTATGACAAATTGACAATAAGAATTTGATAATAAACTGTTTGATATTTTATTATCTCAAGCAAGTACCACGAGAACTGAGGTTCACACGATGCTTATCTTTTTGAATTATTGTTATTATTACAAGTGGTTTACATAAATAAGCATACACGGAACCCAACCTTTCCATATTTTCCTAAGAGAAATTTATCAAAAACATACCGCTCGACACAATACTAATTTATACGTACATAAGTATATATTTTAAAGTTATACTCACATAATTATTATGGCACTATGTTTTCTTGTAGGTCCTATAATATCTTCTTGATTATGTAAAAGGACACTTATTTTGCACTAAAATAAAAAGGCCTAAAATGCTTATTATGGACCGGAGGGAGTAGAAGTTAGTGCTAACTTAACTAGATTAACAGTTAAGTACAAGTTTTGTTAGGAGTTAGTTTGATTCCTAATTCCCTTTGTATATATAGACTAGCATAGATACAACACATATTGTATAGACAACACCTCGAAGCTGACTAGATCTATTGTTTGAATACAATCGCTAAAGGCGTGCGACAGCTTAGTTTGCCATAAAATTTCATTCACATGGCAGCTGACTCATTAACTTCGACGTGCATTTTGATAAATAATTGGTAATAGTTTAGGTAGGAGATGCAAGCACCTGGTAGTTCAATTGGGAAAACCCGCAAAAAAGTGTTACTTCAGATGTGTTTTGACCATTATATTTCAATTTTCTTTAATTGTCCAATTAATTCCTTTAATTATCAGAGTGGAGTGTCATTTGGCACCATTTTAAAATTAAAAAAAGAGTGTACGCCACACACCATCGAGGTGTGTTTTGATAAATAGTTGGTGATGGTTAAGATAGGAAACTCGTGTGTATACGGTAAAAACCGGACGCGAGGCAAACCGGTGGAGCGAGGGGGCCGACTGATCTGCCTTCGTCGTCATTGGAACGACCAAGCCCGGTGACCCGAGCATTCGTGGCCGTTGGTCCGAGTGGCCGTTGGTCCGAGTAGTCGTTGGTCCGGGTGGCCGTTGCACGCGGGTCACGCGCTAGTAACGTCCTGTCCTGGTCAATTACCCACCATGCGTGTGTCAGACGGCCGTCAGTCTAATCCCACCAAATCCGTGCAGAGCTGTCCTTGTTGATATTATTTTATTAGCTCACATCATATGAGACCCATGGAGGTCACACTATAAATAGAGCACATCCCTCTCCTTTGCAGGGGCTGGCTCCCCGGGATCAACAACATTTTTGTACTAGAAGATATATACAAATCTCTCTCTCAATATTAGATTTTGGTCCGGAATCATTGTGTTCATCTCTATTACTTGTTCAAACAAATAATACTTATATGTTAGTAGATGTATAAATCCACAGTGGTCCTCTAAGCATCATCGTTTTCTTCACATCTTAACCATACGAATCTTGTATCCATCAAATATATCGAGATTCAAACACATATCCTATACCCACGTACAAATTCAATTGATTTACCAAATTCGGGGTAAACATCGTGAAAGGTGATATTTTAGATATGTTTTTTTTTTTTTTTTTATCATTATCTCTTAAGTTTATTTGAATGACAAAAAGACAGATGAATTGATGAAGGTACTAAAATCGAAACTTAGCGAAATTAAGGAATAAATCAGTTCAAAGCACTTTTTTTGTTTTTTTTTGTTTTTTTGTATTGCTTATATCTTGTGCTTTTTCTAAATATAACGCGTAGAGTGTTTATTAGAGTTTCTGCAAGACATTTCTTACTTTTATATATATATATATATATATATATATATACCTGTTAGTATTTTATTATGAATCTTTATTTATAAGTATCACTAATTAATAATTTGATAAAGTTTAACTATGGATATAAATATATGCCCAATTTGTTAATGTTTGGAAAAGATTTTGAAGAATTATACATGGTACTTCGCAATATATACTCTCTTCGTCTCAATTTATGTGACACCATTTGACTAGGCATGAGTTTTAAGAAAGAAAGGAAGACTTTTGAAATTTACGGTGCAAAATAAGCCTTGTATATTTGTGTGGATGTAAATCATCTCATTAAGTTAAATTGTTTCTGTAACACTAACTAACTAACAACTAAGCTATGCTATAACAGAATAATTAGAAATTAATCTCAACACCCCCCCCCCCCCCTCTCTCAAGTTGGAGGTGTTGATCGAAAACACAGCCAACTTGCCCAAGATAGCAGTATGTTTCACACCAGTTAGAGCTTTTGTTAGGACATCTGCCAGTTGATCATTGGTGGAGATGGGCACTTTTGCCCCTATTTTGCGTTGGTCTTTAATTTTTGCGGGGTATAAGTTTATATTCCGCATTGATAATATCCAACAAGTTATGCTCCGCGTCCTTAAAGAACTTATGCTTAAGTTCGATTTTGGAGACAAAATTTAAGGAAAAGGACACACATAGCCATCCAGCTAAAACTATTAACACCCGGTGACCCAAGAATCTTAAAAGTAATTTTTAACCTTTTCAAAATGATTTCATTTTCTAGCTATTTTTCAACTAATTCCAGTATATGTGTATAAACTGTATCATTGTTGTATATGTATCACTATTGTATATGCATGGAAAACGTATCATACGTATAGAAATTGTATCACTGTTGTATAGAATACGTATCACAACTGTATATGTATAGAAAAAATGTATCATACGTATGAAAGTGTATCATTGTCATATAGAGTATGTATCCCTAAACTATATATATAGATAATATATCATTGTTGTATAATTTGTGTATAATAAATGTATAAAATCAACGTATAATTAGAAAATGTGTCATTGGAGTTTAATTGCAGTTTAATAAATATATAAGTAATGCATACTTACTAATTATACACATATTATACATGTATTGGGATATTTTTTGAAGGCTCAATATGAGTCTTTTTGTCGACCATCAGTGGCGACTTTTTGATCTTTTGTGGCGACTACTGTTGTTTTTGTAGCGAACTTTTAGAGACAACTTTTCTCTCTTTTAGTGGCAATTTTTTTTGTAGTGAATGGGCTGGTCTAGCGCTTGGCATTAATTTGGGCCGAATGGCCAACTCGGGTCTTTTAATTAAAATCGGGCCTTTTTGAGCCTTTTTCCCCCCTATTGGTCACACCATGTACATTTCCCAAAATTTAAAGCCTAGCGCATTTGAAGGACAAAAATTAAAGATCAGTCCATTTGAAGGACACACCGTGCAATTTCTTCACTTGTCAATTTCGGGCAATTTGCAGGATTGGCCTTCATTGGGGGTGGTCTTTAATTTTTGGCCGTCAAATTGGTGGTCTTTAATTTTTATCCTCTGCCTTTGCAAATTCTGCCTTAAAGTAGAATTCTTCAGACAAAATTTGGGCCTTAAGGCAGAATTTGTAGGAGACATGTGGTTATGATAATGGAATAGAGCATTAAGAGAAAGGTTGGTGGTTGGTTTTAGATGAGGGATAGAGTGATGATAGTCTTGTAAGTATACAATAATTTTGAGAGATCTGGTGGATTTTCTTAGTTCAACTAATGGTGCACTGTTAGTTTGTTGCATGGGAAAATGAGTTGCAGTCTCAGGACCATGTGTTGGTGATGAAGGATTGTTGGAGTGAGCATTGTCACAAGCAGAACTAGAGATACCGGTGAGTTAGATGCTAGAGGTGTCCCAGAAGAGTGAAAGTTAGGTGTTACATCATTTGGTGAAACAGTTACAGGCCCAACATCATCCAATGCAACAGGTGTTGATAGTGCAAATTCATCAATGAAAGGAAGTGAATGCAGCACAGAAGGAAAAAATCTATACTAAAAGAAAGTGAAAAAGGAAACACGGACTCTTTAAACACTACATCTCTAGAATTGTGAACTTTCTTGGTAGCCAGACTTAGAACTTTGTAACCCTTGGTTGCAAAAGGATATCCAATGAACACATGAAGGGTGGTTCTTGATTGTAATTTGTCTCTATATATCTTTGGTAAGGTGGGGTAACACAAGCAACCAAAGTTTCTCATGCAGGAATATGTAGGTTTCTGGTCATATAGCAGTTCATAAGGGTATTTTCCTTTCATGTGGGATGTAGGCAGCCTGTTTATGATGTAAGTTTCACACAAGATACACTCTCCCCAATATTTAACTAGTAATTTGGACTGAAAGAGAAGTGCTTTAGCCGTTTTCAAGAGATATGTGTGTTTTCTCTCC
This sequence comes from Lycium barbarum, assembly GCF_019175385.1. Classification (NCBI taxonomy): domain Eukaryota; kingdom Viridiplantae; phylum Streptophyta; class Magnoliopsida; order Solanales; family Solanaceae; genus Lycium; species Lycium barbarum. The sequence goes on along the minus strand of NC_083337.1, from coordinate 3,684,535 downwards.
ACTACACCATTTTATTGTGGTGTGTATGGCCAGGTTTTTTCATGGATAATTCCCTTGGTTTGAAGAAAATTAGTTGTTTCTAAATAAAGAAATTCCAGACCATTGTCTGTTCTAATGGATTTAACAGATGTATTGAATTGGTTTTCAACTAAGGATACAAAAGCTTTGATTACTGTTAGGGCATTGCTCTATAGAAGTTGGGTCCAAGTGGATCTACTATAATCATCCACTATAGTGATGAAGTACTTGTAATTGTCATAAGTGTTAACATGATAAAGGACCCCATAGGTTAATGTGCAACAATTAGAAGCGTTTGGTAGTGGTGCTGGTTCTCTGGAGAAAGGGTAGTCTTTTTTATCTTGTCATAGGGCATATGAAACAAGTGAAGGGTTATTTCGGGGAAAAATTCTCATGTATTGCATGGATTTCCTTCATTTCGCCAAAGGGTACATGCCCTAGTCTGTTATGCCATAGTACATTCACATCATCTATATGAGACAAGAAAGATTTAGAATGAAAAGGCTGAATTTTATTGAATGATGATGAACTATTTACATCACACATAGAAGTACACTTATTTTCTGAAAATTAATTATGAATAGTGGAATGATGATGACACCGTGTACTATGAGAGCAACAATTTGAAAAACCAGAAACTAAACTAAAACTACTAGCCGCATTTTGAGAATGTTTGTTTTTGAGACATCTTGAGCATAGAAAGTATATTCCATCTCTGACTCTACCAATTTCCATAGGCTTCTTCGTTGAAAGGGCCTGTAAAAAACAAGATACATTGGTAAAAACAACAATGTTGTTAGAGTATGAATTCAGTGAATGAATGGATACAAGATTATATTTGAAAGAAGGCACAAAAACACTTTATGCAAGATGATGTTAGGTACAAGTTTTACACTTCCAATATGTGTCACCTTCACTTCATAACCATTTGGTAAGATGATCATCAAGGGGTAAGGCAATGTTACTATATTGTCTAGTAGGGACTTGTTAAAGGACATGTAGTTTGAGGCTCCTGAGTCTAGTATCCAAGAGTCAGCTTTGTTGTTAAACATATACTAGATATTTTTACCAAAATCAATAGCAGAAGTGCAGATAATTGTACCTGAAAAGTTCACTGAACCATTGACATGATTTGTGTTGGAATTGTCTCCTTCATATCCAGGTTGAAAATATTGCAGCAAATTCATAATCTTCCCATACTCCTTGTCGTTCAGATGCACAGTATGATTGTCACCCAGTTCACTTTGATCATCTCTTTTCCCTAGCAAACCATCATAAGAAGGACCATGCACATTTGCCATAATCCTCTTCCCTTTATTGAGTCTGTAATTCTGAGTTAAATTTTGAGGATTCTGATCGAAATTCCGATGTGGTACAGAATTTTGAGCAGGGTTCTAATTTGGGTATCCATGTAACTTATAGCACCTATCCTTGGGATGACCTGGTCGTTTACAATGTTCACAAAACAACCTAGGTCTGTTGTTCTGATTACTAGTGGTAGCATAGTAATTGGTTCTATAACCATTGTTTTGATTGCTAATGCTGGGATAGTGATTATATCTATAATTGGTTTGTGCTGGTACATTAACACTTAGAGAAGTAGACTCTGCAAACATTTGATTGCTTGATTTGATTTTCGTTTGTTTTTTATCTTGTACCAATGGGGAGAAAGCCTGAGCTAACAGGGGTAATGGATTCATCATGAGGATGCTACTTGGAATCACAGTATAGACTGTGTTTAGACACATGTGAGATTGGATTAATCTCCTATCATGCTCTGCCTTATGAAGGTTTTCCTTGGCACCAGATGTGAAACTACAGGTGCATTGTGTTTTGGCATGTAAAATGTTGAGTTCTTCGCACAATGTTTTCATATTATTTTGTAATATGTTGTGATATCGAGAGTACCTTGAGGGAGATCATTGATTTCTATCAGAATTTGATACAGCTTTGCACTAGTTGCTTGATCATAGCGATCATCTAACTCCTTCCATAGCTATGCAGAATCGTTCACATATTCTACACTATCAGTAATTTCCTTTGCAAGTGAATTTAGGATCCACGACGTGACCACATCATCGCACCTTTCCCATTGTCGATATTGAGGTGAATCTCAGTCTGGCATTTTGCATTTTCCATTGACGAACCCTAATTTATTCTTCACAAAGAGGGCTCTCAACACCCCTCTGGCCCTCTCCTCCACGATCTGTAACCAGTTCCATTGAAAGGAAATGGAACTAGCATTGTACCAACATTCTTTGAAGGATGCATGTACACAGGAGAACTGGTATCGATTGTGGTATCATCAGTCTTTTGAGTAGATTGTTCGGTTTGTTCAATCACCATTGATGTTCACAGATACAGTAGCAAATTTGAGAGAGTATAAATTGGTCGATTTGACAACAGTAATGAACTTCAAATAAAAAAACTTCGAATGTGATTGATATGATTCGAATTCGAATGAAACCATAAGAACAGATTGAAAAAGGGGAATTATTTCAGATTTGTGAAAAAACATGATTTGAGCAAACCTTGCTCTGATACCATGTTAAATCTTTAATGAATTATTGGCAGAAACTGTATGAACTACAAGCTCTCAAACAATAGCAACAAAGGAGGATTTGAAGAACAACTCAACAACCATTTCGTGTAAAGAGAGAAAATGTAAAGAGATGATGAATTGGGAAATGAAAACTAACTCCACTGACCCACTTGTTTTTTGTTATATACAATCTAAGAAGAGATAAAATATCTAAGCTAGTTGTCACTGAGCTGGCAACTAACCACTAGCCTAAATTGAGCTTAACTAACATAACTAACACTAACTAACTAACTAAGCTATGCTATAACAGACTAATTAGAAATTAATCTCAACAGAATCTATCAAACACATATAGCCCAGCAAAGTACTTTATACGTACGTAAGTATATTTTTAAGTGTAAAGGGTCAAAATTGTCCCTAAACTATGCAAAATGGAATAAATATGTCCTCTTTTGATAGTTGGGATCAAATACGCAAGCTTTGTTTTGAGATATTTTGTCTGCGCGACTTGTTCCCAAATATTATTTGACACTCCATAACATGTCCATAGGTGCTCATATTGGTTTATAACATGTCCATAGGTGCTCAATATTATTAGCACGCTTTAAAGTATTAAATGTAATCGAAATATTCAGGAGCCCTACAAAGACTGTGGTGAAAAAGTTTTGAAGAAGATAAATAAAAGAAAAGTTAATACACACGACAACCATCATGTTAATTTAAAAGGTAAATAGTTAAAAATACATTTAAACTATTACTTTTTCACGAGTTTTATGCCACAACTATCAGTTGTTCTCCTTTCCTACCTAAACTATCACCATTTATGTATTAAAAAAAACACACAGGTGATAGTTAAAGTAGAAAAAGGGAATTGCTGATAGTTGGCGTATTCAACTTTAAGATGTGTTTTAATATATACATAGATGATGATAGTTCACGTAGGAAAGGTAAGAACTAATAGTTGAGGTGTGAAACTCGTGAAAAAGTGATAGTGTTTTTGACCATTAACTCTTAATTTAGTAGAAACATTCAAGACCTTTTCCTTATATTTTGCTTCCTCCGAGGGCTGCGTAGTGTCTCTGTTCCGCTAAGAAAGGAGCAACTGTGCTACAATTTTTTTCTCATGAAAAAAGTGAAAATAAAATTATAAATCCTACTTTGATATGATTGAGAAAGATTTCAAAGAAAGAAAAAAATGCTTATTGCAGGCAGAAAATTGCTGTGTAAGCCATGGCTACCACTGTCTCTCCCCAGCCTTTGGCTGCGGGAGAGCCTCCCCAAAACCCCACAAACAACACTACAAACACCAACACAAACCCTACTTATGCCGATATATTGAATCAAACAAAATCAACCGTTAACTTTTCTCAAACTAGTTTGATACATTGTTTATGGAATTCCTACTTAAAATTTACATTGGATGAACGACAAGCTTTTGCTAGGGAGGAGGGACTTCATCAAGCCATTGTGGTTAAACTATCCATGGGATCACCGGATTTGCCAACTTTAAGATCGATTTTGCCTAAGTTCCTCGACATTAAGGGACATTGTCTCGTCGGGTTGCTTGCTCAAAGACAACTTCTTATTCGTATGGATCAATATGATGATTTTGTGGCTGCATTATCAAGAGGCATGAACTATTTCATGCACAACGGCAAAGACCATCAAATTAGGATTTTCCCATGGACTATTGGATTCAACCCTAAGGAGGAGACTTCACGTGTGGAAGTATGGATTTCGTTTCCAAACCTACCTACTGATTTGTTTGCTAAGAGATCTTTGCTTTCCATTGCTTCAGCAGTCATGGAGCTTATTACTGTGGATAAGGCCACGCAAGTGAGATCAAGACGTAGCACGGCTAGGGTTAGGGTGATCTTCGACTTATTGGACAAACATCCGGATTGTATTCTACTTCAAAGTGTGGACAAAGTTACCGACAAAAGTATTGACGAGTTTCAGTAGGTCGTGTATGATAATTTGCCTCAATATTGCACCCATTGTAGGCACCTAGGTCATGATGAAAAAAAATGCCAATTCATAATTGGAAAAAACGTAGTGGTTCAAAAATAAGATGTTGCGGCAATGGAGATTGAAGGAGCTCCAGTTGAGAAATTGCAAGGAGATGCACGTGATTATCTAAACACTAAGAAGCAACAACAAAAGGGAGCTAACATGGGAGATATTCCAGTAGGTCGAGCATTGGATAGGGTGTCTGAAAACCTCGTCGAAAGCTCTTGGGTTGGAAAGAAAGCTGCTCCAAATTTGTGTCCTAATCCGAAAAGGAATGAGGGTAGTCCATCGTGTAATAGTAAATCTGAGGCAGTCCATTCTCTTAATAGCAATGAAAATCATAAGGTTTTGGTTGGAAAGGTGCAAGAAGTGGTGCAACCGGCCAAAATCAACGAGTTGCCTAGTTTTGGTGATACAGGTGTTGCAGTTGGGAATTCAATGGTTTTGGAGCAGGCTATGGATTTGAGCAATGCTAGAGATGATGCTGGAAGTGAAGGTTGGATAGTGGTCTCACGCAAACAATCTGTTAGTCCTCAAATTGTCAAAGAACTTAATGTGACAAAGGAACAAGGCATTGCAACAAAAGACATTATGTGTCCTAACACTTTTGAGGCTCTTTCAGGTAGAGAGGAGCACCAACATGCTTCAGGATGTTCTAAATGTCATATTGTACATCCGGATTTGGCAAACATGATAATGCAGCAACAAGTTGCAAGTTTGGTTTGTCTGGTCCCCGTCTTGAAGCCGTTGATGATCACATTGAACATTTCGGCGTTTGAGAACCCTACTCAGTCTATGGATATATTTGGTGAGAAACATGATGACTCTGGGCAGCAAGTAATGCCCATAGGGAATGACCAAAAGGTGGATAAGATTGTGGCCTCCGCTCCAGAACATTTAAGCAATAATATTGAAACGAAGAGTTACCAAAACGCTGGTACGAGTGTAAAGAGTTGGGCGGACATAGTGGAGGAGGAGGGGTAGGTTTCATCCCCTTCAACGTGCAGCAAATTGAGTCCAGTAGCCCCGACATTTGTACCAATCCATGCAATGGTTCTTCCATCTTTAGCTGCGGGTCAACTTGTGGCTCATATGAGCGCACCTTTGAATGTAAGTGTTTCGAATATTTAATTGACCCCTACTAATGTTCTTCATGCTTTAGTGTCACACGATATGGAAAATTTGAATGCTATGGATAATCCTACTAAAAGGAAGCCTATTGGAATTGTGGCCAAGAGGTATGAGCCAGGAGCTTTAGTGGAAGATCCTTTGGAAGCTTTTGATGGTGATTTGGGCTTTGACATATTTGATGAAGAAGATGAGAATGAAATATTGGATGAATGCTTTGCTTAGGTGGTTAGGGATGGAGATCTTTTACCTAGGCAACAAAGGAGTGGATTCAAGACAAAGAAGACTCATGGAAAAAAACATAGTTGGGATGGTAAAGTGTCTGAGGAGGTTGTTCTAAGGCAACTGCCAATAAGAGTGGCAAAACAAAAGGAGACAAGGTTAAACTACATCAACAAGGTCCAATAGATCCAAGAAGATTTGATGAAGTATCAAGAGATTTTGAAGCTGTTGGAAGAAGAAGACAAGGTGAAGAATCAATTTTTTATCAGGCTACATCTCGTTGAAGAATTCACAATTCCAAAAAAACAATGGTCTGACTCTATATTCTTGCTTATTTTAATATTTTACTATTTAAGTATCATCAATTGTAATATCGTCATAGAGTGTGTTATAAACCTTATGATGATCATAGAATATTTAGTGCTTTCTTCCTCTTATTTTTTACATGCATGTTAGTTTGTAGATGTTTTTTACGTCTCAATAGGATTAGTAAGGTAAGGCCTAGCCTCCTTGCTTGTACCTTTTCTTTGCATTTCGCGTTCATTATATAAGTAAAAAACTAGCCCTAGACACCTTGCCTAGTGAATTTGCTTAAAAAAAAAATTGCTGTGTAGGAATCCTAACCTACTATGTGGCCATGTAGTAGGTTGTTATTCGGAGTATAATTATAGGACAGAGAGATCCATTAAAAAAGATAGAGATAAGTGGAATCTTCTTATTTTAATGCTTTCAGTTGGATTTTTCTGCAGCTCTTTTCCAATACACAATAAAAATGGTCCCTGCCTGTATTTGAATCTTGTTATATCTTAGAAGACGAAATTGATGACCTGTTATTTGGCCCATACCTAGATCTTGAATGCCCACTCTGCTTGGGGAAAGAGATGCATGCAGAGGGAGAGGGTCGCTAAGTCTGTAGCCGACCCTCATAAGATCTATGAGGTACTACTAGAGATTAAAAAGAGTTATGGATAATAGGATAGACATATTCATGTTCTTCCTAATCCGTGAAAAGGGACTTAGTTTTGCCTCATCGAATATGAGTAGATTTTTTTTCTAGGAATAAAGAAAATCGCCAAGTTCTGGCTCGTGGAGTCTCAACCTGGTTTTATGCCTACGAGACGTTTGGTAACTTCAGAATGGAGTCCGAGTGCCCCAAGCTTGGTGCTTGGGGAAAGAGATGCATGCAGAGGAAGAGTGTCGCTAAGTCTGTAGCCGACCCGCATAAGATCTATGAGGTACTACTAGACATTAAAAGAGTTATGGATACTAGGATAGACAAATTCATGTGCTTCCTAATCCATGAAAAGGCACTTAGTTCTGCCTCATCGAGTATGACTATATTTGTTTTTCTAGGAATAAAGAAAATCGCCAAGTTCTGGCTTGTGGAGTCTCAGTATTGTTTATGTAATATTGTTGCTGCTTCTCTTTTGACTGAGAAGTAGAAGTAAAATCCTACTTTTTGACATTAGGATATTAACAATATCAGATCTATTGTTCTTCCTTTTCTTGATTCTTGTTATTTTTTATATTCAAATGATCTGTTGACCACTGCGTGCAAGCTGGCCCGGACACCACGATTATTAAAACAAAAACAAAAAAACAAAAAAAAAAAACTTCAAATGTTTGGAAGAAAGGGGTAGAGTGCACCTTAGGATCACATTTAATCTCGAGTCAATTTCTTTTGTAGAACCCTTCAAGTTGATCCATTTTGATCTTGGACAAATGTTCTCCTGTTCTTCCGTAAACTCGGCTATTGCTGGCCAAACTTAAGGGCAACAAGATGATCCAATGCACTTTGCAGACACTAAAAAAGGATCATAGTCATGTATGATGGCTCTCTAGTTAAAATCTGTGTTGCTCGGACTCTTCAGAAATGTCGACGGGTGCGTGTGGGATTCTCCAAAAGTATTGCATTTTTGGAGAATACGATATGGGTGCAGTACGTCAACATTTTTGAAGAGTCCAAGCAACATAGGTTACAATCAAGCTACCTTTTATCAGTAATGTTAGATATCGTTAGTATATTGTTTAGTGTAAGCTTCTTTCAGCCAATTTGGATAGCAGATGGAAGATGGAGCAGTAAACATTTTGTTAATGCAGGACGATACATTAAATTTTGGACGCACTTAGAAAAATTACTGTTTTCGCCACTGCATGTGGTGGATCTACAGTATTAACAGTAGTAGATCTATTTTCTCCCTTAATGAGATGAATTATAGCCACACATATATTTGTGACTTACATATTTTAGACCATAATTTTCAAAAGTCTTTAATTCAATTTTAAACACCGTGCCAGTCAACCGCCTTCACGTAAATTGGGACAGCCGGAGTATCATAATAAAGAAGTGTTAAGATGAACAATGATTTGAATTTGCGGAAGAAAGCAACTAGGGTTTATTCATCATTTTACAACGAAGAGAGAGAGAAGGTTCTCCTTTTCATTTTTCATTCACTGAACAAAACAAAAAACCATCTGTACAAAATACTACTCAGTATATAAAAAATTGGGCCTAAACTAAAACTTGGGCCTAAACTAAAACTGATCCACATAAAATAATAGAGCAGCTGGGCTCGGGTCCAACACTGAATTTATGTAATCCCAACATCCCCCCTCAAGTTGGAGGGTGATAGCACATCCAACTTGCCAAGTAAGAAACGATGCTGCCCACCTGTTAAACACTTGGTAAACACATCAGCCAACTGAGAACCAGTGGAAATATGGTGAAGAGAGATAAGGCCATCAGCCAATTTAGTGCGGATAAAATGACAGTCAACCTCAATATGCTTCGTTCGCTCATGAAATACTGGATTTTTGGCAATATGGAGAGCAGCCAAATTGTCACAAAATACAGGGACAGTGGAGGACAAACAAAGCCCAAAATCTGCTAACAAACGAACTAACCAAACTAATTCAGCCACCACTTTACTCATAGCATGATATTCTGCTTCGGCTGAAGATAAGGATACAACCGACTGCTTTTTGGACTTCCAACTAATCAGGATACCCCCCAAATAAACGCAGAAACCAGAAACAGATCGACGAGAGTCGGGACAGGAGGCCCAATCACTGTCGCAGTAACCCCGGATAGAGAAATCATGAGCATTATTCAGGAAAATACCAACATCAGAAGTCCCACGTAAATATCTCAAGATATGCAATGTAGCATCCATGTGGGGAACCCGAGGACATTTAAGGAACTGGCTAAGGTGTTGAACGGCAAAACACAAATCAGGCCGGGTGTGAGTGAGAAAGTTCAGTTTACCAACTAAGCTCCGATAAGATTCAGGATTAGGCAACAAGTCTCCATGGTCTGATTTGAGCTTAACACATAACTCAAGAGGGGAGACCACAGGTGACACATCAGAACACCCAAATTCAACTAGTAAATCTGAAATAAACTTCTTTTGATGTAACAAAACACCATGTGAAACATACAGGATCTCGATGCCCAGAAAATAATTAAGCAATCCTAAATCCTTGATCTTGAATTGGTCATCTAAAAACAGCTTAAGGGCATTAATTTCAGCAGGATCATCACCAGTAAGTATAATATCGTCTATATGGACCGCAAGGAACACAACAGATGATGCAGATTTCTTAATAAAGAGGGAATAATCATTCAATGAGTGAGTATAACCCCTAGAGCAAAGAGCATGAGATAGCTTGGCATACCATTGCCTGGAAGCTTGTCGAAGACCATAAAGAGACTTTTGTAGTTTACATACAAGGGGAGAAGTGGATTGTGAGGAAGTAGAAACCGAGAGCCCTTGAGGGAGTTTCATGTAAACTTCCTCATCCAAATCGCCATGAAGAAAAGCGTTATTAACATCTAGTTGGAATAAAGACCACCCCTGTTTTACAGCAAAGGCGACTAAACACCTAACGGTGCACATCTTAACAACAGGGGAGAAGGTCTCATGGAAATCAATGCCCTCAACTTGTGTGTCACCCCTAACAACCAACCTAGCTTTATACCTTTCTACACTACCATCAGCTTTGTATTTAATTTTATAAACCCATTTACATCCAATAGGCTTTTTGCCTTTAGGTAATTCAACAATAGTCCAAGTCCGATTTAATTCTAATGCCTCAAATTCCTTCCTCATAGCCTCTTTCTAGGCAATGTTGGCAGCAACCTGAGTATAAGAATGAGGCTCAGTTGCAGCTGAATGAGCAGCAGTCAGGGAAGTAGTAGTTGTTACACCCCGGAAAATTTTCGTTCGCGCACAGTGGATCGACTGGCGAAGGACAATTTCGAGTATCGAACTAGCGATGTCTTAAAGATATTTAGGAGAAGAATTATAATGCCCCTTATGTTGGTAATTAGGATCCAATTGAGTTTCAAGAAGTACCCACAAGCCAAATATAGGCACAAGCCATCCAAAAAGGGCGAGTTAAGGAAACACTTTCGGAGGATCTGGTTTGTAGGGACCAAAACTCCATTTTTAAGTCGGAATTTGGGAAAAAAACCACAGTAGAAAAGTTTTAGATAATTGAAATATATTTCCAACCATAGGTGGTGGGCCCTTACAGCATATCGGGATCAAAAGTTATGGCCACTTTACGACAGATAGTTCATCACGTTCTGGCATGACCTGCGACGACAACATCCGACTCTCATGTTCGACATGCGACTCGCACATAGTGTCGCATGTTGTGCTAGTGAGAGTTGATCAACTGGCATGACCTGCGACACAACATGCGACTCGCATGTTCGACATGCGACTCGCATATAGTGTCGCATGTTGTGCCAGTCCAGAATCTTCTGGACAATTATATATAGACCCAATTTCGTTCTAACTCATTTTTTTTCACCAATGTAGTCCTAAAACCTCTGGAACCCTCTCCAAACTTTCATCCACAAGAAAAATCAAGGGAAACCAAGATTTACAACATCAAATCCATGAATCAAAGTGTATGAAACCCAAGTAAGGTTCATCTTCCTCAAGGAAATCCAAAGAGGGAAAGTAGGGTTTTGGTGCTAGAAGGGAAAACTCCACTCAAGGCTTGTCCAACCATCATCCAAGGTAAGTTTCATGACTATTACATGTTGTTTAAAGATATTGGAAGGTTAAGGTACTCGACTTGTAGAGAAGCATAGCAAATGGGTCATTCAAGAGTGAATAGTGTCATGTTTGGTTAGTAGTTGAATTGAATCATGGATTATAGGGTGTTGTGAGTATGAATAGGTTATAAATGACTTGTAAACCCTGAGATAAATGTGATACGTGCGAAAATACGATATCGAACCTATAACCATAAATGTGATGAAATTGGAGAGAAATGGTAGATTTTGCTAAATGCACATAGATGATGATTGTTGATTGTGATATTGTGAGTAGCATTGGGAATGTTGGGAGTTGATATATAACATGGGAAAAGTAGTATAAACAAAGGAAGTGCTGCCCAATTTTTCCTAGAAAAAACGACGCGTTCTCATAGTTATTTAGCTAATGTACCTCGCATTCTTTAATGAAGGTGACGACGTAACATCGGAGGTGAACGAGAGACCGATAGCTTAGCTAAACGACAAAGGTATGTGAGGCTAGTCCTTTCTTTCCAATGGCATGAATCCTATAGTATAAGTTCTTTTCCTCTTCATGAGTTCCTATTTTCCGGAAAGCTAGAAGCCTATATTCATAAATGTCTCTATAAGATAAGAGATATGATATGATGATGCCATATTGATAGTGGTGTTATTTATTGCTTACACTCACCTTATGTTCTAATTCCTTCAAGGTGAGGCAGAATGTCAATAATTGCTCCATAATGAAATCGGAGAAATCATGACCTTACGTCACCCCGATAGAGTATAGTTGATCTCGAGTCTTATGCACGTATTATGATAAGCATATTCTAATAAGCATATTATTACAAGTATTTTTTATGAGCATGTCATGATCATATTACACCGCGCCTAGTTGGCCGGGCAGTCACCGCCAAGGCGGGAAGCTATACGGAGACACCATGACCTTCGGGCATGGGCAGACACCACTAGTGGGCGGCATGAGATGGTACCCCAAACGCGGGAGGCCTGGACGCGGGCTAATGTTATTGATTATCACGCCGTTCCGATATGGACGGGCAGCTTGCATATTATGCATATATGAGATTATGATGAGTATGAGTAAGACAACATGCAATACTTCTTTTATGATTGCCATTCAGATTCAGATGTTTCATATTGACGTTCACATTATATTATCATTGTCTTTCTTCATTGTTTATGCCTCTCATACTCAGTACAATGTTCGTACTGACGTCCCTTTCTTTGGACGCTGTGTTCATGCCCACAGGTAGGCAGGGAGGAGACGTTGCTCCAGATTCCTAGAGTTGCCAGCCGATTAAAAGCCCTCCATTGCTCCGGAGGTGCCTATGACAATCTTTTGTGTACAGTTGTATATGTGTCAGTTCATAGAGGCTCGTAGATACTCGATGTGGGTTGTATGGTCTCATGGAAGGGTCATTTTGTATGTATGAACGTATATGTATTATTTTGCTAGCCTATAGGGCTCAAGTATATACAATGCTTTTGTTTCCAAATGAAAATGGTTTTCTTATAAATTAACTATGAAGTGGATAATCGATTGATAAAGAGGCTAAGGAGTAGTAAAACGAGTGGTGCTCGGTGGTTAGCACGGGTACCCGTCGCGGCCCCTAGCCGGGTCGTGACAGTAGTGGAGCTGGAAAGGGAAGGAGGAAGTTGGACAATAAAATCAGAGAGATGGGAAGGAAGAGAGTGTTGTCTATTGCTTCTCCTAGTATCTGTAACAGGTGGAACAACAGAGGAAGGAGGGACAGAGGGAGAGGAACACCCAGATGAGGAGGTAGCAGGAGGAGAGGGTGTAGAGACATGCTCAACAGGAAGGGTAAACGAAGAGTCATCACTAAAAACATGAGTGGGTGCAGAAGAGGGTGTGTTGGAGAATTCAGGAAGATGAAAAGGAAAAATTGACTCTTGAAATGTGACATCTCTGGAAGTAAAAACAGATTTGGCAGCTAGATTATAAAGCTTATAACCCTTCTTGCCAAAAGGGTAACCAATGAAAACACATGGAACAGATTTCAGATCAAACTTTGATCTATCACATTTAGGTACAGTGGAATAGCATAGACATCCAAAACGTTTTAAGTGAGAATAAGAGGGTAATGTGCCATATAGGACCTGGAAAAGGGTTTTATTTTGTAGAACAGTGGAAGGGAACCTATTTATTAAGTAAGTGGCAGTTAAAATGCAATCCCCCCAAAACCTTGTAGGTAATTTAGACTGAAAAAGTAAAGATCTGGCAGTTTCAAGAAGGTGCTTGTGTTTTCTTTCAACAACACCATTTTGTTGTGGTGTGTATGAACAAGTAGTTTGGTGTACAATGCCATTATCTGAGAAAAATTGTAAGGCAGTGGTGGAGAGACCAATTTCTAATGCATTGTCACTCCTAATAGTTTTTACAGAGAGGTTAAAATGGTTCTTGATCATAGAAATGAAGGCTTTTAGTAAAGGAAAGGCATTACTTTTGGAGTGCATCAAATGTGTCCAGGTTGCCCTACTATGGTCATCTACAATGGTAAGAAAATATTTTGCCCCAGAATATGTTTGAGTGTGGTAAGGTCCCCAGGTATCGACATGAATGAGTTCAAATAAAGACTTAGAAATTGTGTTGCTATGAGCAAAAGACAATCTGCCTTGCCTAGCCAGTGGGCAAACAGGACAGACAAAGGACTGTTTAGAAGACAAATCAACAGATATGGAAGAAATTGTTTTCATTTTGGTAAAAGGAATGTGGCCTAGTCTATGGTGCCAAAGTACATCATTCTTATTAATGTGGTGCCCATCTTTACAAGGAAGTAAGGGAACAGAATGTAAAGCAGATTTGTGTTGATCACTACCATACATAGGAGCTACAGTCTTATTAAAAACAGTAGTAGGAACAACGGGTTGGGGAGTGCATGACGGTTGTACATTCTTTTGAAAAACAGAAACAGGAAAAACAGACTTGGAAGAGCATTGTTGTTCATGAAGGAGTTTGTATAGCCCTTGGTCAAGTCTACCAAGATCCAGAAGCTTCGTCATGGAAAGGTCCTGTATCAGAAGAGATGAGCAAGAAGTAAACAAAACCATGCAGTGATATTGTTGTATCAACTTGTGCACAGAAATCAAGTTGTATTGAAAAGAAGGAATGTATAATACATGATGGAGAGTCAAGGAGGAATGCACAGAAACAGACCCAATGGATGTGACTTTGGCTTTATAACCATTAGGCAAGGTTACCAAATAAGGGGTAGAGAGAGGGGTAAGGTCAAATAAAATATCCTTATTAGAGGTAATATGGTCAGTAGCTCCACTATCTATAATCCACACAACTCTACTATGACCAGACAGCATACAAGCATGAGAATCATTATTAATATAAACAGGTAAAGACAATACACTACCAACAAAGTTAGCAGAGCCCATCAGGTTGGGTTGAGAATCAGGTTGAGCAGCAGGATGAGAAATTTGAGTTTGTTGGAGCAGGTTCATGAGTTGAGAAAACTGATTCATAGACAGGCCAGGTATGGAAGATCCCATCTCTCCTGAAGCACCAGCAGAACTGGTTGTAGCTTTAGGAGCAGTATCAGCATGAGGCAACCAACCCTATCTCTGAAGAGGATCTGGAGACTCAACATCACCACTCACATTTGCAGCCACCTTTCTCCCTTTAAAAAACTTATGGTTTTGTGGATAACCATGGAGTTTATAGCACCTATCAATTGTATGACCAGGTTTTTTGCAATACCGACAAGTGAGGTTGAAGTCGACCTTCTGATTATATTGCCTAGGTGGAATAGGTGGTTGATAGGGAGGTTGTGGTGATCTAGTGTTGAAGTTTGGTTTAGTATTGAGATTTGCATTAAAGGAAGCAGAGTCAGGATTCAGCATAGGAGTGAAGTGCACTTGTCTTTGGTTCTCATCTTGGAGAAGAATATTATAAGCATCATCAAGAGAAGGGAGAGGATGCATCATAAGCATATTACTTCTAACACCCACGTATACGTCATTCAAATCCATGAGAAATTGGTGACGTTTATCCTCTTCATCATCTTTTTCAATCCCAGATTTAGCAGCACAAGTGCATTCCTTCCCATGACTCTTACGAATTGCCCCCAGTTCATCCCAAGACTTTTTAAGTTTGTTAAAATAGGAAGCAATGTCAAGAGAACCCTGCTGTATAGAAGCCAATTCCTTTTTTATTTCAAAGATTTTAGTTCCATTTACAGTTCCATATCGACGCTCTAATTGTTTCCATATACTCTCAGCAGTCTCTGAGTACTGGACACTCTCAGCAATGGTTGGTGAGATAGAACTTGTCAACCATGATATTACCATATTATTAACTCTATCCCATTGACGAATCTTAGCCGGATTATCATCAGAAGATGGTTTAGGACATGAACCGTCCACCAGTCCAATCTTATTTTTAGCAGAGAGAGACACTGTCATACCTCTCTTCCAACCGCCATAACCCGACCCAGAAAATGGAGTACCAACAAAGCATGGACCAGGAATATCAGAAGAATGGATGAAAAGAGGACTTGTAGAATCGGGGGCGTAAATCGTAGCATTATTACTATCATTACTAGTGTGCACCATTTTTGTTCAATGAGAATGAAACAAATATACAGAAAAACAACTACAAATCACTCAAATCAATACGAAGGTGAAACCGCGATTACCGCACCTCTGGAGTCACAAAAAAACCACCAAAATCAACACAGAAAATTAGAGAAATTAGAGTTACCGCACTTCTTCTCTTACTGGAAGTAGAAAAGCCTTGAAACAACTACGAATTGCACTCAAAATACGAACATAAATGCTTCGTCAACAAAAATCCATATCGCCAAAGAAGAACAGCAACAAAATCTTCGAACTAAAACACGAGGGTAACATCGATCGAAAGGTCTCGCCCAGATCTATCAAATCCCTCGCTCTGATACCATGTTAAGATCATCAATGATCTGAATTTGCGGAAGAAAGCAACTAGGGTTTATTCATCATTTTACAACGAAGAGAGAGAAGGTTCTCCTTTTCATTTTTCATTCACTGAACAAAACAAAAAACCATCTGTACAAAATACTACTCAGTATATAAAAAATTGGGCCTAAACTAAAACTGATCCACTTAAAATAATAGAGCAGCTGGGCTTGGGTCCAATACTGAATTTATGTAATCCCAACAAGAAGAGAGTGATAATTTTAATCTGAATATTTTCTCTCCATCAGTTGGTGTAACATACATTATATTAGACAAATTGCATATGATCCTCATGTTATTCGGAGTATAATTATAGGACAGAGAGATCCATTAAAAAAGATAGAGATAAGTGGAATCTTCTTATTTTAATGCTTTCAGTTGGATTTTCCTGCAGCACTTTTTCCAATACACAATAAAAATGGTCCCTGCCTGTATTTGAATCTTGCTATATATTGGAAGACGAAATTGATGACCTGTTATTTGGCCCATACCTAGATCTTGAATGCCCACTGTCTGTCCCAATTTACATGAAAGTGTTTGATTAGGCATGGGGTTTAACAGAAATAGAAAAACTTTTAAAACTTGTGGCTCATAATAAGCTTGAAATATTATGTGACTATAAATCATTTCATTTTAGATTAAAATGAGAAGTTAGAAATCAAATTCAAATTTCATTAAATATAGAGAAATGTTATTCTTTTTGAGACTGACAAAAGAGGAGCTTCACATAAATTGGGACTGAGGGAGTATTAAATAAATCAGAAAAAATAAGAAATCAAGTGTGGGATTCTCAAGGCATCCATGCTACTTATAGAAACCTCACTTATGCCATTTTATTGAGATTATACTTTTAACTAGTAATAATTTTAGCTTTTCTCATAGCACAGAAATAGAGAATGATAAAGTGATTCTATTGGATTTCTGGGCTAGCATGCTCGGTTTGAGGCTCAGGGTAGCACTAGCTGAGAAGGAGATCGAATACGAGTACAAGGAAGAAGACTCTGCTAGCAATATCAAAAGTCCTATGTGTCACACCCCATTTTTTACCCCGGAGAGTTAAATTAGAAGTACGACGTATTGGTGATTCCTATGTCTTTGTTTGTGTTTTAAGGAGTCGCCACCTAATTATTTAAGGTGAATTAGGACACCTAAAATTTATTAAAGTTATGTTTAAAGTTAGCTCTGTTTAAGGTCTGCGAAACTTAAGATTCTGGATAAGGGTTCAATTAGTCTAAAGGGAAGGTATTAGGCACCCTTTAAGACCCATTAACAATGGTTAACCGACCGGACTTATAATTAATTAGGCTAAGTGTAAATATAGTATTATAGAAAAAAAGAAAGTAGTTTTATAAGTATGATTAAAATTATAAAATAGACATATAAGAACGATATTTAAAATAGAACTTACAGAAAAATAATAATTCGTATAAAAGGATACCTTTTAATGCTATTTTTTTTTTGAAATATGACTTATAAATGTGGTTAAAGTTTTAAAACGAAAGTGTAATAGTGTTGTTAAAAATAATACTTGTAGAAAACATAATAGTTTGCGTAAAAAGAAGATTCTAAAGGTTAAATGAGATTTAAAGATATTGCTAAGGCCTTAAATGAAAAATATAATAATATTATTCAAAAATAAGATTTGTAGAAAATAAGATAGTTTACGTATGACTAATAGCCTTTTAAAAGATGATTTATCAAATGTGATCTTTAGATAAAAAAAAAATGATGTTATATGAATATGGTGGTGTAGAAATGCCTAGACTTATGTTCTTAAATATGATGAAAAGTCCATAAGTTTCTTTCTATATATTTTTTTTTATCACCATTTATTTAACCAATTTCGACTAAAAATATGTATAATTGAATAAATCTTGAAAATGTTTATAAAATATAATTGGATTCCTATTTAACGACGTTTTGAAATTCATGAGATAGTAAGAATGAAAGATGATTCTTTTAACTCAAAATATATAGTCATATTATTTGAAAATCAATTACTTGAATAGATGTTATAGATACTATAAATAGTTTAGAAAATACGAGTGTAATTTTGTGGATTTAATTACCCATTACTAAACTAAAACCCTCAACATCACTAAGGTTTATCTAAATTAACAAACAAAAAATGTTAGTCATATGATACACATCAAATGCACACAAAAAATAAAATAAAATAGAGGAATAAGCATGATGTAAATGGGCTCAGCCCATTAAGGAATACTGTTGTCCGCTACTGTTGGGCTTCGGCCCAACAAATTTTATTCATGTATTACTGCAGGCTGTCTCTGTCTGTTGGGCCTTGGCCCAGATGTTATTTTTTGTTTGGCCGCGGACGGGGTTGGACACGAGAGGATTTTGTTGGGCTTTTAGTCCGACACCAAATGCGGGAGACGATGAGTCCCGAATTAGGACTCCAGTTTTTCTCCGATGTGTACATGTAAAAAAAATATATATATGATAAAGATTAGAAACGCACATAATTGTTAAATAAGGCAAAGCACATATAATATTAAACTTCCAAATATGCATGTCAACAGCAGGCATAAAGACAGTTGCTCAATGTGAGCCTAAATAAGAAGGATAGTATTAAGAAGTGTATGGAGCTCTCATGGATAATAGCAAAATGTTTCATGGTTTTAAATATCACAGCTTGGTTCAACCGTCTCATAACAAAACCAGAAACGCCGGAAGTAATCAGAAGCCAAAGACTTGTTAATTCTAAACATAAAAATCTGGAAATCCAGTATTAACTAGGCGTAGCATGTCAAAAGTATAGGGATCAGATTCTGCCTAAAATTCTAAACACCACTTAAGACCAAAGCCAAGTTGGATCATCCCATAGGTAGAAGTTAACAAAACAGAACCCGAAATCATCTATATGGAAATAAGCTTGTATGCGTAGATGTATACATTCAATAATACTTCAATCTAAAATGTTAGATGCGGAAACTTTCCAATCACCTAGGATCTAAGTGACACTATGCATATGGTTTTATCATCCTTAACGCAAGTAGTAGTAAACTTGATCTATATCATGGAAACAGAATTCATGCAACCCAAATACACTTGAAGAAAGCGCAGGACATAGAGGGGCAGAACCAAATTTTTAAAAAAAATGGTGAAGGATAGGCAAATACAACTCATACAGATTTTAGAGAGTTGAAAGAGGAGATCTTGCGAAGTTCAAGTTAAGACGCCTTTTCATTCTCTCTTAGACAACACTGGATTTATACTTATTCTTTTGTCTTTTCCGGAACCAGTTTTATCTTTTGCGTACAGAAACTGAAAACAGTTCAGTTTAATACTCACACACATATAGCATAGATCTTATTCGTCAAATGAAGAACCACAAAAACATATTCCTCCAGCAGGGAAATAGAGTCAAACACAGAGGTATACTTCACAGATTTGAGTCACATATGAACATATTAGTACTGCCAGACATCCATATACATTTTGCAGGATGTTTTAGACTGCTGATACCTAAAACAGTCACCTGATCATCCTGAACCAACTAGATCAAATTCTGGTTCCAAAGGCTAATATAATGCTGAAGATACACAGGTTGAACTTTTGGACTTGAAACTATTTTTTGGCGATATGAAATCTTAAGACTAGCTGAGGTAATGATCAGAGCTTAACCAAAAACAGAACTTTGAGAAGACATATATTAATGTTCTGTCAAATAAGTAATACTTCAACAAACCTCTCATTCAAACTAAAAAAAGCAACTACTTCCTTGGTTCCTAGGATAAAACAACTCATATATATATCAGGTATACTCTCATGTATACATCATAATGTATACATGATATTTCCTATTTATGCAATAAACAACGGTCAGTTTTCACAGCCATAACCAATCTCAACACAAAATAAGCCAAATAGGGATACCTAGGCAGGTATATATCAGAAGACTCATAGTTTTAAGGAACTAATGGTCAAATTCGAGGAATACTTAGGAACAACACCTCAAATGAAAGATATGACAATGCTAAAGTTAATATGCTGATAATGCAGCCATGTTTGAAGGCATTCATTCAATAATCAGATTTAAGATTTCTAAGGAAGTATTTAGGCATACGTGATCTTCAAACAGCCCAAAATGCATGTGTATTAAACTCCTATGATCGACAAGCTAGCAATGCATTAATCATCCCTCAAGAGCAGTTGAATTATAACTATCCTAGCCTAAGCTGAAACATGTTTGACAGCGAACTAATCAACTAAGCCAAACTAGATTCGGTTACATTACACACTCCACTTGAAACTAACAGTAACCACATCACTGCTACTGTTTTCATATCAACATTAACCAAGACAGAAAACTTAAATCTACAGATTGATAGACAATTATAGAGATGATTCAGCGTCGATATGTTCTAACCACATACACAATATTCCTAGGATATACATACCTTAGTGTGTATATCATATGCATATTGAATGTATATCTTCTTCTTACTTGTTAACCGAACTGTATATCCTATGTATATCCGACTTTAAATAAGTTCTAAGTCCTGAAAATTCAGTCTGAGCATCCGAATTTCAGTATAACTTTCAAATTCATTTAGCAATTAATATCTATCCTAACAGCACCCAAACATCAAAGCAATACAACGACACAGAAAACTACATAACTACTAAATAGCAGAATCAGCTAAAATTTAACTAAAAGCAGAAATTAAAGACTAGAAGTGATAAATGTATCGAGGTTCACCTGTTTTGTGCGCAATGAACTGAGATGTCGAGGTCGTCGAATCTACTCGAACTCGAAAACGATTAAAGTAATTAAGGCTTCAGATTAGAAAGTAAAAATAGAGTAATATGTGGCTATATTATTGATCAAAATTGATGTTTTGTTTCTTGGGTTCTAAATCCTCTTCTGATGTTCGGATTTCTTGTTCTTAAAAAAAATAAACCATTCAAAAAAAACAAACAAAATCCCAGATTTAGAATAGGTAAAGTAGAAATGTTGAGGATAGTAAATTATCCCCTTTTTTATGAATCAAACCCAGATAAAAAAAAGAGTCCCCCCCTCTCTTTCTGTTTCTTTTTCGTTGATTTCCTTTCTTCTTTCTTCCTCCTCGTTGTTCTCCTCCTTTGTTCCCGTTCCCTTTTTCCTCTCAATTCCCCCTTCTTTATAGGGTTGTGATCAGGGTTTTAGAAAAGGAGGAAGAGAGCGTGGGGGGACAGAGATGAGTGGGTGACAGAGGCGCGGGGACAGGGGTAAGTGGAGAGGAGCGGGGTGCGAGAGAGACGAGGGAAAAGGGGAGCGGCGACGATGAGGGAAAAAGAAAAAAGAGAGAAAGAGAAGAGGGGAGGCGGAGAGAGAAAGAAGAGAGAAAGAGAAGAAAGGAAAGAAGTAGGGTTAGGAGAAAGGAATTGGGCCGGACCCGGGTCGGGTGAAAATAGAATTGGGCTGGTCCGTTTGGGCTGGCCTATAAATGTAAATATGGGTTGAAAAATGTGGGTTGGGTATAGAAATGTGGGTTGTTTGTTTGGGTAGGAAATAATATTGTATTTGTATTTTAAGCCACTAATTTGCTGAAAAATATTGGTCCTTCCTCCGCTATTTTAATTATTTCCGGGCTAATAATTTAGTAACTAGTACAATATTTATTATGTGAAGATAAATAGTAATTAGTATATAGAAAGTAAGGATTTACAAAGTGTTGTCTTGTAATTAATTTAACGATTCCAAACCCGAAAGTGAAATGACGATGAACATTTAAAATTTGTGATAAATTAATACTTGTAATGTTAAAATAAAGGTAGCGAATATAAATCGCAGTGAAAATAAAGTATCTAGTTCGTCAATAAATTTAGACGTCCGAGTGAATAAAATTAAATAAAGGAGGGACAAAATTGGGTGTCAACACTATGCTACTCAAGATGAATCCTATCTACAAGAAGGTCCCGGTTTTGATTCACAACGGGAAGCCTGTTTGTGATTCTTTCGTTGCACTCGAGTACATCGATGAGGTCTGGAAGGACAAAGCTCCGTTGTTGCCCACTGATTAGGGATGTGCATGTTAACGGTTAAACCAATAACTCGAACCGATTATTGGGTTATTGGGTTAATGGTTCGGGTTAATGGATTACCGGTTCGGGTACCGGGTGGTGTTTTTGGGTTATTGGCTTATTGGGTCGGGTCGCGGGTTGACCAATTTTGTTAACGGGTTACCCGATAACCCGATAACAATTTAACTAATTACACTTCTACCCTTTCATATATATTAAGTCACTTACACTACAATTAGGGTTACTTCATTTCATTTCATAAAACAACGCCTCTCTTTAAGCCTCTCTTACATCTTATTCATTATGATTCTCAAGCCCCTCAAGCAGATTTGCTTGTACACTGTGATCTTGGATCTAGACTGTTTATTAGGCGAATAAAGTTACTTTCTTGATTTATTTGATTCGGTATTGCAGTGCTTCTTTCTCAATTTTCTCTCTCTTGGCACATGTATCTTTTGATCACATTAAGGTGGCCGATCTATTCTTTCTGTTGATTTATAAGATCTTAGATGGTTGATAGTTTCTTAATTTTCTTTGATAGGAGTTTTTCCTATAAAAGAGGTTATGTGATCACACTTCTTACAGGTTTGTTATTCAGTTTAGTCCTTAACTCCTCCTTATTTTGTAGACCTATAGAAGTTACTTTGATAGCTTACCTTCATATGGGACACTTTACCATTGCAGTACTACATGAGATGCATATAACTGTTACAAAGCATAATTTTGGCAGTGCCGTCTAAAAGTACGACCTGTGAAAGTTGGCTAACTGGTAAGGAAGGAATATTGACCTGTTCTGTATGTGCCAGATCCCATCAGATGTAACTGGGAAAGATCTAAATACTGAAAGGTAATTTCCCAGTTTCCATTATGCCTTCCTGATTTGCCTTGCAAATTGCAATCAGTGTGATGGCACTATCAGCCTTCTATTTACTCCCTTCTCTCCGTTCTTTTGTTGTGTGAAATCTTAACGGTTAAACCGATAACCGAACCGATAACATACAACAACCGATTAACCGATAACCCATTAACCGATATTTTAACGGCTCTTTAACGGTTTAATATATCTACAAACCGATAACCTATAAGTTAAACCGATAATTTTAAAATCCGAACCGAACCGACCGATATGCAGCCCTACCACTGATCCTTATGAGAGAGCACAAGCTAGATTTTGGGCCAACTACATTGACAAGGTGAATCAAAATTATGTTGTCCTTGTCTTATGCGACCGTGTCTTGGAAAAACAAATTATTACGTATTAAAAATGAAATGGATCCGGATAGAACCAAGTGATATAGATGATAGTAGATCTTGTAGTTCAGGTAATTTCATGTTGGTCACTGAATTCTATACACTATAAAAATAAAGTCACACAACTATTTTTGTCATATTGAAGTACTGTATGGTCAGAAAACTACTTTTTTTTTAACATTAAAGTAACTGAATTTTACCCAATAAAACAGTAAAGTCACAAAAACGTTATCCATCATAACAATAAAGTCACCTTGATGGGTAACTATGTTTACCCCGAAATTGGGAAACCAATTGAATTTGTACGCGGGTATAGGATATGTGCTTGGATCTTGATATATATATTTGATAGCGGAAAATAAGCGTGTGAGTATTTGGTAATAAAACAGCTAGTAACGGTGATTTGCTTAATTTGCTACGGACATGAACGTTTAGAAGCCATGTTGAATACTTAATGGAAGAAACACAACGTAAATGGAAACAAACGGCCTCGGCCGGATCAGATATTGAGAGAGAGATTGAATATATGAGCTCTTCTATTATAAATGTTCTTGGAAGGTGATGCCAACCCTTACAAAGGAGGGGGATGTGCTCTATTTATAGTGTGACCTCCATGGGTCTCATATGATGTGAACTAATAAAATAATAGCAACAAGGACAGCTCTGCACGGATTTGGTGGGATTAGACTGACGGCGCCGTCTGACACACGCATGGTGGATAGTTGACCAGGACAGGACGTTACTGGCGCGTGACCCGCGTGCAACGGCCACATGGACCAACGGCTACTCGGACCAACGGCCACACGGACCAACGGCTACTCGGACCAACGGCCACACGGACCAACGGCTACTCGAACCAACAGCCGTACGGACCAACGGCTATACGGACCAACGACCACGAATGCTCGGGTCACCGGGCTTGGTCGTTCCAATGACGAAGAAGGCAGATCAGTCGGTCCCCTCGCTCCACCGGTTTGCCTCGCATCCGGTTTTTACCGTATACAGATAGCCCCAAACTTCCCGGATCTCCGATCTATCGAAGTAACGCGGAGTGGATAACTTCCGAAACCGGTGGCCCTGTCAGCTCGTCGTTACCTTCTTATTTCTTCGTTTTGAATGTTTACCATTATTTTGGTCGTGATCGTTGGTCCGTTTTAGGACAGGTCGACTCATAGTCGTTAATTCACCGTGCCCGTGGGACTTATCCGATGCTTCATAAGTTCAGATGTCTCCGAATTACGATAGGCATTTTCTTCAGGGTCGGTATTTTTTCAACCTTGGCAAAGTTTTTGATGTAGCAGTCCCCGTTTTGGGGGAATTTGCTGAGCTTTGGCTTGGGTCATTGTGACCTTGTCGCCTTTATCGAATTTCGGGCACAATCCTCGATATAGAGTATGTGAGTGGGGCAGTTCCGGAATACGGCGGTTACCATCGGGGCGAAGTCCTTTTAACAGAAAGACACCCAAGATTTTGTTATACCAGCTTTTGGTAACTTTGCGTTTGCAAAATGCTTGTCCATATGAGAATTTTAATTCTTCCTTCCTTAGTCGTAGTAAATGAAAAATGGGACACGATTCATTATGATCGTTTGGCCCTTACATCGGAGGCTATGGCCGGTGGCCGGGCCTTAGTTTTGCCGTAGCAAATGTTGAATGGGACACGATTCATTATGATCGTTTGGTCCTTACATCGGAGGCTGTGGCCGGTGGCCGGGCCTTAGTTTTGCCGTAGCAAATGTTGAATGGGACACGATTCATTATGATCGTTTGGTCCTTACATCGGAGGCTAATGCAGAAGGTTCGGTCTTGATTTGTTGAGCTCCTCCGTTTTCCATTAACCGGGGTACACCTCGACGTGGGTATAAGTCCCTTAGTGCTTATCCGAGCTGCAAGATCAGGCGAGCGCTATCAAGCCCCCACTCGTAGGCCGTGACCCCGAGTTCCCGGCTGTTTGTCCTTATTTTTGTTAAGTAACACGTTGTACTTGTTGCCTCATTAAAAACCTTGTCGAAAAACCCATTTTGGGACAAAACCGTACTAAGGAAAAGAGTGCAACACGCGTTTTCAGACCTAGATCCTAACTTTATCCGGTACTTGACTTCCTGCAAAAAGAAAAAGGTTAAACATGAGGTGTCCATACCTTAGCAGTAATATCCCTTCAAATGAGCCACGTTCCGGTTGTTGCACAATCGCTGCCCGTCCACAGATTCCAGCTGACACGATCCTTTGCCCGTTACCTCGGTTATCTTGTACGGTCTTTCCCAGTTCGGACCCAGTTTTCCTCCGTTGGGATTCTTGGTGCTCAAGGTATCTTTTCGAAGCACCAAGTCCCCAACTTAGAAATGTCAAAAATTGGCTCTCCGATTGTAGTACCTTTCCATTCTCTTCTTCTGGGTTGCAATGCGGACCAACGCATTTTCGCGAAGTTCATCCGTGAGATCGAGTTTCACAGCCGTGGCCTCCTCGTTTGACTCCTCGGTGGTATACCTGAACCGGGGACTCGGTCCGTTTATCACCCTCGCCCGGAGAAATGACTCGAGCCATCCCTTGATTTTTCCGACCTGAAGCTTGGTTTTCGAGAGTATGGCCGATACCTTTCCCTCGATGGTCTGGCCTCCGGTTCGTAATTCTTTCGTGATCTCTCCAAGCTTTTGTTCATTTTTACGAGCCCCGGGGGAAGCTCGAGTTGGTCATTCTCTATCCGAATTTTTGACTCGTATCGGTTATGGACATCCGCCCAGGTCATAGCCTCGTATTCCAGCAAGCTTTCCTTTAATTTGAATGAAGTCGTCGAGCTCTGAACATTGAGCCCCTTTGTGAAAGCTTGTGCGGCCCATTCCTCCGGAACCGGGGGGAGCTCCATTCGTTCCCTTTGGAACCGGTTGACAAATTCACGCAATAGCTCCTTGTCTCTTTGGGCTATACGGAAAATATCCACCTTTCGAGCCTGCACCTTTCTGGCTCCGGCGTGTGCTTTCATGAAGGCATCGGCGAGCATTTCAAAAGAAGTGATTGAATGCTCGGGCAGATGATCGTGCCAAGTCAATGCTCCTTTTGACAGAGTTTCCCCGAACTTTTTCAGCAACACGGATTCGATTTCATCATCTTCCATATCATTGCCTTTTATAGCACAGACGTATGAGGTCACGTGTTCGTGAGGGTCCGTTGTGCCGTCATATTTTTGGATATCCGGCATTTTGAACCTCTTCGGGATCAATTTCGGAGCTGCACTCGGAGAAAAAGTCCTTTGGATGTACCTCTTTGAATCCGGCCCTTTCAAGATAGGCGGAGCCCCCGGGATTTGATCCACCCGAGAGTTGTATGTCTCCACCCTTTTTTCGGTCGAGTCCACCCGCTTCGCCAACGTTTCTAGCATTCTCAGAACCTCGGTGGATGGACCAGCTCCGGAGCCATTGCTTTCAACCATCCGTGCCTCATCTCTTCTGGGTTCAGCAGCACTCTTCGCCTTTTCCGGGGTCGTTTTATCTCCTCCGTTCTGCAGCTGGGCTATTGCGATTCCCTGTTCGGCAATCGCCGCTCTCTGTTCCTCGTGGCCCGCTGCCTTCATTTTCGGCCACGATCTCGTTGTTGTTGACGTGACCAGATTGCCCACTGTTAGCCATTTGGTCCGTTTTTTCAGAGACGGACAACAGATGTTTCTGATTTTGATGGGTAAGATAGAGATCAAGATCAAAGACCACTATTATCCTAGCCCCACGGTGGGCGCCAAACTGTTTACCCCGAAATTGGGAAACCAATTGAATTTGTACGCGGGTATAGGATATGTGCTTGGATCTTGATATATATATTTGATAGCGGAAAATAAACGTGTGAGTATTTGGTAATAAAACGGCTAGTAACGGTGATTTGCTTAATTTGCTACGGACGTGAACGTTTAGAAGCCATGTTGAATACTTAATGGAAGAAACACAACGTAAATGGAAACAAACGGCCTCGGCCGGATCAGATATTGAGAGAGAGATTGAATATATGAGCTCTTCTATTATAAATGTTCTTTGAAGGTGATGCAAACCCTTACAAAGGAGGGGGATGTGCTCTATTTATAGTGTGACCTCCATGGGTCTCATATAATGTGAACTAATAAAATAATAGCAACAAGGACAGCTCTGCACGGATTTGGTGGGATTAGACTGACGGCGCCGTCTGACACACGCATGGTGGGTAGTTGACCAGGACAGGACGTTACTGGCGCGTGACCCGCGTGCAACGGCCACACGGACCAACGGCTACTCGGACCAACAGCCACACGGACCGACGGCTACTCGGACCAACGGCCACACGGACCAACGGCTACTCGAACCAACAGCCGTACGGACCAACGGCCACGAATGCTCGGGTCACCGGGCTTGGTCGTTCCAATGACGAAGAAGGCAGATCAGTCGGTCCCCTCGCTCCACCAGTTTGCCTCGCATCCGGTTTTTACCGTATACAAACTATTGTGGGTAAAGTTTGGTGCAGTTTTTTGGATATATATAACAGTTCGTTACTTTATCAAAAGAAAAAGTTCAGGTACTTTAATAGTGGTTTTTATAGTTTAACAGTTGGATATATACTGTTTTTTTTACCATAAAATGATAGCAGTTTAGTGATTTTGTTGTTTTCTTTTATCAATTAGTAGTTTAGTTATTGTGAGGAAAGTTCAATTATGTGATGAAAAGTAGTTCTGTAACTCCACTGTTATAGTGAATAAAGTTCAGGACAATAAGTGAAATTAACACCGATATTTTTTATGTGAAGAGAAGACATGCTTAACTTTTTATCTGGAAAATCTTGAAACTGCAGTTGTATGAAAATTTCGGGCGAAAAATATGGTCAACAAAAGGAGAAGTGCAGGAGGGAGCTAAGAAGGGCTTGATAGATTCACTCAAGTTACTGGAACAAGCTGCATTGGGAGACAAGCTTTACTTTGGAGGGGAAAGCTTTGGTTTTGCGGATATTGCTTTGATCGGGATTTACAGCTGGTTTTATGCCTTGGAGATCTTTGGAAACTTTAGCATAGAGGCCGAGTGCCCAAAGCTTGATGCTTGGGACAAGAGATGCAAGCTAAGGGAGAGTGTTTCTAAGTCTCTACCCGACCCTCATAAGATTTATGAGTTATTACTGGAGCTTAAAAAGACTTATGAACTAGAATAGACATATTCTTGTGCTTCACAATCCATGAAAGGACTTAGTTCTGCCTCGCCGCATGGATCATTTTTTCTATGAATAAAGACAATTACAAAGAGCTGGCTTGTGGAGTCTCAGTATTGTCTATGTAATTCTTATGCTGCTTCTCCCTGGAACTAAGAAGTGAAATGAATTTTTTGTTTTTGCAAAAAACTAAGAAAGTTCAATTCAGTGTTTGCATTAACTTATGAAAAGCTTTTCTCGTAGTATTTTATTGAAATCAGTTTTTGCTATTCAGAATATCATCTGCTCCTCTTAATGCCTTAGTTGCTTCTCGATATTCTTTAATTTCTGTCTTTGTAGATATTTGATACGATGGAAGAGAGTTATATGTGATTAGCTAGGGAAGTTGGTATAGTACATCGTTTATTTTTTCATCTTTCCTATTATTGACCAGAAGGGTAGATATTATATCATATTTTTCACTCCATCAGTTGATGCAACTTACATGAATGAGACAATTGTATCTGATCCTCATCTTATCCATATTTTAATGTATATAATTAAATATTTTAGGACATGATCCATTTAAAATATCGCGATTAATGCTTTCTCTTTCTTAACGTTTATATAGTTTTGACTTTCCTGCAGGTCTTTTCCTGATACACAAGAAAATGGAGCTTTCTTGTTTCTGTACTAAAGTGATGACCTGTGTGTTGGCGACTTATTAAAATCTTTCGCGAAATACAGGTAATCAAGTGTGGGGCTCACCAAGGCATCCATGCTACTTATAGGACCTCAACTACGCCAGTTTTAGCTAAACTATTTTCTGTCCTTCACTTATTGACAACTTGAGCTTTCTCTCACAGCAAAGGAATGGAGAATGATGAGGTGATTCTATTGGACTTCTGGGCTAGCATGTTTGGTATGAGGATAAGGGTAGCATTAGCTGAAAAGGAGATTGAATACGAGTTTAAGGAAGAAGTCGTGGGTGGCACTAAAAGTCCGCTGCTTTTAAAGATGAATCCCGTACACAAGAAAATCCCGGTTTTGATTCACAACGGAAAACCTGTTTGTGAATCTTTCATTGCAGTTGAGTACATCGATGAAGTCTGGAAGGACAAAGCGCCGTTGTTATCCTCTGATCCTTACGAGAGAGCACAAGCTAGGTTCTGGGCTGACTACATTGACAAGGTAAATCTTAAATTTATGCTATACTTCTCTGGTGTATTACTCCGTCTGTTCCAGTTTGCGACACTCTTTTCGTTTAAGTTTCCCAAAAAGAATGAGACCTTTCTATAATTAGAAAGAACTTTTAACTTCTCATGTTTAATGAGATGATTTATCGCCACAAAGATGTCTATGGCGTGTATTAGACCACAAGTTTTAATAATCTTTCTTTCTTATAGCCTGTGGCGAAACTTTTGGAGGCTATAAGTGCTTTTTTTTTCTTCAGAAATGAAAGAATTATTTACATAATCTATCAAGAAAGTTCTTATTTTAGAAAGTTTAGGTGTTTGACCAAGCTTTTAAGAAAAAACTAAGTAATTTTGAGTAGTTGCGGAAGCTATTTTTCATAAGCTAAAAAGAGTAGCTTTTCTTCATAAACACTTTTGTAACATTGGTCAAGCACAACATACTGCTCTAATATTGGCAAAAATGCATTCCAAATTGATTAGCCAAACAAAAATTGTTACTCTCCAAAAGTTTTTTTTTCAAAAGCACTGCTAACGAAAACACTTTTCAAAATAAGAAAATTTGTGAACAAGGCCACAGGCTAAGACACGTTGGCATAAATTATGAGGAAGGAGTAAAAAGAAAAATATTAGTAGGTATTAGAATGAAATGATAATGAAAAGTAAAACCTGTAGCTGATTGATATTCTTTTATGTGAGTAAAATAGATTGCGTTGCTGTATGGTAAATCTTTAAAATTGCAGTTGTATGATTTTGGGCGAAAAATTTGGGATGCCAAAGGAGAAGAGCAGGAGGTAGCTAAGAAGAACTTGATAGATTCACACAGGGTCCTGGAGCGGGAAGCGTTGGGAGACAAGCCTTACTTTGGAGGGGAAAGCTTTGGTTTTGTGGATGTTGCCCTGATTGGGTTCTACAGCTGGTTTTATACGTACGAAGCCTTTGGAAACTTCAGCATGGAGGCCGAGTGCCCCAAGCTCGTTGCTTGGGGCAAGAGATGCATGCAGAGGGAGAGCATCTTTAAGTCTTTACCAGACCCTCATAAGATCTATGAGGTAATACTCCAGTATAGAAAGAATGTTGGACTTGAATAGACATATTAATGTGTTTCATAGTCTATGAAAGGCGCTTTGTTCAGAATTGGAGTATGAGTAGACCTGTTTTCCGGGAATAACAGGAGTCCTTGATTCCTGGCTTGCGGAATGTCAGTGTTGTTCTATGTAATTGTTCCGCTGCTTCTCTTTGGACTGATGAACTGTCTATTCATAGATGGTCAAGATATTGTATTTTTCTCTTCTTTTCTCTTTTATAGTTTTGGTTTGTGATGTGGTATGCGTTAATCTTATTTCTCTGGCAAGGAAATGTTCAGTGTGTTTGATTAGGTGAATTTTCAGTGTGAGAATATCTTCGTTGAACTGTTAAGGCTGGACTAGCCAAGAGAAGACTTAACAACTTTCATAGATCTAGGCAAACTAGCCTACAGTTGCAAAATTATTTAGTACTAGTAATTTAATCAGATTTGTTATGAAAATTAATGGTCAATTTTCTACATTTCGGCGAAGATTATGCTTGGAATATGCCACCTGCTCAGAGAAAGAATAAGATCAAACTATATTGTCCCAACTATATTTAATAGTCAAGAAGCTTTTTAAAAAATATGTTGCATTATATTACATCTGAGAGTACAGTAATATTCTGCAATTAATGATTTTAGATCCTGAATTCACCTCTATACATGGAAAAGAGTTGCATCAGAGAGAGAGAGCTCAAATTTGTTCCTGAACTCAAGAGTTAACATTTTGCTGATTCATCCTTCTGTTGATTTATCTAGTGTTGCGCTCCCATGTTATATTTTCCACGCACCAGTACTTACTGCCTCTAGGGCTTTTCAGCTTTTGCTTTGTTGCTTCTCTCTTTTCCCCCATAATAAACAATTGGAGTAAAGTAAATCCAACATCTAACAAAATCTCATTAGCTGTTGTGTTGTCTTCCACTAGTGGTAGATGAGACAGTGACATTGGTTTACCCAACTTGATATTTCCAATAATTGCCAACCCTTTGGACTAAGTGTATGATTCTCATCTTTTTCAGATTATAAAGTATATAATTAAATACCCTAGGATAGAGATCCATTAAAAAAAGAAGGAAGGATCAAAGGTCTTTTTATTTAAAATGGAGCCTACCAGTGTTGAAACTTTGGATTTTATATTGGCCACATCCCACATGTCAAGATCTTGCATATCAAAGAAGTATAAAGAAATACAAGGTATAAACTGTGGGACTCCCCAAGGCTCCAAGCCACTTATAGAACCTTAACACTAAGCCATTTTAGCTGAACTAGTTTCTGTTCTACACTTATCAACAAGTTTGAGCTTTCAGTCACAGCATTGGAATGGAGAATGATGAGGTGATTCTATTGGACTTCTGGCCTAGCATGTTTGGCATGAGGGTCAGGGTTGCACTAGCTGAGAAGGAGATCAAATACGAGTACAAGGAAGAAGACTTGTTTACCGGTAAAAGTCCTCTCCTTCCGAAGATGAATCCGGTCCACAAGAAAATCCCGGTTTTGGTTCACAACGGAAAACCTGTTTGTGAATCTCTCGTTGTAGTCGAGTACATCGATGAAATCTGGAAGGACAAAGCTCCTTTGTTATCATCTGATCCTTATGAAAGAGCACAAGCTAGGTTTTGGGCTGCCTACACTGACAAGGTAGATCTTAAAATTATCTTATCTAGGGCTGGCAAAATGGTTACAAAAAAAAAAAAAAAACAACAACAACAACCATCCATCCGACCCATTAGACATGGGTTGGATAACTGACTTTCTAAAAATGGATCAAATATGGATATTATTCAAAAATAGATAATTATTTGTTATTTTTCATGAGTTCTTGTTTTCTGGTAGTCTAAGCTTATTTTGGCTTTAAGCTAGTGTTCTCACCTGACTATTCGTGAAACTCAGTCTATTAACTAGTTTTTTTTATTTGTGTTAAATAGGGGCTCAGATATTTTATCCCTTTTTTTTTTAACCAGTTTCGACCAGACCATATCCAATCTGACTCGCCCCTTTGTCACTCCTAAGATTATCCTTCTCTGATGCATTAGAATGAAAAGGATCTGATTTGGACCGAGTAGATATAGAGGATTCATATAGCAGAAGCTGTAGTTCATTGATATTGTTTTATGTGAGCACAATAGATAAGATTTTTATATGGCAATCTTGAAATTGCAGTTGTATGATTTTGGGACAAGAATATGGACAGCCACAAAAGAAGAGTTTGCGGGAGGTAAGAAGGACTTGCTAGATCCACTCAAGTTACTGGAGGAAGCTGCACTGGGAGACAAGCCCTATTTTGGAGGGGAAAGTTTCGGTTTTGTGGATGTTGCCCTTATTGGGTTCTATACCTGGTTTTATACGTATGAGACCATTGGAAACTTCAGCATCGAGGCCGAGTGCCCAAAGCTTGTTGCTTGGGGTAAGAGATGCATGCAGAGGGATAGGGTCTCGAAATCTCTAGCTGACCCTCATAAGATCTGTGAGGTACTACTAGAATTCAGAAAGAATCGTGGATTAGAATAAACATGTTCACGTGCTTCAGAATCCATTAAAAGGCACTTAGTTCTGCCTGTTGGAGTATGAAATAGATCTGTTATTCTAGGAATAAAGACGATTGTCAAGTGCTGCCTTGTCGAGTCAAAGTATTGTCTATGTAATTCTGCTGCCGCTTCTTTTTGGACTGAAAAGTGATTGCTTGAAAGTAAAATCCTACTATATACCATCAGGATGTGAATAATATGAACAAATGTGGTGTTCTTATCTTAATTCTTGATAGTTTTTCAACTTCAAATTATCTGTTGACTGAAAGTTGAGTCAATTTGTTTCCTAAACTCTTCAAGTGGGACCATCTTGATCTCAAATGAGTGTTTCCTGTCCTTCTCCATCCCATTTTGTGTAAATACATTTACCCGGCAATTGTGGCTGCCAAAACTAAAGGGCAAAGGTGTCTAAGCCGAAAGAAGTCCAATGCACTTTGCAGAGAAGGAACATCAGCCATGTACAGTGGCCTTTTAGTTACAAATAAGCCAATTTTCATCAATATATTGACTATAATGTACTGTAAGCTTCTTTTCAGCCAATTTGTATAACAGATAGAAGAAGGTACAGTA
The DNA here is from genome assembly GCF_019175385.1 of Lycium barbarum. NCBI lineage: Eukaryota > Viridiplantae > Streptophyta > Magnoliopsida > Solanales > Solanaceae > Lycium > Lycium barbarum. Next base: position 3,650,839 of record NC_083337.1, on the reverse strand, counting down.
AGCATATGGCTAATGCAGGAAAAGTAACCATACTTTTGATTCAGGTGGACTTTGAAACTACTCATCAGGTGGAATACTAGTAAATCCATTATCAAAAAAGTTGATGTTTTGAGATTTCATAAAAATGTCATTAGATGCGAAAAAAGGGATCATGGATATCAGAGAATGCTTAAACAGCTTATTCCTATGACAGCCTAATAGAGACAAAGTTGGTTTTCATCATCATGAACAACTTCAAATAAATGAAAAAAATAGATATGACTAGAACTAGCCAACTACTTGAGTTGTGTCTCCTCCTTCCTCCTTCAGCATCGAGCACATTGTACTTTCGAAATTATGGTTTCAGAATTTAATATTTGTTAAAATGTTAGCGGTTTATCGCATATACATGTATGTTCGGTGTAAAAAATTGTGTCCAGTTGAGCCCATTGATCATAGGCTACTGACGGTCCACGTGCATCATATATTTTTTTTTCTCTTCTTTGCTCTGATGTAGTGGTGATTTGTGATGTATGTGTTTATCTTCTTTCTCTGCTAAGGAGTGTTTGTTTATTGAATTTGCACTTTATGAGATCCAGCTTTTGTTATCTCAAGATCTAGGTCAATGAAAGCCCCATTTTGGTCTGAATAGTCTAGAAAAGAGAGTAAATGAAAAAGAATTGAATAACAAGAAACATCTATGAACTTTCAACACTTGATTTCAGGAACCACAATTGACATACAAGAAATATATGTTCAAACAATTTTGTTTTCAAAGCATAGATCTAGTTGCCAAGAGCAGCAATAGCCTACTGTCCTATACATCATCTACAAGTTCCTTAAAGCATCTCATATCTCATCTATTCATACATCTAGCACTATTGAAACTATAATTTCTTCCAAAAGATTGTTACCTCACAAGAATGATGGAGAGTAAGGCCTTAAATGAACTAGATAAGTCTCTATAGATCCCTTCTCTTTGTTACTTGAAGGTAGAGACATCATCCGCTACCTCATATTCGACCATAACCTTTTCGTTGTACCTTGCATTATCTGGATAATTAGGTAGAGAAGCAGGATCAAGTTCAAACCACTCTTTTATAGTTTGTGTCAATTTAAAAGAGGGAACTTTATGAGAAAATCTGCGTAATTCGTTTGCTGGTATCACAAATGAGAAACTTCCACAGCATCTCCTTTCGAAAATGCTCACAAATCCACTGACTTTATCCAGATAACTAACCGTTATACCAACATCATCAGCAAAATCAGAAAGTACCTCCACGATCTCATATTCTTCTAGTCGTTCAGCGCTCCAAATGGCCCAAGTCTCCCCTTTCGTAGGATATATCAGATAATAACCATGGGTGTCCCTTTTGCACTGCATTTGATGAGAGAATACATGGCGATTCGAAACATCTAAAGAGCTCCCGAGTCTAAATCTACCACAACTAACCGATAACTCATGATTTGTCCAATGATTTTCCTCTGTATCAGCCTCTAACCAGACCATTTGTAACTTAAATTTCGGAATAAAAACCTTTTCAACTCGAGCATAGAGTCTAGGCATACCATCTAAATCATCATAACACGCCCAAACTTGGTCAACATGAAACTTTCCTATTTCATTTTCTTTGTCAAAGTTGTGAAATTTAGCACGAGGACAGTCCCATACTTGTGTGATGCCCTCGTCATCCGTGTCCGATTCTGATTCAGACTCAATTCGAACAATCCTACCGGAACAAATCATCGCCAGATCAGCATTATCTGCATTATTTAACTGTTGTCCACTTAAGTTCTTATCATCAACATCCATGCTTATCGTCTTCTCCTCTTCTCCATATTCCGAAGATTTTCCTGTCTTTGATCTTTTCATTGGGTTCTCAGAACAATAAGATCTTTTCCGACTTTTTTCCCTCGAATCACATGCTTTTGGACTCAACTGACTCGAAGTTTCAGCGAGCTCTTTTGTAAAATCCATCTTCATTTTGCTCGAGTAGACTTTTTTCGGTTTCCGTTCCCTGGAAAACGGAGCAGAATCAAGTTGTTCCTGTCGCGCTTTCAGTTCATTCTCTTGTTGCTTTAATTTTTCTTCTCTGGAATTGAGCTCATAAACGCGCTCCTGAAATTTCTTCTCTCTCTCATTAATTTCCTCATTAAATTTCTCCTCAATCGAGTTCCAATATTCCTCGAGCGACATCTCGTTTTCCTCCAATTTCTTCTGTCTCAGTTTCAAGTCATCAGCATATCCTGAAAGCTGGCTGTCTTTATCCTCAACTTGTTTGCGCGTAGCATTTATTGATTCTCTAACTAATTCGAGTTCTTTTAAGCTTTCGCCAATTGATTCTTGAATAGAATGCAAATGCTTCTCTCTGGATTCGAGTTCAGTGAAGCATTGCAGATGGTTCTCACTTGATTCGAGTACATTTAAGCATTCTTTTAACTTTGTTCCGGTCATGTCCAAGTGTTGTTCGAAATTTTTCCATTCTTCCATCCATGTTAAAAGTGCTTGACAGAGGCCATATTTTTTGCATTCAATCTGTTCCATAGCATCAGAAATCCTCTTCAACAAAATCATCTTTACTTGCAAGTTTTTTTTTTTTTTTGTGAGAATTACTATAGAACGGTTGTTTATTATCAAAATTTCCCTGTTATTGTTAACAATTTCATCATTTAGGGGATTAGAGATTCTTAAAAGGGCATTAACTGATATACACACAACACATTTTTAGAGAAAGCAAGTGAAAATCAGAACCAGATGCTTGTGTTTGGTACTAGTGAAGTACTATCTTCATCCTAGCCCTTCAATTAATTACCTTTATGTTACCATCCTTCTTCTTTTTTTATTCTTTATTGTACTGAACTAATTTGTGAAAGGAAAACAAAATGTGTACCTATATATTTGTAGAATGTTCCTAGAAGACTAGAACATTTCAACGTGACCAGTTAGAAATAGTCAAAAGTGAAAATTATGGCTCCACATTTCGTTAATGCATAAGCTGAAATTACAAGCATCCAGAATTTCAACAATAGATCAATATATAAGCATCTATATTTAAAGAATAAACTTACAATAGTATAAAGAAAAATAAGGTATAGGATAGAGTTATTAAGAAAGCCTAATAGAGACACGCTTATTTCATCCGTCATCATCAACAACTACTAGAAGCATAAAAATAACAACTACTTAAGGTTTACATAGATAGTCCAAACATTTCTTTTTCTTTTTTTTGTTTGTCTTCTTTGCTCTGATGTAGTTTTGGTTTGTGATATGGTGTCTCAATAATCTTTTTCTACAACAATAACAACTATGCCTGAATCCCAAGTAAGTTGGAATCGGCTATATGAATCCTCGCTGTCCATGTCGCTCCATTTAAGCCTGCCTTAGTCCAATATATACCAACAAGAGCACTTTATGGTTCATTCTCTATTAAGGAAAAATTCCATGGTGTTTGTTTGGTGAATTTGTACTCTTGAGTAATCCTGTTTTTGTCATCTTAACAAGTCCAGTAAAATCGGAAAACACTTCAGTTTTTCAGTAAAGTTGAGACAAACATACAAGGTGACATTCAGTAAATAAAATATATCCACTACTCTTGGATTCCTTAGCCTAGCCAAGACAAGACTCTTAAAATCTTGGTTTCATCAATTCTAGGTAAATTGGCCTACAATTGCAAAATATTCTTATACTAATTTAATCAGGTTTATCCTCAGCCTCTTTACTTGTCTGAGTGAAAGTGACACCCTTAATGCTCAACTTTCTTCAATTCTTGAACAAGTTTAGGGTAAAAAATATACTTAGAATATGCCTCCAATTCAGGGAAATATCCATTCCTTCTGCTACTTTTAGACGTAGGATTTAAATATTACACACTGATAGCATAAAAGAATCTTTACACTGTTAGTAGAATTTAACTCGTTATAACATGATCGCACTCATTTTACTTGAAGGTATAAAAATAGCATATACACTGTCAATGCATAAAACTTAAATTTCATTTAAGTATTGCGCAACCTGATCTGCTAGTCGCTATCTAACAGACTGGAACTGTTCAACACACTAGGTGGAAATAGCCAAAATCTATGAAATTCTGGCTCCAGCGCATTTCGTTAATAGACAAACTAAAGAAACAAGAATCCGGCAACTCAAGAAACAATTGTTATATAAACTTCTAAACTCCCAACTAAATCCAGTGCTCATATTGATTAGTTGAAACTTCTTTTTGTTAAATCAATCAATTTTCTTCATCAAGAAATGGCGCATGAAGAGGTGATTTTATTGGATTTTTGGCCTAGCATGTATGGCATGAGAGTCAGGGTTGCACTAGCTGAAAAGGGTATCAAGTATGAGTATAAAGAACAGAACTTGGCTGATAAAAGTCCAATTCTTTTGGAAATGAATCCAATTTTCAAGAAAATACCAGTTTTGATCCACAATGGAAAACCAATTTGTGAATCACTAAATGTAGTCCAGTATATTGATGAGGTCTGGAAGGACAAAGTTACATTTCTTCCTTCTGATCTTTATGAAAAATACCAAGCTTTGTTCTGGGCTGACTATGTGGAGAAGGTAACAAAATATTGTTCTTTCAAGAGTTTATTTTCTATATAATAACGATATAGGCAGATCCAAGATTTAAACTAGACCAATTAAAGAACCAATTGCACTTATGAAATCATGGGTTCTGAATTAATATTTCTTAACGTTTTTATAAATATTTACATATAAATTTATATCCAGTGTCGAAGATGATGGGCTCAATTGAACACATCCAATGCACGGTGCATCCGCTACTAACAGACTGTACAACCCTTCTTTCACTTAAAAGATAGTATATGTGATTGTTCATAAAAAGTAGAAATAGTAACCTGAAAAATAGTTTGAGCTGAAACGAGGAAACATAGTCAGAGGGGATTCACATAGCCGATTGCAACTTGTTTGTGACTGAGGCGTAATTGTTATTGTAGTAACCTGAAAAATAAATACGACAGGTTAAAATACATTGGTCGGTGTATATAAGTTAAGTTCTTTCTTTCAAATAGATTACTTGGGAACATTCTTGACAACAACAAAACAATTATGTGCTTAGCAAACGTCACGTGTCCGAATAATGGACAGTCTGATACACTAAGCTTCTGTTATGCATGGTCCTGTGAAAGGACGGACCACATTAGGTCTTATATATACAGTCATATCTCGCATTTCTGCAACAGGTTGTTTTCGTGTGTTGAACCCAATAACCCATGACTTGCGTCAAGGTTCTCCTTCATCAAGTGCCCAAATAATAAAGGTTGAAAAAACTGTTATTGCAGGCAGGGACAGGTCTAGTATTTCCTTTGAGACTATTTATCAATAGGTAACAAAACTTAAAAAATGTAGACATATTTTGTAGATCACGCCCAATTCTGGACTCACTGGCTTTAAATTCTGCATAGGTGTTCGATTCGGGGCGTAAGCTATGGATGGAAAAAGGAGGAGAGCAACAGACAAGAAAGGACAACTACATAGACAGTTTAAGGATGCTGGAAGGTATTCTTGGAGATAAACCTTATTTTGGAGGTGGAAAAATTGGGTTTTTGGATATTGCTTTCATAGGAATTTGCAGTTGGTTTTATACTTATGAGAAGTTTGGAGAATTCAGTACAGAAATTGAGGCCCCAAAGATAATTGCATGGGTGAAGATGTGCATGAAAATGGAAAGTGTTTCCAAATCTGTTGCTGAACCACTTAAGGTTTATGACTTTGCTTTGCAAATTAGAAAGCATTATGGATTAGAGTAGATGAATATTGGTAAACCCAGAACACTTTTCTACTCTAGTCCATTTTTTTTTTTTTTGTTTCCCATATGATATTCGGTACTCGTTTTAGAGTTCGATTAATCTGGATATATGCCAATTTTAGGGTTAAGCGTTGGCGATGCCATTCCTAAAGTTCGAACCTAAAATCTATACCGAGGGTTACTTATCACTCCACCACAACTTTTGGTGGTACTCTTGTCTACTATGATATCATGTTCTCATTTATGATTGTTCTCATTTAAAAGATAAAATTGTTAGATCAGACATAAAATACTTCTATTTATTTATTTTTTATTTGCAAAAAGTTGTCCTTGCCAGAGGACCTGGTTCTGAAATGTAATAATTTGGACCTAGCTTGCAATAGCAATAGCAATAGCAATAATCCTATGAACTACTATCTCTTAATTTTGCAATGTGACGTCGAAGAAAAGCTTCATATTGAACTTAAATTTCATGATTAAGTCATAGAATTCTCCAAAGGTAAAAAGCTTAAATATGCCATGGAACTATAAAAAATGAGTGAATGACCTATTCACGTCATTCGTTAATAGTTGGACATAAAAATATCACCTTCGTGACACATTTGACCGGTTCATGCCATTAACCACGAACGACCCACACATCCGGTTTTATAAGTCAAATTCTTGATTTTAAAATACCAGATATGGCATGTGTCGTCCAATTAGACCATCCACATCACTTAACCCATTCCATCAATTTTAACTCATCCCCTTTCTTTTTTAACCCACCCCACGTTAGAAATCGACCCAAATCCCTTTTTACCCAACCCCTGCTCCAATTTTCCACAAATGAACCTTTAAAGACTGTCTTAAAAGATTATCATGTTAGGCAACTTCAGATTAAATATAAAACCAAATAATCATCAAAACAACTTGCTTAAAGATTAAACTAAATCATACTTGTAAAATAAGACGGATGCAGTACAACTTTGAGTACTCTAATTAGATAAATGTATTTGGAGAATCAAGTGATACCTCAACTTGTATCATACAATGTAAGGCTTCAACTCTTACTAATTATGTTCAAAATATTATCAAATATTAATCAACAATAACATACCCAATGTAATTTCATAAGTGGAGTCTAGGGAGGGTAGGTGTAGACAAACCTTACCCCTATCTTTGTGGGGGTAGAGAGATTGTTTCTGAGAGACCCTCGGCTCAAGAAAATCGTGTTTTAGAGCAGGTTGGGAAAAAAATGATGAGTAAAAAACTACGCCGAAATACTGAAGAAAGAATTGCTGACAGTAAAAATAGAACGGGTAACCAATATTAATGGCAGTCATAAGTCTTGATTTCAAGCGAAAACAATGAACCTTACAAAGAAAATTGTCTAAAAACAACTCAATTCCACCAACAGCTATACACTTGAAAAATTTTTAATACCAGGAACTGCTTCAAAATTTAATACATTTGGAATCAGTTTTAACATATCAACAGTCAGCAGTCATCGATGTCTATGTCCAACCAAAAGAATGTCTGTGTCCAACCTTTCGTGTTTAAAAGAAAGGGTGGGATCCTCTACATTATACACTGCTTATAACTTGAATTCAGAAGCAGCAGAAAACAATCAGAGAATGCCGAATCCTTAGACAACTTCATGTCTCCAATATCACCATGTTTAACTCTAGCTTCTTCTAAAGCAACAATATGAAGCAGCATCAAATAATGCATCACTTTTAAGAATGAACCAACCCTTCCTTGCCAAAAAGGAAAAAAGAACATAGTGGAATTTGCAGACTTATGCTCCTTTACATGCAAAGACTGCTCTTCACGTAGATCTATGCATTGGATGTTGAAGATGATACTAACGGTATAGATGAAGCAGCTTGAGACTCGTCTGAGCTTACTCGGGTAGCTTCCTTTTTTAGCTTGTGGCTGTTATATGCAGCTACACCTGCAATAGCTGCAGAAGAACATCTTTTCTATATTATTATTGACCACAAAATAGTACCATCAATGTTTATATTTTTCATCATATACACACTACGAACAACATTAGGATTACTCCAAGTCTAACAATCTTACTTGAGTAAAAAAACATAAAATAAGTTCTCAATCGACATGAAGATCTTGGCAGTGTTTCTTAATAATCAGTCCTGTCAATGAATTCATCAAGAACATTAAGGTCATTAATGAGGTCTATAACCACCAGTGGTATCACTCTTCAGGTTAGCTCTAATATAGAAGCTATTATAATATCATCCCACAAAGTGCCAACATTGGAATAATTAAGCAGCTGTCCATGATCAAATATAATACAGAAAGATATTCCCCCAAAGACTAGAAGCAGCATTGGTTCAATTACACAAATCCATATAGATAAAGCAAAGGGATTAACTAGTTACCAGGAACAGAAAAAGAGTCAAAGCAAGAATATTATGCATAGCAGCACATTACAATGATGTAAAATGAATGTAAGGAAATGGCTGGAATTGTTTAAAGTAATATGTTTCTTGGCATCAGATGAGAATGTCAGAAAATTACCAATAGCATAACCACAAAGGTTAATTAGTGTCAGCTTCGTATCAGCAAAAAGTAGGGCAGATAGCAGTACAACCACCCAATCTTTGACAACTCCAGCGACACGAATGGTCAGGGCACTTGTATGTGAGATCACCAAGAAAACAGAGAGATTCAGGGCAAAGGTACATATACAATTTAGAGTTAGAACAAGAGGGTGAAAGGTCCATGTTAGCTGTTCGTCCATCTTTGGTTTCTCCAAAAAGATCCATGGAACTAAAAGGCAAAGAGCACTGCATTGTGTAATAAGAGAGTTCCATTAGATTGTCTTTTCATAATGTTAAACCATAACATAATATCAAAATTCAAAAAAGCATCCCGCTTTCAGACAATAAATGTACTTGCCTGCATGGGCTAACATAGTACATGACAGATATCGGGTTTAGCTTGAGGCCCTTCCGTTTTACCAGAATCTCCATAAATATAAGCCTTAAAGCTTCTCCAACAACACCTCCCATTTGGTAGATCACACCAACCCAGTTAATGTTTATTTCCCCATAAGAAGCTACTAGTACGCCAAAACTGATTACAGACATTATGAGAAGCATCCTGCAGCTCATCATTTCGAGTCCAGCTGCAACTCCAAGGATGAAGACAGCTACTGGCACTGCAGATGAGACCCAAAATGTGAAAATGTATCCTGACACAAACGGGCAAAGAGTATAGAGTACTTGAGCAGGCCTTTCACCAGCCCAACATCTAAAGTCTAAACATCAGGCATGAAACATCCTCTGACACTTCATTTATTTACATACCTCTAACATCTATGAGCTACAGAATATAAGATAACTCGATAGCAGAAATACTTACTGATTGCTTTCAACATCTGAGCAAATGAAACAGATATATAAAGGTAAGCAGTGTTCCCAAGCCAAAGCGTCATAGCAAACATAGCACCAATTGGGATGACTGAGCTAATGTATCTGCATATTGAAATCTTAATTAGTTGCATTGAATGATAGTCTTCAAAAAAGTCTAATGGACAAAAGTCGAGAAGGAAAAAAGGTAGTACAGTAACAAACTATTGACTACTTCTGTTGTATGGATTTGGAGCACAAATGCAACAGATATGGTAAAATTTGAGAGAATATCCAACTTCAGGTAAGTTTCTAGTTTATACCAATAGGCGGGGAAGAAAGGCTAACGATCATTTTTTTCTTTATCTTGTTCATACATGTTTTGTTGTTGATAACTATGCAGTACAACTCATTTTAGTAAGTTATCCAAACTAATCCATTTATGCCAAATTAAATGTCTGATTTAGCAGAATTAAAGATGAGGATTGAAACTATATGGCGCTTTGTCACTGAATGGAAGAACATGTGGCGGCAACAAATTCCTTTCATCATTTTAGGAATGTCAATTAAAAAATAGTTTTATTGAGAAGTATATCTGTAAATTGTGCAATACATGGCATAATTTTTCAAAGAAAGTGAACATCTCTAACCAACAAGATGAGGAGTCTGGCGATGTGATGACCAGCTAAACACTCCCGTCTTGGCTTACCCAGCTTCTAAGGCGAGCCAGGCAAAGCAGGGGAAGAGATATGGATTGCACCGAAAGAGGAAAAGCGATGAGACGGCAGAAGGCAGAGATTACATGGAATTTGGTAGGACAAAATCTAACTAAATGAGCTTTCTTTAATGAAGAGAAGTCATAAAAGATACTCCTCCGTTCCACTTTATGTGGCAGGGTTCAGAGTAGTCAAAGTACTAAATTTTCAGTGTGAATTAAGGACATAGATTATTCAATTTTTGGAAATATAATTAGCATATTTGGAAACTAACTAAAAAGTACTATAAGCCATAACCAATTCAAAATGTTTAAAAACATTTTAAAACGTGGTCAAAGAACCTGTTTGACTCTCCATATAGCAATGTTACGACAGAAATTGGAGTAGAGGGAGTAATAAGGTTCTTGGATATAGAATTCGCTATCCAAAATATTAAACATCACATTTTTTCAAATGCACTCACATGTCTAGAGTCATTCCTTCCTCAACCTTCATTATCTGCAAGGAAATGCCTAAATTAGCACTACTAGTTGCCCAAGCAATCAGTAAAAAGGAGAAAATTTCTTACCTTGAGAACTTTGGTAAGCACAAAACATAGTACTGAGGAAAAGACCATGTGAAGTAGCGTCAGCGCAAGAGGATACGGGAAGTTTATTTCTTTTGATGATAAAACCCACTGCAATGAACAAATTATTGCACAGTCAAAGGTGCCGAGAAACGTCAGACATGTGAACTATCTTAAAGCAATAACTGATAAGTGTAGTCAAAAGAAATCAAGCTAGATGAAAGCCAACAATGATGCATCTCTATCTCATTTTCATTTCATGGAAAAGGAAAACTCAAAATATCAAGGTATCAGCCAAAGCATAGTGCCCACCACTTCTTTAGAGAAACCTGATATTTGCATCTTCTTTTATGTTTTAAAGTTTTTTATCGCCACTGCCGACGGGCTGATCCACAGGCCGTCAACTCACCAAGGTGGTTTAGTTTGCTAGAATTTAATCTGGTCGCTATGGTAAACTTATCCACAAAGAAGATTGATAGAAAGTAAGAACTCTAGGTTCAAGGGCCTTTTGTAAGGACATACAAATTCCTCTTAACAATGTGGAGGAGCGTATTTAATATACGATTGATCAGTTTTAAGGAAATTATGTGATCAAGATTGAGAGTCTAGCAGAGCATGGGCGTCATTTAAATTAATATTAACCCACTTTAAAAGAAAACTTTGTGCTTCATGTGTAAGAATGACTTTATTTACTCAATTCTTGAATCCACATATATCTCTTCAGTAACAAGGAAATGCAGAAAGTTACATACTTATATCTATAGACCAGCTAGAATGCCTCTGCCCCATGAACATAGACATACATTGTTCCGCAACAATATCAAGCTTCCCAGTTATGTACTTAATTTATTTATTTTTTTAATAACTGTGACTATCTTACGTCCTACCGGGTAACTCAGTCATCCAAGGTTCGGATAGAGTTATGTACTTAATATTATTTAGTAATTGGGAATGTGCTACGTCATACTGGGTAACACAGTCCAACAAGGTTCGGATAGATGGGAAGAAATCACCTAGTAGTATTGTTTACTCTGCTGGGATATGAACCAAAACTTCATGATTTTCAACCCACTTCACTGACCAGCAGGCAACAATCTCGAGTGTGGTTATGTACTTAATTACTAGCTACAACCATTTCACTCACTGTGAAACCAAACCCAAAAGCAATTACACATGTTAAAGCAACCAACAAGAACATACCCAGTGTAATCCCACAAGTAGGGTGTGGGAAGGTTGGTGTGTACGCAAATGTTACCCTACCTTGTGAAGGCAGAGAGGTTGTTTCTGATAGACTCCCGGCTCAAGTAAAGCATATATGTTAAAGCAACCAATTTAATTAATCAATCAACAACTCAATCTCAAACTAATTCAAGTCAGCTATTTAATCCCCTTTATCCATTCAATATTAGATTATTTTATCTTAGCTCGACTATTTTAGCGCGGGCAGTATCTCTCCTCCTTTACCCGAGCTTAAGACAATCCAGGAGATAATAGGATACACCATTTGTCCAAATTTATGTGATACCAAACTGCATGAAATTTGACCAACATTTTAAGATGTATTTTTTCACCAAATTGATATGAAAAAAGTTGTAAGTTATAGTACTTTTCATATAGTTTTTAGATATGTACTCCTTCCGTCCCAAAAAGATTTGTCTTACTTTTCTTATTAGTTTCTTCCAAAAAGATTGATACATTTATATATTTAGAGCCCGTTTGGCTTAGCTTATAAGTTGCTGAAAACAGCTTATAAGCCGTTTTGAGTGTTTGGCTGGCCAGCTTATAAGCCATTTTGTGCTTAAAATACCCCAACTTATTTTTTTTGGGCTTATAAGCTGTTTTCAGCTTATAAACTGCTTTTTTTAAGCTCAGCCAAACGGGCCCTTAGAAACAATTTAACTTTATTATGAGATGACATACAACCACATAAATATGTAAGGCTTATTTTGGACCACACATTTTAAAATTCTTCCTTTATTTCTTAAACTCCGTACCACATCAAACTAAGGCCCCGTTTGGACATGGTTTGAAACTGGTTTCAAACCATGTTTGGACATACAATTTGAATATTAAGTTGTATTTTCTCTTATAGACATAAAAACCTCACTATCAAAACATTCTCAATTCTTATACAATCTTACCAAATGAGCAAATCATAGTTTATAACAAAATTAGTACACTACTAGAAGGCTTTTCTAAAAAAATGCAACATCAATAAATCAAACTTTACTTCAATAAAATCAAAAATTTAACATGAATAGTAATGTAACTACTATTTAATATAATCTTCCCACATAAATTAAAGATTGGTAGACATAAATAAAGGTTGGTGAAAGTTAATGAGATTGGTAAATGATTGATGGGGGTAATTGTTAAAAATATTTACCAATTTATGGTTTTTTTTTTTTACAGAATATTAACTTATGGGTTAAATTTTGTATTTAAAAAAAGTTGAAACTACGGTTTCAAACCCAAACCATGCTTTTTTGGATGATTTGGGTTCAAACGCCGATGGTTTCAAACCACAACTGAAAATTGATAGCCAAACGCCTACTAAAAGTGAAAAGTATCACACAAATTGAGACGGTGTGAAAAGTATCATATAAACTGGGACGAAGGGAATATATATATATATATATATATATATATATATATATACAAGTAATAATTGAAAGAAATGAGGACATCAAGTACTGTAATTGCACAAACAAAAAAGAAAATGTTTAATGTACCTTGTTGAAGAAGATCTGACCACTGGAAAGGGCAATATAGAGAAGTATGTATGCATATGTTACCACACCTTCACTCATCAATTTCCTTTGTCGATCCCCCATTGATCAGTCTAACGGGCTCAGTGGTTTTAGCTTGAACTTTTGTGCTGCACATCAACTGTTTGTGAAAATGACACAAAGGAGAAAAGTGAAAATTTAAGATATTTTTGGTTGAGTATTGTGTGCTTGGAGAGTGTATACTGATGGAACTTTAGCTGCATCGGCTTGCTTGTTTTCTCAGTTTCCTATTGTCCCAACTTTTCCATGTGAGTTTAACTAGTCAAATATATCCCTCTTTCTTACAAGTTGGGATCAAATATATCTCTATAGTTAGCAAAATTTTAAAAATATCCTTCATTTTTAACATGTTCCGATATAAGTAAGTCTAGTCATTAAAATTGGGTGATATGAATGGCACATGAAATGTTCTAAATTATTTTTAAAATAATTATCATGTAGGTGTTATACCCCATTTTAACCGGAATTAAAATGATTTATAACATTCCGGTAATTCCGGGGTTAATTAAAGTTAAGGAGTCGCCACCTAATTATTTATAGTGAATTAGGACACCTAAAGTTCATTAAAGTTATTTTCTAAAGTTAACTCCATTTTAAGGTCTACTAACTTAAGATTCTAGGTAAGGGTTCAATTAATCTAAAGGGAAGGTATTAGGTATCCTTTAGAATCCATTAATAATGATTAACCGACCGGACTTAGGTTAATTAATAAAATAAATAGGAGAGTTGAATTTTGAAAAAAAACCTTTGTGTTAAAGTTACTTCATAATTAAACTGATCAATGTTCTACTAATTAAAATTATTAAGTGATCAAATGAAATAAGGGGGTAATAAATAAATTGACCAAATAACTACTGTTATATGAAAGTATTTATTTTCTTCCTAAAAAATATATATATTATCCTTTGTGAAAATTCATACGAATACCATAAAATTTGTTTCTAAATGTTAAGGCTACCATGAGGTAGAAGTATCCTTTCTAAAGCTGATTTTAGGATTTCTCTAGATAAGTTTAGACTATATGTAAAAATGTTGACATAAATTATCCGTTCGGAGATCAACTAAGGCAGTCTTAAGTGGTCATTACAAATTAATAGTAATAAATAAATATAAATTTAGCAAATGAAAGCACTAACAAGGAAATGACAAAACAACAATCCATCCCCATCTACTGGGAACGAATTTAAACTGCAGCGTTTAACACTGTTTTATGCAGTGTAAAATTAAGTGATTCTACGAAAGAGGTGTGAGGTAGAATGGAATGCAGGTTTCGGGTCTAGCGGCGGTGAGAGTTTTATGAAGACTTCATTTCACTCCCGAAGTGTACATGCGAGAAAAAGAGAAAAAAAAATAAAGATTAGTAACAAGGGAATTTACAAAAGGATATCAAAATCTTAAACGCACACTTAAGATGAATTTAGTATAACTACATAAGTATGGATTTCACATAACACAGCCCAATCCGGGTTATAAATAGCTTAAACATCAGGTACAGCAAGCCCACATTCAGATTTAGACACCCACAAAGAAGGGAAAAGGGCCAAGACACAAAGCAAACAAAGCTATACATGTACTTTGAGGGGATAGGCCCAACAGATTATACAAAAGGGTAATCGAATGGGCTAGACATATATATTATTCGGCGGCCCAATTGCTAAAAGAAATGTAAGACAGAGCCCAAAATTTTCAAGACTCAAACAACCATTTTTACTAACAGGGTGGTATACCCCTTATGTACTAAATATACCAACTGATATACATCCAAATGTGTATGAAGCTGAATATCTTGAGCATACCCACTTTTAATACTCCACAGAGGCCAACCATACCAAATAGAAACAACCAAAGGGGAGATCATGCTAAGGCATTTAAACTAAAAAAAACCATGTATACGGTTGCATATAGAACCAAACAGAACAAGCCCACACCATAATGAGTCTGAAGGGTTCTTCTAAACAAGAAGGAAAGCACTTAATAACTTGACTGTCTATTTCCAACTCTTTAATTAAACTTAAACAGAAATGGGACTACCCTGAAAGAGAAACTCATGTTTTAAGATAGGAATTGATACCCTTAAGGATTTTTGAGACTCAAACAACATCCAGTGAATTTTACAGCCACAAAGAAAGGAAAACAAGTAGCATTTGATGTTTGAAGTTTTCTGCTAGTTTCCAGAGGGAAAAAAAAAACACATCAAGTACATTTTCAGCTCAACATTTTTATATTAACAAAGAAAAACACTATGACTATAGCACAAGACCATAACTGTCAATAGCTTGTAATTCTACTCAACTAAAAGCTATAAATGACATCTTTTAACCTTACACCAATCACAGGTTCATGCGTCATGCTAAGCATTAGTAGTACAGAAATAATTTACTAACTCAGGTCAGATCTTTTATTCCACCAACTCACCACTTTTCTTTTATCAAAAGAGAGATCTGAAGCTTAAAATGGGTTTGAGACAACATCATAAAAGATCAGCAGCCAACAAACATAATGATTAGTTAAACCAAATTGTAATCGTTTCAAAATGAAGCTTAACCATACTATTATTTCTGGGTAAAACAGATCCTAAGGGATGGCATGATATATTCAAGAATTTGAGGTTCATTCAAATTGTTCACTTTAAAGATAAAAAGGGACTAGCTAATGCAAGCAGACATCAAAGGTGCTTATAGCCAGGCCTACTACCAAGGCAAAACAGTCGAGCAAAGTTGTCTAACTACTGATTAAATATCAGGAAATTATATAACTGAAACATGCATTAGTTTGAGCCAAATCAGTTGGAAGAAAAGAGAAGAGGACTTCAAAAGAAATTAATCAAACCTCACTGCTAGTTCACTGATTATCTTTATAAACACAAAGTCATTGTGGCTTCAAGGATCGAAAACTCAGATTTTCAGGTATACAATTACTCTTTTTAACAGTACACTTAAGGACATTCGACTTGAATTTATTAGCGTTAACACAATCACCTATCATCACATATTACAGACAAAACATGGTATTGATCCTTGTTAGATTTAAAGCAAATGAGATTTAAACCAAATACATAAACATTCTGAATAAAGAAGAACTAGGCTAACTAATGCATAATCATGCTTAACTGAGTGAAATGATTATATAAGACTTGCTGGACTGAGCCAATCTAGACATATCGAGCAGGTTTAACTATTACATAAGGTGGAGGGCATCATTCATCTGGTTATAATCAACATGCTTAACAACCAACCAAGCTAACACACATAATCCTATTAAGGCAGATTAACTACGTGATATAGCTCATATATCTCGAAAAAACTGGACTAGTAAAATATACTTAGCAAAGTAGCTAATTATCATGCCAAATCAGAATCACACTAAATTAAACTAATCTAACCATATGAGTTTACATAGAACAGAACTAGTACAGAGGGAGAAGGAGGATTGCTGACCTTCTTCGTGTGCAGTGAACAGGGTGCGGGAATCTCGGATCTACGCTCGAACGCGAACGACGCTCGACCCTTTTCGAGTGCAAACCTCGACACACCCAAACACACGAAGCAAAAGAAAGTTTTAAAACAAGAGAAAATAAACTGGACTTGTTGGAAACTCTACTTAAAATTGATTTATTGATTAAACGGGACTAAGTTTTGAATGAAAGCCTTAATTAGGAATTTTTGGTACCCAACCCAAATTCCAAAACCCTTTTTTTTTTCTGTTTTTTTCTTTTTTTTTCTCCCCCATTTGGATTCTCGAATGCGAATATTTATAGGATACAAGATAGGGTTTCTCAGATTCGAAGTTTTTGGGCGGGATTCGAATTACCTAGGGTTTTTGAAAATGGGTCAAAATGGGATCGTTCAAATCTGAACAAATTTTCACGTGGTTTGACTCGGATCTTAGCCGAAAATAGCTCGACCACTTATGGTTTTGGAGATTGTCGCGTGTCTTGAAGCAAGAGTGGGCAAACCTTTCCCTTTTAATCGACAAACACATGCAGGTAAGCAGAAACAAAGACAAATTTTGGTATGAAAATGTGATAGACAAAACTGTTCATGGCTAAAGAGAAATAGGGTTTTGCCTCAAATGGAGGAAGAAGAGGGAGGGAAGAGAGAGGGGCGTCGTTCGTGTCATTTAGGTTGAACAAAAATAAAAAAGACGGGATGGGTCGGGTAAGTTTGGACGAAATGGGTCGGTTGTTGTGGGCTGATCTATTTAACGGATAGTGGGCTTGACTGTTTGGGCCATTTATTGGCTGAAGTATTTGTCACGCCCCGAACATGGCCTAGACGTAACACGGCACTCGGTGCCTGACTGCATGTGACCGAGCGAACCACATGGCTTGCTGAATCATCATGATACATAACATAAGCGGAATATAACGTGAATGCATGATGAGCCTTTATAAAACGTAGTAAGTCATAATACTTAATAAAAATACTTGTTTAACATGAGTGCGGAAATAACATGAATGAGCCAAAATGGCTATACGACTCCGAATGTCTGACATGACATAACTGACTTGTCTAGTCTATGAAACCTCTATCATGAGTCTGACTGGAAGACATACTTACTGGGACAAGGCCCCCAGCATACCTTAGTTGCATAACTAAACATAAAACCAAAGTTGACTAAACCCCGAATGAGATGGGGCTCACCAATAAGCTGATACGAATGCTGTCCTACTGAGTAGATGTGTCGTCCTGTATATCAGTACCTGCATCGTGAAATGCAGGCCCCCGGGCAATAAAAAGGGGACGTCAGCACATTGAATGTACTGGTATGTAAAACAACTGAAAGAAATAACATGGGACATGGAATAACATGATAAGAACTGAAACTGAAAACCTGGACATGAACATGAGTGCATACATATATATATAAAACATGGTAAAAATATCATAAGTAGGGAGAGCAATAACTTATAACCGATCCATAGTCTGGTGCTTGCGTCCCGCCAGCAGAACACTCAGTCCTTGCCAGGGAACATGAGATTTAATAAAATATGAAAGGATCCAGTCATTATGAGAGATCGTCCGGGACATGGGTGGAGCGATCCTCATCCTACGGTGGCTACGTAGTTTCAGGCTATCTGAAGCCCTCCTCGGTAATTAATGCAACTCCCAAAACATGAACATGTAAAATAGTGGCACTTGCTGCCCATGGTATATCATGAATCATAACTTACTTGTACATGGTTTTCATGAATCATAACTTGCTTGTACATGGTTTTCATGAATCATAACTTGCTTGTACATGGTTTTCATGAATCATAACTAGCTTGTACATGGTTTTCATGAATCATAACTTGTAAATATAGCTTCATAAGATAACTTGTCATAATCTTGCAAAACATGTTTTTGGTTCATGAGTAATAACAATAGTTCGTAATCATATATATATATATATATATATATATATATATATATATATATATACTTGACTTGAAAACATGCTTGTAACTTGCTGGATGAAATCATAAAGTTTCATATAAACATAATGAGAACACATGAGGAAGAATTCATGATTCATGGATTAAGCTGGGATTCCTAATAACCGTAATGGAAGATTAGGAATACAATAACGAATATAGATACAAGATTCATGTACATAAATACATAACTACGGGCTACCAATATTTTGGATTTAGTGCCCTAGGATTTGAACTTCATGAATATCAAGAAACGGAGCATGGGGAAGAACGTAGAGATTTCCACATGTGGATGGAAGTTCTACATACCTTAACTTCCTGCTTTTGAGCGTATCACAATGTCCTTCAATCCCTTCAACTTTAATCTATAGCAATACAGGTCATAGGGACTCTATATTAGCAACAATATCCATGCTTTGTTCATCTAAGCATTTTATCAAACACTTGGTGGGCATGAAGCTCCACAACCTTCATTAATGGTGTTTTCTTCACCCAATCCCCACTCTATTACTTCTAGCTGATTCTACAATCTCAATTAGGTGTAATTAACATCATTCTTCATCACCCACATGAATACAACTATCCCAAGTCAACAATCCAAAAACTCTAGCATAGTTCATATAATTCTCTTTATCAAAC
Source organism: Lycium barbarum (assembly GCF_019175385.1). Classification (NCBI taxonomy): domain Eukaryota; kingdom Viridiplantae; phylum Streptophyta; class Magnoliopsida; order Solanales; family Solanaceae; genus Lycium; species Lycium barbarum. Next base: position 3,631,599 of record NC_083337.1, on the reverse strand, counting down.
TCATTTATTATTCTCCCAAGAATTCATCAATTCACAACTATAAATGATTAGGGAGTAGAAACATTACCTTTTATGAGTAGTCACCACGAAAACAACATCCCCAAGTTCGATTTTTAGCTTAGAACGACGGCAACAACTTGTACTACACTTTATCCTTCACGAGCCTCGGGATTCGGGGCCTTCAACTTGATTGATTCTCTACTTTCTCTCTCTAACTCTCACTCTCACTCTCTCTCTCTCTCTAAAATCTGAAAATATGATAAAATGGGGCTGCTAGGGTTGAGCATTTCCCTTAAATACCAAGGGGAAATGGGTTTGACCCGACTTGAAATCGGGTTGGGACCTTTCTGTCTTAAAATGTCCATATCTCCCTATCCTGATGTCACATGTAGGCCCACGACCTAT